>NC_055996.1:55198939-55823939 GCF_018446385.1 Zingiber officinale
TCACAGCCCTACCCACTTGGTCCCACTTTTGTTGTGAGTTGGTTGACTGACGTCAGGGGTGACCATGACATTGGCATCATATGCATGATGCATTTATTGTTTGTGTTTGTGTTTGTTGCACTTATATGCTGCACATTGCTTGGATACCTTGATTGACATGCATACAGGTCTTCTATACCTTTCGGACTGTTTGTCCTTTTACCGGGTCCTGGTTAGTACAGATTCTCTCCTGTCTTCTTTGGTTTGTAGTTACCTTTATCTTTATCAGGAGACTGTACGCATGATTAGTGCTAGGTGTTATTTCTTTACTTTGCATATCAATTGTACCTGCTGAGTGTTGGACTCACCCCGCCTCCATTGTTGATATTTTCAGGTTGATGCTGTCAGGAGAGAGTTCCAGTTGCTGGTCCCTGCAGACCTCGAGGATGTGATTGGTTTTTCGTTTGGTTTCCTTTTCTGTTCTAGACTGTTTGCACTTGTTATGTGCTGGATTTATTTGCTTATGGGCATGATATAGATTTTATTATATCGATGGATTTGGATTTGGTTTTATTCTACTACATGCCTGCCTGGACGGCAGAAGAGGTGAGTTCGTCGGATTTGAGTTTTACGAGTGTAGTGGAGTAGGGTGGATTTCGAGTCAGAGTATTATTTTACTGTTTGATTATCTTAACTGCGTGGTTGTGACAGCCAGAGGCTGAATAGATTATATATAACTGCGTGGTGATGTTTTATTTTATTGTTATTATTCCAGCCGCCTGTGGCTGAGGTATTTGTGAGATGTAGAAAAGTCTCAGATTGTCCACCGTACAGGGGAGATGCTGCCGAAATTTTCTCGGACAGGGACTCCTCTGGGGCGTGACAGATGGGCTCGGCGGAAGTGAAAGGCAAGCGGACAGTGAACCTTAAGATGAGATTGATCATGCAGGATAAGGTGCAGGACAAGTACAAGCAGTACTTGTCCTTCTTTCTCCGCTCCAAGGAGGGCATTGCCGCCGCGCCCGATGACGATAACGTCCCTGCCTTCGTCGACACCTTCTACAACCTCGTCACAGACATCTACGAGTGGGGATGGGGGCAGTCCTTCCACTTCTCGCACTCACTTCCCGGCCGCTCCCACCGGGAAGCCACACACATCCACGAGGAGCTCGCCGCTGATCTGAGAGATGGGGATCTCCTCTCTCAGATCCCCATCCGAGGCCGCTCGCTCCTCCTTCCCTTCACTATGACCGGCAAAAGGATGGCCGCCCCATTTCTCTTGCTGCTAATCGCGTCCTGCTAATCTCTCTTGCTGCTAATCGCGCTCCGGGGTGAATCGCAGCGCAAAGGGCGGCTCAGACTCTTTGTCCCTCCATCTCTGTCCTTTCTCTGTCTCCCATTGCATCGCCCGGAGCTAGATCGAGATGGTGGTGAAGCTCTCGAAAGCGGAGAAGAAGGTCCGCTACAACAAGAAGCTGTGGTCGCTTCTGGACGAGTACGAGAAGGTCCTAATCGCCGCCGCTGACAATGTTGGGTCCAACCAGCTCCAAAGCATCCGCAGGGGCCTCCGCGGCGACTCCATCATCCTCATGGGCAAGAACACCCTCATCCGCCGCTGCATCCGCTTCCACACCGAGAAGACCGGCAACAAGGACTTCCTCAACCTCCTCCCCCTTCTCGTCGTACGCACTCTTCGCCATTTCCCATTTCCTCATCTTTAGTTCCTCCATGAATTGATCATTTAGCTATTTAGTAATTATCCTTGACTGATTCAGGGGAATGTGGAATTGATATTCACAAAGGGCGATCTTAAGGAAGTTAGCGAGGAGGTTGCCAAGTACAAGGTGTTGAATATAATAAATGTGATTTTTTGATGTTGGTTATCACGATTATCATAGTTTTCTGTCGAGTGATCAATATTTTTGGTGTTTTCCATTTGCAAGTTCGTAGACAACTTTTTTGCTAGATTGTATAAACCTTTTCCACTCTGTAGTATCTTTAGTTCAGTACCCCATGCGTACATTTGAATTCCTTCACCAAAGGGGCCAGATATGAAACATTGAATCTATGCTGCTTGATCATCTATCTGTTAATGTGTTTTTAATGCTATTTTATGTTGGATATTACAATGATCAGAGTTTTGGGTCAAGTGATCAATATTTGTTGGTTGAGGTTTTCCATTTTGCAAGTTCTTGGATAACTTATTTGCTATATTGTATAAACCTTTTCCACTCTGTAGTACTTCCTGCACCAAAGAGACCAGATATGAAACACTGAAACTAAATCAGCGATTAAAGGTGATTAATCATCTCTAGTTTAAGCCATTTTGTTCTCCAAAGAAAGTATCTTTCTTCTAGTGCTCTGTCAAGCAAATGAAACATTTAATAAGAGTGTTGATGCAGGCATTGATAATGAGAAGGCAGTCAAGCTTTATGAAGTTCCACTCGTGAAATTCTTGGAGCAGAAATAGCTTTGTCATTTGGGTGGTAAGTTCCTTAACTCCAAAATTTTGTATGAACTTTTAATACACTAGGAAAAGCATACAAGAATCTCTAGCAACACAAGACTCCTTATCAAAGGTAACACCTAACTCCAGTTTATGGATGATAGGTGTAAATGCTCTTTGCCTAAATGATCTTATAGAGCCTAGCTAGGAATGTATCTTACTTGTTTTCTTTATTAATATCGTCACATCACATTATGCAGACTTGTTTCTTTCGTCAGTTTGGAAAATTGGTCATACGGGCTGACTACCTTACCCTTCGTCAGGGTTTTATCTTGGTATGCTGGAAGTTTTAGGGACATTTTTATATTTGATATCTTGTTCATTAGTGATGTTGGCTTCATGAGTATAAAGGCCAGAGGTTAGACTCATGGAGTGTGATAATGCATGAGTATAGGATAAAACCTTTATTTGTTAGTTGTCTTTGGGCTTGCCATAGATTGCGATCATTAAACATTAAATGTGTGGGAATTTACTAGAATCCCTAGCCGATCATTAAACATTAAATGATCGCAAAATTGTTAGCTGTTTGAATGGAAACTTTCTTGCAATCTTCATTGAAAAACCATTTATCATTTTTATTAGAAAACTTTTCTTCTATTCTCTCAAGTAGAATTTAAATGCTTCATTGATTTTAAGTACGAAGTAGAAGTCGGAGAATTTCATTATAGCTAATCCCTTATTAATTTTTATTGTAGAATCAGCTTAAAAGGAGACTTCACACAATGAGTGTTGCTTCTGCAACATGCTTTCTTTTTCCTCTTTCCATGTGGGACACAATATTAGTAAGTGTAATTGAAGAAATTACATGTATGCCTTTAGATAAAACAATCTTGTTCTTTTTGTGTGATATTTCCACCAAATTAAACCAAAAGTTGTGTTTTGGTTTGATCTGTTAATGTGTATTTTTAATTGATTGGCTGCAGGGTTCAGCTTCTGATAGTATTGTTAAGTTTCAGTTTCCAAGCTGGGCATACTTGAGTACAATCTTCTTTGGAATTATTTTCATATTCTATGCCGATAACATTGCTGAAGAAAGGTTAATTGCTAATGGAACTTCTTCATAACTATACAACTGCCTTAGGAGAAACTGTTTGAATGATTATCTAACAATTGAATGTTCATGCTGATCTGGGATCTGGATTCACAAGATTTTTGCATGTCTTATCTTTCATTCTTTATGCCTTGAAGCTTCTTTGCATTGTCATTGACTTTAAAGTATAAAAAACTGAAAGCCATTGTGCGGTCAAAGCAGGGCCAGAATATGAAGTATTTCTTACTGTACTGCAAATAAAAAAGGAACTTCAGCATCATCGTTATTAGAATTGGACAAAACAATGTTCTCCACAAGCTTTAACTGCAATTAAAGCTTCATTGTCTAGAAGTTGAGATTGGAAAATATTTTGTTTTAGTTATACTAGCATCTATAATGCACTTACAAAATTAGCTAATAGATAATTATGGTTCATTGACACTTATAAGGCTATTACTTTTGTTAATGTATCTTAGATGAAGCAAGTAAGAATAAAAGCTTCATAGTCTCATTTTGATGCTAGAAAAAATCAAATACTGATCCAACCATGGCTTTTTAATAACTGATTGTTAAGAAACTTCACTCAAGTTTAAGTAGTATACCATTCTAGACCACACAATGACCCTACAAAACAAATTAAATGTTTAAATTAACTGGTATATTGTGCCTACAAGTTATATGCTCTAACTTGTATTAGGTTAGACTTTGTTACTGGTTGGTTTCACCAATTCAACCCATACTTGAAAAGTTTAAACCATTTTTTGAAACTTCAATTGATTATATTTGATTATTAACCACTGCCTTATAGGGGGATCACTGTACATAATTATTCTTATCTTTTTATTTTCAAAGCGGCACTAAAATTAAGATTAACCAGGGTATTGTAACTGGTTAAGTGGACAAGAACAATCGATCATAATTTAACAAAAAAGGATTGTAGATATTATAGATCTATGTTATTCTGAATCGGACATGCTAAGATCAATGATATGACTACCGTGTCTTTATACTGTTTAATTGCTTTTATACTACATGCATTATTGATTATGGCAGAGTCAAGTATAGTAAGGATATCCTAAGTTACTTGGAGGATCTGTGGCTGAACGATGAATGCCAATATAATGGTTCTATGCTGGATGTCTTTCTTGTTATTGATCAATGATCCCTCTCTTCCTGAGCTTTGTCTTAACTAATGTTAATGCCTGTTTACACTTACGTGTGGTTGAACATTTGCAGGCTGCATCTTGTTTTTTCTTCTCCAAGGCATCTAATGATTTCTGGAGTATGCATTATTATTATGGAAATCTTATATCTAATGGATTTTTCCCTTTTGGGTTTTGTGATTTGTTTTTCAATTTTGGGATTCGGTATGCTTCCTCTTCTCTCTTGTTATAATATATTCCATTTTGACATTGCATGTAGTGTCATGAGTTGCTGCTTCTGTAGTGATTAGAAATTGGACAAGGTCTTGATGATCCATGGTCCAATAGGTTGGTGGGTTATATACAAGGCTATCCTTGTATTGTTTACAGTATTCATATGGATTTTCTCTTTTGTGCTTTAAGTTGGTTGGCAGAGAATGCACACTTGTTTCGGGCTGTATTTATAATGATCTAACTTGTGTAATGTGAATCATATATGTTCAAAGATATACATGATCAAGAACAATGAATCAAGCTACTTAGCAATGCCGTGATTGTGTTCCAGCACCATAGTCATAGGCACAATATAACATTTGTATTTTCCAAGGTACTTAGGCAATGAATTTAGCTGTGTATTTTGATAAATAATTTTCTTTGTTAAATTATTTAGCACCCAGAGCAACATAGCTGTTTCTTATATCATTTGTGTATAGTCATCATGAAAAATGAAAATCTGATATTTGTTCAGGATCAAGGATAGTACAATTATATTTAATGAAAATCTGCTTTGTTCTTCTATGCTTCCTTCACTGGATTTGTTGTGTAGTCATATTTCTTTGTTCAACCATTATCATGCCTAGTAAGTTGTTGTATGATGCTGTCGGTTTTTATCAATCTGTACACTTGAATTAGAAGGAGCAAATTATCTATGTTATATTCTAAGCAGCATATACTAAGTGTCATATATGAAAGTTTTAGATTCTATGTTATATTCGTTATCTTCCACAGCAGCCTTTAAAAATTTAGTATTCTATTTTATTTGATACATGTACACATTTGTTTTAGTTATTTGACATATGGTGGATTTATGTATTTTTATAATTTACAAATCTCAAGTACTCCAGAGTTGAAATTGATGAAGTGCGGTTCTAGTGGGCTGAATGCATGCTAGATTACATTTAAAGTACGGTTCTACCTTGATGTGTTAAAAGAATGTTCTTGTAAAATACCGGAAAATAGGCGAATATTGATAAGGGAATTTTCCGGAATTTTTGGAAAGTTTTCGGGAATTTTTCGGAGCTCGTACGGACGAGTTGACGGGGATAAAAACGGGGTCCGGAAAAGCCTATTTAGGCTATCCCAATTAAGTGAGGAAATGTTTATATTTATATAATCTTTTTCTTTTTCCTTATTTTTATTTCCCGTTTCTTTTTCCTCTCCTGCGAGCCCGAGCCTTTCCCCGACGCCGATTTCCTCTCAGCCTTTCTCCTTGCCCTAACCGCCGGCGACAGTTTCTTCCTCGCCGCCACCCATTTCCTTTTTATTCTCTTCTCTCCCGAGTTTTTTCTTCCGCACGAAACTAGGTCTGCAGCGCGCCGCCGACCCGAGTAGCATCGCCACTGCCCGTCACCCTAGCCGTGAGATCCCGATCACTGGCCGCCGGCTCTCGGTCCCCGATCGCGACCCCGCCGGTCTCCCTTGTGCCCTAGCCCCCTAGCGTCGCCGTCATAGCCAACGCTGCCGGAGAAGTGTCGTCGGTCGCCTCCTTTGTGCCGGCAACCGAGTCTAGTGCCGATTTTTCCTCTCTTCCCTTCGCTGTGGAGTTCTGGTGCCACCACCGCCGACGACCGAGCCTATTGCCGACGCTCTTCCTTCTATTCTTTGTGCTGTTAGGGCCGAGCCTCACTGAAGGACCTCACTGTGCCGTCTCTCTTCTGTTCCTGATCAATCTTCTTGGTGGAATTAGGTCACGGTTGAGGTAAAATTTGATCTTGGTTTTGGATTTATGTTTTTGATCAGGATAGTGTGGCTGGTTTTCGGTAGTAATTAAGTAATTGTTGGCAGCAACAACTCTAAGTGGGGCAGCAACTCTTTGGTCTCCAGCAGTAGTTGTTCATTTCGGCAGGACTGTCCCTAGTTGTGGATCAACATCGGTTGCGAGTAGAGGTAAGGTGTATTAATTTGTTTTGGTATTAGGTTTGTATTTGGAAGAGTTCAAGTTGGTTTAGGTTTAGATCTAAATCAAATTGTATAGTGGATCGAATTAGGGTTTATGAAGCTAATCCTATTTGGTCGAGGTTTATGGATTAGGGGTTTGCCCTAATTTAGAGTTAAAGAATTTATTTAGCTATTTATAGGAATTTAGCTAAAGAATCGTATATCTATTTGATACAGGATTTTGACACGAGACGAGTATCTCGGAGTCGGATTGGACCTTTCTATTTTCGGAGGCGGGTACTTTTGACTTTTTGTCTTTGATATGCTTAGTAATGAAATTAACATATTGTATCAATTGTGTTTCTTATCTGTTTCGGTTAATCACTACCCAAATCTTGGTACGTGCTTGATTGATTGTTTGATTTGCATCTCATGTATATTTTACCTGTTTATACATGCTTATAGGGGGTAGTGATATACCATGCTTCACCTTGTTCAGGACCTAGGTTTTTATACCTTCTATGTACCTTTGATTCGATATGATTCGTTGACCTAGGGTGCACTTTTCTATATATATGGATTAGGTCAGGATGTTTATATGGTTATTGCCATGCATCATTTGCATGATTGCATGCTGTGCGATAGTCCGTTCCATTATTGTTGAGCACATCGCCAGTTACATGGATCTGCACACACCACCACTCAGGCAGTGTGTGTTGCAGCAGAGACTTTGTTTGGCTCCGTTGGTCCGCTCATGGGTAGCGTGATGCAACGTGTTAGCCGACAGAGATTCCTCCACGTCATCGTGTACCGGGAGATGAGAGCATTGCGCTCCCCCATTTATGATTTGGGGTAGGAGGATAGGTGTACTCCGACAGCATCCCGTCCACTCGGTCACTCATCAGGAGTAGTGACGACAGAGTGCACGATTGTCACAGCCCTACCCACTCGGCCTCACTATTGTGTGAGATGGTCGACTGGTGTCAGGGGTGACCAGGACGCATCATTGGCATCATATGCATGATGCATTTATTGATTGTGTTTGTGTTTGCTGCATTTATATGCTGCATATTGTTTGGATACCTATGTTTGACATGCATACAGGATTTTCCCTATCCCTCGGACTATTTGACCTTATACTCAGGACCTGGTTAGTACAGTATTCTCCTATTTACTTCAGATGCATTTTTATCTTTCTTATCAGGAGACTGTACGCATGATTAGTGCTAAGTGTTGTTTCTTTACTTTGCATATCAATTGTACCTGCTGAGTGTTGGACTCACCCCGCCTCCATTGTTGTTATTTTCAGGTTGATGCTGTCAGGAGGGAGTTCCAGTCGCTAGTCCCCACAGCACGTAGTGCTAGATCTCTGCAGACCTCGATGGTTTATATATCGTTTAGTTTTGTTTTGCATTTATTGATTATGTGTGGACTTGGTTTGTTTGGATACTTGGTTGTTGTATGGATTTTTGTGATGATGATGGATATTTATTCGATGTGTTTTTTTACTACGTGCCTGCCTGGACGGCAAAAGAGGTGAGTTCGTCGGTTTTGAGCTTTACGAGTGTAGTTGAGTAGGGTGGTTTTTGAGTCAGAGTATTACTACTTTGTTTGATTATATATAACTGCGTGGTGATGTTTTATTTTGTTGTTATTATTCCAGCCGCCTGTGGCTGAGGTATTTGTGAGATGTAGAAAAGTTTCAGATTGTCCACCGTACAGGGGAGATGCTGTCGAAATTTTCTCGGACAGGGACTCCTCTGGGGCGTGACAATTTAGTGGTATCAGAGCCAGGTTTTATGATCTTTTGTTTCGTATTTTGGATTTTCGGGATTTATCTGATACCAATTTATTTGGTATCAGAGCGGGTTATGATACCTGCTTTTGGTGTTCTGGAGATTTATCGGATACCTGTTGTTGGTATTCTGGATATTTGGGTTAGCCAGGTTTGCGAGTCAAACTGGGCATTATCGGATTTTCGATATGGTTATGTTTCGGATTTCCGTTTCGGATTTATTTGGATTTCCGGTGATATGTACGTTCGGAATTTTGAGGTCAAATTGGGGACTGGACAGCGACGGAACATCTCCAGACGGCAAATAGGTATGTTGTTATTTTATGTTTGTTATATTGGTATTGATATCTGTAATTTAATTTAACAGATATGAGACGATCTACTCGTATTGCTGCGAGACGTGGTGCTGGACGACCACGTGCGAGGACCACGGGATCTCTGGATATGCCAGAGATGCCCACTGTTAGTGAGCCTGTCAGTCAGGGACAGACTCAGGATGCAGCGGGAGCATCGGGCTCTCAAATCCCGATAGCTCTTGTAGAGATACCTACTTTGGCCACACCGACGGTATCCACTCCTACCGTATTTACGGTATCATCAGGTGTACCATTGGCGTACCCGACATTTGCTCCAGAGCAGCCTACGACGTACTCGGCACCACCGCCACCTGGACCTACAGTGTACCCGACACCAGTGGCACCTGTGCCCCCAGTGCCTACAGTAGCAGCAGCTGCACCATATCCGGTACCATTACCTACCGTACCTCCAGCTGCCACCACTTTTGTTCCCCAGGCAGTACCACCGACGGCTTATGCTCCGGTATATACAGCAGCACCGGGAGTTCCTCCTCCGGTTTATTCCGTGGTACCACCTGTAGTATCAGCTCCAGTGTTTCCACCAGCTCCTGCAGCCGTCCCGACACAGCTCACTGATATTGTCACTGCACGAGCTAGGATTCCAGCACTGGCTGAGTCGATGAAGACTCGTTTCACTCTTTTCCGCGGAGATCTCGATCCGAGTATGGCTCTGTCATGGATAGAGACTATGGAGCAGACTTTCTTCTATATGGCTTGCTCCGAGTGGGAGAAAGCAGAGCTGGCTGCCTATCATTTACGGGATGAAGCTAATGCCTGGTGGGTTACTCAGCGTTCTATTATTGGTGAGCGCAACGTCACATGGACCAGGTTCAGAGAGGCTTTTGAGAGCCGTTTCTTTCCACTGTCCTATCAGATGTCTCGCCGACAGGATTTTATGAGTCTGAGGCAGAATAATCGCTCAGTGACCGAGTATAATACTGAATTCCTCCGGTTGGCTCAGTTTTGTCCAGAGTTAGTTGCGGAGGACAGAACTCGCATGATGCAGTTTATACAGGGATTGGATGGTTATCTGCATGTACAGCTTGCCGGATTAGGGATTTCATCTTACTCTGATGCATTGAATCGAGCTTTGATGATAGAGTTAGCTCGGCAGACAGCATATCCGGACAGGAAAAGAAAGCATACGGGTCAGACATCAGACTCAGGCGACAGGACAGCCTCAGAGTAGTCGCAGACGGTCAGGTCAGGGTACTTCTGGGGCGTCTCGTAGGCCTCAGAAATCAGGGCGGTCGTCTTCAGGACGTTCCCGATTTTCTCAGCAAAACCGGCAACCACCTTCCGGTGATACTCATTGTTTCAGATGTGGATCCAGAGATTACCTCACCCCAGCTTGACAATCAGTTTGCTTTTATTGCAACCGCTGGGCACCGAGCCGCGATTGTCAGTGAAGGCTCAAGACACGGCCTGAGGGTCAGTCGAGGACAAGTCTAGTCGATCGTAAGATATCGAGGAGGCGAAAGCCCAATCTTCACAGCGAGGAGAAGCTCCTCCGCAGCAAAGATTTGGCATGCTTGGACAGAGTACTCAAGGCTTGTAGCACCCCAGATTTTTGCTCCAGACCTTATTATCCGACTGGGTAGTATCGACTCCCACCACCGACAAGATCGCCACCATCCTCTCGCCTTATCGCACATAGTCCAAGATGTGCTTTCGCCTACCGCAAGATGTTATCACCTCCTCCTCCGCCAGAGACTGGTCGTGTTCATGCGATTACCAGAGAGGATGCTCAGCGGGCCGACGGATCCGTTTTCCGTGGTACGATTTCTATTTATGCATTTACTGCTGATATTTTGATTGATACTGGTAGTTCGCATTCTTTTATATCCCGTACCTTTATGCGGGAGATTGGTAGATTACCTACTGTTAGACTGCAGCGGTTGACCGTCTCCCTACCGTCCGGTGATACTTTAGACGTCACCCAGGAGATCAGAGGTTGCCCGTTAGACTTTGGCAACATGATACTTACGGTAGATCTTCTAGTATTGGAGATGGTCGAGTTTGATATCATTCTTGGCATGGATTGGCTGTCAGTATATCATGCTACCGTTGATTGCCAGACGAGGGTGGTCACCTTCCGGCCTCCGAACCAACCCTCGTGGAGTTTCACTGGCATCAGAGACGACGACATCTCGATTATTTCGGCGATTCAAGCGCAGAAGCTGCTGTCTCACGGCTGTCATGGTTTTCTGTTGTCGTTGATCAGTACTGAGGATAGTAGTAGTTCGCAGCTCTCCGACGTTCATGTTGTCCGGGAGTACCCAGATGTATTTCCAGAGGAGCTGCCAGGTTTGCCTCCCAGAAGGTCAGTGGAGTTCGCTATTGAGCTGATTCCGGGAACCGCGCCGACATCGAAAGCTCCGTATCGTATGGCACCAAAAGAGTTGAACGAGCTGAAGGTTCAACTCCAGGAGCTTTTAGACAGAGGATTCATTCGCCCTAGTGTTTCACCATGGGGTTCTCCAGTTCTATTTGTCAAGACGAAAGACGGCACCATGAGGTTATATATTGACTACAGGCAACTGAATTCAGTGACCGTCAGAAATAAATATCCATTACCACGGATTGAGGATTTGTTTGATCAGCTCAGAGGTACATCAGTGTATTCTAAGATTGATCTGCGATCCGGATATCATCAGCTGAGAGTTAGAGACTCAGATATTCAGAAGACAGCTTTCCGTACCAGATACGGTCATTATGAGTTTTTGGTAATGCCATTTGGGCTTACCAATGCTCCAGCGGTGTTTATGGACTAGATGAACCGTATTTTTCTGGAGTATCTAGATCAGTTTGTTATCGTTTTTATTGATGACATATTGGTCTATTCTCGTTCCGAGGAGGAGCATGCACATCATCTTCGCACAGTCTTGGAGATTCTTCGACGACATCAGCTGTACGCGAAGTTCAGCAAGTGTGCATTCTGGTTATCCTCAGTCGGTTTTCTGGGACACGTGGTTTCTAGCAGAGGTATTACCGGTTGGGAGCAGCCGAAGTCAGTTCAGGAGATACGCAATTTTCTGGGATTGGCCGGATATTACCGACGTTTTGTCGAGGGCTTCTCGCGTATTGCTATGCCGCTGACACATCTTACCAGGAAAGGCGTGAAGTTCATGTGGACAGAGGATTGCGAGACCAGCTTTCAGGAGCTGAAGCGGAGATTAGTGTCGGCTCCAGTTTTGGTTTTACCTTCTGGAGAGGACGGATTTGTACTTTACACCGATGCATCTCTTCAGGGTTTGGGCGCTGTTCTGATGCAGCACGGCAGAGTAGTCTCTTATGCTTCTCGTCAGCTGAAGGAGCATGAGAAGAATTACCCAGTTCATGACCTGGAGTTAGCTGCCATCATCTTTGCTCTGAAGTTATGGCGACATCATTTATACGGTATCACATTTGAGATTCTCACTGATCATAAGAGTCTCAAATATATTTTCACTCAGAAGGAGCTTAATCTTCGACAGAGGAGATGGATGGAGTTCCTGAAGGACTACGATTGTACCATTAGCTACCACCCGAGGAAAGCTAATGTGGTTGCAGATGCACTCAGCAGGAAGTCCAGAGGGACTTTGGCTTGCCACCGGATTTCAGTCACGGACTTGATTCAGAGTTTCTCGGAGTTAGATCTTGAGGAGCAGGGACCGACAGAGCAAGGTATTCTTGTTACCATGGTTGCTCAGTCGTCGATCAGGACGAGGATCCGAGAGGCACAGGCCAGTGATCAGCATTTGCAGTTTATTAGCAGTCAGATAGCTTTCGGGCAGCAAACCGAGTTTACACGAGACGAGGAGGGTATTATATTCTTCCGAGGCAGATTATGCGTACCTCAGTCTCATCCGGTCTTATAGGAGCTATTACAGGAGGCACACCGTTCTCGATTTACGATCCATCCAGGCGGGACCCGTATGTATCGAGACTTGAGGCGTTCCTACTGGTGGAACGACATGAAGAAAGACATCACGGATTTCGTAGCTAGATGTCTTGTCTGTCAGCAGGTGAAGGCTGAACACCAGAGACCTGCAGGATTACTTCAGCAGATTCCTATTCCTGAGTGGAAGTGGGATCACATTACTATGGACTTTGTGGTAGGATTGCCGAGGACACGACGAGGCCATGACGCGATTTGGGTAGTCGTTGATCGATTAACTAAATCCGCGCACTTCTTAGCGATCCAGAGGACTGATCCCCTGGATCGATTGGCAGATCTGTATTGTCGGGAGATTATCAGACTACATGGTGTTCCGTTGAGTATCATTTCGGATAGAGATCCACGGTTCACGTCTCGTTTCTGGCAGAGTCTGCAGCAGGCCTTAGGCACACAGCTCCGTTTTAGTACAGCTTTCCATCCACAGACAGATGGACAGTCAGAGCGGACCATTCAGATGTTAGAGGACCTGCTGAGATCATGTGTTATGGATTTCGGAGGCAGCTGGGAGGACCATCTGCCGTTGGTAGAGTTTGCCTACAACAATAGCTTTCATTCGGCTATCCAGATGGCACCGTTTGAGGCATTGTACGGTAGACCTTGTCGGACACCCGTCCTCTGGGATGAGGTTGGAGAGGCCCAGCTGTTGGGACCTCATAGAGTTCAGCAGGATGCAGAGTTGGTCCGTACTATCAGACGGAGGATGTCAGAGGCGCAGGACCGCCAGAAGAGTTACGCTGATCGGAGACGTAGGCCACTAGAGTTCTCTGTGGGCGACCATGTATTTCTGCGAGTTTCACCCACGAAAAGGGTGAAGAGATTTGGCCTCAGAGGTAAGCTAGCTCCGCGGTACATTGGTCCTTTCGAGATCTTGGAGAGGATCGGAGCGGTAGCTTACCGATTGGCACTACCACCATCCCTGTCAGGCGTTCACGATGTATTTCACGTATCGATGCTGAGGAGATACGTGCCTGATCCGACACATGTGCTGGCAGATATTCCGGTTCAAGTTCAGCCTGACATTACATATGAGGAGGTTCCGGTACGGATTCTCGACCGGAAAGAGCGTCAGTTGCGGAACAAGACTATCCGACTGGTTAAAGTCGGATGGCAGCATCATTCGGACAAGGAGGCTACTTGGGAGCTCGAGGATACTATCCGAGCTCGATATCCCCATCTTTTCACTTGAGGTATGTGATTTATTTATCGTTCAGCATTTATACTCTATATCTGTTGTTAGTACTTGCTGATGGTAGATAACGAAATTTCGGGACCAAATTTTTATTAGTGGGGGAGAATGTAAAATACCGAAAAATAGGCGAATATTGATAAGGGAATTTTCCGGAATTTTTGGAAATTTTTCGGGAATTTTTCGGAACTCATACGGACGAGTTGACGGGGATAAAAACGGGGTCCGGAAAAGCCTATTTAGGCTACCCCAATTAAGTGAGGAAATGTTTATATTTATATAATCATTTTCTTTTTCCTTATTTTTATTTCCCGTTTCTTTTTCCTCTCCTGCGAGCCCGAGCCTTTCCCCGACGCCGATTTCCTCTCAGCCTTTCTCCTTGCCCTAACCGCCGGCGACAGTATCTTCCTCGCCGCCACCCATTTCCTTTTTATTCTCTTCTCTCCCGATTCTTGCCCTAACTGCCTCTTCCCCGGCCGGTACAAACCCCCCGAGCCCGATCACTGGCCGCCGGCTCTCGGTCCCCGATCGCGACCTCGCCGGTCTCCCTTGTGCCCTAGCCACCTTGCGTCGCCGTCATAGCCAACACTGCCGGAGAAGTGCCGTCGGTCGCCACCTTTGTGCCGGCAATCGAGTCTAGTGCCGATTTTTCCTCTCTTCCCTTCGCTGTGGAGTTCTGGTGCCACCACCGCCGACGACCGAGCCTATTGCCGACGCTCTTCCTTCTGTTCTTTGTGCTGTTAGGGCCGAGCCTCACTGAAGGACCTCACTGTGCCGTCTCTCTTCTGTTCCTGATCAATCTTCTTGGTGGAATTAGGTCACGGTTGAGGTAAAATTTGATCTTGGTTTTGGATTTATGTTTTTGATCAGGATAGTGTGGCTGGTTTTCGGTAGTAATTAAGTAATTGTTGTCAGCAACAACTCTAAGTGGGGCAGCAACTCTTTGGTCTCCAGCAGTAGTTGTTCATTTCGGCAGGACTGTCCCTAGTTGTGGATCAACATCGGTTGCGAGTAGAGGTAAGGTGTATTAATTTGTTTTGGTATTAGGTTTGTATTTGGAAGAGTTCAAGTTGGTTTAGGTTTAGATCTAAATCAAATTGTATAGTGGATCGAATTAGGGTTTATGAAGCTAATCCTATTTGGTCAAGGTTTATGGATTAGGGGTTTGCCCTAATTTAGAGTTAAAGAATTTATTTAGCTATTTATAGGAATTTAGCTAAAGAATCATATATCTATTTGATACAGGATTTTGACACGAGACGAGTATCTCGGAGTCGGATTGGACCTTTCTATTTTCGGAGGCGGGTACTTTTGACTTTTTGTCTTTGATATGCTTAGTAATGAAATTAACATATTGCATCAATTGTGTTTCTTATCTGTTTCGGTTAATCACTACCCAAATCTTGGTACGTGCTTGATTGATTGTTTGATTTGCATCTCATGTATATTTTACCTGTTTATACATGCTTATAGGGGGTAGTGATATACCATGCTTCACCATGTTCAGGACCTAGGTTTTTATATCTTCTGTGTACCTTTGATTCGATATGATTCGTTGACCTAGGGTGCACTTTTCTATATATATGGATTAGGTCAGGATGTTTATATGGTTATTGCCATGCATCATTTGCATGATTGCATGCTGTGCGATAGTCCGCTCCATTATTGTTGAGCACATCGCCAGTTACATGGATCTGCACACACCACCACTCATGGGTTAGTGGTCGATTCAGGCAGAGTGTGTTGCAGCAGGCACCGTTGGTCCGCTCATGGGTAGTGTGACACAACGTGTTATCCGGCAGGGATTCCTCCCCGTCACTGTGTACCGGGAGTTGAGAGCATTGCGCTCCCCCATTTATGATTTGGGGTAGGAGGATAGGTGTACTCCGACAGCATCCCGTCCACTCGGTCACTCATCAGGAGTAGTGACGACAGAGTGCACGGTTGTCACAGCCCTACCCACTCGGCCTCACTATTGTGTGAGATGATCGACTGGCGTCAGGGGTGACCAGGACGCATCATTGGCATCATATGCATGATGCATTTATTGATTGTGTTTGTGTTTGCTGCATTTATATGCTGCATATTGTTTGGATACCTATGTTTGATATGCATATAGGATTTTCCCTATCCCTCGGACTGTTTGACCTTATACTCAGGAGCTGGTTAGTACAGTATTCTCCTGTTTACTTCAGATGCATTTTTATCTTTCTTATCAGGAGACTGTACGCATGATTAGTGCTAGGTGTTGTTTCTTTACTTTGCATATCAATTGTACCTGCTGAGTGTTGGACTCACCCCGCCTCCATTGTTGTTATTTTCAGGTTGATGCTGTCAGGAGGGAGTTCCAGTCGCTAGTCCCCACAGCACGTAATGCTAGATCTCTGCAGACCTCGATGGTTTATATATCGTTTAGTTTTGTTTTGCATTTATTGATTATGTGTGGACTTGGTTTGTTTGGATACTTGGCTGTTGTATGGATTTTTGTGATAATGATGGATTTTTATTCGATGTGTTTTTTTACTACGTGCCTGCCTGGACGGCAGAAGAGGTGAGTTCGTCGGTTTTGAGCTTTACGAGTGTAGTTGAGTAGGGTGGTTTTTGAGTCAGAGTATTACTACTTTGTTTGATTATATATAACTGCGTGGTGATGTTTTATTTTGTTGTTATTATTCCAGCCACCTGTGGCTGAGGTATTTGTGAGATGTAGAAAAGTTTCAGATTGTCCACCGTACAGGGGAGATGCTGTCGAAATTTTCTCGGACAGGGACTCCTCTGGGGCGTGACAGTTCTACCTTGATTTTGATATCTATTAGCTAGCTTTTGATGTAAAAAGAATATTTGGGTATTTTATGGATATTGTTGTAAGAAGATTATTTATATAATTTGTGAATATTTGTGTATTTTATGAATATTATTGAATAAAGAATATTTGTATAATTTATGAATATTTGTGTTTTTTTTTTGTTATTGTCGGTTTTTCATAGTTTCGGAAATCAAATTTGTGTTGTTAAAAAATATACATATTACATCGGTTTTCCACCGCTGTAAAACCGGTGTTATTAACTAATATTACATCGGTCATTTACCGCTGCCAAAACTGGTGTTATTAACATATAATATTACATCGGTTTTACACTGTTGATGAAACGGTGTCGTTAAGTGATACTACACCGGTTAATAACCGATTCGAAGATCGGTGTCGTTAAGTGATACTACATCGGTTTTAACCCGATGTCTAAAATGGCAGTCTTTTAACATCGGTTTCATAGACATCGGTCGAAAATGAAATAGACACCGGTGGAAAATCGATGTTATGAAGATTTTTATTGTAGTGAACCCTCTTTTCAAGTCTGTTTGTTCATTCTCTTCGTTGCAGACCACCGAGGAAATATACGTCAGCCACTGATGGCTTGACCATTCATAATATTTGACCAGAACAATGTGTAAATTAAGTGTCTCATAGAAATGGGCAATGTTGTATCAAGTTAGACGATAGGGACTTGGTCCATAAATTATATTCATGAACCTGCATTCTTCACAGCAGAAATAGAAAAGAGGAGAGAAGTTTGGTTTCCGGCTTATATCAGGTTTGAGCCAATCTGACTAACATAGGCACAGGCCAACTAGCACATCGAGTTTGAGTTCGTGTTGGGTGACCAATGATGATGTTATGGGTCGTGTTTGACAAGACCCATGCTAAGTTGTGTCATATGTTGGATCTGGCATGACGTGTAAAATTGTAAATGAGTTAATCAAGCCTATGTCATGTTCAACCCAATCGATCTTCTTTAATTTGACGCCTTGAGATAGTGGAGGACTTGATCTGGCAGGCCAAAAAGGTTTAAAAAAAAAATTGTTATTAGATGTTTGAGAGGAGGAGAGGTAAGATATGAGTAGAAGGGATCGACCTTCTACGACTAAATGATGAAGAATTTGTTAATGAAATCAAAATTTTATGGGCAATTAATGTATATACCATTTTCTTTTTTTTAAAAAAGAAGTAAAATAGTTTGTCATAGATTATTTTTATTTTGTTAAATTATTGTTACCATTTGATGTGAAAAAGAGAATATTACATATAACGTATTGATCATCAAAATTGAATTTATCCAACAGTTGCTTCGTTTATATAGTAGTAATTAAAATAAACTCGGAGGGCTTTCGATGAAAGATTATAAGTTTAAATCCATTAAGAGAAGTTTAAGTTTACGTTTCTGACTCCACATCTCATATGATATGAGGAATACCTTCTGATTAAGATCAAAAATTAAATTTAGGAGAATTGAAACATTGATAAGTCGACAAAATGACTAATTAAGAGGAGGGAAGAATGACAAAGGGAGAGCAAAACACTCAACAAAGGAAGTGAAGTGAGTTCTGTACTAAACATATCAATCCATAAAGACCATGCCATATAATTAATTCATATAAATGATACATAAATCCATAGTTTTATTTATATCGTGACAAACTATATCAGCCACTTTATTAACTTTTATTTATATAAATATAACATGCATCTAGCCGATGTGAGGAACTAGTCCAACAATGCCATAGTTGTCAACCCACACCCAAACCCTATCACAGCGGAAGTCTGTGGTCACATTGTCTCTGCCAATTACCACAACTATAGCTTCTACGTTCGGATTCTCCTTTTCAATAATAGTCACCGCCTTGTTTCCATTTACTCCTACCAATTCCGGCCATGAACTTTTCCCTACGCATATCATTCATTTCCTCATCAAAATCACTATTATAGTAAAAATATTGAAGTAAATAAAAATGATAAAGCAAAATATACCTGTGCACTCTTCCATTGCTTCAACTAATATTTTAGTCGATGTATGTGTTGCAAATTTCGGTGATATTTATAGACCTTCAGGGGTGCCTTTCTTTGATTTGCACACGTTGAGAGAGACCTCGGGTTTTCCTTTCTTTATGAATTTTCAAACTTCATCGCCACAAAATTTTGAAAAAAACAAAAAAAATCTCGTTGGTCAATGTTAGCTACATCATCAATATTATCTAAACTCAAGTTGGAGAAGTTCACACTTGAGGTTATTAAATACTTGATCTTGCCTATTTCTTTCCGACTCCTCCGTCAACAAGTCGACAATTTAACACCTCGTGAAAAATAAAACTACTCTTTTTGATTGAAATTAAAATTAAAATAATCTTCAAAATCTTGGTATAATAATTATTACAATTGTATATTCTGTGAAGAGAAAATAATTTGAAGTGACGACAGTGGTTATTTGGTCGGATAAACTAATAAATATTAATAATGATGTGTACGAGATTGTTGACGAGTGGCTTATATTTGGATGAAGGGATGTCATGGAAGAAAAATCTGTTAAGATTTTTCGTAATAAAATTCTGCTAAGATTTTATATAACAGAATTTTGTTATGTTTTTCATAACAAATTCTGTTACATTTTTACCGGGTCTGGGGGTTTAGCAGTATTTATAGGGATCATTGTAAACCCATTGTAGATCAGAAAACACAAGAATCATTAGATGTGATTCTCTTGTGTAGAAGAGAATTCTAATAAAGCTTCGGCCGTTTTGTGGAGTAGGCAAGTCGCCGAACCACGGTAACTCTTTTTCTTTCTCTTCTTCTTCTCCTTCCTGGTGTTTGCTCTCTTTTGTGCGTCTTTGTCTTGTTGTTCCGCGCGATCTCTTTTCTCTCTTCCTCTTCTTCCGCGGTTCAGAAAGGTTGAGAGGTATTGCCCCCTCTTTGCACAACAATTGGTATCATCCAGGTTTTTGGCAGATTTCTTCAACATGTCGGGGACGACTTCTGCGAAGTTTGATATGGTGAAGTTTGACGGAACCGGAAACTTTGGATTATGGCAGAGAAGGGTCAAGGACTTGTTGGTGCAACAAGGCATGGCGAAGGCGCTAGGAGAAAGAAAACCGGAAAGCATGGAGAAATCAGGCGAAGACAGTAGCAACAATTAGGCTTTGTCTTACGGATGACGTGATGTACCATGTCATGGACGAGGAGTCACCGGTGACAGTTTGACAAAAGCTGGAAAGCCGGTACATGTCAAAATCATTGACAAACAAGCTGTATCTCAAGCAGAAATTATTCGGGCTGAAGATGACAGAAGGAACCGATCTGAGCCAGCACATCAACGTATTCAACCAGATTGTAAGTGATCTGAAGCGGATTGATGTGAAGATCGAAGACAAAGACAAGGCGCTGATGTTGTTGAATTCTCTACCTTCATCTCCTACGTACGAGAATTTGGTTACTACTTTGATGTGGGGTAAGGAAACTCTCAAATTGGAGGAGATCACAAGTGCATTGCTAGGTTTTCACCAAAGGAAGAAAACAAGCGATGAAATTTCTCAAGGAGAAGGACTTGTGGTAAATAGCAACCAAGAGCGTGGTAGGAGCAAATCTCGACATGGATATGACAACAACAACAAGACTCGTTCTAAGTCGAGAAGGAAGAAGGTGATCACGTGCTACAAATGTGGAGGTAAAGGTCATATCAAGAGAAATTGTCCAGAGATAAAGAAATATGTTGCAGAGAACAAAAGTAGTTCGGCAAAGTCTGCAAACATAGTTGAAGAAGAAAATTCAGAAAGCGATGATGGAGATATGCTATCAGTTATGTCAAGTTCGGAGCAGCTGACGGATGCATGGATTTTAGACTCTGCATGTTCATATCACATGACTCCAAACAAGGATTGGTTTGACACCTATAGGGCAGTGGATTCTGGTTCAGTGTTGATGGGAAACGATGCATCATGCAAGGTTATCGGCATAGGGAATGTCAGAATCAAGATGTTTGATGGTGTGATCAGAACTTTATGTGATGTCAGATATATACCAGAGCTAAGGAAGAACTTGATCTCACTAGGCACACTGGATGGTATTGGTTGTAATTACAAATCAGTGAGCGGGGTGATGAAAGTCAGCAAGGGAGCTCTGACGGTAATGAAAGGACAAAAGGTAGCAGGAAACATCTACAAGTTGATAGGGACTACAGTTGTAGGTGGAGTCGCCTCGGTGGAGTCTGAATCAGATAGTACTGTCTTGTGGCATATGCGGCTAGGGCATATGGGTGAACGTGGGATGCTAGAACTTCACAAGAGAGATTTGTTGAAGGGTGTCAAAACGTGCAAGCTTGAATTCTGCAAATTTTGTGTTCTTGGGAAACAGAGCAAAGTGCAATTTAAGACGGCAACAAACAAGACGGAGGGGATTCTGGACTACGTACATACGGATCTCTGGGGACCGGCCAGTGTAGCATCACGTGGAGGGCACTTGTATTTTGTGAGTTTTACTGATGATTTCTCACGGAAGGTCCGGGAATACTTTATGCGTCACAAGTCGAAAACTTTTATAAAGTTTAAACTGTGAAAAACTGAAGTGGAAAACCAGACCAAAAGAAAAATCAAATGTCTTAGGTCAGACAATGAGACTGAGTACACAGATTCAAAGTTTCAGGAATTTTGTAAGTAGCATGGGATAATGAGTCATTTCTCGGTTCGCAGGACACCTCAGCAGAACGGGATAATGGAAAGGTTGAACAGGACAATCATTGAGAAGGCAAGATGTCTCAGGCTGAATGCAGGGCTTGCAATGAATTTCTGGGCGGAAGCGGTTAACATGGCCTGCTATCTCATTAGTAGATCACCAAGGGCAGCACTAGAAGGCAAAGTATCAGAGGAAGTATGGACAGGGAATCAAGTAGATTACTCTCATCTTCGAGTTTTTGAATGTCCAGCCTATATACATATATCTAGTGAGGAAAAATCAAAGTTGGATGCGAAGTCAAAATAGTGTATTTTTTGGGGATATCAGAAAGGAGTTAAAAGCTTCAAGCTTTGGGATTCTAAGACAAATAAGGTGGTGATCAGCAGAGATGTGGTGTTTGACGAGAAAGCTATGTTACAACGTACTCAGAAAGAAGGAAAGGAAACACTACAAAGCAACATGGAGAACGATGTTATGCAGGTGGAGCTAAAGACTCATGACTCCGATGATTCTATCTCAAAGCACACAGAGCATCGCACTATACCTGGTGGCAGAACGAGACGAGTCGTAAAACCACCCACCAGATATGAATTCGAAGACTTGGTTGTTTATCACTCGTAGTGGAGACCCTACATCTTTTCAAGAGGTGATACACAGTTCTGAGAAGGATAGGTGGACACCGGTGGCTATGGTAGAGGAGATGGAGTCGTTGCATAAGAACCAAACGTAAGATCTAGTGGAACTTTCTAAAGGAGAGAAAGCTATAGGGTGCAAGTGGATATTCAAGAAGAAATAAGCAATGTCAGAGGGAGAAGAAATGAAGTTCAAGGTTCGATTGGTAGCAAAGGGGTAATTGCAGAGAAAGAGGATTGACTATGATGAAATTTTTTCTCCGATGATAAGGCATACGTCAATTAAAGCGATGTTGGCTTTAGTGGCACATCACGATTTGCATCTTGAGCAAATGGATATGAAGACTGTATTTCTTCATGGAAATTTGGAGGAGCAGATTTTTATGTCACAACCTGAGGGATTTAGTCAGTCCGGACAAGAGCAGTTGGTTTGTAAGTTGAAGAAATCGCTCTATGGACTGAAACAATCTCCTAGGCAATGGTACAAACGTTTTGATTCATACATGATTCAAAACGGATATAGGAGATGCGAGTATGACTGCTGCATATATGTGAAGGGCCTTGAAGATGAATCACTGATTTTCTTACTACTATACGTAGATGACATGCTCATTGTTGCGAAGAAGATGAGAGAGGTTGACAAATTGAAGAGGCTACTGAGCAAGGAATTTGACATGAAAGATTTGGGAGAGGCCAAGAAGATTCTTGGGATGGAGATTCACAGGAATAGAGTTGCAGGGAGATTATGGTTGTCTCAACGTAGCTATGTGGAGAAGGTGTTGGATAGGTTCAACATGAAGAATGCAAAGTCGGTGAGGACACCCCTGGCGCATCACTTCAAGTTATCTCTTACAAAGTGTCCAAAGACGGATGACGAGATCCAAGAGATGTCAAAGGTTCCTATGCAGTGCAGTTGGTTGTCCGATGTATGCCATGGTTTGCACGAGACCTGATTTGGCGCGAGTTGTTAGTATGGTAAGCAAGTTTCTCTCAAATCCTGGTCGACCACATTGGGATTCAGTGAAATGGATTTTCAGATACTTGAGAAATACAATAGATTATGGCATCATGTTCAGTAGACAAGGAAGATCCTTTAGTTGCTTGGTACTGGATGCAGCTATGCAGGAGATTTAGATAACAGGAGGTCTACTACGAGATACGTATTCAGTATGGCGGGAGGACCTATTTGTTGGAAATCTATGATACAATCTATTGTTGCATTGTCTACTACTGAATCAGAGTACATGGCAGCAGTTGAAGCATGCAATGAAGCTTTATGGCTTACAGGGTTGGTCAGTAACTGGGTGTTCAGCAAGGTGGAGTCAAGTTGTTATGCGATAGTCAGAGTGCTATCTATTTGGCGAAAATCCAGTGTATCATGCGAAGACCAAACACATTGATGTGAGGTTTCACAAGATCAGAGAGTTGATTGCTTCCGGAAATTCAACTTGAGAAGGTTCACACTGCTAAAAACATTGCAGATATCTTGACAAAGCCGATGACCACAGAGCAGTTTAAGCATTGCTTGAACTTGATCCATATCTCTAGATGCTAGAGGAAGGAAGCCCAGACTAGATCCGATGGAGTTCATTCGTATTCTTGAAAGGTGTAAATATTCGCCAAGGTGGAGATTGTTGACGAGTGGCTCATATTTGGATGAAGGGATGTCATGGAAGAAAAATCTGTTAAGATTTTTCGTAATAAAATTCTGCTAAGATTTTATATAACAGAATTTTGTTATGTTTTTCATAACAAATTCTGTTACATTTTTACCGGGTCTGGGGGTTTAGCAGTATTTATAGGGATCATTGTAAACCCATTGTAGATCAGAAAACACAAGAATCATTAGATGTGATTCTCTTGTGTAGAAGAGAATTCTAATAAAGCTTCGGCCGTTTTGTGGAGTAGGCAAGTCGCTGAACCACGGTAACTCTTTTTCTTTCTCTTCTTCTTCTCCTTCCTGGTGTTTGCTCTCTTTTGTGCGTCTTTGTCTTGTTGTTCCGCGCGATCTCTTTTCTCTCTTCCTCTTCTTCCGCGGTTCAGAAAGGTTGAGAGGTATTACCCCCTTCTTTGCACAACAGAGATGAAATCAAACTAAATGTAGAACTGTGAAATTGATTTAGTTTAAAAAACTTAGCTTAACAATGGTTGTTCGAGTGCTCCACTCACCGAAGCCATCACCTCTCCGTAGATACAACTGCTAGGGGTCATTGACAAAGTCACTCGTGCTAGGGTTCATCACTCATCGATCCTCTCCGCAAGGGCTCTCTCCTCAACGAAGCACGCTCTTGTTGACATGCAATGGTTCCAGGGTTCTCTCACTGAATCTATTTTATATTTAATTTTTAATTTTTTACATACTTTTGTCGCATGATCATATAGTTTAAATTGCAAAAGCTATTTTATATTTAATTTATAATTTTTTACATCAAATATTTTCTTAAAATGATATCTTATATGCTAGTCATATTTTTAGATTCACATTTTAAATTAAATTTATACCAAATACTTACATAATATTTATGTATACTGAAATAAAAATTAATTTATATCTTAATATCTCTATCGCGACTTTAATCCCAAATGATTTTTTTTTTAGGGGAATAATTTGAATGTCGTACAAGATTGTCCTTCACAGAATTTTCAAATTTCAACAATTCAAATTTTTTAAATTTCATTGCTGAAGCGTGGAGAACTATACCAATCACATCATCAATATCATCCGAAACTCAAATTTTCTCAAAATTTTTTTTTTTGGTCAATTATTTTTTGTCAAACCTAAATCTAAAGTAGGAAAAATAAATTATTTTTAATTAATAATTTTGTTATGAGTCAGCCTCGTGCAGTCGCAACCTCCTTAGTCGCACCCAACAGCGATAAACACAGATGGAACCAGTCTCCTTCATTAATGTTTAATTCTCATGTGGAACAGACTGTTGAGGAGGTTTCTGGACAACAATAAATGGCTCAATAACTGGAGGTTCCTTTTCTAGCAGGAAGGAAGCAACGATCGCTTCAACGGGTTAGTACAAGAAAATCCATCATTATCGACCAAAATTTTAGGACACTTTTTTGAGTCGTCGACGACATCATTTAGCGACGGATTTAAATTTCCATCACGACGGAAGCCAAAAAAATTACAACGCCCCTTCATTTCACGATTTAAATTCTATTTACATCCAAATATCAATCTAACATTACGATATAATATTACACATTCAGCACTCAATATTCACAAATCATCCATGATATATTAAATTATTATTCACAAACAATGATATATATATCATTCACAAACCATCATTCCCAAACTATCATAAACACATCCACGATACAAAGAATCATTCACAAACAACGATACATTAAAAACCATCACGATACATACATTAAAAACTAATGCAGTCAAAATCTCCACCCCTCTCTACCTTTGACCTGCTCTTTTACTGCAACAGTTCAATAAGGATTCGTACAAATAGAGTCTTCCTTCTCCAATGGCCACGCTGCCCTCTTGCCCAATCTTTGTCACTCTGCTATCTCCGTCTGTGAATGAATACCCTTCCATGCTGTGGGCCTAAATGGCAAAACTAACATCGGTGAGCGAGGGCCGATGTTGCTGACTTTTTCCTCCGATGCCTAAGTCAACGATGGATTGGATGAGAAGAAAAATTTCCTTCAAGGAGAGAGCTTAAACTATAAAAGAAAGGTTTTTTCCGAGGGAAAAGCTTTGAGCTCGCCCATGTTAGGGTTATATCCCAAGGAAGAAGAAGAAGATGAAGGTGATCCCTTTGTTCGAATGTAATGGTGGGAAATATTTCTTCCAAATATTTATGGTCTTCATTTTCACGTCACTTTTCAAATATCCTATTATTCAAATATTTCAAATTTCACAATAAAATATCTCACCAATCAAATATTTAATTGTGGTTCTCATTTTATTTAGACAATTATTCAATATAATTATTTTAATATTAATATTTTATTTAAACGGAAACAATACAACATCGGGCATACACATTTTAAAAAAAACTACAACATACGAGTTCAAATATTTCACAAATTCAAAATTGAATAACTAAATATTTTTTTCCAATTTTTAAATTTATTTTCCAACATACGAGTTCATTTAGAAATGCTAGAAAGAGTCTTTAGAAAGACTCAACACTAACGTCATAGATGTACTGGTGAAGCAAGGAGGCGTTATCGAATTAGCCTAGATGATCCTCGGGATCGACTGAACCGATGTACTCCCTAAGCTGAGGTCTCAAGAAATTATATGGTAGTTCATTGTCGAGGACACAACTTGAGAAAGGTGTGCCTTGGGGACTCCTTTCCTCGGCCTGCAGGGGCTCTTTTCCTTTCCAATTTTCAGGAGGTGTTTCACACATCATTGATCTATGTAAGTGCTCTTCAGGCAGGATCACAATCTTGTTACATTGATTAGTACCAACAATAGGGGAGGATCTGTCGGACCCTATGGTATTTGATGAGGAATGAGAGGCACCTTAGTTGAGGTAGTAGGTACTTCCTTAAGAGTCGATTTTGCAGGTCGGAGTCATTGTAGAATCCGCTGCATCGCTTGATCAACAAATACTTGGAACTCTTCTTTAGCCATGGTGATAGCGTCACCACAAACTATATCTCCTGCGGAAGTAGAGTTCTCCCAAGTTCTACCATCTCAATGTCTTAGTTCAAGCATTTCCCACATACAATGTCAATTTATTCCTGTCTAAGATCAGTGTCTGATGAGTCAACAAGAGACAACTATTGAGAGCAAGATATGTTGGAAATGTGAATGGAATAAAGAGGTGGAGACGAAGATACTCTATTGTGCATGAGTTTAGTCCCACATTAGAAGTCTCTTGGCTTTATTGTTGGTTTAAATTATGACACATGCATTGATGTTGTAAACATATGAATGGGGAGAGACTCTCTCACGTGTGAGTGCGCAGGGGTGGGTGCAAATCTAGGGCTCAGAATGTACTGAACTAAGGTTGACTCGTGTGCGAGCACGACCTGCGCATGTTGAGTGTCGGACTGGTCGAGACAAAATTTGCCTAAAAGAATAAACCAACATAGTGTCGCTTGAATCTCTTTTTGTTACATGCTCAAGAGTGTAACGGAAGATTCCATAACGTACATTAATGGCGGAATTAAACTCATTACTGGTGATTTCGTAACGTCTCAGTATTAATGGCGGCATTAAACCCATTAATAATGATTTCGTAATATCTCGACATTAATGAAGACAATAAACTCATTAATGATGACATTAAACTCAACATTAAATGATCATAATTTGATCATTTATTGCAGGCAAGGTGAGAGCTCCTATATAAGGAGGCTGGATCTTGAGCACAGAGTAGAATAGAAGATAATTGAAAGAGAAAGCAAGAGGAAGAACAGGGAGCGAACCTCTGTCTACTCGTGCTCTCCCATAAAACTCTCTCAGTCGTGCATTCGCTCGGCTGAACTACTCGTGATAACACTCAGGTGCATTCTCAGTTCACCACAAACAACTAGTGCTTGGTTGTGTTCGTGGTTTTTCCATTATATTTTGGGAAACAGACGACCCGAGAGAACCTCGAAGCACAACCCGAGGTGGGGCGAATCTGTTTCAAGGAAACTGCATTGAGCGCAGGCCTCATCATCTTACTTGATGAATTCTCTTTCTGACTCGGTGATAGACTCCTGATTCTGCTACGCACCGCATCGACTCCGCGACTCAAACCACCGGAAGCTTGGCAGAACCAGCTCCACTAACAGTCTGAGATTATCAGCTCAGGTCATCTTGATAAATAAGTTAGATTTGATTGTAATTTCAATTCAGTTAATTCCCCAATATCTCCGACAACAAATTGTCCAACAAGATCTTGGATGCTTTGGTGATAAAGGAAATGCCTAGGATACTTGCAACACTCAATCAAAGGTTAGAATGGACATCGACGTTTGACTCGGCGTGACCATTACGACACTCAAGTCAGCATAAGCACTAGGGAAAGGTCAAAGCTATGGACACTGAACTAAAGGAGTATAGTGAACCTAGTCAGAGAGGTCAGATGATCGAGCGGAGGAATCCATTGAATTAAATCAGAGAAGTATAGTGACCGAGTATGAGGAGTCGGATGATCGAATAAGCGAAATTGGGCTAGGTGACTGAATAGGAGGAGCAGGGTGATCACTTTAACCTCGACCTCTACTTGACTTTTGACCCGTTGACTTGGCCCTGCCATGTGTAGGTTTCCCAATCTGCCACATCATGTTTGTTTTTTTTCTTTTGGTTGTAAATTTGTTAAAAAAAAATCAAGTTAGCTTAAGTGAGGAGAATGAGATTGCTAGAGACAAAGAGTTTGATATAGAAGTGTAAATTAAGTCTATCGTTAGGGTTGTAAACGATTCAAGCCGTGTCAAGTTTTGTAGTATTCTAACTTATTTGTAAGGTAACCAAGTCAGGTCAAGCCGTGCCTAAAATAAATCAAGTTATTGAAATGATGGCTCAAGTTTGACTTGGTTTGGTATAGTTTTTATGAGTTTGAGCTTGTTTTATTTAAATATTATCAAACTCTCAATTCAAGTTTGTTTAATAGTTTGAAACTTTTACATTTTAAACTTATTTGATTGGTTATTAAGTTTGATAATATATACTTATTTTATTCATTTTAAAAGTTTCTTTATTTATTTATCATGTTAATTAGAGTTTTATTGATGAACATTATTTTCGAACTTTAACGATATAAACATATGTTTGTTCAAACTTGTTTGTTTAGTTTAATGAGCTATTCAAGCTTGTTCAATTAATTGAATTTATGTGTGTTGAACGAGCATAAATAAACTCATATAAAATTGAATACTAAATTTGTTCACGAATACTTGGTTCATTACAATCCTATTTATTGTCGTAGAAATGGGCAAACTTGTATCAAGTTAAATGATAGAGACTTGGTCCATAAGTTATATTCGACATGACATGAACCTGCATTATTCACAACTAAAATAGAAAAGAGGAGAGGAGCAAGTTTGGTTTACGGCTTATATCAGTTTGAGCCTATCTGACTAAAATAGGCACAGGCCAACAAGAGCATCGAGTTCGAGTTTATGTTGGGTGACAAATGATGATGTTATTGATCGTGCTTGGCATGGCCCATGCTAAGTTGTACGTGTCATGTTAGATCTGACACGACATGTAAAGGAATTAATCAAGATTATGTCACTCAATCCAAATGGATCTTTTTTGACGCCCGTCGACGGCGGCAGCCGATGGCGGTCGCCGGCGGTGGCCGTCGATGGTGGTTGCCGCCGGCGGCCATCGACGGTGGTCACCGCCGCCGCCGGCGGCTGTCGACAGTGGTCGCCAGCGGCGGTGGCCGGCGGTGGTTCCGGCGGCGACGGCCGGCGATGGTCGACGACGTTGGGCGGCGGCAACCGACGGCAGTGGGCGGCGGCGGCAACCGACGGCGGCAACCAACGGCATTGGGCGGTGGCTAGGTGGACTAGGGGTATATTTGACATTTAAATTTTGGTTAAATGGTGACCTCGTGATGTAATCAGATTACATAGTATTTATTTTGTAATCTAGATTACAAAGTTTCACTACCTTTTATAATCCAGATTACATTATATTAGAAGTTTAAAATTAAATCGAACAAAATAATCAACCTTGTAATGTAATCCTGATTATATTACAAGATAGATTACACTCTATCAAACATAACCTAAATGTCGAGGATATTTGTGGATGAAATCAAAATTTAATGGGCGATCAATGCCTATACCATTTTCTTTTTTTAAAAAATGAAGTAAAATAGTTTGTTTGATTATAATTACAATTTGATGTGAAAAAAAGGAATATTATGTATAACGTATTGATCATCAAAATTGTATTTATCCAACAATCGCTTCCTTTAGTAGTAATTAAACTAAACTCGGTGGGATTTTGATGAAAGATTAGAAGTTTAAATCCATTGAGAGAAGTTTAAGCTTACATTTCTGACTCCCTAGCTATTTTATATGACACAAGGATACTTTCTAATTAGTATCCTTGAGGTGGTTTGATGGTTGAGGCATCAGATGTTATCATATAAAATTTTGGGGTCGAAACTCGACGTGCTCGAGCATATCTTTCCCTATGTCTTAACCACTTATATAATGACTAGTAATCACCCATGATTACCTCCTTCCGATTGATATAGGGATGGATTGATAGGGGACAAGCGAGATTTAGGAGAATTGAAACATTGATCGTTCGATAAAATGACTAAGAGCAAAACACTTGTGCATTACTCGATTGAGAATGAATATCATCATAAAAGAAGGGATGTGAGTTATCTATTAAACACATCAACATATCAATCCATATAGATTATGGCATATTATTAATTGATATAAATGATACATCAATATTTCAAGCCATAGTTTTCTTTATATTATAACAAACTAATCAGCCACTTTATTAACTTTTATTTATATAAATTTAACATCCATCTAGCCGATGTGAGGAACCTCTCCGACAATGCCATACTCGTCGACCCACACCCGCACCCTGTTACAGCGGAAGTCTTTGGTGGTAGGGCTTCCAATCAACACAGTAATAGCTTCTACGTTCGGATTCTCCTTTTCAATAATAGTCACCGCCTTGTTTCCATTTACTCCTACCAATTCCGGCCATGAACTTTTCCCTACACATATCATTCATTTCCTCATCAAAATCACTATTATCGTAAAAATATTGAAGTAAATAAAAATGATAAAGCAAAATATACCTGTGCACTCTTCCATTGCTTCAACTAATATTTTAGTCGATGTATGTGTTGCAAATTTCGGTGATATTTATAGACCTTCAGGGGTGCCTTTCTTTGATTTGCACACGTTGAGAGAGACCTCGGGTTTTCCTTTCTTTATGAATTTTCAAACTTCATCGCCACAAAATTTTGAAAAAAACAAAAAAATTTCATTGGTCAAGGTTAGCTACATCATCAATATTATCTAAACTCAATTTGTCAAATTCAAAGTTGGAGAAGTTCACACTTGAGGTTATTAAATACTTGATCTTGCCTATTTCTTTCCGACTACTCCGTCAACAAGTCGACAATTTAACACCTCGTGAAAAATAAAACTACTCTTTTTGATTGAAATTAAAATTAAAATAACCTACAAATTCTTGGTATAATAATTATTACAATTGTATATTCTGTGAAGAGAAAATAATTGAAGTGACAGTGGTTATTTTGTTGGATAAACTAATAAATATTAATAATGATGTGTACCAGATGAAATCAAACTAAAAGTAGAACTGTGAAATTGATTTAGTTTAAAAAACTTAGCTTAACAATGGTTGTTATAGTGCTCCCCTCACCGAAGCCATCACCTCTCCGTAGATACAAATGCTAACTAGGGGTCATTGACAAAGTCACTCATGCTAGGGTTCATCACTCATCGATCCTCTCCGCTAGGGTTCTCTCCTCAACGAAGCACCTTCACTCTTGTTGACATCCAATGGTGCTAGGGTTCATCACTCATCGATCCTCTCCGCTAGGGTTCTCTCCTCAACGAAGCACCTTCACTCTTGTTGACATGCAATGGTGCTAGGGTTCTCTCACTGAATCTATTTTATATTTAATTTATAATTTTTTACATACTTATGTCGCATGATCATATAGTTTAAATTGCAAAAGCTATTTTATATTTAATTTATAATTTTTTACATCAAATATTTTCTTAAAATGATATCTTATATGCTAGTCATATTTTTAGATTCACATTTTAAATTAAATTTATACCAAATACTTACATAATATTTATGTATACTGAAATAAAAATTAATTTATATCTTAATATCTCTATCGCGACTTTAATCCCAAATGATTTTTTTTTAGGGGAATAATTTGAATGTCGTACAAGATTGTCCTTCACAGAATTTTCAAATTTCAACAATTCAAATTTTTTAAATTTCATTGCTGAAGCGTGGAGAACTATACCAATCACATCATCAATATCATCCGAAACTCAAATTTTCTCAAAACTTTTTTTTTGGTCAATTATTTTTTGTCAAACCTAAATCTAAAGTAGGAAAACAAATTCTTTTTAATTAATTTTTTTGTTATCGAGTCAACCTCGTGCAGTCATAAGACTCATAACCTCTTTAGTCGCACCCAACACGCGATAAACCGAGATAGAACCCGCCTCAACCCAAGCTCCTCGCTTGTTAGTGTTTAATTCTCATGTGGAACCGACTATTGATTCTAAAGCATGAAATACAAAAAATATGAAATATGTAAAATTTACAGTGATCTCCCATAATAAATCTTGATCTGTGGAACCGCTATTGATTCTAAAGCATGAAATACAAAAAATATGAAATATGTAAAATTTACAGTGATCTCCCATAATAAATCTTGATCTTTGTTTGTCGTTGGAAGAACGATCACGAATGAATCGAGAAGCTCTTTAAGATTCACAAACCAAATTCCACATAGGTATGTTCTTCATTGATTACTAGTTCACCACCTCTTACTTTCAATTCCTTGGATGCCTCTTATATAAAGGCAAGCGATAATACTGTCGCTTATAAAGGAGGAAGATGAAGGGTCACTTATAAAGGATGAAGGTGAAGGGGAAGACGCACCCTTTCATCTTCGTAACTCCTACATCTCCCACTCGTCTAATTCAATCCATAAAGGTTAATTAGTCACAAAGACCATGTAAGTCACATACACTATATTATAATCAAGTCACAAAAACCAGAGCAAAACACTAATTAGTCACAAAGGCCAAATAAGAACATCCAATCCATACTTTAGGGAAAATAGTTTATGCGACATCAAGCATAATGAGCAATTATTGATAAGAAAATTGTTACACCTTACATAGTTGCTCTATAGAATGAATAAGATTTTGTTCCCCCGGGGATGTGCGGTGGTTGAGGCATGGGGTGTTACCACATGAGGTCTTGGGGTCAAAACTTGATGCGTTTGAGCATGCCCTCCCCATGCCTTGCCACTTGCACTAATGGCTAGTAGCTACCCATGATTCACTGCCTCTGTGTTGGCTTAGGGATAGGTTGGCGGGGGCGCTGGGGGCTTGTGAATCACCTTTTGCCACATCTATAGAACCAATCAGAGACATCAATAACTTTCCTTTACCACATATTAAATTATTTTGATTTGCATTAATATGAACATCTTTAATCTCTCATAATAACTATTATGTCAAGAGCATGTTCCATATTCAAATATTAACAAATATTTCTATACACAACAGAAATGGGTCGATTAGTGAATAACATCAAAAGATATAAGTCTATTTATTTATTTTTTTAGCTAGAATCTATTCATTCTAATCAGTCGTTTTCCTAGTTATGCTCCATTGATCAAATCACCCATAGCTAATAAGAAATATGGTAAAGTAGTAGACACTAATAAGAACGTCAAGTAGACAGCTAAATATTCACTTAGGGTAAGATTGAGATTAACTTATAATTTCAAGGGTCATGCATAGTAGAAAATCAAAAATCCATTCTCCTACTACCCTTATTGTTGTTGTAGCACACGTGGTATGAATCACATGCTATGATGTTTTCTTTTTACTAAAAAAAAGCGCATGTCTTTCTTAAAATTTAACGTCGTACAGATTTTGATCTTGACATACCTCATGTCTAATTTTGAATTCAATATATGAACTCCAATCTGGCCTTAAGCAGATTCAATAAATTGTGGGTTCATTTACTTCAATCATTACATAAATGATCTCATCTTAACACAATTATCAAGGTGACCTTAACTTATCGGTTTATCTCTATTCATAGCTACATAAGTTGTCCGATAAGTAATAGTTTTACCTCTATTTATACTTTACAAAAAATAAAGATTGTCCATGTGAGTGGACTAATCTCAACCTGCCAACATGTTCATTGAGACTTTAATCCAAAATGTAACAACATATACACAGAATAGATCATGTTAATTTACAACATGTTACATTTTACGAAGTTACAAAGACTTCCCATATTCTTGAAATGACTCTTTAGTCAATGGCTTAGTAAAAGGATTTGCAAATATATTACATGTAGGGATGTACTCAAGAACTATTTTTTTCTTGTTAAAAATATCTCTTACAAAATTATACTTAATTTCTATATGTTTACCTTTGCTGTGATATTTGAAATCTTTGAAAAAAGCTATAGCAGCTTGATTGTCACAATACACTATAACAAGACTCCCACTATCACGCCCCGAGGGTATACTTGTCCTCCAAAGTGGATGATACCCCCTATTGACAATATAAGAAATAACTGATATCAAACCAATAAAAACCAACACAAACCAATAAAAACCAACACAAACATCGATGCAATATAAAATCACAACTCATAATGACAAATGCGTATATGTATGCATGCACATGTGAACATATTAAATTAATTAAAACATAACTAACGACAAAAAGCAGCGGAAAGTAAAGTAGCACTCATATAGAAATCCAATCTCAGAAATTCGAACTCGAGTAGGACTGGCAACTAGGAGCTCTGAGCGACACACATCCTTTTCTGCTAACCTAAAGGATCAAAGAAGAACAACGGGTAGTGAGTATATAATAAAAATATACTCAGTCGATAGAAGAAAATAATGCATAGATAGAATACTGACAATAGATCAAAGACACAGTCTCAGGTAAATTACTTACTAATCAATGTAGGTGTCCCTATATAACCACCAGCTAATCAAAGTATAACCAACAAATCGGAAGTACATACAGTACATCGAAACCTGCACGAACAAATACATATGACCGACATATAGCAAGTATATAACAAACAGTGACTGCGGGAGAACGCTCTACCACGTATGGTCTCATGGGCAGTCAGGGTAAGTGACTAGTCACTATCCGCAAGAGAACGCTCTACCACAGATGGTCCCGTGGGCGGATATGGTAAATAACTAGTCACTATCTGTGGAAGAACACTCTACTACAGATGGTCTCATGGGCAGATAGGGTATATACCAATGGTCACTAACAACCCTCTCACCCACGCATGGGAGACAGGATATACTAACGGTCGCTGACAACTCTCTCAACCATAAATGGGAGACTATGGTTGATAGGATATACTAACGGTTGTTAACGACCCTCTCAACCACGAATGGGAGACAATGGTCGACAAGATATACCAACGGTTACTAACGACCCTCTCAACCACGAATGGGAGACAATGGTCGACAAGATATACCAACGGTTGCTAACAACCCTCTCAACCACGAATGAGAAACAATGATCGATAATATATAGCAACCAAGGGGTCTAGTAGGATTCTCAGAATCCTACACTATGGTATAATTCTACTAACGTATAGTTCATGAGCCTATATAACAATAAGGGTCCACTAGGGTACTCGGTACCCCATATTATGATATTATCCTACTAATATATATGCGGACCATAAATAATCAGGTCCCTAAGTTAGCAGTCATATAGTATTAATATCTCGACTAATTCCATGGAATCATCGCAGATATAATAAACAACGAGATTAATATCAAGTAATCCTAAGGGTTGATTCAAAGGGGAAAGCTGAGTGGAATATACTACCCTTCTGCTCGAGAGTCACTTCTATCAAATATAGGTCAGTATAATTTCACTAACATATACGCCTTCGTCTATATACTTATAATATCAGTGCTCTATATGCACGAGCCTAAGTATATAACCATACTATACTATAAATTTATGAGCATAAACTATAGACCTAAATAATAACAAGGGCTATTAGGATACTCAATATCCTATACTACAGTATGAGATAATCAACCAAGGTTCAGCAAGATGCTCGATATCCTATACTACGGTATGATTGTCCTAACATAAACATAAAGTCAAATCATCTGCCAAGGATGTGTGGTCTAGCAGAATATTCAATGTCCTACACTATAATATGATAATTTCATGCATATCTAGAAACACAATCATGAATATAAAACCTAACTGGATAACTATCAACAATAGGTCACATATAAGGACAAATAATACGGTATCAAACTCAGGAACAATATAGTACAGACCTAAGGTAAGCAAGTAACTGTAACCTCATCAAACATGGCAGTAAATCAACATGCAATATAATCCAAGCTATCAAAAAAATAAGCAAGATCTATCCACCTTAAATATAGAGTGTCCTACCCATCTTCACATCCAAAGGTCACCTCGAACTTGAATCCTACGAACCACATCGTTTCCCACATTTTCCTCTCCAACAGTGACGGTTGCAGCTGGTAACGTACGAAGGTAGTGCGTGAGAATAACATGGACGTCTGCTTGTGGTGGCTGGTAGGGCTTGTCGGCACCGCTAGTCGCGAGGGTCGAGTGTTGCGTCGGCGCTCAGGCTAACGACAAAGATGCTTGTTGGTTGCTACTCGGAAAACCTAGAGGTTCCACTGTACAAAAATTTTGTACAAAGGTCTGAACCTTTTCCTAGTTACCATGTGTTCTTTTAAATTAAATTTTGGATCGCCTGCGGAACTTAACACGTTCGATCCAAATCACCTAAGTTATTAATTCCATTAAATATTAATTTCCATAATTGGTTCCCAGTACTGACGTGGCGAGGCACAAGGCCTTCTTGGATATGGGAGCAACCACCACCGACTAGACAAAACCTTTTATGGAAAGCTAATATTTAATTTCCTAAAATAACTCTAGGTTAACCGAAAGGAACAATCAAATCACAAGGAAAAGAAAAAAACATAAGAACACTACATCAAAAATAAATTCGAAATACTAGAATCATAAGCCTCTTGTATTTGGTATTATTTCCAAAAATAACTAGTATGATGCGGAAAGGAAAAATTACTAGTTATACCTTCTAGAAAGACCTCTTGATCTTCTACCGTATTCCTCTTCTAACCTCGGACGTTGTGTGGGCAACGATCTTCCGAGATGAGAAACCACCAATGCACCTTCTTCTCCTCCTAGCTAGGTTCGGCCAAAACAAAAGAGCTTCACCAAGGATGAAGAAAAAAAACACCAACCAAGCTCCAAGGGATACAAGCTTTCTCTCCTTCTTCTTCTTCTTCTCCAAATAGTATCCGGCCACCACAAGAGCTCCAAGCAAGAGGAAGGATTCGGCCACCACAAAGAGGAAGAGAGGGAGAGAGGTTGGCCGGCCACAACACCAAGGAAAAGAGGGAGAGAATAATAGAGGTTGTCACCCTTGAAGGCACCCCCACCCCTTCTTTTATATTCCTTGTCTTTGGCAAATTAGGAAATTTAATTACAATAAAATTTCCTTAATTTTCCTTGACATGAATTAATTGAGAAAAATAAAATAAAATTTCCCAATTAAACTTATAATGGCCGGCCACATCATAGAGAGACAAATTAGACAAGTTTCAATCAACAAATTAAAACTTCCTAATTTGCTTCCGGAAATTTTAAAAATAATATTTCTCTTCAAAAATCCCTTCATGGTTGATAAAAAAAAATTTCTATAATTTTAATTTTTAACATGTGAATAATTTTCAAAGAGAAAATAAAATATCTTTCCAATCTACAAATAAGGAAAGAGATCTAATCTCTTTCTTTAATCTTTTGTAGACCCTTTTAAGAGAGATATTTTAATTTTAATTCTCTTTAATAAATTATATCTTCCACATAATAAAAATTAAAATTAAAATTAAAATTCTTTTTAATTTCATTATGGCCGGCCCCCTCTAGCTTGGGTTCAAGCTAGGGCCGGCCACCCATAAACCAAGCTTAGGCCGACCCTAGCTTGATTCCCAAGCTAGCTTGGCCGGCCCCCTTTAGGTGGGAATAGAAGGTGAGTATAGGTGGGTATAGTACTCTATAAATAAGAGGCTACGATAGGGACCGAGAGGAGGAATTGGTTTTGGTCTCCCGATAAAATTAAGCATCCCATGTTCGCCCCGAACACACAACTTAATTTTATCAATAATAATTCATTCCACTAGAGAACTATTATTGAACTACCGCACCAATCCCAAATGACATTTTTGGGCTCCTTCTTATTATGAGTGTGTTAATCTCCCTGTGTTTAAGATGTCAAATGTCCACTAATTAAGTGAGTTACTGACAACTCATTTAATTAATATCTTTATCCAAGAATAGTACCACTCAACCTCATCGTCATGTCGGACTAAGTCCACCTGCAGGGTTTAACATGACAATCTTTATGAGGTCATCTTGGGGACATTATCAACCTAGATTACTAGGACACAGTTTCCTTCTATAATCAACAACACACACTATAAGTAATATAATTTCCCAACTTATCGAGCTTATTGATTTATCGAACTAAATCTCACCCATTAATAAATTAAAGAAATAAATATCAAATATATGTGCTTGTTATTATATTAGAATTAAGAGCACACACTTCCATAATAACTGAGATATTTGTTCCTTTATAAAGTCAGTATAAAAGAAACAACCTCAAATGGTCCTACTCAATACACTCTAAGTGTACTAGTGTAATTATATAGTCAAGATAAACTAATTCCTAATTACACTACGACCTTCCAATGGTTTGTTCTTTTCCATTTTGGTCGTGAGCTACTGTTTATAATTTATAAGGTACTGATAACATCATCTTCTGTATGTAGCACCACATACTATGTTATCTACAATATAAATTAATTGAACAACTACAACTAAATATAGACAATTTGACCAAATGTGATTCTTTATTCAAAATAAATGTTTACAAAAGTTTAGGCTTTCAGTATACACTCCAACAATTTCTCACTTATACTAATGACTAAGCTGTCATATCTTCTACCATACATCTGATTCCCATTCCCTCCACATGGCGATCGAAAGCTTTCGCCGGAAGGGCCTTAGTGAAAGGATCTGCCAAGTTATCTGCTGATGCAATCTTGGCGATGACAACTTCTCCTCACTTCACGATATCTCGTATCAGGTGGTACTTGCGCTCTATATGTTTACTTGCCTTATGAGCTCGTGGTTCCTTCGAGTTTGCAACTGCACCGCTATTATCACAATAAATTGTGATGATTTTGGGCAAACCAGGAATCACATCTAAGTCCATTAGAAAGTTCCTGAGCCATACTGCTTCTTTAGCTGCCTCAGAGGCTGCTACATACTCAACTTCCATGGTTGAGTCCGAAATGCATTTCTGCTTAACACTCCTCCATGAAATGGCTCCACCTCTTAAAGTAAACACATAGCCTGATGTATACTTACTGTTGTCCCTATCTGATTGGAAATCTGAATCCATGGAGCAAATCGTCTGCTTGGTAAACTAGCATATAATCTCTAGTCCTTCTCAGGTACTTTAATATATGCTTTACCGCAGTCCAATGTCCTTGTCCAGGGTTACTCTGATATCTGCTGATCATGCCCACGGCAAAACAAATATCAGGTCTCGTACATAGCATTGCATACATAAGGCTTCCTACAGCTGAAGCATAAGGAACTGCTTTCATGTCTTCTATCTCCTTTGATGTCTTTGGAGACATCTCTTTAGATAGAGCTATTCCATGCCTAAAAGGTAAGAAACCTTTCTTGAAATTCTGCATGCTAAAACGAGCAAGAACTGTATCTATATATGAATCTTGGGAGAGACACAACATTCTTTTCTTACGATCCCTTATAACTTTGATCCCAAGAATGTGTGCACAATCTCCTAAGTCCTTCATATCAAATTGTTTGGACAACCATACCCTTACGTCCGATAATACCTTGACATTATTGCCAATTAACAAAATATCATCTACGTACAGTACAAGAAATACCACCACGTTTCCGTTACACTTCTTGTATACACAAGACTCATCCGGACACTGAATAAATCCATATGACTGGATTACTTCATTAAACCGGATGTTCCAAGACCTTGAAGCTTGTTTTAGTCCATAAATGGACCGATTGAGCTTGCACACTAGATGCTCTTTTGCCTTTTGCCAAGATGCTACATCTATATCTTGGAGTGCTTCGTCATATGTTCGGGGATCAGGTTCATGTTTACCCGGGATCAAGTCCGAAGATTCTCCCAAAAACATGAATCTTTCAGGCTGCCTTACAACCCTCCCACTACGACGAGGCACTGTCTGTGGTTGTGTATCATGTGTGACACGTGTTGCAGTCTCTTGTGGTACTTCATCTTGTACTGTTGGTACTGAAGTAGACGTATCCTCTCTAAGTTCTTCTAAAACAACTTTGCTACTGGGCTTGTGATCTATTATATAGTCTTCTTCTAAAAACTGGGCATTGGTACTAACAATGACCTTCTGGTCTTTAGGACTATAAAATAAACCACCTTTCGTTCCTTTGGGATACCCCACAAACACGCGAACTTCTGTACGAGATTCTAACTTATCAGCATCTGGTTTCAGCACATGTGCTGGACTACCCCAAATCCGAATATGTCTTAGACTGGGTTTTCGCCCATTCCACAATTCTGTGGGAGTAGAAGAAACTGATTTAGAAAGTACTAAGTTCAGAATGTACACTGCCGTTTCCAGAGCGTATCCCCAAAACGAATTTGGTAATTCCGAATAACTCATCATCGATCTAACCATCTCCATAAGAGTCCTATTCCTTCGTTCTGCCACACCATTCTGTTGGGGTGTACCAGGTGCGGACAGTTGGGATTGAATCCCGGCTTCTGATAAGTAATTCCTAAACTCTCCTAAGAGGTATTCGCCACCACGATCAGACCGTAGTATCTTGATACTTTTACCTAGTCGTTTCTCCACATCAGCCTTGTACTCTTTGAACTTATCAAAGCACTCGAACTTGCGGCGCATTAGGTAAATGTATCCATATCTTGAATAATAGTCTATGAAAGAGACAAAATATTCAAAACCTCCTCTTGCCTGGACAGACATAGGACCACACAAATCAGAGTGAACCAATTCTAACACTTCTTTGGCTCTATACCCCTTGGCCTTGAAAGGCCTTTTGGTCATTTTACCTTCCAAGCAAGATTCACAGGTTGGAAAATTTTCTAACTCTAATGAACCCAAAAGTCCATCGGCTATAAGCCTCTGAATCCTACTTAAGTTAATATGACCAAGCCTTAGATGCCAAAGATATGCTTGGTTCATTTCTGAAGGTTCTTTTCTCTTATTTGAGTTAGAAGATGAGTTATAAATTTCCATGTTTTGCTTTGTGGGAGAAATTGGATTTAAAGTATACAAATTGCCAACTAATACACCAGAACAGATAATCACTTTATTTCTCTTAATAACTACATCGTTACTAAAGGAAACTGAATATCCATCTAAAAATAGTTTATAAACTGAAATTAAATTCTTTCTAAAACTGGGTACATAAAGACAATTTCTTAAAACCAAATTTTTATTTCTACTAAAAGATAAGTAGGCGTCTCCCACTGCAACAGCTGCCACCTTAGTAGCATTGCCCATGTAGACGGTAATCTCTCCTTCAAATAGTCGTTGGGTTTCCTGGAACCCCTGCAAGGAATTGCAGACATGATCAGTGGCTCCCGTATGTACCCACCAGGTGCTGGTAGATAACACCGCTAAACATGTTTCAACAACTAGAACACGAGATATACCTTTGTTGTTCTGATTCCTACGAGGACAGTCCGCCTTCCAATGCCCTGACTGCTTGCAGATGAAGCACTTGCCCTTCGGCTTCTTCATTCCAGCTTTAGGTCCTGTATTCTGAGATTTATTTACTTTCTTTTCTGAACCAAGTTGATTCTTCTTCTTCTTTCCTTTCAGCTTAGAAGTAGAACCATTTTCAACATAGTGAATATGAGAGTTGTGACGAAACAATCCTTCTGCTGCCTGAAGTTCTGTCAGTAGTTCCGCCAATGAATATACCCTTTTGTTCATATTGTAATTCAGGCGCAATTGCTCAAAACTTCTAGGTAGTGTTTGGAGGATCATATCGATCTGAGTTTCCCCATTAATTTCTCCTCCAAGGATCTGTATTTCGTTCAGATAAGCCATCATCTTTAGGATATGCTCCCTCACAGGAGTACCCTCTTGCATGGTGACGGTCATTATTTTTCTCATGGCTTCTTGCCTAGAAGCCCTATCTTGATGACCAAAGAGTTCTTTGAGATTGTTCATAATATCATAAGCTGTCGGTAAATCTTGATGCTGATGTTGCAATACATTTGACATAGAAGCCAAAATGTAATACCGCGCCATCTCATATGCTTTTACCCATTTCCTATGATATTCAATCTCCTCTTGGGTGGATTCACCAGTGGGTGCTTCAGGGCAAGGCTCAGTCAGTACAAATTTATAGCTTTCAGCAGTAAGAACAATGTCCAGGTTCCTTTTCCAATCTATGTAATTAGGACCAGTAAGTCTATTTTGTTGTAGTATGATGGGCAGTGGGTTGAAAGTCATCCTAAGAATCACAAATAACTTTTGGTCAGAACTCTAAATTTAGAATAATATTGATTCTCAAACAATACTATTTTAAATTAGCCAACACCTCAAACCACCGTGAATTTTGTATGCCACGATAGTGTGGATATATACAAATTCAACATTTGTAAAAGGAGGGTTTTAACCCATTAATTTTATTATCTTGTCAACCTAACTTTTTGACAAATAAAATTAATAGTTGGTATCCTTTGGTTACACAAATAATAGCAGTGACTCCGATGGGGAGGATACTATTAGTTGTGCCTAAGTGTATACTATTACTTGACACTAAGTCCATTAATAAGATTGTGCCCCTTTCTATGGGGAAGATCACACGCTCTTAATTAACTTCCTATAGTCATCCCAAATGGAAGTTTGTTATAGTGATCCACAAACAAGCTCATCCGATATGGAGGAAGGCACTCAGAGCCAACGCGCAAGCTTGTTTGCATCACTTACAAACCAGTAATGGAGACCATGGGTTTTACTTAAAAATCCCTCTCCCACTTAGTTATTTATAAATGAGGAATTTTAACTATGCTAGCCTACTAAACATGTATACTAACATACACACACAGCACAATATAAAAGCAATAAATAGAAAATCTAATTTTCAACTATTATGGCTTTTATCTATGGTTGTCCTCCGTGTGTTGTCATCCCAAGCTGCTGCCATATTTGGCCACCGCCACCGGGTCTAGCTGTCGCATCCATCTTGCTCCTTGTTCCGCTGTGCCTCTGGTCCTTAGAAGGTTCCACGCTTTGCAAGATTCGATCCGCGACATAAATAGAATTTTACAATTTTGATCCTATATTCCATAAAAGGAATGTACATGTATCTAGATCAAAAATAAAATCCTAATAAAACTAAATACAGCTCCTGCTGTATTTTATAATACAATCATGCACACACATATAAATGCCCTTGACATGTCCAAGGGTCCAATCACACACATAAAACTATAAGCCATAATAGTTGGATCCTGCATCCACAAAGTTAGCACATCCTACTATTATCCTGCCTAAATTATGTATGACATGTGCATAATTAAACTAATACCAAATACACAGAGGCAAAACCTAGCTCTGATACCAATTGTTGGTTGCTACTCGGAAAACCTAGAGTTTCCACTGTACAAAAATTTTGTACAAAGGTCTGAACCTTTTCCTAGCTACCATGTGTTCTTTTAAATTAAATTTTGGATCACCTGCGGAACTTAACACGTTTGATCCAAAACTTAATTTATTTGTTCTTTTAGGTTTAGACTTGGATCTCCTGCGGAACTTAACACGTTCGATCCAAATCACTTAAGTTATTAATTCCATTAAATATTAATTTCCATAATTGGTTCCTAGTACTGACGTGGTGAGGCATAAGGCCTTCTTGGATATGGGAGCAACCACCACCGACTAGACAAAACCTTTTATGGAAAGCTAATATTTAATTTCCTAAAATAACTTTAGGTTAACCGAAAGGAATAATCAAATCACAAGGAAAAGAAAAAAACATAAGAACACTACATCGAAAATAAATTCGAAATACTAGAATCGTAAGCCTCTTGTATTTGGTATTATTTCCAAAAATAACTAGTATGATGCGGAAAGGAAAAATTACTAGTTATACCTTCTAGAAAGACCTCTTGATCTTCTACCGTATTCCTCTTCTAACCTCGGACGTTGTGTGGGCAACGATCTTCCGAGATGAGAAACCACCAATGCACCTTCTTCTCCTCCTAGCTAGGTTCGGCCAAAACAAAAGAGCTTCACCAAGGATGAAGAAAAAAAACACCAACCAAGCTCCAAGGGATACAAGCTTTCTCTCCTCCTTCTTCTTCTTCAACAAGTAGTATCCGGCGACCACATGAGCTCCAAGCAAGAGGAAGGATTCGGCCACCACAAAGAGGAAGAGAGGGAGAGAGGTTGGCCGGCCACAATACCAAGGAAAAGAGGGAGAGAATAATAGAGGTTGTCACCCTTGAAGGCACCCCCACCCCTTCTTTTATATTCCTTGTCTTTGGCAAATTAGGAAATTTAATTACAATAAAATTTCCTTAATTTTCCTTGACATGAATTAATTGAGAAAAATAAAATAAAATTTCTCAATTAAACTTATAATGGCCGACCACATCATAGAGAGACAAATTAGACAAGTTTCAATCAACAAATTAAAACTTCCTAATTTGCTTCCGAAAATTTTAAAAATAAAATTTCTCTTCAAAAATCCCTTCATGGTTGATAAAAAGAAATTTCTATAATTTTAATTTTTAACATGTGAATAATTTTCAAAGAGAAAATAAAATATCTTTCCAATCTACAAATAAGGAAAGAGATCTAATCTCTTTCTTTAATCTTTTGTAGACCCTTTTAAGAGAGATATTTTAATTTTAATTCTCTTTAATAAATTATATCTTCCACATAATAAAAATTAAAATTAAAATTCTTTTTAATTTCATTATGGCCGGCCCCCTCTAGCTTGGGTTCAAGCTAGGGCCGGCCACCCATAAACCAAGCTTAGGCCGGCCCTAGCTTGATTCCCTAGCTAGCTTGGCCGGCCCCCTTTAGGTGGGTATAGAAGGTGGGTATAGGTGGGTATTGTTGGTGCAACCTTAGGTCAAGGTTGACCTGGTTGACCTGGTTGACCAGACTCGAGTTGACTTGACTCGAGTTGTGTTTTGATGTTTGACGAGTTATGTTTGACAATGTTTGACGTGAACAGAAAAGTTGTATCTTGATAATTGACAAGGATACAAGCTTGGGAGATTGTGGGTGCAACCCGTGGTCAAGGTTGACCTGGTTGACCCGAGGTGAGTTGACCAGACATCTAGTGAAAAGTCCAAGCAGGGAGCTTGGCACGGGAAAAGTCCAAGTATGGAGACTTGGCACGGAGAAGTCCAAGTATGGGAACTTGGCAAGTGGAAGTCGGAGAGGGCTCGGTAGCTCGTTCTCTGGACCGGATGTGGAAAGTCCTGATGAGTGAAGCCAGGCAGATGGATAAGTCCTGGTGAGTGAAGCCAGGCAGTGGGAAAGTCTTGGTGAGTGAAGCCAGGCAGTTGTGAAAACCCTAGTGAGTGAAGGTAGGTGAAAGTCCTGGTGAGTGAAGCCAGGCAGTTGGAAAGTCCTGGTGAGTAAAGCCGGGCAGATTGGAAATCCTGGTGAGTGAAGCCAGGTGAAAACCCTAGTGAGTGAAGCTAGGTGAAAGTCCTGGTGAGTGAAGCCGGGCAAGGGAAAATCCAGATGGATCAAGGGTGATCGGACATCTGGTGTTGAGAAGGTCAAGTAGGTCAAGGGAGTGACCGGATACTTGACACGAAGAGAAAAGTCCAAGTGGGTCAAAGGGATTGACCGGACACTTGGTGGGGAGTCTTAGCAGGTCAAGGGAGTGACCGGATGCTAAGCATGATGTACCAAGAGGTCAAGGTTGACCGGATATTGGTTTGGACTTGGTTTGGGCAAAAACCAAGACCTGGATCGGTCTGGAGACCGATCAGAAAGCGATCAGTGTGCCTCTGTGAGCTTACTGATCGGTCTGGGGACCGATCAGCAGGAAGCCTGATCGGTCCCCGGGACTGATCAGGGTACGCACAGAGAGTTGGGCAACTCTCTGTGAAAGCATTCTGATCGGTCTGGGGACCGATCAGCATAGAGCCTGATCGGTCCCCACGACCGATCAGATCAGCCCCAGACCGATCAGGGTGATGCCTGATCGGTCTGGCCCTAGCCGTTGAGAGACAACGGCTAGATTCTTCTGCTATCTTTGGCCTCTGTTCTTCTCGCAGGTGGAAGCAGGCTATAAAAGGGCTGAGGGCTTCTACAGTGGAGTCTCTCTCTTACGCTACTTCTTCCTCTTCTTCCTACTGATTGCTGAAGTATTTTCTGCTTGAGCTTTGTTGAGCTCTTCTTCGCTGAAGCTTCGCGTGAGCTTCCCTCGGCTGGGACTTCAACTGGACAGTTGGTGCTGTGGATTCCCGTGAAGTTGCTGCTTCATCCAGTCGACAAGAAGGCAAGCTAGGGTTATTACATTTTTGTATTGTACTTAGTTTCCTGCTGTATTCTTGTACTCCTGTTTATCTTGCTGTTGCAAGACATTGTGGCGAGGTTTCTCCACCCAGAAGGAGTGATTATTAGCCGGGTTTCCGGGGTCTCCTCCACCGACGGATTGATAGGCTTCGTCCACCTTACGGACACGCCGAGGAGTAGGAGTATATCTCCGAACCTCGTTACATCGACGCATGTTGAGGTTTGATTTCTTCGCTTTCGTTTCTATTATTTTTATTTTCCGCTGCGCTAACGTCAACTTGTAGAAAGAAACGAAGATTTGGGGTCGACTATTCACACCCCCCCTCTCTAGCCGCGACCATCGATCCTAACAGGTATAGTACTCTATAAATAAGAGGCTACGATAGGGACCGAGAGGAGGAATTGGTTTTGGTCTCCCGATAAAATTAAGCATCCCGTGTTCGCCCCGAACACACAACTTAATTTTATCAATAATAATTCATTCCACTAGAGAACTATTATTGAACTACCGCACCAATCCCAAATTACATTTTTGGACTCCTTCTTATTATGAGTGTGTTAATCTCCCTGTGTTTAAGATGTCAAATGTCCACTAATTAAGTGAGTTACTGACAACTCATTTAATTAATATCTTTATCCAAGAATAGTACCACTCAACCTCATCGTCATGTCGGACTAAGTCCACCTGCAGGGTTTAACATGACAATCTTTATGAGGTCATCTTGGGGACATTATCAACCTAGATTACTAGGACACAATTTCCTTCTATAATCAACAACACACACTATAAGTAATATCATTTCCCAACTTATCGAGCTTATTGATTTATCGAACTAAATCTCACCCATTGATAAGTTAAAGAAATAAATATCAAATATATGTGCTTGTTATTATATTAGGATTAAGAGCACACACTTCCATAATAACTGAGGTATTTGTTCCTTTATAAAGTCAGTATAAAAGAAACAACCTCAAATGGTCCTACTCAATACACTCTAAGTGTACTAGTGTAATTATATAGTCAAGATAAACTAATTCCTAATTACACTACGACCTTCCAATGGTTTGTTCCTTTCCATTTTGGTCGCGAGCTACTGTTTATAATTTATAAGGTACTGATAACATCATCTTCTGTATGTAGCACCACACATACTATGTTATCTACAATATAAATTAATTGAACAACTACAACTAAATATAGACAATTTGACCAAATGTGATTCTTTATTCAAAATAAATGTTTACAAAAGTTTAGGCTTTCAGTATACACTCCAACAATGCTATGGGAAAGATGGAAGCCAGCTTTTGACGATGATGGTCTCGGCCTAGACATGATGCTAGGTGGAGGTTCGTCCGTGTTTCCTCAAACTTGGCGTCTGTTGTGAGATGCGATTAAGGAAAATCAGGGTGCGGCTCATGAGGAAGGGATAACAGCGAGGCTAGATGCCAGCGGTGGTGAGGCGACGGTGTTTCGTCGGCCGGCAATAGCTCCGATTTGCCGGCGACAGGGTTCACAGTAGCGGTAGTAGCAGTAGCCTACGACCCGCATGTGTAAGAGGCGCGAAGCGAGGGTGGTCGTTAGCATCGTCGATGGCAAGGCATGGCAAGGGGTACTATGACAACGAGATGATGGATCCTTGCTCACCGCAGGAAAGGTGCTGGTGGCGTCAACTACTGTGCGCGTGCGAGATGGTGGCGAAGACGTGAGGTAGCAATGTGCGGCGTCGGGGAACGCGACGCCGACGGTGGGGTTCACGGGCAATTGCCACGACGATGCCCACCGAGCAACCTACGCGTGCGTGAAGAGGAAGAGGAGCACCCTCAGATAGTCGGCGTTCAACGTCCAAGAAGACGGAGAGAAGAGTAAAGAAAAATCCCAACTTAGGCTTTGATTAATCGTAACTTAGGTTTATACATCAATCACCCCCATTTTAATTGGTTGTTTCTAAACAGGCTTTCTATCTTACCCATTTACCCCATAAAATCTAAAATGACTCCTTTAAATTCCAAGAAAATCCAGTAATTTCCTAAAATTCACACAAACTTATTTCCGGATAAATTATCCTACCAATATATTTATTTTCCTTATAGTAATTCAATATTGTCAAATTCTAAGTATTAACATCCTTATTTGCATTTTTGGTATATTACATCCACTGTCCTGAACTATTTTCAGATGCTTCAGGAACTTTATTAACTAGACAACTTCTTGTACATCCGTTGCGTAAGACACATAGCTTCCATTGTCTACAAGGCTACACAAGCCCAGCCATATAGCTTCTATTGTCGACAAGGCTACACATGCCAAGCCATGTATTTTTCATTGTCAACAAGGCTACATAAGCCTGCTTCTTACTATTCCATGAGATAACGCTACCATTTAGCAAGAAGTTAGATGTGGATTTTTTGTCATCAAAGTCTTCTACCCAATTTACAATTGCATAGCCCTTTAGGCTCATCTTAGATCCTTGAAATCAGATACAACAATTTGTTGTCTCTTTTGAGATATCTGAATATCCCCTTCACCGCCTTTCAGTGTCTCGATCCTGATTTTGACTGGAAATGAATAACTAAGCCAACGATGTAACTTATATCAAGACGAGTATCAGGACAAGTACACAATATAGTGTACATTAAACTGCTAATAGCACTGACATATGATTTTTTTTCTTCATTTCGGCTATTTTTTTCAGAAGTCTTGGGATACATACTTTTTCTCAGAATAGTATCTTTCACTATAGATGTTTGTTCAATGTTGTAATTTGACATATTAAATTATTGTAGCATTTTAGTGGTTAAGCCTCTTGAGACAAACCCAAAAGCCTTTTTGATCGATCTCTAATAATCTTTACTCCTAAGATGTGCTCAGCTTCTCCTTTATCTATTATATCAAATGGTGATAAAAGTCACGATTTGACTTTTATCACTTATTCCCAATAGCCTTTTGGCATGAAGGAATATCGACTAATTCCCAAATTTAGCCAAAAGGCTATTGGGAGTTCTAGGGATAGTTAGTTGTCTAATGATCTCTTTCTTAGTATACACTATCTTGAACTGATTAGACAAATATTCACCTTCACGATCAGTGCACAAGGTTTTAGCCTTATATTCCGTTTAATTCTCAACTTCGTTCATATAACGAATGAAGCAATTCAATGCTTCAGATTTGTAAGAAATCAAATACACATGATCAAAACGTATGAAGTCATGAATAAATGTAATAAAATAAGAACTTCCATGTCTAGCCTTCACATTCATTGGACTACAAACATCCAAATGATTTAATTGTAATTATGATTTATCTCTAATAGCCTTACCAAATGGTTTCTTAGTTGTTTTTCCAGCAAAACAATACTCACATATAGACAAGTTAATTTTAGCATGAGTGTCGAGCAGAACCTCTTTAGCTAATATGTTCATTTATTCTTGTTCTATATGTCCTAGTCTAGCATGTCAAACTTCATCATTAATATCAGCATCACTAGTAAAAGTAATGTTTGAAAAATAACCATTATGGTCGTAATCAATACATGGTTCTACATCAAGAACCATGAAACCATTCAATACATTACCATATCTTTTTAATACAAAGTTAATTCTTTGTTCCATACAATGACTTTAAAAGTTTATACAATAACCAAAATCAAGAAGACTATTAACAAAAACTAGATTCCGTCGAATCTCAGGAGCATATAGGACATCATACAGAAACAAAGTATGTCTAACACATAGGTTGAATTTGCACGTGACAACTCTTTTGACTTCAATCCTTGCATTGTTTCCCACATATATCCATTTGTTTCCAGCTGGTACCGGACAGTACTCGACGTATGTAGCTCTATCACAAGCTACAAGATTTGTTGCTCCTAAATCTATAATCCACAAAGGATAAGAATCAACAAATAACACTGAACTAGTAACATAATGCTCATGGAAAGAAGATACACATGAATTTACCATTTTCAGCTTAGCACATTCTTGAGCAAAGTGACCCTTCTTGCCATAGTTTTAGCAAGCCATCTCACTTTGAGGCTTCTTTCCATAGTTTTTTCCTTTCTTCTTGATTAGGCCTTTCCCATCAGCAGTACTAGCTTCTTTTCCCTTTCCCTTTCCTTTCTCAAACCACCTTTTCTTATTCTTGGATGCAAAACTTCAGCTAAAAAAGCTTGATAAAAAATTCTTGCTAATTCTATTCTCTCCGGCTCAAGTTCTACATGGCGTGAGACACTAGTGAAAGTCTTGATACTTTCACCGTGTGTATGGTTCTGTTTCATCATTTTCCAAGAATCAGGAAGGGAACAGATTACTTCTTGAACCTGTTGTTCATCAATCAACTTATGACCAATAGTCTTTAGCTCCCGAATCATATTCGCATTTCCCTCAGATGTTGGGTCATGGTGACATTTGGGTGCTTTTTGTAACTGTCAACTTAATTGTCAGTTGACGAAGCTTACTGAGACCTACTCCACTGTACTTCTCTCTAAGGGCTGCCCAGATAGCATGAGCTGATGGTAATGACGCATACCCAAATTCTAGGTCATCCACCATTGTACTAATCAATATTCTCTTAGTAGTGGAGTCCTTACTTTTCCATGCCTTATAGGCATTAAGGTCACATTTGTACTATGCTGTACACTACAACAAAAGTGACTTTCCACAGTGCAACATCAACAACACACAGTTAAAGCATGCCGTTAATAATAGTTTTTACGTCACACCCAATTATGTGCGCTATGGATAGTATAATATTTATACAAATGACGACATGCAGAAAAAATTCGTTGTAATAAACTTTTCTACTGTGTGCAGAGTGCGTTGTTAAAACTTAATATTAACGGTGTGCAGAGCGTGCTGTTAATAATTGTTATACATATATAAATAACAATGTGCAAAAATATACGCTACTAATAAATATTATAAAATTTTAATAGCGTGCAATGTGCGCGGCTAATAGTATGTAAAAAATTTAATTTTAAAATCCATTAAGATCTAAAACTTTCCATTTAAACTGGGATGCTCTGGACTGTGGGATCCCACTTTGGAGGAGACTAAGTCCTAGTTTATCTTATTCACAACCTCGTGCACGCTAACCTCACGTGCCCTCTCCTTTCCCCATCGCAAACCATAGGAGCAAGCGATCTTCACCATCTCCTCAGGCCACCGGATCTCGTGTAACCATCTCCACCAGAGTTGACTCCTAGATTCAGGAGTCATCTCTTTCATTCCACAGCCTCTCCCGATCGGGAGGAGAGGTATCTGCCAGAGCTCTTGTCAGATTGGAAGTGCTCTCCACCCACAAGTCATCTCCTTCAGCTATCTTCGCCGCTACCCCGTCGGATCTCATCTTCATCGATATCCCTAACCATCGCTAGTGGGAGCACTTGGATCTGAGGCTTTCCACTAGCCCCTCTCACAAAGTCGAGCAGTACAAATCATTTGTTGGTAGCTAGTTATATATATATATATATATATAAAGAGAGAGAGATAGAATTGATATGCTAAGTGACTCTTCGTGCGCGACCGTGAGCAAAATCTGACATGAGCTATCTAACGCGGCCAAAACTCAATTTTTTTAATCCCTCTCTCTTATCTGCATGCAACAATTTTTCTCTCTTTCCTCTTAAATTAAAATAAACAACGTTTTACTCTCATATAATTGCATGTAATAATCACTATAGTGCTAATTTTTAAAAGTGATGTAGCTGCTACAATAGCCGCTACACGTTGTAGCAGCTACTATGTAGTAGTTGCTACAATGTGTAGCAGTTATTGTATAGCTACTGTGTTGTAGCAGCTATTGTGTTATAGCTGCAACAACGTGCAGCAGTCATTATGTAGATATTACGTTGTAGCAACTACTGTACAGTTGTAGCAGTTAATGTATAGTAACTGCTACAAGTGTAGCAGCTACTACATCGTAGCTGCTACAAGTTGTAGCAGCTACTGTATAGTAGCTGCTATAAGTTGTAACAGTTACTGCATAACTGTAACAACTACTGCATAGTTGTAGCAACTAATGCATAGTAACTACTACAAGTTGTAGCAGCTACTGCATAGTAACTTCTACAAGTTGTAGCAGTTACTGCACAGTTGTAGCAGCTACTGCATAATAACTGCTACAAGTTGTAGCAGCTATTACATAGTAGCTGCTATAACATTGTAACATCAGTATCATAATGATTGTTACATGTAATAATAGGAGAGAGAAGACAAAATTTTATTTTAATTTAAGATAAAAGAGAGGAAAATTGTTGTATGCATATGAGAGAGTGAGAGAGAGATTAAAAAAAGGTTTTGGCTGCGTCAGATAGCCCACGTCAAATTTTGCTCACGATCGGACACGAAAAGTCGCTTAACATATCAATTCTCTCTCTCTCTTTCTCTCTCTCTCTCTATATATATAGCTTTTTTGGCAATTATTTAATACACTGAGACATTATTCTTCTCTTTAATGCCTATTTAGATGAACTAATCTCCGAAATTCTTTTTACACAATTCGGATTCTATAGTTTGTTAGAATTTAAGAATGATCTATTTTATTTCAGGTAATTGCTACAATCTGGGAAGAGTTGTCTTCAGATGGAATTTTGCTAATTTATATACCAGATTTAGGTTTCTTCTTCATTCATCTGGTCATTATAGTTCATTGATAATCCATCTCATTTTGTAACTCAAGTGAAATTTTTAGGAAAAACTGATTCTAACGTTACCCTTCAAAACAATGGTTTTCAAAGGTCATTGAATTCCTTAAAAGTAAATCACACGCCACATGCTCCTTGGAAGAGGAAAACTCAGTTACATCCACCATTGGATTATGATAATGTAAATTCAACTACAAATTTAGGAACTTGTTTATGCCTAGGTTCTCAAGGAAATGGAGGTATTTTTAGATTTTGTTCGTACTCTCTATTCTATGACTTTTTAGTTGTGTTACTGGGATATGAACATTCTTCTTTGTATCTTCTATGTTTTTAAATCTCAGGTTCAAATAATCATTATCTTGAAAATTTGGTTCCATTTACACGGAAACCACTCTTCCTTATACTCGACAGTGACAATAGCCAATCGTTCATTTCTAGTCTATAATTTATCAACATGATTATGAAATATTCCCATATTAACAACTTTTCAAGTTAATAAGGGGAATTTCAATTAGAAATCACAAATGATTAACATTCTGGAAGTTTATGTATTCCCATGCTAAGTGTATCCCACTCTTGTTGCACTAAAGCATAAACTTGTCAAATCTTAGTAATTAATATGTTAATGGAATCAATCAAGTTCCACTCATGTAGTTTGTGGGATCATCTTTTCCTTTACGCTGCTTGTCTACTGGCAAACAAGCAGACTATTCATGGTGCAGAAATAGGAGAAACATCTACTTTATTTCTTTCCCACGAGAAACTAGTTTCAGTATCTGATACAAATATATCATTTGGTGGAAGACAGTTTACACACTTCCTAAATTCCCCATTATATGTGAGTAGGTCTTTCCTCTGGTACTGATTCTGTAAGTTGTCTTGATGATTTTGTTTTGTATCTCGTAAGTCACAAACATCGCGATGGAGTTAAAGTTCAATGTCTCTTGTGTTTGTTCATTTTCAAAATTTGTACAATGATGCTGAGAGCTTTCTTTCATTGGGTTTAGCTGAATGGGAAGTAGTACTTGCACATCAAATTCCCTAAATCAGGTCTGGGTTCAAGTGTCAACTGATCTATTTCTTCAACGGTTGATCGTAAGGTAATTTCCTCTCTTCCTAACTGAAATTTAATAGTGTCGAGATGTGCTTTCTCTTTGTCATTCTTCTTCGGGTGGCGACTGCCCCGCTCGTCTGCCCGAACGCCTACAAACTCTTCCTGACTGTGTGGATACAAGTTCCACCTTGGTGCAAATCCATATCCAACTTCTTGTAGCAAGAATTGGTCTCTTGAACCATTTCAATTTTCTTGACTCCATGAAAGATCCTATTCAGAGCAGGTGATGATTCTTCAGCAGATCATGGTAAATAGCATCCAACCATTCATTGATTGTTTTGCAATGATCTCAAATGATTTCTTCATGTTCTTAAAAGTTCTTTTATGGTGCTGCATCTTGTGAGTTGTTTATGTCAGTCAATTCTTGACTTGTAATCTATTTCATTAATTCTTTGTTCGTACTTTAGTTTGATTTATGAAAACTTGTTTGGCTACTTTAGTTTGATCATATATATAAATAATCAATTTTTATAAAGTGTTCTTAGTCCCACCAAATGATTTTGTTACTTTTGGATGTTTAAGTATACAATTGTTTCTATTAGTAGTTATGCCATGTTGCTTGCTGTAGGTTCCTCTTGGTGCAATATCAACATCGAAGAAGTGTGCTCTTCATGCAATCCCAACATCAAGAAGTGATTTCTTGGTGTATTCATAGCACATATATTCTGTGTGATGAATCACAACAAAAGGAGGGTAGAAAATCATATGTACCAGCAAACTTTTTTAGTTAACAGCAAGAGTAGGTTTCTGTTCAATTATTTCTAATGTTGTATTAGGTTTGGATGTAAAAAATTTATCATTAGTGTTTTATTTATAAAATTGATTCAAATGTTTATTAGACGAATAAAAATTATGTATTCACATTTTAATTGTATTTTAAAATTTTTTATTTATATTTTAAGTGATGAATGAATTGTGATGATATCTAATTTTTAAATTTAGATTATATATTTTAAACAAAAATTAATGATAATTATAAGATATTTATAATTATATATAAGTACAGCGTGCAACACTCGCTGCAAATGCTCTTAACTACAACCACACCGTACGCTGCAATATCTCTTAATTGCAGCACGCAATGCACGCTGCGAATGTTCTTAACTATAGCGCGCATCGTGCGCTGCAAATACTCTTAACTGTAGCGAGCACTATGAATATTCTTTACTGCAGCGCGTAACGCGCGCTATCGATGTCTTATGACTTTTAACAGCTTACAGTTGTGCAGCGCGATGCACGCTACAGATAACATAATTGTGCGCTACAGAAAGTCATATTTGTTGTAGTGGTAGAACAATCAGTCAATTCTTCTATGAACTGATTTACAGCCTCTAGAACTTCTTTTTCTTCAAGAACATATTGTATCTTATAAGGTGCTAGATTTTGTACTTATTCCCATATAATTTCTTTCTGTTATTGAGATTAGCTATAATGTTCTTATTTGCCATGATCTAATATAAAAAAAACACATTATTTAGTAATTCAGTATATTTCACATGTATATAATTTATTATTGACTCAATGTTAATTTTAGTTGGTTTACAAAATCAAGTGACAACTATATTTCCACTCATCATTTGTATAATCTAATCTAACCAACATTGATTAATACTATTATATTGATCTCATCAAATGAATTAATCATTAAGTGAACAAATCATAAAATGAACTCATCATTTAAATGAACAATCATTCTTTTAAGACTATTAACACATAACATTCCCTTTATATTTTGTCAACATATAATATAACATTTCATAAAGTGGAACTATTCGTACATAACAACAGTTTACTACATGATTTTATTAACTTAATGGACTAATACTGTTCATACATAATGACAGTAACAATAATAACACTCTAATAAGATAGATAAGTCAATACCATTACCACTAGGACAAACACTAGTGCAGAGGTCAACACTATCCCTTTCATCCTGGACTTAATATGGCAATCTCAGGTAAACCAGCTTCAGGATTCTCTATTGGATCTACATTCAGATCCTTTTGTGGATCCTCCGCAAATTCTTCGGGATCCTCTTGATCCATATGGTGAAATAGCTCCAAATAGAACTATGCATATGAGATTCTCCCTTTGGAGAGTCCTATAAATGGTGTGCTACTTCATTGAGGTATATCAGCAGCGATCAGACCAAAACCCAGATTCTATAATTATCTAGGATTTGAAACTCTTCTTATTCGAGTTTCCAGAACAATTGATCGAGCCGTCCAATAAGCCATCTGACTCGGTGAATCGGATCATACTCTATCTCCTCAATCGCCTCCCTCAGATCCTTCCGTCACACATTACGACGAGTTATCATATATATCATCCTCAGTATCTAGAATTGAAAATAATAATGTCAGTACTAAACCGACAAACTAGTAACAAAACCAATTCATTTCAACTCACACATATGCATAGAACCAATACACAGAATCTATAAGCAAATAAGAAAAATAAATTTTCTTTATTTGAGGAGTTCCAGTTGACTAACATCGATTAGGAAACTAGATCTTAAGCATTAGCTTATTCCCTTGTCCTCAATAGAACTAATCTAATTGAGATGCTCAGTTGTTATTATTTAACCTAAGTCCATTTAAGTGTAACTCAGATTTAATAATCAAACCAAGGTTTATTTGATCAGTACTAGCCCACACTACAAGAAAATTGGGATTCTACAACACTTAAAAGACAACGCTTTTTTTAAAACGCATTGTCTTTTTTTTTTTAACAACGCTGTTAGTGAAAAGCGTTGTCTATTTCATTTTTTTCTTATTAATAGACAACGCTTTTTTAAAAACCGTTGTCTATTAGTAATTTTTATTGGTCAAAGACAACGCTTTTTAAAAAATATTGTCTATTAGCCTTTTTTTTAGTGTCTACGACAACGATTTTTTTTAAGTATTGTCTTTTAAAAAGTTCTCATCTAAAAAGTGTTGCCTTTTTTAGGAGTAGATCAAAAACCCCTAGTTTCACTCACCCACCTATCTTCCGATCGAATCCCTCCGGAACTCTTCTCCCAACTCCTCATCTCACGCCGGCCTTCTCCATCCAACTCCTCCTCTCACACCCTCTCCTTCCAACTCCTCTCCGGCAAACATCTCTCCGGCGAACCCCTCTCCGCGAACCACTCCTCCGAACTCCTCTCCATCAAGACCGCGGGCAAAATGTTCTCACCTTATTCCTTCACCTCTTCATGCCCTAATCTCTTCGCCTCCGATCCGTCACCTCATTCACACTTCCTTCACAGATCCCGGAAAAGGGAGCGAGCTCACCAGCGGAAGGGGTCTCGACGGAAGGCTTCGGGCAGAGAAGGAAAGAACGCGCACGCGATCCCGACGAAGGAGAGCTCGGGAAAAAGGCAAGTTATGCGATTCCGGCGAAGGAGAGCTTGGGAAAAAGGCAAGTTTTCTTCCATTATAGATACAGATAGACATTCTAGGTATGTGTTTTCGGGTGTTTTTGGAGGTTCCGATGCCCTAGATCTGAAAACGAGTAATCGATCTAGTGATTTCATGAGTTAATTTGATGATTTTCTTCACAGATCTCTTCTGGGTGTTGATTTATGTTGCTGGATTTTCTCTCAAACTGTTGCCCTAATGCATGCTAATGTTTTTTTTCCGATGGGTTTGATGTAGTAGGTTGTTCGGTTTTCTTTTGTGTGAGCTATGGTTGTAGACGAATTCAAGGAGTGTGTGGTTCTTGTTTCTTGTAGTTCGGGGCTGGTTCTTTTGCAGATTCCGTTAGTTTTGTTCTTCAATGAATCAGTACAAGGTCTTTCTGTTGCTATTTGTCAAATTTGTTTACAATCAATTCTTCTTTGGTTATTTAAAAAAAAGAGTTGGGCGTGTATTGTTCTCTGTTCTATCCTATATATGTATTCTTATGTATTCATTAAATGGTAGATTGGTGTATACTATCCATAGAAATTTTGTACATGCTTGAATTGATTCTCAGATTTGGGTCTTGTGGTAGTGGAATGAGAATTTCTGTGATACCTTGACTGCTCGAATTGTGTATGATCTTCATATGAAATTAGTTGTAGAGATCTTGCAAGGATCATGTTCCAAATGTTTTGTTCTTGGGAAGTAGTAAGTGAAATTTTGTTTATATACCTGCTTAACATCACAACCTGGATTACTGCAAAATAAGTGCTTATCTTTAGAGCATACCTGTATTTGTCTTGTACCAATGTAGCATTAGTTTAGTTGTTTCCGATGGATGTATAATCTTTAGGTTTTGGTTTACTTGGGTATGGACTTAATGTATGGTGGGATGGGATTTTGTTGAGAAACTTGTTGTTGTTTCATATAACCTAAGGATGTTGAATCTGGGATTTTTGAATCTATGATGTTGTATACTGGTTGTGCTGGATTTTGGAATTGTGATGCTGGTATACTTGTTGAGTTGGTTTCTGGAGGTGAAAGGTTTGTATGCTAGTTAAGTTGGTTCTATTGTTTTCTTTAGATTGTAGAAGTAGTGCATGCCTCAACGAATTTGATTCACAAGTTTTGTTGTGTTGGTATCATGTTGTGATTGTTCTATTTTATATTATAATTGTTATTGTGGTTCTAGGTGCTTCCATTTAGGATTTAAATTTTAAATCTGAGTTTTCTGTGAAGCGTGGGGATAATTTCGTTTTTCTTTCTTTTTCTATTTGTTGTTGTTCTATACATGTTTAGTATGTGTTAAGTCCTCGTTTACTGTGAAAAACCAGTTATGCAACTGTCAAGAGTAAGGTACCATTTGTTGATGCATAAATAGTTTTTTTTAAGAATGATGTGAGTTCTTAAATTGTTATCTGTACAAATTGTTGTGGTTATAACCTATTGTTGTATATGTACTTTCTGTAATTGTAATGTATAAATTGTTCCTGTTGACTTTCATTAAATATTGAGATTTTGAACATTTTACATGCAGTGTCTTTTCAGATATTTTGAATGGTAAATGGAGATATTCAGAAACTCCAGCTAAACAGCTCAGATATGGATGATTATAGGAACAGCAACTACATGCTATGTGACACTGCATCCAAACTTCAAGGGTGTGACTGGAAAGTACTTTGACGAAGAACTTCGACGAAGAACTATTAAGAAGACTTTGGGATTTAAACGAGAAGATGGTTAAAGCCAATGAGTAAACAATATTCAAGTCAAGAGGATAAGTAGCATCTATCAAGATTCTTTAAGTTCATGCAATAAGATGTAGTCGATAGGAGTAGTTTTGAGTGTTTCCTAATTAAAATTCCTTTGTATGCAAGTAATTATGTTTGTTATAGAAGTGTAAGGATGATAATTTCTATATTGATCTTAGTTGTTTATTTAATAATATGTTGTTGATTGAAATAGATTTATTTTCATTTATCTTTTATTTGTCTTTGGTATTAAAAGACAATAATTTAAAACTTCTTATCTTTTACTTAAAAAATCAACGCTTTTTTATGCATTGTGAAGCTGTTGTCTTTGCTAAAAAAGACAATGCTTTTTATGCGTTGTCTTTAACAAAGACAATGCTTTTTATGTATTGTCTTTAACAAAGACAACGTTTTTTATGCGTTGTCTTTGTAAAAAATGACAACGCTTTTAAAGCGTTGCAAAAGCGTTGTCTTTGCTACAAACAACAACACTTTTAAAGCGTTGTCTTTGAGCAGACTTTTAACAACAGTGCTTTTAACAACGCTTTTTCAGCCACATAGACAACGCTTTTAAAGCGTTGTCTATTAGCTTTTTTCTTGTAGTGCCAATCGACAATTTGGCCCAATTTTGATCAAATATGACCTATTAGAACAAATCTAGCCCACTTGATTAAATCTGGAAAAGGTCCAGGCCAATTAGAATCAATGTTGTTTGATTATATCAAATTGATCTGGTTAAACCAACCAATGGTTTGAACCAGATTGGGGTCTAAAAGGACTAACTTAATCGGGTTAAACCAACTAATGATTTAAACTAAACCTCTATCTAACTTGACCAAATTGATCTAGCCAGACCAACCAATGGTTGCGACTATCTGGTCACCTATGACTTCATTCACTTGGTCATCCACAGGGGACTTCATTTTGTAATGATAGGTGGAAACTACGACTTGAAATAAGCTCAGAGCTAGTTGTCCTAGGATGACATTATAAGTAGATGTGGCATCGACCATTGTGAAGACAATAGTCTGAGTTCATTTCGAAGGTTTGTCTCCCCAAGACAGTGGGAGACTGATCTGCCTAAGTGACTTTGCCTCATGTCTAGTAAACTCGAACAACATCGTAGAGATTAGTTGTAGATCATGTCGGTTTATCTGTATCTAGTCAATGGCCTTATTATAAAGCACATTCACAGAGCTTCCTGTGTCAACGAAGATTCTCACCATGTTGTAATTAGCTATGACAACCCGTATTTCCAGTGTAACCTCATGGAGAGTAGTTACCCCTTCTAAGTCTAAGTGGCCAAAACTGATCGGAGGACCTGTCTCTGCCCAAAATTTTGTGATGATCCCAAAACTCTCAAGCCTTCAACCATGATCCTTCATAGCTCGGTTTGAGTCTCCATCAGTCAAGCCTCCCAAGATCATGTTAATGTTTCCTCAACACGAGGAATCTCCCTGAGCATCTTTGGGACTGGTTGTCTGCTGAAGTTGAGCTTGCTCTTGAGATCGAGACCTCCTTCTCAGAGTCGTGCCCCTTTGATGATTGATTCATAGATTCGATGATTCCCTTTGGTGATTGGTTTAGTGCTCCAAGTTCTCACCTTGGGCATATTGGACGGGTGATGACCGAGCTAGCCCTAGAGGTGATCTATGGGTAGATAGGCACTCCTTGGCTACACAACGGATTCCTATAGCATACTGTTGGCACTCATGGGTGAAGTGCCCATGAGTGAAAAGTGTGATATCGCTCCGACTTCTCACTATTCGACATGTTGGACTCATGGTTAGAAGTAGGGACTATATCCACGGTTTGAACATTTCTCACACCTATCCGAGTTGGGACATACTAGTGGTGGGTCAATGACTTCTTGTGCTGAAGAGGTGGAGGAGGAGCTTTGCTCACAGGTCGAGTAGTTACAAATGTTAGTGCCATGACATCTTTATTTCTTGTTGTCTGAACTTCTTCCACATTGATATATTTCTCTGGCCAACCTAGGAGCTTGTCAAAATTCGTTGAAAGCTTATTCACCAGAGATTTAAAGAGGTCTCCATCCTGTAGACCTTGGGGAAAAGCACTAATGAGAATCTCAGAGGTGGCTGAGGGAACGTCTAATGTGACTCTGTTAAATTGTTATATGTAGTCTCTCAAGCTTTCCTTTGTAATTTGCTTCAAGGTAAATATATTGAGAAGCGTCTTATGGTACCATTTACTATTGGCGAAGTGGTGCATGAATGCGGCCTTGAAGTCGGCAAAGGTTCAGATGAATGTGGATGATAGTCAGTTAAACCATCATTTAGTAAAGCTGGAAAGAGTCTTTAGAAAGACTCGACACTTAACACCATAAATGTACTAGTGAAGTAGGGAGGTGTTCTCGAATCGACCTAGATGATCCTCAGGATCGACTGAACTAATGTACTCCTTGAGTTGATGTGTCAGGAAATTATGTGGTAGTTCTTCGTCTAGGACATGACTTGAGAATGGTGTACCTTGGGGACTCCTTTCCTCGGCATACAGGGGCTCTTTGCCTTTCCAATTTTTGGGAGTTGTTTCGCTCGTCATCGATCCATGTGAGTGTTCTTCAAGTGGGATCACGATCTTGTTATGTTGATTAGTACCAATATAGGGGGACGACCCGTCGGACCCTATTGTACTGGACGAGGAATGAGAGCCACCTTAGTTGTGGTAGCAGGTACTTCCTTGAGAGTCAGTTTTGAAGGTGAAAGTCATTGTAGAATCTGCCGCATCGCTTGATCAACCAATACTTGGATCTCTTCTCTAGCCATGGTGATAGCCTCACCACAAACTATGTCTTCTACAAAACTAGAGTTCTCTTGGGTTCTACCATCTCAACATCTTAGTTCAGGAATTTTCCATAGACAGTACCAATTTGTTCCTATTTGAGATCGTGGTCTGGTGAGTCAACAAGAGAAAACTATTGAGAGGGAGAAGTTGGATGCTTTGGTGATGAAGAAAAAGCTTGGGATACCTGTAACACTCAAGCAAATGTTAGAATGGACGTCGAGGTTGGACTCAACATTATTAGACCCCGAGGTTGTTTTGATGTGATCAACCAAGTTTAGGTTAGGTTCTGTTTGTCTGATCCCTGTGTCTAAGTGTACAGGAACTTAGGAGCGCAGGAAGTCGAGCGAAAGACGCAGCTAGCGAGAAGGACAACACGGGAAGGGAGTCGACGGGCTCAGTGCGTCCGAAGGACGAGAGAGCTGTGGAAGAGTACACCGGTGGGCGTGAAGAACGTGCGCAATATTCGAGGGACGTAAAGTCGGGATGGAAGACTGCTCGACTAGAAGGCCGGGAACTGGGTTCGGGTGAGCCCTATTCTGGATGGCTGAAATCACCCAAGCAAGTCGAACCAGAGCAAGTCAACTGGGAAGTTGACTTGACAAGTGTTCGGTCGACCGAACCCTCTGATCGGTCGACCGAACCTCTTTCATCAGAAGACAGCCGTTGGAGACACGTCAGCAGCCACATCAGCAACCAATGGCTGATCGGTCGACCGAACCGAAGATAATCACAGACTTGGTCGAAGTGATTTGATCGGGTCAGATCGAGCAGAGACCATTGGCTGATCGGTCGACCGAATACAAGGATCGGATGACCGAACCTAAGCTCGATCCATAGAGCATGCATCTAGACGGGAAGCTGGGAAAGTACACATGTTCGGTCGACTGAACCTGGGGATCAGTCGACCGATCCCCCTCTCGAAGTCAAACCCTGATCCCAAAGATCAGGGGCTCTGGATGAGTCTTGGAACCCCTATATAAAGGGGTCTCGAACAGAACAATGGCACAATGAAAAATCATCAACTCTGTAATTCTTTTCTAAGCAACCTTTGTGCTCTTAAAGTGTAAAAGGCTTCTCCGCCTTCAAAGAAGGAGACTCTTTTAGTGCGTCTTTCCACGCCTTGGATTAACAACCGTCTCGATTGTAACCAAGTCAAATAGCTGAGTCGTCTCTTTTTTCTTTTCTGTTAATTACTTTAATTATTAGTGTTGCTTTTATTTTAGAATTGAAAGCTTGAGGAGGGTATAAATTTTGATTGCAGACAATTCACCCCCCTCTTGCCAGTCCCTGCTGCACCAACAAGTGGTATCAGAGCCCAATAGCCTCAAAAGGAATAACCGCCGTCTGAAGCACAAAAATATGAACAATGGCCAGTGCGAACATTCATCCCTCGAATTTCGACGGAGATTTCTCTACATGGAAGCGAAAAATGGAGGTATTCTTTAAAACGGATTTTGACATTCTTATTACAATGAAATATGGTTTTGCAGCTCCAAAAGACAAAGAAGAAAACCAATGGACGAAGAAGGAGTAGGTTGATTTCGTCGCTAACGGAAAGGCTGAATTCCACTTGCTTAGCGTTCTTCCGCCCCAGGAGGTAAATCGGATCGGAAGCTACGACTCCGCAAAAGACCTCTGGGAGAAATTCCTAGAGCTCCACGAAGGTACCTCGGAAGCAAAGCTAGCGAGGCGTGACATCCTTCGGACACAACTAACGAACCTCCAGATGAACAATGGCGAGAAGGTAGCACTACAAGAAAATAGCTAATAGACAACGCTTTTAAAGCATTGTCTTTGTGCCTGAAAAAGCATTGTTAAAGGCACTGTTGTTAAAAATCTGCTCAACGACAACACTTTTAAAGCATTGTCGTTTGTAGCAAAGACAACACTTTTGCAACGCTTTAAAAGGCTTGTCAGTTTATGCAAAGACAACGTTTTGCAACGCTTTTAAAGCGTTGTTTTTGGTAGTAAAGACAACGCTTTTGCAACACTTTAAAAGCGTAGTCATATTTTGCAAAAGCAACACTATTACAATGCTTTAAAAGCGTTGTTGTTTTTTAACAAAGACAACACTTTTTGCAACGCTTTAAAAGCGTTGTCGTTTTAAAGAAAAAAAATAAAAAAATATTTAAAAATCATTATTTTTATATTTACGAAACTATTAATTTTCTTTTACCATGTCTAGATTCGAATTTTACATATAATCAACTCAGCTAATGATTTCAAACTCATACCAAAATAATAGAAATCTGATGTTGAAGTAATATTAGTATTTAATTACATGAGAAGCTAGTAAATATCAAAATAACACTAATTCTGTTTCAAAGTAGATATTGATATTCACATATAAAACAAAAGAGCACAAAAAATTTGTTTTGAACAGCTACAATCTGTTTAGCCAACAATTTGTTTACTTCTACTGAATACTGAAGAAGTAGCTACTGAATACTGAATACTGAAGAAGTAGTCAACAATCTGTTTACTCAAAACAGTAAAGTAGTTACTGAATCCAGACGCTTAGTGTACTGATCAATTACTAAATCCAGATGCTCCTTAGTGTACTGATCTCGACTGTCCTGTATCCACCTACAAAAGTAGCAATAATATGTTTCAAGTCCATACATGAGCATTACTGATGGCTCTCAAAAGAAACAAAACAATCATTGGAGATGAATGAATGAATACTCACATTAACCAATATTATACAAGGTTAAGAAATCAACATACCAATGACCTTACAGGAATTGTCCTGTTCTAGAAACAGCTCAAAAGCCACATTCAAAACAGAAATGCCAAAAAGGTGAACAGCCCATATAAAAAACTTCCGAACATAAATGGAGGTACTCAGAGAATACCCACTGGTATTGATCAACAATATAGTTGTGAAGGTTACAACATTGCTATGGCGACTTCATAGCAAACAATAAGAAGTTGCATAAAGAACCAAACACCAAATTTTACCATCAAAAATTAGTAAAAGTTTTATACATTTCAAATCAAAATAAACAAGTTCAAAATGTGAAACTTTGCTAGAGAATCAACTATAATATGATAAACTGTGGTTTGTAGTACTCAGTATAACATCTATTTCTCAGTTTTTGTCTTATGTTGCATCTGTGTTTTTTATTTCATATTTACATGAAGTATATATCTTGTAATACAAGCAAATATCCTTAAGTTCAATAATACAGATCTATAGTAAGCTTCTACGCCTACAACCAATGAAGTTCTATAAGAACTTCTTATGAGACATTAGTTGAGGTTTGTGCTGTTTACAATCCTTTCTAATTTATTTGTATGGAGTCATTAGAAAAGCCAAAATGAAGGGTAGAAACTCAATATAGCCAGAAATTTATATTTCTGGTACTTATGCAAACAAACATATAGAGCAAACTTTTTATTTCCCAAATTGTGTGCACAAATGATTTCATTTGTAACAATCAAACCATCAATTAGTCCACTTACTAGATTCTCCATAATTTAATAGAATGAAGTGTTTACATTTTTAATAGTGCCACAATAGAGAATAGATATATATATCGTAGCTAAGAACATATGCATTATATCCATTCATGTATACCATATTATTATTGTTGACGGGACAATATGATTCATCTAAACTCTCCAGGTTATTGAAATAACAGAAGAATTGAGAAAGTGGACTATCATATTGCTACAACTGATATAAAAAATTTAGCAAACAATTGTCAAAATTAGAAGCTCAGGGAGCACATCTCAGTATTTCTCCATTCTAAAATGCATTCAGTTTATATAATTCAGTTAATGACCAACAAGACTCTTTATCACAGATTAAACTGAGAATAACAAACAAGGGTAGATTGCATCTCATAGCTGAAAATGGATTCTAAAGAAGCAAAAAAGTTGCTTCTTGCTAAAGATAATGAACTTAATTACATAAACCTTAGCTAAAACAAGGTAATGAACTTACATAAACTTGAACGCACATACTCATAAATATGATCTTGTATACATTCTGCCAACTCCGATCGCACCTCATCAATTTCTTCTCGAGAATACTCTGCTTGTGTGAACTTTGAACATTAATGAGGAAAAAAATCAACATTGACTTTGCATATTTTTAATAGTTTATTTCAAATAATTTGAGACATAAACAAGTAAACATTACTATAGATCGTAGTGAATCTCTTTCGATAATTTCAACTTCTTCAACAATTTGTCTCATAAATCGTATCACATAGTAACCACATTGTTTGGCATCTTATTGTCGAGGAGCCTATGGAAATTAGAGACATATTATTAATGATAAACATACACATTAAAATATATGTTATATGTAATTACACATACCTTTACTATTACCCACATAGCCTTTTTTCTACCTTTCCTTCCCTTGTTTGAATTAAACAATCTTAAGGCCCTTCATACATTAATGATTTTTTTATATATGAGTTTTGTATTATCATAAATGCTTAATAAAAAAGAAATATGAACTCACATTTCCACTATATATTTCCAATCCTCATCATGAATGCGGTGCCTTAGAGAATCCAACAAATAAATAACTTCATTGTAAGGGTCAATAACAGTGAGAATCCAATGGAAACTATGCAACAAACACATAATTAGTGCATATAATTCAATAAATTATCAAAAGACAACAATTGAAAGTGATGTTTTAATTCTTACTTACCCGATATTACATGGCACCAATACAAGTTGATCTACAGATGCACCACTTAGCCTGCCTGCCAAATGACTTTCCCTTTGGTTTAGCCTTTCAAGCTTACCTTTTTTGTCATGTGCAGTGTTTGCCATATATGGGATTTTATGTAGATTCACAAATATGAATTTCTCTTTCTTGTTATCTTTCAGCAATTTTTTATAAAGATATCTGCCATTGCAAACATAATAAAATGAAGAGGTAGATTGAAAAATGAAAGTTATTCATAAAATGGATGATTATCATAGATTACAGTAAACCTGTTAAAATTATATTTAAATTGCTAAATCTAAACACTTACCATATGTAGCCAACTACACAATTGCCTGAAAGGGGCTCCAAATGATACAAAGGAATGATGTCCTCAAGGTGTAGAACAAGTTCATAATCATCATCAAACACGTCATAATCAAAACTCACTGATATATATCTAGCATCATCTAAAGCATGCTTACTATAACAATATAACATATGTAATGCTCTTGGGGCACTTGTTGACAAAGTATGTTTCTTTTTTGGTTGTTCAAGCTTCTTCCTTCGAGGCTTCTAATAATTTCAAATCATGACAGTTAGATAGGATGATTAATAAAACAAGTGACAATTTAATTTGAAATAAAATCTAACAAATACCTCATCTTGGTTCACTATCAAGTGTTTTGTCCAAGCCACATGGGTTCCTACAGCATCACCAATTACTTCAAATTCACTTGGAATTGGATATGGCAAAGGTGTTGATTTTTCTACTCCTTCATCAATGGAGACTCGCATGCAATTATTGGGAAATGGAACACCATGAAGCATTTTATCAGATTCATTGCCACAAATAATTGTACCATGTGCAACAATATTTGTGCTAGATTCCAATGTCAATGCAACTGGTTTTCCCTAAAATGTAAAAGTTGCAGGTCACAAATAGCAGCAGGTCACAATTAATGCAACTAGTTTTATACCTGAAAAACATCAGCTTGACACAAAATTTGTAGGTCATCATCATTGTTCTTCATGTCATCTTCAATCATGGGTTGCAACTATACTGAGCAACTGCCTTTGTCATCAATCGAATTATCACACATGGTACCCTTTTTATACACCATTACTTCAAGGTTTTGTATACGTGCATCTTGTTCTAAAATTTTCTTCCTCGCCTCCATCAGCTCCCTTTTATGCTCAGTGATTACATTAGCATGCTTCCATCTTCTACCAGAATTGAAATATATTGTTGGAGTGATATGACCTCCAATACCCCTCACACGACCATTATATTCTTCAGTGTCAAGTGCTTTGGTAAGTATATCCTCTTTGGTTCCTTCAATTATCATCTTACCCTCCCTCTTTTGTTGAATGTAACCATCCTGTCAGGCACATTAAAAAACATTATTACTAAAAGAGTTATCAGTTCAATAAAAATGGTACTTTTACTTATTGTTATTTTGCTTACAATCTGTTGGATTTTTTTTTTATCAAATCCTCTCCTTCAAAACCACCTTCTTTGGTGACTCATCCTTTCTTCCACATAATAGCTCTATTAATGTCGTCATCATCACATAATTCAGTCGCCTACAACAAGAAAATTCCAATAACAGTTAAATGAATAAAATTAGTCATTAAATGAAACAAACTTGCCGGAATTGGTCATCAAATTGCAGCACTAGAACAATCAGAATTGTGATCAGGATTAGAGCCAACTGAAGCAGCACATCTCGCAGAGGCACAATCATTAAATGAAATGGGAAATCAGGGAAAAGCTTTAAGGAATGGGGTACCAAATGTATCTCTAACTTCCAACAACTTGCAGCAACAAGCCAGCCCCCCGCATACTCAGTTTCAGACTCAGGTGTTGAGTATGCGGTACCAAAGGTGGTTTGCTCCTGCATAGAACTTGTGTCTACTGCATAGAACTTGCGTCTCAGCAACCACATTGATAGTGAAATACCACCAAATAGTAGGGAATATGGGAAAACAGCAAGACACAATCAGTGATCCCACTGGCACAGTGAAAATTCAAATAATTTTATGTGAATAAGTTGGAGGGTTCATAAGAAAATATGCTAAAAAAATACTTACTATTTCTTCCGCAAATCGTGCATATCCTTTACGTGAAAGTCGATGAGGATACATGTGTTGTTTTCTTCTTTCTTTTTGTTGATCACTTAGTTTCTAGTTAGTGAGGATACATGAGGATACATGTGTTGTTAAACTTGAATATAAATAAACTAGTTTTAAAAGATTAAATTACAAATCTTACCATGAAGTCTTCAGACATTCGACTAATCACAAACGACTTCCAAGTATCTCTTGTAATACCATAGCCAATAGGTGGCTCATCCAACTCCTCGGGTTTATCAAGCTTACTTAAAATGAACGTCTTAGTGAGATAACTTTTGTATTGACGCCACTTATTGTTTGCTGATTTCAAACAACCATTCTTCCACTTTGGGTCAACATTGTACATCAACTGTAAATCACAAAAATGGAAATATGTTAAAAAAAATTAAGACAAACAGTAAATATATTATAATAATTGATAAAACATGCTAATTTACTTACAATAACTGATTCCCAGATCAGTTCTTTAACATCACTTGGAACATATTTCCAAGTCTTGTAACTAATTTGAACCTTTTCTCGAGACAGCACACCAATATAAATTTGCATTGCAATAGCTGCTTCTCCTATTGGCTGCCCAAGTTTATTGAATGCAACATCCTTCTAACTCCTTTAATCCTTTGCTTAGCTAGCTTATCTAGGTGTGTACGACCTCTAGACATTCTTGTGGTTTGAGTGTTTGTAGAATCCAACTCTGTGTTACCATCCCAACTCTCGGTAGTGGCTGGAGTTTCAATTTTTTCCTTACCCTTACCTTTTTTTGCATGCTCTCTAGAGGCTTCCATGGAGTCCACACCTTCTGTTGATCACAACAACATGATAAAAATAATCATAGAAAAAAGTAAATAGACAACAGATATACTACAAGAAAAAAGCCTAACAACAACGATTTTTCACCGTTGTCGTAGCCCCTTTAGAACTGTTGTTAAATGTCGTGTTGTTAAAAGGGGTGCCCAAAGACAACAGTTTTTAACCGTTGTCTTTGAAGGCAAAGACAACATTTTTACAACGGTGAAAAACTGTTGTCTTTTCCTTCAAAGACAATAGTTTTTCACCGTTATCTTTGAGCGTCTACCTTTAATAACAGGGTCTTCAACAACAGTTTTAAACTATCTACGACAACGGTGAAAAATCATTGTCGTTTTTAGATAAAAAAATAAAAAAAATTAATACACAATTTTCCAATATTATAAATCATTCAAAATACTAAATTTCAAAATAAAATTTAATATACAATTTTCTAACATTCAAAAATAATATCTATAACATTTTGAAGAAATTTCATAAGCAACCAACAAAATTTCATAAGCAGCCAACAAAATGATAACACTATTAAAACAAAGGTAGAACAATATAACACGAGATTTTCTACTTAGATGTCGGTGAAGAGGAGGGATTGCAGCTCCTAATGCTCCTTAATTTGTTAAAGTCTCTCCAATTTTTTGGCTTGTCGGCATTCTTCCCAATACTCTTGAGGACACCTATTCGAATAAAGAAATATATTACAAATTAGAAACTAAACTGTACGCGTGATTCTAATTGCACTGCGTGAATGTTACATAACCATAAAAACCATTTGATATAGTCATCTAACGGAAGTGCAAAAAGCGTTATCTATGTAACATAAATGGTATCCTCTTGAAACAATATGGTGACTCTTAAATTTCTTATTAAGTAGAATTTTCATTCTATGTCACTGCATACAAAGCTTCTATTATAAACCCTGCAAACATTATTTTTCCCAGGGATCAAGCAGCATTAATTCTAAAAGGTACAATCTAATGCAAACGTTCCCACACACTCCATATGATGCTAAGGAGTAAGTCATACATTAAATTCTAAAAGGGACCATTAAAGGAAAGAATGCCTTAAATAAAAATGAATCCAGAAAGTTACCATAGGCTTTGGATTAATACTTTAAGTTTACATTGATCATGAGCTAAATCATAAAAAGAGAAGTGGAGTAGCATGTTACATCAGTTGACTTTCTAATCTTTAATTTAAGTTTCACCATTTAAAGAAACAAGTCTATTTCTTCCTCTTGAATCTCAAGATCTATTACATCATCAAGCTGATGCATAGGATACCAATTTAGATGTTAACATCTTATAAAGTATATTCCTCATTAAATTTGTGTCCTCACCTTAAGAAAATATGGAATATACTATTTTAAAGTCATGAACACATTAAGGTTTTCATCAACTATAGTAGGAATGGCTGCAGTAATTACCTGAAACAACATAAATTGTTAGTTTTGAAGGCAGAGTAGAGAGATGTCATGCAACTTTTAGAAATCAATGCAACATAATCTTAAAGAATAACATTATAGCAGGATAAAGATGCTAAAAAGAGCAGTAGATTGAAACTAAAAAACCACCAAAGAGTCTTTAATATGTACAAAACACCTTTTAGCTTCATGTTGAATACAAAGTGAACATAATCGTATGAATCGAGATGCAAATATTGCAATGTAAGTTAAGAAAAAAAACTAAGAAATGATAAAGTAACTGTAATTTAATCTAACTTACGATTTAATTCTAGATTTGGAGAAGTAAGAAGTGTAAGCTTTTCTAGATCACCATGTACAGAAACTGAAATATTAATAGGGCCATTACTTGTCAACACATGATGTTCCTAAGAGGAAGAAATGGACTTAAGAAATAAGACCAAAGAACAAATACATTAACTGTAAGCATAGAATATGCGTGGGTGATTACATAAAAGGTAGACTATAAACATTTTTAATTAAGAAAATGAGGAAGGAAATGAATGGAGGAAATGAATGAGATTTTCTACTTAGATGTCAATGAAGAGGCAATGGAGTATATGGTTTCTTCTCCTTAGCCTTTACTTTCCTTTGAACATTCTTCCTTGATAGTGATCTTCAAAATTATATTAATTGTCAAGATGCACGCTATAAAACTATTCAAACAATCACTTAGATAAAGTATACTGATATAATTTTTGATACTATCACTACAAGCCAAGTTTGATTTTCAAAACCTCATTGTAAATGGGAAAGAAAAAACACAAAACTCTTATATGGTACAAGAACAAAAAAACTAATTATTTATCCATAGAACTAGATTAATAGAGACACGTGTTAAAGATTGTCAAGTGATATGCAAACACAAGCAATGGGATTGGTAGTGTAAAACATACAAGTACATACTTTAACTTGTTGTCAATTTGAGTGTAAGCTTCCAAATAAGAGTGGTCTATTTCATAAACCACAGTAGCATAGTTAGGCAATCCAAAGGTCTGGGAATTATAACTTTAAAAATGATGACAATAGAAAGGGGAATTTCAACAATGATGAGCTTCTGTTCGCGAACTAAAAAATAGTTGAAAATTTTCATCTTTATGTTTAGACATTCAAAGAACGAGATAATATCATGTATGCAGAGGTAAAATTCAATGAATAACCAAACAACACAATAAGAAAACTGTTCATTAGTGGTGTAATATTTTAGTTGCTAAACCAAACAAATACTTATACCTTTCACTCATATATATGGTCATGTCATCAGTAGAATATTTTTTTTTAAATAAAAACTGCACCATTAAAAATAATCTCGCAGAGAACATGAACCTCACAATCAATAGGAAGAAAATCATAAAAAGGATGGAGAAAGAAAAATAACAAGAAGCCGCAATTGTAAAGTTTTCCTAACCTATAAGGTGAACAATCTATCATTGATCTAGACTTCTTTGGTCAAAAAGTATGCTACAATCCCAAATTAAGCATCATAGATGTATAATTCCATCAAAAGAACTGACTCGCTATCCAAAAGTAAGTTAAAAAATGCATAAAATGATTTAGAGACCTAACAAAACCTAATTTTAATCTAATTAGAAAACTCTAATTAGCTCCACCCAACCTATTCAATACTTGAAATGAAATGCATTACTAGGATTTGATGATGGACGAAAAAAGAGAACTACATATGTATTCCTAGAACTCCCACTCTTTTCACAAGTGATAGGAAATTGATTGGCGATAGACGAACTCTCATTACTAGGATTTGATGATGGATGAAAAGAAGGAAGAGCTTGAACTACATATGACTTATCATTTGTGCTTGTTCAAGTCTAGACAAAGGCCATTCTCTTTTTGGAAGTACATCTGTATACAAGTAATCTGATGAAATCTGTTGAACATAATGCCTGTCACTGATACTAGTACTTGATCTCACAGATGAATGGTGCATTTCATTTGATTAATATAATCAATCACACATAGATTACATCTCCAAATCTGAGAGAATAGGTCAATAGGATAAGAGTAAGGACATTCATTACCTAACTCTTCTTCTTTGATAATGCGATGACGTCCAAAGGTCACTAGTAGTGGCACGATGGCCAGGGGTTGACTTTGATTGCTCGGTCTTAGGTGGCAACCCCACTGGCTGGTGCAGGGAGGTGGGAGCTCTTAGATGGCGGCGATCGTAACAATCTACCTTCTGGCGGTTGCGGCTCTGGAAGAAAAATCAGCGGGGGCTGGCCATGGATCGATCAGCTAGGGAGAGGTGAAGCTTGCTCTCCCACGGACAGCAGCTGGATCGAAAGAGAGGAGCTCGACGTCGGCAAGATCAGGAGAGGAACTCGGCGTTGACTTGGAGAGGAATGCGGCGACACTGCCAGGCTGGGCTCGACACCGTGAACAGATGGTGATGCCCTAGCGCGAGGAGGCGGCGGTAGTCGAGTGGTGCCAGCGTGATCTGCGATGGCGGCAGTGCGACTGCAATAGGAAACTAGGGCACGGGAGAGGGGAAAGGGCGGCGGTGATTGGGAGTAACCGGCAGCACCCTCGACGGCTGGCGATGGCTGTGGCTTCGGGAATGTGAGGGCAGCAGCGGCTGCGTCGGAGGTCAGCAATGAAGAGGAGATCGCGGTGACGGTGAGATCGGTAGGAGAAGAGGAGGAATGGGGAAAAAAAGAGATTGTTTAGATTTATATATGTAGGCTATTAAATAAATAAACTCCTACTTTATTGGTACTCGAAAGAGGCTTTCTCTAAGCTTAATCGATTTACCCTATTAAATGTGTCATACCGACTCCGTTTATATTCTAAAAAATTTCTAAAAATTTTCAGAAAATTCTACCTCCCAAGGAAGCGCTGAAAAGTCAATCTGCTAACACTTTAAAGGCAAAACAGCGAGAGCAACGAGGAGTGTCTTTCGCGGAGGAGTCGCGAAGGAGGAGTCGGAGATAGGTTTATGTTCGTTTGAAGAGTCACAGAGAAGTGGGTTTTAGGTTTTTTTTCATGAAGTTAAAAAAACTGTTGTGTTTTTAGGATTCAACAACATTCAATAGACAACAGTTTAATAAAACTGTTGTATATTATCACATAAGCAACACTAAAAGACAATAGTTTTTTAAAACCATTGTCTTTGACACACATTAGACAACAGTGTTTTGAAAAACTGTTGTTATTTAAAAAATATTATGGTGAACAACACCAGTTTTCAATAAAACTGTTGTTAAATGGAAAAAGACAACAATTTCTTGAAAAACGGTTGTCTATTAGGTGTTGTTAAATCCAAAAATTCTTGTAGTGATACAAGAAAAGAACTTCCTAGATGTTTTGTGTGGTGTTGTTCACAAAACTAGGCTACTGTGAAACTAGGACTAGTTGCCATAGTGATGTTTTCCACTGCGAGACTTGTATCTCTTTTCAAACTAGGACTGGACTATACCCATCCATTTGAGATAACTTTGAGAATCGAGAATTGATAAAGTAATCATAGAAAAAAGTAAATAGACAAAGTGATAAAAACTAACCACAACATGAGAAACAAAACATATAAATATTGTCCACAACATATCATTCTTCAAAGGTAAATAACATATCAATTTAAATTGTTTACAAACTCATCTTGAAAAGTAAAAAGTTCAACAGTTAAATATTGTCGACCCAATTCCCATCACAGTCATCCTGAATGCATGGTGGTTCATTATAATATTCTCCGTCAACATCCATTGGTGGTAACCCTCTGCTAAAACATTGGTAGTGGATTGCAATTTCTTCAAACTCTGTACCATTTATGTATTCAAAGTACTCTCTACTTAGAGTTGCAAGTACAACACTCCATAAAGGATCTTCAGGATCTTCGATGTAAAATACTTGCTTTGCTTGACTAGCCAACACTACAAGAAAAACCCTCATAGACATCCGTGGAACAACAGCGGTTTTAAGCAAAAACCGATGTCTTTGAGTATGTTACACCGATTTTTCCAAAAACCAGTGTCTATAAGCGCATATTTTCGCTCATAGACATCGATATTTTAAGCCGATGTCTATGAGCACCTTTTTTTCGTTAATAGACACCGATTTTAACAGCGGCTTTTAAAACCCGGTGTCTATGATAAAATAAAATAATCTAATTTTCCCACCAATACTCCTCATCTCCCTCTTCGCCTTCCTAGATCTACAAAAGATGGCATCTTTTTCGTGGACGGAGGAGGATGTGCTACGGTGCTGCGGTAGCAAGCGTTTCGCCAAGGAGCTCGCCTCCGCCTCGCCGTTTTTCGACCTCCACCACGCAATCCAGTCCGCCTGCGGGATCTGGTTCAACAAGGTCGCACCTTTGACCTCTTCTTCTACCTCTTTCTCTTTTTCAGTGTTTCTTTTTTATTCTTCCTTCCAACCTCACCACCTTTCTTCTTCCATAATTCTATCTTTATATTTGCTTTTGTTTTCTTTAATCCGAATCTCTTATTTCTGCCCCGTTGTTGTTTTGGTGCTCGATCATCTGGTAAATCTCATTTCTTTTTCTCCTATAGTTTAATCCATTTATCAAAGGTATACTTTTCGATCTAAAATTTGTCTTCCATCGTACTGTTGTTTTGTTTTCGATCCTTAGGTTTTATCGCTTTTTTTTTCTCGATTTTAACTTATGCGGCTGCTTTGATTTGATTTGGTGAAGAAAAAGTGGAGTTTTCTACTGAGATTTGATGGGTTCTCTATCTATGATGGAGCGAGAGCTGAATTCGTCTCGAGTTTGATGGTATTTGTTTAGTGTTTAGTCTGGCAATTGTTGAGTTGCTTTTCTTTTTATATCTGGAAGACGAGATCGATTATTTCTCATCTAGTGGCGATGCTACTTATTTTGAGACATTTAATGATGTCTTTAACCGTGTGTTTGATGTCTGCTGTGTAGAACACCTAAGGAAATGGTGAAGGCTGTTGTTGTCTTGGGTAACAGTGAGGGTGTTAAGGGCACAATTTACTTCGTCCAGGAAGGAGATGGTGAGAAATCTCTTGAAATACTACTTGTGGAATGCTAAATTCCTTTCAGATCTAGGGTTTCAACTTCAACCATTTTGATTTTTCTGTGAATTTGTGATCTGATCTGATTTTGGGATGTAAATCTCTGTGATAGGTCAACCACCGTCACCGGATCCATCACTGGCCTCAAGCCTGGGCTTCATGGCTTCCATGTGCATGCTCTTGGAGACACCACCAATGGATGCATGTCAACTGGTAAAATTATTTACCTTTTCCTTCATGGTGATCTACTGAGTTGCAAGTTTCTGATTGAAAGTATTAAATTACTGATTATGTACTCATACTCTTGTATACTGCAGGGCCTCATTTTAATCCTGCTGGAAAGGAACATGGTGCTCCTGAAGATGAAAACCGACATGCTGGTGATCTAGGCAATGCCACTGTTGGCGAGGATGGTAAGTTGCTTTATCATCGGCTCATGATGTTACTTTTGTTATCTATTTTTACCCATATTTACTATAACGCTTTTTCTCGTAACACAAAAAAAAAAAATCAAACTATGGCTTGATCAACATTTTTTACTGCTTCTCAGGATACTGATTGGTTGCAAGTTTAGTGGATTCCTGTTGAACTAGGCAATCTATCCCAGCTCCAGACCTTGTAAGGATGTAATTTCCACTGTCTTACTATTTTTGCTAACTGAGGAACAAGAGTCTAATGATTCCCACCTCAACCTGTGTCACAGATCATTAAATGCAAACCATTTTACTGGTAGAATACCTGCATCCCTGGGTAGGCTCGCCGACCTCGTATGGCTAGCCCTGGCAAACAATCACCTCAGTTTTCCATGCATGATCAAATAAAAAACTTACGCGGTGAAGAATTAACGATAATGAAATATGTTCTTATCAGACACTTGAACAAGAATCATCTCTCAGGTCCAATTCCACTGAGCCTTTTCAGCTCTAGCATGAATGTTAAACATATGTAAGATATATCAACTCTATTGCCACCTGAAGCTTCCTTGTAATAGGCTCTCTGCATACTAACTTGTTGTTTGCATTTAGACTGCTTGACAACAATAACTTTTCTGGGGTTATTCCAGAATCAATTGGACTTCTTCAGAAACTCGAAGTTTTGTGAGTGCTTGCTATTAATTTCCTTTTCATCAAACTGTTTGTTTATATCTTTCTTGCGCTTTTCTCAGATGGCTAGACCACAATAATTTGATTGGACCAGTTCCTCAAAGTATCAGCAATCTGACAAGACTCAAAGTGTTGTAAGTGATTTCTGGAATCAATGAGATCAAATAACTGCACAGAGCAAGAAGGATAACGTTGGCACCGGTAAGAAGAATATTTGTGTACTATCTATTACCTTTTGATGTTGTAAGAAGAATAGTTATGTGTAATTTGTGGATACTGACTTGATGTTCACAATACCTATTATCTTTTTATGTTGTAAGAAGAATATTTATGTGTTGGTTATATGGATATTGACTTGGTGTGTTAAGATACATCGGTGCATTTTTATTTGTGATTTTCTTAGTGAATTAATAATATTAACTTAATTTTATTATTTGCTTGGTGATAATATTGGTTTTTCACTATTTCAAAAATTGAATTTGTGTCGTTAAACAATCTGATATTACATCAATTTTCCACTACTGTAAAACTGGTGTCATTAACTAATATTACATCGGTCGTATACCGCTGCCAAAACTGGTGTTATTAACATATAATATTACATCGGTTTTACACCCGATGTCGTTAAGTGATACTACACCTGTTTAACACGATGTCTAAAATGACAGACCTTTTACATCGCCTTCATAGACATCGGTCGAAAATGTAATAGACATCGGTGGAAAATCGATGTCTATGAGAGTTTTTGTTGTAGTGCAAGATAAAAGAGTTAGATTTGAATCCAATTCGATTGAGGTTTACCAATGTGAAACCAAGATCATCAACTTTAATACCATTATTATTCTCCACCCAATTACATTTGAACATTGGAATTTGAAATTTGGCGTAATCAACTACCCATATTTCTTCTATAACTCCATAAAAAATCATATCTGACATAATAGGTTTTTTATCCTTTGCACTAGCAATTTGTATTGTCTTTGCGACTAAGCTGACTCCGGAGTTTTGTACAACTCATATATCATCACGCTCTTTTGTAGCAAAGTAACTCCATCAATCAAATAACTAGAGTACTTTAAGATTTGCTTGTTAGGTCCACGCGCAATCCATTTCAATCTTTCTGATACTTGATGAGTGGAAGGGTCTACACGTGCAACCTATATTTTTTAAGTGATAAATTGTTAATTATGCATAAATATGATAATTAATGTAGTATTAAAGGAACTTACACAATCATGTAACCAAGTAGCAAACATTCGGTTATGCTCATCTTGTAACCACTTCTTGGACTTAGCCCTTTGACGAAATCTTGCATTCAAATATGCCATGTGTTCCCTAATAAAATTATTAGGAATAAATAAACCAAAAGAATTTAAGCTAACCAAATGAAAGTATTAATAAGTTGGAGAAATAACTCAATATAGAAATCAATCTCCGCATCATTTGCCAATACGTAACGATGTGCTTGCTGCAACTCATCGTGACTAGTGGAGTGCACCACATCACCCGATAATGGCTTAGTAAGTTCTATTTGTCGATGACTTAATGGGATCCAAATTGTGTGAATACTACAAAGATAATTTGAGCAAAATTTAACAGCTTCTTCAGAAATATAACATTCAGCTATACAGCCTTCAGGCCGATTGCGATTTCGCACATAACCTTTCAAAATCTTCATGTATCTTTCAAATGGGTACATATAACTATATCAAACTGGTCCACATAATTTCACCTCTCATACAAGATGAACAGTTAGATGAATCATTATATCAAAAAATGATGGGGGAAAATACTTTTCAAGTAAACATAATATCGTCACAATCTCTCTTTTCATATCATCCAACTTTGAGACATCTATCACTTTATTGCATAACCAATTGAAGAATAAACACAAGCGAGTGATAGTGTGTCTAACATGTTTGGGCAAGACACCACGGATGACCACTGGAAGCAATTGTTGCATTAAAGTGTGGTAGTCATGTGACTTAAGGCCAATAAGTTTCAAATCTTTCATCGACACAAGATTTTTAAAATTGGATGAGTAACATGTCGGAAGTTGTATTTCAAACAAAGATTTCAAAATCTTTCTTTTCTCATCCTTACTAAGTGTATAACAGGCTGCTGGCAAAAACATTCTCTTCTCCCCCATCCTTGGTGCCAAATCTATCCTCACATTCATTTCCAAAAGGTCTAATCTCGATGCTACTCCATTCTTTGTTTTTCCTGGAATATCAAGTAACGTACCAATGAGATTTTCACAGACGTTCTTTTCAATATGCATCAAATCAAGAACATGTCGAATGTGTAGATGTTTCCAATACTGAAGTTCAAAGAATATTGATTTCTTTTTCCAGCATGATTTTACATCATCCTTCTTCGACTGAATATTCCCACTGATTTTTCCCCAATGACAATTAATTCTTTCAACTCTTTCAAAAACTTCATCGCCACTCAATGGTTTTGGTGCAGGGGTAAACTCTTGGTTTCCATTAAATGCCTTCCTTTGCCTTCGATAAGGATGAGTTGCAGGTAGAAACCTTCTATGGCCTGTATATGACATTTTCCTACTATGCTTCAACCTTTGTGAATAGGTTTCTTCACCACAAATAGGGCATGCATGATATCCTTTTACAATACATCCTGACATGTTCCCATATGCAGGGAAGTCATTAATAGTCCATAGTAAGACAGCTCTAAGCGAGAAAGTTTCTTGTCGATATGCATCATATGTTTCAACGCCTATATCCCATAAGCATTTTAATCATCAATTAGAGGTGCTAAGTAAACATCAATATCGTTTCCCAGTTGTTTGGGACCAGATATCAACAATGTGAGCATCATAAATTTTCTCTTCATACACAACCATGGAGGAAGATTATAAGTGATCATTAAAACTGGCCAACAACTATATGCAGAACTCATCGAACCATGGGGATTCATCCCGTCAGCTGATATGGCCAATCTAAGATTTCTTACCTCAGTAGCAAAATCTGGCCACTTGTGATCAACTATTTTCCAAGATGGTGCATCAGCTGGATGACGTAAGTATCCATCACGAAGTCTTTTATCAGCATGCCAAGTCAACTCCTTGGATATCTCCTTATTTCAAAACATTCTTTGAAATCTTGGAATAGGGGGGAAGTACCATAGAACCTTTGCAGGAACTCCTTCCTTTATCGTATTTGTTTGGTCCAACTTCCACCTTGACATCCCGCAAGTAGGGCAATTGATAAAATCCTCATACTCCTTCCGATATAAGATACAATCATTAGGGCAAGCATGAATTTTCACATAATCCATCCCTAATGCACATAAGCTTTTCTTTGCATCATAAGAAGATAAAGGCAATTCATTGTCGTCTGGAAGGATTTCTCTTAACAAACTAAGTAAGTCAGTGAAACTTTTATCACTCCAACTATATTTGGCCTTCAAGTTGAATAATTTCACAACTGCATATAACATTGTAAATTTAGTGCATCCAGAATATAAAGGTTTCTCGACATCTTCAAGTAGCTTATTGAACTGGGTTGGATTCTCGACATAACTATCAAATGCAGCATGTACCATATCTATTGGGTCCTCAGCAACATATTTTTGTTCATCTGTCCCTACTTGATCACTATCATTCTTTGAGTTCCCTATCGTAGCTCTTTCACCGTGCCATATCCATGTATGATATGTTAAATCTATACCATTACAATACATATGTTCTCTGATAGTTTGTACATTTCTCTTCTTTAAATTACCACATTTTGTACATGGGCAAGGTAATTGCATTACGATCATTAGCATTTGTCATTGCAAATTGCAAGAAAGACTCTTCTCCAAACTCATATTCACGTGATAGTATATCCTTTGACATCCATTCTTTGTCCATTCTTGTAACAACTAAATAACCAACAATGAGCTAACACCTTCAAAATAGTTGTAAATAATATACAAAATATTAACACAAACACAAGTTTTAAAACAACATATAACAAAGGAAAGGTACATAACAAAAAACAAAAATAAAAATAACAACAGATATTAATTACAAATATTTTAGAATATCAACAACAAAAGAAAACAGCAAACAACAGCAGATATTTATGAATTATGTTTTCTAGACATAAGTTTGCTAATGCAGTGGAGATATTTATATCTCCCAACAGAAGTAGGTGGTTAATATTTTGTAAAGATAAGGGAAAATTGAGTTTTTCACTTGTGATGAAAATCTAAACAGCTAGAGAATGAAGTTTGACTTCTTGGATGCAATTATTATATGATTAGCATGGATTAGAAGATGGATTTAATGAAAGAGAATGATTTTGTTTTTTGGGTGAAATTACAATTGGTATTTTGACTTCTTGGAGGCTACTGAATGCTGATTTGGGACTCGAATGCAATGGCAAGACAAAGGACAACAACAAGGAAAAAGAAACAAGACCAAAGAAGGGAGCTTGAGAAAGATCTCAAAATTTCACAAAAGGTCTCAAATTCTCACAAGGAAGCTACCGAAAGCACACTGCCTTAGCGTCATTGGGGTTACAGTAGCATACTAGATGAAATCACTCTCACAAGGAGTTTCAAGACTTGGAGGAACAACTTAAAAGGTACTAGGACAAGGAATCATTGGGGTTACAGTAGCATACCAGAAGACAACTGGATCTGCTGTGGGGGCGAAGGAGGCGAAGAGATGGGTCGATCTGTTGTGGTCGATCGCCTCAGCACTGGGATCTGTCGCTTAACGACGGTGTGGTCTTGACGGAGAGGAGTTCGGAGGAGTGGTTCGCGGGGAGGGGTTCGCCAGAGAGGGGTTTGCCAGAGAGGAGTTGGATGGAGAAGGCCGCGTGAGATGAGGAGTTGGGAGAAGGGTTCGAGATCAAAAACGATCGGAAGATAGGAGTTGGGAGAAGGGTTCGGGTTTTCTACTCCTTACCTAGATCCAACGGTTTGTATTAATCAAGATTTAGATGAGAATTTAACTATAGACAACACTTTTTATAAAACGTTGTCGTAGACACTAAAAAAAAGTCTAATAGATAACACTTTTTACGAAGCGTTGTCTTTGACCCGTAAAAATCACTAATAGACAATGGTTTTTAGAAAAGCGATGTCTATTAATAAGAAAATAATGGAATAGACAACGCTTTTCACTAAAAGCGTTGTTAAAAAAAATAGACAACGCTTTTTATAAAAAGTGTTGTCGTTTAAGTGTTGTAGAATCCCAATTTTCTTGTAGTGTAGTGCAACTCTAAGCAAGGATTAAGGAGTTAATAACTCAACTAAGCAACCTTGGAGAATAAGTAATGAACCGGGATTCCATCCAATACGCGCTCAACGTCTTCCCCAGAACTCCAGACTGGGCGTCCTTAGTAGATGCATACTACATCTCTAAGATCTTTGAGGTAAGTAGCTTAGAAAATTTATTTTCTACCTTCGAACTTCACGAGTCTCGACTTGCAGAGAAACCAATAGAGAAGTTGAACTTCAACATTGCCCTACAAGCCAAAAAGGACGATCTCGACTCTGAAGCATCGATCGACGAAACCGAAGCGGCGCTACTGGTAAGACGTTTTAATAAATTTCTTAAATCTAACAAATTTATATCACAGTCGAGGAAGCATCAACGCAATAGAAGGACGGTTCGATGCTACAACTACAATGAGGAAGGGCACATCAAGGATGACTGCCCCAAACTGAAGAAAAAGAACAAAGAGAAGCCTCAAAAACCAACGTCCACAACACGCAAGAGTCTGAAGGCTACATGGGATGATTCTTCATCCTCCGAGTCAGAAGACGAAGCCGAAGCTTTCTCGGGACTAGCACTGGTGGCCAACCATCTCTTCGAAGGTGACTCAGACTCAGAGATGAGCATTGATCAAGGGGGAGAATCAGAAGAAGAAAGCTACGATGAAGGGGGAGCATCACCAAGTGAGGTAAGTAAGGTACGTGATCTCACTCCTTCTCAGTCTTTTAAGTTTATCAAAGTTCTTACTAAAGACTTAGTCAAATCAGAAAAAGAAATTGCCAATTTAAAAACAATGTTAGAAACTTTGAATTTAGAAAATAAGAAATTAAATTTGGAAATCGAAAAACTCAAAACTGAAAATGCATGTTTAAAAACTAATGCTTTTCAAAAATAAAAAATTAATGTTTATGGAAAATTAAACTGGTATATAAGAAAACATCAAGGTCAACTTAGAAGAATACCTAAAGGATATGTATCCACTAAGTTTTTGACCAACCCTGTAGGAAGGAACCTTTACTGGGTTCCAAAATCTTTGCTAGTTTAAAATTTTCTTTTAGTTAAAAACTTACAGTGAGAAAATTAAACAATGAGTTTCTTTATGGAAGCTTTGTCTAAGGAAGTGGTTGTTGCTCCAATAACCAAGAAGGTCTAGTGCCTCGCCACGACCTGGAAGCCAAAATATCGAAATAAAATGTTTAATTAACTTTCTGATAAAAGCATTAAAATTAGAATTAAATAATTCTTTGAAAAGTTTAAACATTTCCTTTGAAATTCTCCAAAAATTATTTTTGTTTCTTGAAATTTTTACTTAGAAAAATTCTCATTTTTTAAAGATCTTTTCTGTAATTAGATTTGTTAAAATTATCTAAGCTAAGTTTTTTTTAAAAAATAATATTAAATTTTCACTTAGCAAATTTTTTCAAAATGACTTAGAAAATTATTTTTATCCCGTTTTTCCTGTGATCAAAGGGGGAGAGTTTAGTAACAAGTTTAGGGGGAGTTAGGAAAAATTAAACTTTTAATATTTTTTCCCTTCTAACTTATGTTGCATATTTTTTCATTTTTGTGCTTAAAATGTTAGTTTAGTAATTTTCTTAAAATTACTATTTGTTTGTTTTTATCCTAACTTAAACTTGGGTTGATGCACATCAAAAAGGGGAGATTGTTGGACCCCGTGGTTGTTTTGATGTGATCAACCAAGTTTAGGTTAGGTCCTGTTTGTCTGATCCCTGTGTCTAAGTGTGCAGAAATTTAGGAGCGCAAGAAGTCGAGCGAAAGACGCATCTAGCGAGAAGGAGGCATGGGAAGGGAGCCGACGGGCTCGATGCGTTCGAAGGACGAGAGAGATGTGGAAGAGTACACCGGTGGGCGTGAAGAACATGCGCGACATTCGAGGGACGTAAAGTCAGGATGGAAGACTGCTCGAGGAGAAGGCCGGGAACTGGTTTCGGGTGAGCCCTATTCCGGATGTCCGAAATCACCCAAGCAAGCAGAACCAGAGCAAATCAACCGGGAAATTGACTTGAAAAGTCTTCGGTCGACTAAACCCTCTGATCGATCAACCGAACCCCTTTCATCAGAAGCAGCCGTTGGAGACACGTCAGCAACCAATGGCTGATCGGTCGACCGAACCCTCTGATCGATCGACCGAACCGAAGATAATCACAGACTTGGTCGAAGCGAGTTGATTGGGTCAGATCGAGCAGAGACCGTTGGCTGATCGGTCGACCGAATACAAGGATTGGTCAATCGAACCTAAGCTCGATCCACAAAGGCTACATCCAGACGGGAAGCTGGGAAAGTACACAGGTTCGGTCGACCGAACTTGGGGATCGGTCGACCGATCCCCCTCTCGAAGTCAAACCCTGATCCTGAAGATCAGGGGCTCTAGATGAGTTTTGGAACCCCTATATAAAGGGGTCTCGAATAGAACAATGGCAAAACAAAAAATCATCAACTCTATAATTCTTTTCTAAGCAACCTCTGTGCTCTTAAAGTGTAAAAGGCTTCTTTGCCTTCAAAGAAGGAGACTCTTTTAGTGCGCCTTTCCACGCCTTGGATTAACAACCGTCTCGGTTGTAACCAAGTCAAATAACTGAGTCGTATCTCTTTTCTTTTCTGTTAATTACTTTAATTATTAGTGTTGCTTTTATTTTAGAGTTGAAAGTTTGAGGAGGGTATAAATTTTGATTGCAGGCAATTCACCCTCCTCTTGCCGGCCCCCGCGACACCAACAGACATGACCATTACGACACTCAAGTCAGCATAGGGGTTAGGGAAAGGTCAAAGATGTGGACGCCGAACTGAAGGAGTATGGTGAATCGAGTCAGAGAAGTCGGATGACCGAGTTGAAGGAATCTATTGAACCAAATCGGAGATGTATAGTGACCAAGTAGGAGGAGTCGGATGGCCAAATAGGGGGAGTCGGGTCGAGTGACCATATAGGAGGAGTCGGGTGACCACTTTAACTTCCACTTCTACTTGACTTTTGACCCATTGACTTAACCTTTGACTTGGTTCTGCCACGTGTTGGTTTTCCTATCAGCCACATCATGTTTGTTTTTTTTTTTCTCTTGGTTGTAAATTTGTAAAAATAAAATCAAGTTAGCCTAAGTGAGGAGAACGAAATTGCTAGAGACAAAGAGTTAGATATAGAAGTGTAAATTAAGTCTATTGTTAGGGTTATAAACGAGTTAAGCCGAGTCAAGTTTTATAGTGTTCAAGCTTATTTGTAAGGTAACTGAGTCAAACCAAACCGAGCCTAAAATGAACCAAACTATTAAAATGCTTGTTAAAGCTTGACTTGGTTTGGTATAGTGTTTATGAGCTTAAGTTTGGTTCGTTTAAATGTTATAAAGCTCGCAATTAAAGTTTTTTTAATTGTTTGAAACTTTTACATTTTAGGTTTGTTTGATTGGTTATTAACATTGATAATACATACTTATTTTATTCATTTTAAAAGTTTCTTTGTTTATTTAGCATGTTAATTAGAGTTTATTGATGAATATTATTCATGAACTTTAATGAGCTAAACACATATTTATTCAAGTCTGTTTATTTAGTTTAAAGAGTTGTTCAAGCTTGTTCAATTAATTAAATTTATGTGTATTGAACAAACATGAACTTGTATTCGACACGACATGAACTTGCATTATTCACAACTAAAATAGAAAAGAAGAGAGGAGCTACTTTGGTTTATGGCTTATATCAGGTTTGAGCCTATCTGACTAATATAGGCACATGCCAACTAGAACATCGAGTTTGAGTTCATGTTGGGTCACCAATGATGATGTTATGGATCGTGCTTGGCATGATGTCTGCTAAGTTGTACGTGTCTTGTTAGATTTGGCACAATGTGTAAAGGAATTAATCAAGCCTATGTCACTCGACCTAATGGATCTTCTTTGACGTCATAAAAAAAATGAATAATCAAATCAGGTAATATTGAATCTCGGACAATCGATCTGGCCCTATAGAAATTTCACATCTATCGTTAGGGTAAATCGGGGAAGTACCTTCAGTACATTGAGGCTCATCCTGACATCCAATTTCTTATGTCTGTTACCTATTAAGGAGAAAAATTCTTAATAATACGCCTCAGCTGAGTGTCAAACTCTAAATCTCTGATTTATCACTGATGCATCTAACCATAACACCCTACCCCGAGGGCTTCTTAGCTTGAGATGTGGAGGACTTGATGTAGCTGATCAAAAAGGCTAAAGTAATTATTATTAGAAGCTAGAGAGGAGAGGTTAGACATGATCAGTAGAATGGATTTAGCTTCTACAACTAAATGTCGAGGATATCTGGGTGATCAATGCATATAACATTTCCTTTATAAAAAAATGAAGTAAAATAGTTTGTTTGGTTATTATTGCAATTTGATGTGAAAAAAGGAATATTATGTATGTAACGACTCGACCCCTCGACCCCTTGAGCGGCCCATTTGGCAGCCCCTTGGCAGTCCCTTGGGCGGCCCCACTGACGGCCCAACTAGCGACCCCTTATGTCGTCGACCGACGACCCTCGGGCGTGTGCCGTTACTCACAAGGTCTTTCCACCCCTAGCCAGTGGATTTTTGCCTTCCCCAGGATTCGAACTCTAAACCTCCAGGATAAGTAATAGAGTTTATGAATCCTGGTAGCCAAGTGAGTGCGCTCACTTGACTACCATGATTCATAAACTCTAGTACTTAGCCTGGAGGTCTAGAATTCAAATCCTGGGGAAGGCAAAAAATCCACTGCCAGGGGTGGGAAGACCTAGTGAGTAACAGCACAGCCGAGGGTCGTCGGTCGACGACATAAGGGGTCGCCAGTTGGACCGCCAGTGGGGCCACCCAAGGGACCGCCAAGGGGTCGCCTAATGGGCCACCATTATGGCCACCCAAGGGGTCGAGGGGTCGGGTCGTTACAATAAAAAGGCGTCTTTTTATTGTAACGACCCGGCCCCTCGACCCCTTGGGTGGCCCAACTGGTGGCCCCTTGGGCGGCCTCTTGGCAGTCCCTTGGGCGGCCCAATTGGCGACCCTTTATGTCGTCGACTGACGACCCTCGACCGTGTAGTTACTCACTAGGACTTCCCACCCCTGGCTAGTGGATTTTTGCCTTCCCCAGAATTCGAAATCTAGACCTCCAGGCTAAGTACTAGACTTTATGAATCCTGGTAGCCAAGTGAGTGCCGCTCACTTGGCTACCAGGATTCATAAACTCTAATACTTAGCCCGGAGGTCTAGAGTTCGAATCCTGGGGAAGGCAAAAATCCACTGGCCAGGGGTGGGAAGTCCTAGTGAGTAACGGCACAGCCGAGGGTCGTCGGTCGATGACATAAGGGGTCGCCAGTTGGGCCGCCCAAGGGACCGGATAGGGGCCGCCAAATGGGCTTCCAGTTGGGCCACCCAAGGGTCGAGGGGTCGGGTCGTTACAATGTATAACGTATTGATCATCAAAATTGTATTTATCCAACAGTTCTTCATTTAGTAGTAATTAAACTAAACTTGGAGGGATTTTGATGAAAGATTAGAAGTTTAAATCCATTGAGAGAAGTTTAAGGGGGCGTTTGGTTTAGGGGAATATGAGTGGGGAATGAGAATGAGAACCATTGATTGTCATTGTTAATGTTTGGATTATAGGAATAGAAATACAAATAAGGGAATGAATCTTTGAAATTCGGTAATAACTCATTTCTATGTACCTCTCCTTTAATCAACCATTTCCCTATTTTCATCAATCAAAATATTCCCTTATTCTAAAAATACCCTGGACCTAAAATTAAAATTTTCTCCCTTAATATCAAATATTAAAATATATATATTTATTTTATTCTTTCATATCACTTCTCTCTCCTTGTTCTCTCTCATTATATTTTCTCTCTCATCATTTTATCACACATTTTCTCTCTCCTTAATCTCTCTTACCACACTCTCTTTCCTCTTTTTTTTCTCATTATACTTTCTCTCTCCTCAATCTCTTCCATCGCATTCTTTTTTTTTTCTCATCATACTTTCTCTCTCCTCACTCTCTCCCATCACACTCTCTTTTCTCTTTTTTTCTCATCACACTTTCGCTTTCATCACACTTTCTCTCTCCTCAATCTCTCTTGTCACAGTCCCTTCTTTTTTTCCTCAACACACTTTCTCTCTCATCATACTTTCTCTCTCCTCAATCTCTCCCATCACATTCACTGTTATCTTTTTTTTCTCATCACACATTCTCTCTCATCATACTTTCTCTCTCACCATACTTTGTCTCTCCTCAATCTCTCTCATCACACTCTCTTTCCTCATTTTTTCTCATTATATTTTCTCTCTCTTCATCCTCTCCCGTCATACTTTCTCTCACATCATATTTTCTCTCTCATCTTCTCTCATCATGCTCTCTCCTATCACACTCTCTTTTCTCATTTTCTCTCATCACACTTCCTCTCTCTTATTCTTTCTTATCACACTTTCTCTCTCATCATACTTTCTCTTTCATCATTCTCTTTCATCATATTTTTCTCTCACATTCATCTTTCTCTCACATCTAATTTTTTCTCTTATTTTCATTTAAGGGTAAAAAAGGAAATTTTGATTTATTCCGATAGAAAATATGTAACTAACCAAACATTGTTTTAAGAGTGAAATCCATGCTCATACCCATTACCATTCCACAATACAATGATTCCCATTCCGATTCCCATTCCTAGGAAAGAACCAAACGCCCCCTAAGCTTACATTTTTGACTCCCTACTTTATATGATACGAGGATACCTTCTGATTAAGATAAAAAATTAAATTTAGGAGAATTGAAACATTGATCGTTCGATAAAATGACTAAGAGCAAAACACTTGCGCATTACTCGATTGAGAATGGATGTGATCATAAAAGAATGGAAGTGAGTTATACACTAAACACATCAACATATCAATCCAAAGATTATGCCATATGATTAATTGATATAAATGATAAATTCTATATATCAATCCATAGTTTTATTTATATTATAACAAACTATATCAGCCACTTTATTAATTAACTTTTATTTATATAAATATAACATTCGTCTAGCCGATGTGAGAAACCTGTCTGACAATGCCATACGTGTCTGTAAGATCTGGTAATTAAATAATAAGTGTTATTAGAGAAATAATTTTATTTATTTTTTGAAGAATTTTAGAAATGTTTTGATATTTAAACGGACTCTGTATGATGCGTTTAAGAGGATGAATGAATTAGGTTAAGAAAAAAATCTATTTGAATACCCATTTAGTTGAAAGTTGAACTCATGATTGAGATTAATTAAACCTAAGTTAAATATATACATATAAAGCCTAATCTATTACCCCCAATCCCCAATTCCATCTCCGCCGCATCACACTCTTTGATCCTCCTCACTCATCTCGTTGTCGACGACCACCACGATGTTGGCCACCCGATGCTGTCGCCGATGTAGCCTTAGTGTCACAGCTACTCAGGGGCCAACCAACCACTCTCTCCCTCTCCTGATTTGTTGCTTGTGTGTTCCCTAGCACCGCCTACCACTCGAAGTTGCTTAGACACCGGCTGCACATCACCAATCGACCTGAAGTCGCAGTGTCCCCTCCTTCCACGTAACACCGACGTCAGCCTCTTTTCCGATCTAGCCGACGCTGGTGCCGCTTCGCTCGATCGTTGTGCTTCCCTCCTCTCCCAATCTCCTCTCCCTCTTGTTGCGATGTCTCCATCTTGCCTTTGTCGCCGATCCAGCGGAGCAGTCACCGGCGCAGATCCAGTCGCGGATGACCCTTCTCCGGCCTCAGGCGAGAGTGTCGACTTCCCTTGTTGTGTCATCGCTCCTTTCCCGATCGCTGGTTGTCATGCCTTCAATCCAATGCTGGACCTCTCCGTCACGTGTCTCTGTTGACACCATCACCGCAAGCTAGTGTTGTGCCCTAGCTCCCCATCCACCACTGTTCTCGAGCACCGACGTCCTGTTCAACATCGTCAATTCTATGAGTTGTCGATTTCCTTTCCAGCCATCTGTGAGAAGCCATCTCACCATGTGTCGTCGCTCACTTCACGATGTGAATCTAGCAACCATGGTCGTAGCCGATCTAGTGTTGCTGTCGCCTCTAGCCGACCACCGCCATCCACAGCAAGTTGCTGCTAGAGAAGAAGTGGTTGATTAGGGTAAACACTAACTAAATCTGATTGTTGTTATTGATCTATGATCAGTGTTGATTTAGGGTTATTTGTTTTAGAAGGCAGCATCTTTTACCTTGCTCCGGCCATCGCTGTGTGCGGGCGATCCATAACTCTTGCCACGATGTTCAACAGTAAGTTCTTCGGTTGTGGGGCAACTAAGGAGCATCCGGATTTGGGTGAGTTTTATAGTTGATTCCATTTCTATGTTGGATTGGATTAGTGTGATGAGTAAGTGGTGATTAATTGTAGATTTGATTAATTAGGGTGGCTGAATTATGAAGGGTTGATGCATGATGTTTAGCAATTGATTATAGGGGTTGAATGATAAGTAATTGATTAGTGGAATTCATGTTTTGATGGGATAATTCTGTATTAATTGGATTTGATGTATGATGTGACAAAACCAAATCTAGTTAGGTTGATGAATAGGATTGGAGTATGATTGGAAAGGTTAAAGGATTCATGGATGAGATAATTAAAGTTAATCATTAATTAAGGTTAACTAATGATCATGTTGGGTTAGGGTTTCCTTAATTGGTTTAGGATTTGTCTTAGCTATTTGATTCATGATACGATTGGCTAAAATAAATATTTATATCCAGTAATGCTGGATACTAATATGAGATGAGCTTTCTGATGTGAGGATAACTTCAGCGCGATATACACATGAGGCGGGTACTTCTTACATTGATTCTTTAGTTCTTTGACCTTAGTGCATGAGCTATGTTTAAATAGTAACTATATTTATCTTGACTCCACTCATATTTTTTCAGAGTTTGATATTTATTCACTCGATCTTTGGATAGTTGATTTGATGTGTATATAGTCTCTCGTTGCCATCTATGATATTTAGTAAATACTAGATACCGTGTTTACTTGCTTTGATTGCTATTTATTTACAGACCTTATTGAGTATGCTGGCTTCATGTAGTATACCTGATTTCTGTAAATATATATATATATATATATATATATATATATATATATATAATGTCTGTTGCATCTTGCGTATCATATCATTATATGCATGTCAACAACAAATTCTTCCTTGTGGATGAGAGAGTCGTTGACCAGAGTCACACGCTTGATCACTCATAGGTAGTGGTAGCTGAAGCAGATGTCGCTTGTCCTATAGTGCTCCCACTTGGCCATTCATGGGTAGTGGTAGCTGGAGATGCGAGAAGCAGAGACTCCATTGCTATGTAGTTAGTTAGCTACTCAGCACCGGTCCACTTGTCCACTCGAGAGTAGTGGTAGCTGGAGTAAGTACAATTGTCATCGATCCGACCTCTCGACCATACATGGGTCGTGGTGCAAAGGGGTGAGCGGGGTGACCATCTGTGCATACGTTATTATTATTATACCTAATGATATTGTTGATTTCTTACTTTTGCAGTTGTTTTATTATATCCATATGATATGCTTACATATGCTGAGTTATATACCTGTGCATGTGCTTAGACACTAGCTTACTTGTTAGTAGTATGTGTATACCTCACATGTTACCCTTGTAGTTATGAGCAGTACTATGATAGATTCTCATTATCCCTGATCATCTATTACTAGCCTAGGATATGGTTTCATGTATGGGCATTTATTATGATTTCACTGTAGTATCTACTATTTTCCCTATGAGACTGTATACTTTGTATCTCTAGTTCTTTGTTATGTTCATGGATTATCTGTTTATTACTGGTTTATTTCGCCAGGTAGTAGATAAAGGATTTATAGAGTCGCTTGGAGATCCTGTCCACTAGTCCCATGTCACATTGAGCGACTTCTTCCGTTATTGTTTTCGTTCATATTATTGGCTTTAGATTTATTTATGTACATGTATCCTTTTTATGAAGGTCATCTTTGTAGTTTCTTATATTTGGTGTGTTGTTGTCGTGTCAAGCCGGGTCGGCTTGCAGTTAGTTGTATTGTGGTTTTGTGATTATTATTTTGGTGAGTTCCACTGTATTTTGCTACAGCCGTGTGGACTGTTTATTAACTGCGTGGTTGTATTTACTTTCAGCTGTGTGGACTGCTTATAAACTGCGTGGTTGTGTTTTACATATAGTCGTGTTGGCTGTAGTTGCTTGTGAGTAGCCTTGTGGAAATGTATATTGGTTTCATTTGTCACTTCTACGGGGGAGGTGCTGTTCGATTTTCGTTGGACAACCTTACCCTTGGGGCATGATAGTGTTGGCCCACACTCGCACCCTATCGTAACAGAAGTCTTGGGCGATAGCTTCCAATCAACACAATAATAGCGTCTATGTTCGGATTCTCCTTCTCAATAATGGTCACTGCCTTGTTTCCATTTACTCCTACCTGTTGCTTGTAAGACATTACTTCATACTAAACGAAATCAACTTACAGTGCTCTAGAGAAGAAAACTCAGAGAAGACGTTGGAGACGACTCTGATCTGCTAGAGACGACTCTGATCTACAAAGCTTACTATCACCAAGAAGATCACTGCTTTGGAACCTTCTCAGAAGTGTCATAAACCAAATTCCACTTGCCAAGTTCTCTCATTGTTCTTGGACGCATAGTTATATAGGAAGAAAATATAAGTTTATAACTGATGCTTTGATGGCCTTCATTGCAATAAATGTTGAGGGATTAAATGGAGGAAGGTGAATGGATCACCACTTCACTTTCTAAACGCCTGCAATGTCTAACACTACCAATTCTGGCCATAAACTTTTCCCTACACATATCATTAATTTCCTCATCAAAATCATTATTACCGTAAGAATATTGAAGTAAATAAAAATAATAAAGCAAAACATAGTAATATTGCAAATTTTGGTGATATTTATAGACCTTTAGGGGTCCCTTTCTTTGATTTGTATAAGTTGAGAGAGTCCTAGGGTTTTCTTTTCTTTATGAATTTTCAAACTCCATCACCTCAAATTTTGAAAAAAAAAAACTAATTGGTCAAGGATTAACTACATCATCAATCTTATCTAAACTCAATTTGCCAAACTTAAAGTTGGAGAAGAAATAGAATAGTAACTTGTAATTCACTCTTGATCAGGTTATTAAATAGTTGATCTTGCCTACTTCTTTCCGACTCCTCCATCACCAAGTCAACAATTTAATACCTTGTGTAAAATAAAACTATTCTTTTAGATTAAAATTTAAATCTTCAAATACTTGGTATAATAATTATTACAATCGTATATTTTATGAAGAGAAAAAATTTAAAGTGTGGTATTTTGTTGGATAAACTAATTAATAGTGGTAATAATGTTCTACTATTCTATTATTGGAGGTAGATTTATATGTTTAAAATCTATTAATTTATATTCAGTTATTAGTGATAAACTGATAACATAATCAGATTTATTATTTTATATATAAGGCGTGGTCCTCATAGAATGGATAAGTTGAGATCTCTCCGCTTTCCATTGATGATGAAAGTACTATCGGTGCAATCGATATTGGGTCAAAGTCAACCAAGTTGACCAAGCTTGAGTTGACTCGAGCTGACACGAGCTTGTATTTTAATCTTTAAACAATATGTTAATAAAAAGTTAAATGGCTCAAGGTTGATCAGATACCTGACTAGAAGTGGGAAGTCCAATAGGATGTTGATAAGAAGAAAGTTCAAGTGGGTTATTATTCACGAAATATTTGGCGATCGAAAGTTCAATGAGAAGTGTTGGTGCTGAAAGTACTAGCTAATCAAACATGTGCTTTGATGTTGATAAATGTTCAAAGTTAAGGATTATTGTAATCTAATGAACTTAACTAAGTGTGTATGAAAGTCCTAGTTAAGCTTTGATGTTAGCTAAGTAGTAAGCTTTACTGAGTTAAGCTTTGATGTTAGCTAAGTAGAAAGTCCTATATGAGGATTTGATGTTAACATCCAGGATCTCTCTCTCAGTGTGTATGAAAGTCCTAGTTAAGCTCTACAAGATATCCCAAATGTTAACTTTGATGTTCCTATCTAAAGATCGTGGTTTAACGAGTCAACGAGGGGCATCTACTGAGGGAGAGATCTTGGATGCTTCGGTCATGGAGAAAACATCTGGGATACCTATAACACTCAACCATAGAATAAAATGGGCATTGAGGTTTGACTCAACATGATTATTTTGATGCTCAAGTCAGCAAAGGGTATATGGAATTACTAGAAAAGTTTCATTTAATGATGCAATATTAATAACGGTATCAAATACCATCATTATTGGAGGTTCAATAATGACCGGATTTAGTTTCTATTGTTGATGTATATGCATTAACGATGGTATTTTGTCATGTCATTAATGCTTTGTTATCAACGACCGTGTTTTTTTTATTTTGGTCATTAAATCGTTCCTTTAACAATGGGATTTTCTCTCGTCATTATTACAACTCAAAGAAACAAAACTACTTCCTAATCCAATAGTTAAGATGATCCCAATCTTTTGACTCAAATAAAATAAAAAGATCACAAACCCTTAATCCTTCCCCCATAACATCTGTTCCATCCTGTGTGACTCTTCACCTTTACCTCTTTGTGTGCAACTCTTCACCTTCCTGCAATTCTGCCATCGCAAAGAAGCAGTCCAGTGGCAGCAGATTATCCAGTGGTGGCAGATTTTCCTTCTAAGGCTTTGCCCCATTTGCTTCTAAGGCTTTGCCAGCATGATAATTCCTGATCATCTCCCCTGTAGTTCCACCATCGTAGAAAGATCGAGAGATCGACAGTCCGACAACGATCTCCAAGCTCCTATTTCAAGTGAGATATTTTGCTTCCTTTCCTTTGATTTCCTCCTCTATTTCCTCTTCGTTTTCTATGGTAGGAAACAACATAAACAGATTGATTGAACATATACAGAAGCTTTAATCTGATTATTTGAACATATACACCCTTAGAAGCTTTTGGTCCTTTAGATATAGGTGGATGGCACCAACATAAACGTACTTTTAACAGTTTGAAAAAAAGCACTCCCTTAACGCTTTGACAAAAAAAGGTGGTTCTTTTATTGTTTGTCCAAGTCTATTAATGTTCTGTGTTATTCTTAAGGAATTAGTTGTTATTATATTAAGGTTGACTTAGTATTTTGTTTAGATAACTACACGAGGCCACTGTTCTAGCTATCGTTTCATAGAACTCTACTTAGTGATTATTTGCTTGATACTTGATTTTCTTTTTTCCAATTAGTTAATACTTTTCATTCATGAAAGAGTTCCAGGTCCAAAATTATTTATAGTTACTTTTGCCCACCTTTTTGACATTTAGAGAATGACACTTGATAAGAAATGGATGGATCTTATTAATGATTGCCTTGGTGAAGCATATGGATAAGGGGTTGAAAATTTTTTGAACTTTGCTTTTGAGAGAGCAAGTGCAATAAATGAAATTAGATGTCCATATGTTAAATGTGTTAATGCATGTTTTGAGTCTAGGGAATCTGTTATAATGCATTTGATTCATTCCACATTTATGTACTTGGTAAATCTAAACTAATTATTTTCATATTTAGTGATGTGCGTAAATTATATGCACTCTTATGCACGTTTTGATGCATATTCACATACTTTATTCATGCTTGATTTGTGTATTTTTTACACCTCTTGCCTTATTTTTAGCAAAATTACTCTTCTTTGTCGGAGATATGCTCTTTGTGTGTTTTATGTTGACAGGAACCACTTTTGGAGCAAAAATGACGTTCGCATTCGATCTGGAGAACAAACAAAGGCAAATGACATTGGCCGTGTGATCCCACACAGCCGTGCCAATGAAGCAGAAAGGAGGATGGCCACGGGAGTGTGAGACCACACGACCGTGTGACCTCATTAGAGAAGAAGCAGAGCATGGCCGTGTGAAACCACACGGCTGCGCCACACATCCAGCAGCAAGCAGAGCACGACCATGTGATCCCACACGGTGATGCAACCATTCCAGAGGACAAGTAGAACATGGCCATGTGAAACCACACGGTCGTGTCATTCAGGCCGAGACCAAGAAGGCTCTGGCCGTGTGGATGCTACACAGCCGTAGCACGGGCCATGCCTTGCACTATAAAGGGGGTTTCTTCCCTTTCCAAGGGAGGAAGGTTTTCCCCTTTGGGAGACCCATCTTGGGTGCGATCTCCATCTTCTTTGACCTCCATCCGACGATCCGAAGTTATTTCCATCATCACATCGACTCTGGAAGCTTGGGATTGGATCCTAAGATCACTTGACGTCATTGGATAAGCATTTCTTCCTTTTTTTTCTCTCTTGTTTGGGATTTGAATGCTTGTAATTCTCATATCTTTGGATCTCTTTCTTCCTTCTATAGAGTAGGTCTCCTGTTCTAGGATTAAGGGAGTAGTTGTGGTGTTGATTGATGTAAAACTCATTGATACGCCAATTTCTTGTACGAATGACATTAGTATGCTTTGTATTTATTTGATCCTATGTGAATGCATGTGTTTGAGCTTAATTCTCATGTACGATTGAATGTTTGTGTGGAATTGTGGATCTCGTAGAGGGGTGCTCTAGATCGTATGACTGAGGGTCCCTTATGATAGAGGTATCCCATTAACGGACGTCTAGGATCTCACCTTGAAATGAGAAGTAATTCCCTACAAGGAAGTGGGTAGTTGTATATAATTATCATCCTCATCTCTATGTTTATTGAGGTTCTTGTGATGTATGACCAAGGGGTCCTAGTGATAGGGGGTAACTCGTTAAGGTATTTCATAGGAATCATTCCTATTTAATTGCTAGTGATGTTGTTCTAAATACCCTACCGATTGTCCTCTGTAGGGGAGAACTAGCAACTTCTTACAAATGTATGTAAATTGAGGATAGTGAATTGGTGAACCATGTTACATTGATAAACATCACAATGACACCAAACTCCTATAACATTTCCCAAAACCAAGTTTCCTCTCTCACTTTCTCCCTCTCTTTCTAGCTCTCAACTTTGTTTCTTTTGCTTTGCACATTACTTACCCTAGACAATTGTTTAGCTAATTCTACTTGAGAAATCACTAGTGATTATAACCAGTCCATGTGAGTACAATATCTTTTGTATTACCAACGACATAACCATGCACTTGCGATACATAACAAGTTTTTGGCGTCATTGCTGGAAACTGCACTTAAAACATTAGTTGATAATCATTTGAGTTAGTCTAAACTTGTTTTTTTTTTCTGTTGTAATATTTTTTTCAAACTCTATTTTTGGTAGTTACATCTTGCAATAGTTATTTCTTTTTCAGCAATTTCCCTTTTTGAAATTTAAATTATGCACTTTAAATTTCTAGTATTTTGATTCTAAAAACTGAAAAATTCTGTTCTCACAAGTTATTTGCATTCTAGTGAAATCCAATCTCTCTTACACATCTAGCTTGTTCAGATAAGTATGGTTTTAAGACTATTGAAAGACTATGATGCTCCAAAGTCTGCCCAAGAGTTAGGTCCTATTCTTCAGCCAAAGATTCAAGCAAAGAATTTTATGCTTAGACCATCTTTTATCTCCAAGATTCAAGAGGATCAATTTGGGGAATCAGATTCGGAGAATCCTTATTCACATCTCATAGAGTTTCATAGATATTTCAACACACTAAAATATGAGGGAGTTTCCACTGATTCAATATGACTTATGTTTTTTCCCTTCAGTCTTAGAGATGTTGCGAAGGTTTGGTTCAATACCTTGCAGCCCAGAAGTATCTGAACTTGGGATGAGTTAGAGAAAAAAATTTTAAATAAATATTTTCCTCCACGGAAGACTATATATTTGAGGAATCAAATCTTACATTTCAAGCAACTAGATCAAGAGAAATTGCATCAAGCTTGGGACAGATTCTTATCCCTTTTACAATCATGTCCACATCATGATATCGAGAATTGGTTGATAATCCACTTATTTTATATCGTGCTCTCTTTCCCAAATAAGAGTCAGTTAGATACGACATCTGGAGGATCTTTTGTAAAGAAAAGTTTGGATGAAGCACATGAAATAATTTATTAGGTGGTATTAAATCTTAATGATTGGTCAGGACAAAATCTAATGACTCTTTCATTATTTGCACTTGAAGCAAAGGAAAATCGCGAGGGACCAAAAGGAGGAAATAAACAAGGGCATGAAGATGGTAAAACTTAGAACAATTCGAAAGAAGACATAAATTTGAATTATGGGAATTTCCATGATTTATTTCCTTGGTGTGGTGAGTCCTTATCAAAATTATTTGGAAGAGAGATCTCTTCAACTAATTCTATTATGAAAGAGAATTGTGGTAATGTTTCATGTACAGAAGAGAACTTGGATTATGAAGAAATGGTACAAGAAGCTGAGGAAATTTTAGGAAAAGAGATGGCAAAGGAGGAGATAAAGTTATTAAAGCAAAAGCCAACTTTGCATGAGATCATGCCGCCTCAGTTGAAGCTAAAATCATTGCCACCCAACCTCAAATATACATTCTATGGCCCAGATTCTACTTTTCCAGTGATAATTATGCAAATTTAACTGAGTTGGAAGCACAAAAATTAATCTAGGAGCTAAGGTTGCATAGAAAAGCAATTGGGTATACCATTAGTGATATCAAAGGAATCAGTCCTTCCATTTGTATGTATAGAATTCTGCTTGAAGAAGGATACCAAAACTCAATTGAACATCAAAGGAGATTAAACCCAAACTTAAAAGAAGTCGTGAAGAAGGAGGTGCTAAAGCTTCTAGATGCCAGGATTATCTACCCTATCTCCGATAGTGAGTTGGTAAGCCCATTGCACGTTGTTCCAAAAAGAGGAGGAATGACTGTCATCATAAATGAAGGTAACAAATTAGTTCCAACATGAATAGTCACAGGATGGCAGATGTGCATTGATTATAGGAAACTAAACAAAGAAACTAGGAAGGATCATTTCCCCTACCATTTATTGATGAGATGTTTGAAAGATTGGCAAAACACTCATAGTTTCGGGTTTATTTCAGATTCCAATTTACCCCCAAGGTCAAGAAAAGACTACCTTCACATGTTCCTATGGGGCCTTTGCTTATCGTCGTATGTTGTTTGGACTATGTAATGCCCCGACTACTTTTCAACGGTGCATGATGACAATTTTTTCAGATTTAATAGAGAAAATCATGGAAGTATTCATTGATGATTTCTCAGTTTATGGAAATGACTTCGACACTTGTTGTTGGGTTTTTCGGGCCGTGAAAACCGCTTTTCGCGTCGCGGAAACCCCGAATCACCCAAAGTCGTAGATCCGTGCAAGGAAAACCGAACGAAATACAAGTACGAGTTTCAAAAAAAAAAAACCTTTAGATCTACTCCTAGATCTATGTGTAGAGAGCTTTACCCTTGTTGCGTGCCCTTTCGCGTTCCCGCTCGTCCAAGGAGTTGCCGGATCTCTAGACCGTCAAGCGTCGGTCCTCTAGAAGTATCCACACGGACACGTAGGTGGAGAAGACCTCACACAAAGGTGTGCTAGCATCGTGTGTGGTCACGGCAAGAGGAGGAGAGGGAGAGAGCTCTCTTGAGGAAGAAGAAGAAGAAGTAATGCCTTGAAATGAAAATCAAATTTCATTCACCACTTTTGTGTGGCCGGCCACTCCATGGAGTGTAAATCCCATTCCACATTAATCACAATTAATGTGAAGCCATTAAGAGGTGTTGTGTAACTCCTATGATGTGGCACATCATGAAGATGTGGACCATTACCATTGGTCAACATCTTGCCACCTTACAATGATGTGGCAAATGAGTAACCTCCACTCATTTAATGTGGCCAACCCACATTAAATGTAATGGAGGCTTGTAACCTCCATGAGGTGGCAAAGCAAGATGATGTGGAACAACACTATTGGTCCACATCTTGCCACCTCACTCATGATGTGGTAAAGAGTCAAGTCAAACTTGACTCTTCCTCTTCCTCTCTAGTCAAGTCAAACTTGACTCAATCTCTCTCATGGTTGATCTAATCTAACCATTTGATTCAAGCCAACTTAATGAAACTAATTCATTAAATTAAATTGATCTAATGAGTCATAATCTAAATTAGACTCATTAAATACATGAATCAACTTGAGTCTAACTCAATTAGCCCAATTTGGATTACTCTTAATCCAATTTGATTCATCAAATGAATCTAATCCTCTTGGTTCATCGTATGAACCAAATCTCCATCTAATTGTCCTTAGTGTGTGACCCTATAGGTTCTTGTAACATTGGCAATGCCCCTAAACTCATTTAGGAGCATAAGTAATGAGCGGTATCTAGCAACACATCATTACTACCCAAGTTACAAGAATGTTGAGATCCAACATCACCTTGTGACTACTAATTGTGACTCCTCACAATATGTGACATTGTCCTTCTATCCTAGACATCTAGATTGATCAATGTAAGGCATAGACCGTGTCATCCTCTAATCAATCTAAATCTTGAACTCCAAGTAGACTCACTCAATCAAATGAGCTCAACATCTCATGTTGACTCACTTGGGCATGGCCATGCACTTCGTGGTCTAACTCTATCAAGAATATTGATGTCGCTCCCGTCATATGGGAGGGATAGATCCCATCTACATCACTCACATCCCTCTGCATAATTTGTTACATACCAGTAATGGCCTTTATAGTCCACCCTGTTACGGGTGACGTTTGACGAAACCAAAGTACATAACTCCTTATGTAGGGATCCATGGTGACTTCAGGTCAAAGGACTAATAGTCTTACTAATACCCACATGAGAAAGTATATGACACTCATATAAGGATCCATGATACTTTCTCATGGCGGGTCATTCAGTATACATTCTCTAATGCATACCCATGTGTCAGCTTGATATCTCTATATCCATGACTTGTGAGATCAAGTCATCGAGCTGACCTACATGCTAGTCTTATTGTATTAATATTATCCCTGAATGTTAATACTCGACTAGGAATGATTTAGAGTAGTGTTCCCTATATCATCTCACTATCGATTCAACCAATCGATTGATATAGGTAAAAACCTTCTACTCAAGGACGTTACTATACTTATTTTATCTGGCACTAATACAAATAAGCATAATAACCAAAAACTAATTGCCATAATATATATACAAGAATATGATATACATGAGTCCATACAATCATCAAATGATTGGCTCTAGGGCTCTAACTAACAATTGTTTACTAAATCTTTCAAAAGTTCTTCAAAGGTGCGAAGATGTGAATTTGGTAATAAACTCTGAAAAAATATCACTTCATGGTTAAAGAAGGAATTATCTTGGGACATAAAATATCAAAACATGGAATTTAGGTAGATCAAGCCAAGGTAGAAGCAATTAAGAAATTACCTTTGCCAATTAATGTTAAAGGAATAAGGGATTTCTTGGGGCATGTTGGATTCTATAGGCACTTTATAAAGGATTTTTCAAAGATCTCCAAGTCATTAACTAATTTGTTGATTAAATATGTTGAATTCTATTTTGATGATGACTGCATGGAGCCTTCAAGAAGATTAAAAATGCTCTTATCACAACTCTAGTAATTCAAGCCCCAGACTGGGAACTTCCTTTAGAAATTATGTGCGATGCTAGTGATTTTACAGTAGGATCAATTTTAGGGCAAAGAAAAAATAAAGTATTGCATGCAATTCACTGTGCTAGCAAGACATTAGATGCAACACAAGTAAACTATTCCACTATAGAAAAAGAACTTTTGGCAGTGGTCTTTGCATTTGAAAAGTTCATATCCTATTTGGTGGGCTCAAAAATAATAGTATACTAATCATGCTGTCATTCGATATTTACTTAGCAAGAAAGACTCTAAACCAATGCTTATAAGATGGATTCTGTTTCTTCAGGAATTTAATTTAGAAATTAGAGAAAAGAAATGAGCGGAAAATGTAGTGGCTGATTATTTATCTTGAGCATGGCAAAATGGGAAAAAGGATGAAGAGTTTGATTCACCTATTAATGATACTTTTCTAGTTGAATACCTTTTGACGTTGACTTGTGTAAAGGCTCCTTGATATGCAAACCTAGTTAATTATTTTGCGAGTGGAATTTTACCCCCAAATCTCACTAGACAGTAAAGGAAAAAAGTTTTTTTTTTCAGATGTCAACTATTATGTCTGGGATGAACCATTATTGTATAAGAAATGCGGAGATGCAATCTATTGTAGGTGTGTGCCCGAGGAAGTAGTGAAGGATATTTTGTTCTATTTCCATTCATCATCTTACAGAGGGCATTTAGGGATTTCAAAATCAACTGCAAAGATTTTACAAGCAAGATTCTTTTGGCCGAATTTATTTAAAGATACACAAGAATTCGTGCAATCTTGTGATCAATGCTAGAAGACCGGTAGCATCACTAAGAGAAATGAGATGCCATTGAACTACATTCTCAAAGTTGAGTTATTTGATGTATGGAGCATAATTTCATGGGGCCTTTTCCTTCGTCATGTGGAAACAAGTTTATTTTAGTGGCAGTGGATTATGTGTCAAAATGGATAAAAGTCATAGCCTCCCCTACAAGTGATGCTAGGACAGTCAATAAATAGTTGAAGAAGGTGATCTTCCCATGATTTGGCCTACCCAGGATGGTCATTAGTGATGGAGGTTCTTATTTCATAGAAAAATAGTTTGAAAACCTACTAAAGAAGTATGGGGTTAGTCACAAAGTGACAACATTGTACCATCCACAGACTAATGGGCAAGCTAAGATCTCTAATCAGGAAATTAAAGCAATACTAGAGAAGGCGGTGTCTACCTCACGTAAAGACTGGTCATTGAAGTTAGATGATACTCTATAGGCATATCGTACAGCTTACAAAACTCCAATCGCTGCTATGACCTCATTCCGGCTAGTCTACGGAAAGCCTTGCTATCTTCCAGTGGAATTGGATCATAAAGCCTATTGGGCAATCAAATAGCTTAACAGGGATCTCAAGGTAGCAGGAGAAAAAAGAAAGCTCCAATTAAATGAACTTGATGAATTGAGGATGGATGCTTAAGAGCATGCTAAACCCTATAAAGAAAGAACAAAGAAATGATATGATCAACATATATTACGCAAGGAATTCAAGGAAGGAGACCCAGTACTATTATTCAATTCAAGGTTAAAACTTTTTCCCGGGAAGCTGAAATCACAATGGACTGGACCGTTCAAAGTTAAAAAGGTTTATCCATTCAGAGCGATCGACATCTGGAATGAAGAGCTCAGTGTAATTAAAGTAAATGGATAGCGCTTAAAAAAATATCTCCATGGTATGTAGGTTGAAGAAAGCCAAAAGCTATATTTCTCCGAGTCGCTCCCTCGAGAATGAGCTTATATCGGTCGAGCTAAAGACCTTAAACAAGCACTTCCTGGGAGGCAACCCAAGGGTTTTGTTAAATTCAATTGTTAATCTTGTCACTAAGTTGTCTTAGATATTTTTAATTTTGTTTCCAGGATTGTGTACAACCTCCACGGAGTTGAAGAAATGAAAATTCAGCATGTACATGCATTAAAGCGTCAGCCGTGTGACTTCACAACGGCTGTATGAAGCAAGCCGAGAGGAAAATAAGTAAGGTTGTGTGATGTCACACGGCCGTGTGAGGTTGGAAAAGAAGGAGTTGACATGGTCATGTCAACTGACATGACCGTGTAGCCTTGGCAGTAAGGAAGAAGAAAGAAGTTGCGTGAATTCACATGACCGTGTGAATTCAGCTGAGGGAAGCCAACTTCAGCCGTGTCAATTGACATGGTTGTGCATTGTCTGTTGAGAAGAAGAAGAATCCGACCATGACAATTGACATGGCCGTGTGAGTGCAGTAAAGAAGGGACCGTGTGAAACTCACACGACCCATCCCAAGCTCAGCTATTTAGGGCATGGGCGTGTGAAGCTCACACGGCCATGCCTGTCGAATACCCTCTCTTCTTCTCCCCTCTCTCACTTCTTCTTCTTCCAAAAGCTCCCAAATTTCTTCCTTCCATCCTCACCATCCAAACCTTTTAAAGCTTAACCTCCCCACCATCCACAATGTCAACTCCAATCAAGGGAAGCATCTCAACAAGGAAAGGGAAGGAGAAGATGGTTGCTTCAAAAGAAAGGAATACATGTTTTAAAGGTATATCTAACAAATTTGGTACCATTGTTTGTAGTGATGAACAAAGATATCGTTATGATTCATTGTGCAAATGTTCTATTTTGAGCGCACTAAATTTATGGACCATGCAACCTTGGATGTATTAGGTTTTAGACATGATGTGGATTGACTTCTTGAGAGAATAGGATGGAGCACCTTGATGAACATGAAATACCCAACTTACCCTAGAATTGTTTTGGAAATGTTAAGTTCTATCATTGTTGACAATGTGCAAAAGAGGTGGAAAACTCAAATTTCGTTTGTTTAATGATGATTATGATTGGACACTAGATGGTTTTAATGCATGTTATGATTTGCCTAGAAATGGTATACATACAATTCTCCTTGCATTTGAAAACTCAAACTTTTGGCAATTAATCTCTGAGTAATCTCAGTTTAACCCTCACACATCCAAAGCCACTAGTATAATCAATCCCATTTCTTCAGTACCTTCAATTAGTTATGAGGAACACTATATTTGGACGTGGAGATAAGGAAGGAATATTGAGACTTACTGATTTGTATTGTTTGTGGGCAATGGTTGAAAATATTTCAATAAATTCTGATTATTTCTTCCTAAAATACTTATTGAAATTAGGAAAGGCATCTTCTACTAAACCCATTATTTTGGGAGGGAAGCTAACTCGTATGACACTAGTGTTAGGATATGATTTTGATAATTAAGAAATAGTTGAAAACTCTCTTGGAATAAATTTAGATTCATGTTTGGCGATTCATATGATACGTCGTGAAGGATACAGATATAGTCTACTACTCAAAAATAATTATCCTCTACAATTGCCTAATGCAGACTTAACCACGATTCATATTAGGGAAAATTGGCTTTTGACCCTAGAAAATCAACATTCTAGGCCCCTCCTCACTCCAACCCTCAAGGATACTCCTTCGTTTAATCAAGATCTTGCCAGATTTAATTTCCATGAATTTTGCCCTATTTTAATTAGATACCCTTTATCATGATTTGGAATTGCATAAAAAGTTGCTCACAAGTGACTTGTACATGGGGGACTAACAATTCAAGCATTTGCAAGATTGTTTTAAGAGTGAAACGGAGTTGTGCAAATGAATGTTAGAATTTATAGGAGCTCATAGACATCAAATGGAATTAAATGAAGATTTTTGTGGTTTCATGAAATTTCTTCAGAATGATATTAATGAAATTATTTGTATATCATAAATTTATGAGGAATAGGGTAAAATGGTTCATTGATCCACCTCTAGATGAATTTCTAGAATTTCCTGACATCCCACTTTCACCACCATATTGATTTCATCGGGAAGATGAAAAGTTTAAGTATGGAGGGTGTTTGCACAGCCTGAGTTTTTCTGCATTTTCTTTCTTATACATTTTCAGCACTTTCATTTGTTTTGTTTGTCCGCACTTCTATTTTTCTTTGCTTGTTTTAGCTTTTGCTTGCATCTTTTGCTTATATTCCTGTTATTATTTGCCTGTTTTGTTTTGATCGTCACTTTGACTGTCTTTTAAACTGTTTTATGGCATATCGAGAAAATCATTCCTCACTACTTTGCTGACTTGTCTAATATAAAAAATATTTGCACATTCATTTCTTGATTCATGTTGTTATGGATATAATGCTAGTATGTTTAGTATATCTATTTTCTCTATGTCTAATAGCATGAAATGAGCTAAGAATTGTATAGAGACAAGTTTGACTTTTGGCCTAACCTTAAGGATCTTACTTTCACTTTACTTAAACTTGAATAGTTGATATTATTGCAATAGTCATGATTCATTCTATTTGTTTAGTACTTTAGTTCCCATGGTGATTTCTTGGATTACATTTTAGTTACAGGATGACCTTGGATCATGTCAACTCATTTAGAAAAATAAAAAAATCCCTACATTTGCATTTATATATGCATTTGTATAAGTGCTTCACTTTCAAAGCACCAAAAAAAATGTTAAATAAGGAATTAAAAAATAGTTATCGTGAGTGAAAACTAACAATTTACCTCTTTGACACCGAGTTAGGTTATTGGGGAAATAAATATTATGTTTCTCTTGATTTCGAGAAATCTTTTGAGACCTGGTATAGTCTATGTAATATGAACCAAGTGTGTGGTAAGTAAGTACCTATCATCGGGAACATTAGGAACTCAATTGGATGACGACTTGACTAGGACAGAGATTGAAACTTAAAGAGTTTAGGTCACTCATTGTACTATACACAAGAACTTATGTTAGGCCATACTTAGGCTATTTTCACAATTAAGCTCACCAATGAAACTAGTTGATAGAGTTAGGAAAGTGCATTAGGGATAATGAGTCATTATAGGAGCACGTGTATTTAGATTGCGACATTTTACTTGAGGACAAGCAAATTATGGTTTAAGTCTGTGTGTGTGATGTGTGTAGATTATATGCACTCTATGCATGTTTTGATGCATATTCACATACTTTATTCATGCTTGATATGTGCATATTTTATACCTCTTATCTTATTTTCAGCATAATTACTCTTCTTTGTTAGAGATATGCTCTTTGTGTATTTTATGTTGGCAGGAACCACTTTTGGAGTGGAAACAACGTTCGCATTCAATTTGGAGAACAAACAAAGGCAAATGACACTGGCGTGTGACCTACACGACCGTGCCAATGAAGCAGAAAGGAGGATGACCATGAGCGTGTGAGACCACACGACCGTGTGGCCTCATCAAAAAAGAAGCAGGGCATGGCCGTGTGAAACCACACGGTTGTGCCGCCCATCCAATAGCAAGCAGAGCATGACCATGTGATCTCACAAGGTTGTGCAACCATTCCAGTGGACAAGCAGGACATTGTCGTGTGAAACCACACGACATGTCATCTAGGCCAAGACCAAGAAGGCTTTGGCCGTGTGGATACGACACGACCGTGGCACGAGCCGTGCCAGGCCCGTGCCCTGCACTATAAAAGGGGGTTTCTTCCCCTTTCCAAGGGAGGAAGGTTCTCCCCTTTGGAAGTCCCATCTTGGGTGTGATATCCATCTTCTCTGACATCCGTATGACGATCCGAAGTTGTTTCCATCATCACATCAACTTCAGAAGCTTGGGATTGGATCTGAAGATCACTCGGCGTCATTGGATAAGCATTTCTTCCCTTTTCTCTCTTGTTTAGGGTTTGAATGCTTAAAATTCTCATATATTTGGATCTCTTTCTTCTTGCTATAGAGTAGATCTCCTGTTCTAAGATTAAGGGAGTAGTTGTGGTGTAGATTGATGTAAAACTCATGGATATGCCAATTTACTATCCGAATGACATTCGCATGCTTTGTATTTATTTGATCCTATGTGAATGCATGTGTTTGAGCTTAATTCTCATGTATGATTGAATGTTTGTGTGGAATTATGGATCCCATAGAGGGTTGCTCTAGATCGTATGACCGAGGGTCCCTTGTGATAGGGGTATCCCATTAACAAACATCTAGGATCTCACCTTGAAAGGAGAAGCAATTCCCTACAAGGAAGTGGGTAGTTGTATGTAATTATCATCCTCATCTCTATGTTTATTGAATAGTGAGTGTGTTCTTGAGATGTATGACTAAGGGACCCTAGTGACAGGGGTAACCCGTTAACGGACTTCATAGGAATCATTCCTATTTAATTGCTAGTGATGTTAATCTAAATACCCTGCCGATTGTCCTCTGTAGGGGAGAACTAGCAACTTTCTACAAATGCATGTAAATTGAGGATAGTGAATTGGTGAACAATGTTACATTGATAAACATCATAATGAAACCAAACTCCTAGAACATTTCCAAAAACCAAGTTTCCTCTCTCACTTTCTCCCTCTCTTTCTAGCTCTCAACTTTGTTTCTTTTGCTCATCACAAAACTTGCCTTAGACAATTTTTAGCTAATTCTACTTGAAAATTCACTAGTGATTATAACTAGTCCCTATGGATACAATATCTTTTGTATTACTGATGACGTAACCGTGCACTTGCGGTACGTAACATTTAGACAAATTATCTACTCAACAAAATTTGAACATGCGAGGTAAAAATAAGTGTGGTATTGTGTGTAAATTGGAAAATGAAGAGAAGCTTCATTTAAATTTTTATATGGATCGCGCTGTTGGGTTGAATCATCAGGCCTTTATAAGACATTTGGGTATAGTTGTAAGAGATGGAAACATATGTCCAATTCAGGTTCTTGCGTGGAATAAAATTGATGAAGATGCTAAAAATCATAGGTTGGTTATTGTTACGATGAGTATCTTACCAATTTTTAGTACTTCTTATAAATTTCTTAGGAGATGCCTTTGGATGTGTCGATGTCATTGTGTATGTAGGTTCATATTATATAGTTAATTATTTATTTCCTTCCATGCATTTGGATAAATACATATGTACGTGGCTAATACACATGGGATGCCTTATACTATACAATTGTGTGCTACTCTCCACTTTTCCTTTTATCCTCTAGGTTTGCAAGCTCAAATGGATCCAGTTATGCCACAGATTATTCTCATATGCATTTTACATTTTACTTTACACAAGTTTGTAATACACAGATTATTTGTTTTATGCATTTTCTTTTATGCATAATGCACAGATTACTTTATACAGATTTCTTTTATGCATATGCATGTGTTTAAAATATTTAATACTTACAATTTTTTATTTCAGGATAAGTTCAAAAATGATGACATTGAACTGTATCATGAGGCATCTCTTAAAAATAGGTAACAACTGTGAAAGAATTGGAGATGCAAGATGAACTCCAAATTTGTAAAACCATGCAAAATATGTCAAGAAGTTTTACAAAATGTTCCCAAGGGAATGGATAAACAGGATTGGAAATGGTTAGCTACAAAATATTATTTAAGTGAAAGTTTTCAGGTGATCTTATCTCATCTTTTTGAATATAAATGTCTATTTTTTTTTGTAAAATTATACTAATATTAATATAATTTGTAGAAAATGAGTAAAACAAATGCACAAAATAGATCTGTGAAATTTATGCCACAACGAACAAGTAGCAAGCCATTTAGGTAATTAGCATATGAAATGGTGGGACATGTATTATCAAGATTTTTTTTTAATTTAGACATAAAATTGTAACGACCTGCCTCCTACTATAGGCTACGAGGACGGGGGGTTACATTATGCTAAACTATTTTGTGCGGAAAGGTGAACTAATTAAGAATTTTACTATTTGTTATAAAATCTGGAATTCCATGTTCACAATACACTTTTTTTTTTGTTTCTTTCATTGCTATACGCATGCTAAAGAAAGGAACCTAAACTTTCTATCTGATCACAGAACTAAAATCAGACTTTCCAATCGATCGGCGGATCGATTGGAGTTATTTGATCGATCCACTGATCGATTCAACGTGCTACTGTGCACGGAGGTCAATTCTGAATCGATCATCTAATCGATCCAGTCTGGCCAATCGATCCAATAATCGATTCAGAAGCTCTCTGTTCGCGGGAGTGAAATTCCCGATCGATCGGTTGATCGATCCCTAGCCAATCGATCACCTGATCGACTCGTCAGCTCTCTGTACGCGGAAGTCGCGTTTCAATCGATCGGCTGATCGATCTAGGCTCCTCAATCGATCAGCTGATCGACTCAATGGCGTTCTATACACGGGGATTTCTTCCAATCGATCGGCTAATCGATTGAGGACTCCTCAATCGATCGACTGATCGATTGAGATTCTGATTTCTACAAAAATCCCACCCGAACTCGTACAGGACCTTCAGAAATCAACTAAAAGCATAATACTACTACTAGGCATGTCATTACTCATGGTTAACTATCTAATATCAGGACAACTAATAATCTAAGCACACTTCCATAGTTCAAGACACTTAAACATCTAAAAGTGCGGAAAAGTAACACTATAAGAAATACTAAGTCTTTAGACTTGCTAGTCACCAAGAATCTTTATTCCAAGTTCCTTCTCACACACATCTGATCGCATTGCCCTCCAGCCTCCGCTAATCCATCCTCCCTTTACCTTTATTTGCAGTATAAGGACAAAGGAAACTATAAGCTTGGGAGCTTAGTAAGAACCATCTACCTCACAAAAACATGCATTCGAAGAAATCATGCTTTCAAGAATGCTTTTTGAAATACATGCTGATGATCATGCTGAAAAACGCTAAAGCATGGCATATGGACATACAAGTCATGCTAATCAATTACTGAACATAAGGCTATTCATTGTATCAACAAACAAACTAAACTGATACATAAGCTAAGCTATTTGTTATAACAATAAGAAAACTAAACTGAAGCTAAGCTGTATTCACATATCTGGTTTGTGAAGTTTGAAAAACTATTTTCATAAATAGATAAAAATAATAATCATGCTGCTGATGGGCCCGGTAACTGTACTTGCTATGCGGGCATCCCTAACTAGGCCCGAGGTAGCTAGTCCCGAATCCAGTAGGGTTACTAGGTTATCTAAGTCTAGGGACGACTATGAGAGCCCAACCCAAGGACAACTGAGAGTCCAGTACAGTGCCATTAATAAAGTAAAATACTGTTCATAAGCTGATTTATCTTATCTTATTCTTACTAGGTTATCTGAACCTAGAGCTAGGTTATCTGAACCTAGAGGCGACTATGGGAGCCCACCCATTGGACCATAGTCCCATATAAACCGAGGCAAGATTTAGCATGCTATTTAAATGCGTCTATGGCATTTAACTAAGCTATTAGAAGGCCTACTGTGGCATTTAACTGCACTAGTAATTCTATCGAACACTTGGTGTACTCTAAATCTCCTTAACTGAATGATCATGCATAAGGCTGAACTAAAAGCATAAAAATGCACGATTAACTACTTATACTGCAGGTGAGAGGTTACTTACATCCTGCGCTAAGTTTTCTTAAAATCCGATCGCTAGGTTTCCGTAGAAGAAGATCTTTTCGGCGATCTTCTTACGTCTACGCTTTCTTCTCGCGGAGGGGAGCGTCCTCGTTCCAGAGTTGTCGCCGGAAAGTGTTCCTACGATCCTAGGGATGGAACCCTAGGTTTCTTGGGACTTGTGCGCCAAGAGGGTGCGGGAGAGAGAGGGGTCGGTGGTGGTGGTGAGGGTGAGGGAAAGTTGTCGTTCATAAAATAAAATCTCCCACTTAAATTCCATATTTATTTTGAGTAATAAATACGCCCCAACTCGATCATAAATATAATTGCTCTCCTCTTCTTTCAGCACACCCCTGCTGGGGCCCCTTGGTTACTAAGTCACCCTATAAGTCATAGAGTCCATAGGTCGCGGGTTCAATTCCTTCTTAGGTTGCTTTATGTTTTTATTTAATTTTGCTACTTCTGCTACTCTAAAAATTCTATAAAAATATTCTAAAATTCCAGAAAAATAATAGAATATTTCTAAAAATTAATTTGGGAATTTTCGGGCATTACAATCCCCCATACCTTATAAAAAGTTCGTCCTCGAACTTAGAATAACTCTGGGTACTTCTGTTTCATACTAGCTTCTGTCTCTCAAGTTGCCTCTTCTGTTGTGTGATTTTGTCAAATGACTTTTACTAATGGTACTTCCTTGTTCCGTAATTTCTTAACTGCTTGGTCTACTATCTGAATAGGCCGACTGTCATAGCTGAGGTCTTCGCGGACTTGTACCGACTGAGGCTCAATCACCTGGGTGGCATCTGGGATATGCTTCTTCAGCATTGAGATGTGAAATACGTTATGGATAGCTAACATCTCTTGGGGTAGCTCTACCTCATATGCTACCTTGCCAACTCTTCTGGTGATGAGGTATGGTCCCACATATCTAGGACTTAATTTGCCCTTCTTCTTAAAATGCATTACTCCCTTCATGGGAGCTACTCAGAGGAATACTGTATCCCCAACAGAAAACTCTAAGGGTCGGCGCCGTGTATCAGCATAGCTTTTCTGGCGGCTCTGAGCTGTCTCTATCCTCTGGCGGATCTGCTGTATAGCTGTTGTGGTATCTGCTACTAGATCTGTCTGAAGTTCTAGCTCTTTCTGTTCCCCACTTTTATACCAGCAGATTGGAGATCTACACCTCCGCCCGTAGAGAGCCTCGTAGGGTGCCATGCCGATAGTGGCCTGATAGCTATTGTTGTATGCAAATTCTGCTAAACTCAGATATTTGCACCAACTTCCCTTGAAGTCTAGGGCACACGCTCGGAGCATATCTTCGAGTACCTGATTTACCCGCTCCGTCTGACCATCTGTCTGAGGATGGAAAGATGTGCTAAACTTTAACTTGGTGCCCAACGCTAACTGTACACACTCCCAGATGTGTGATGTGAATATACTGTCTCTGTCTGAAATGATGGTTTGTGGAACTCCATGCAGTCTGACAATCTCCTTGAGATACAACTGAGCTAGCTGCTCCATGGAGTAGGATATCCTAATAGCTAAGAAGTGGGCTGATTTAGTCAATCTGTCGACTATTACCCAGATGACATCAAAACCATTCGTGGTTCTGGGTAGTCCCACTATGAAATCCATGGAAATATCTTTCCACTTCCATTTTGGAATTTGAATAGGCTACAAAACTCCTCCTGGTCTCTGGTGTTCCACCTTGATCCTCTGACAGGTCAGACAGGTACTGACATATCTAGCGATGTCTCTTTTCATCCCAGGCCACCAAAAACGTTTCTTTAGGTCTTGATACATCTTGGTGGAGCTAGGATGCATCTCATAAGGAGTCCTGTGAGCCTCGTCTAGGATCTTCCTCCATAGTTCCTCCTGATCCGGAACACATAGTCTGTCACCAAAATATAATACCCCACTATCAGATATTCTGAACTCTCCACCTTCTGATTCTGCTAACCCTTGCTTGATTTTCTGAATTTCAGGGTCATGTCCCTGAGCTGTCTGGATGTCACCAAGTAGGGTAGATGCTAATGTCATAGTAGAGAGTCGCCCAACTATTAGTTCGAGACCGAAATCTGTAATCTCCTTTTTCAGGGGCGGTGACATGGCTAATAGGGATAATAAGATGAGACTGGACTTCCTGCTAAGTGCGTCTGCCATCTTATTGGCCTTTCCTGGATGGTAGAGGATGTCTATGTCATAGTCTTTGATCAGCTAGAGCCATCTGCGCTGTCGCATATTTAGATCCTTCTGAGTGAAGAAGTACTTCAGACTCTGATGATCTGTATACACTCTGCACTGAACCCCATACAGGTAATGTCTCCAAATTTTGAGGGCTAAGACGATTGCTGCAAGCTCAAGGTCATGAGTAGGGTAGTTCCTCTCATAGTCCTTGAGTTGTCTGGAGGCGTAGGCGATCACCTTGCCATTTTGCATCAGTATTGCTCCTAGTCCCAATTTAGAGGCATCACTGTAAATATCAAAGCTGTCTGTATTTTCTAGCATAGTTAGAATGGGAGCACTGGTCAATCTTCTTTTGAGCTCATTGAAGCTGTTCTCACAGTCCTCTGTCCACTGAAATTTTCTGTTCTTCCTTGTGAGAGCTGTCAGTGGGGAGGCTATCCTGGAGAAATCCTCTACAAATTTTCTGTAATAGCCTGCTAGTCCCAGAAAGCTTCTGATTTCCCTAGCGTTCTTAGGTCTTTTCCAGTTACTCATAGCCTCTATCTTACTGGGGTCTACCATGATACCATCCTTGGAGATGATGTGACCCAGAAAGGATACCTGATCGAGCCAGAATTCACATTTCGTGAATTTGGCATACAGCTGGTTCTGCTGGAGAGTCTGCAGTACTATCTTCAGGTGCCCTGGTGTTCTTCCTGAGTTCTGGAATAGATAAGAATGTCGTCAATGAACACGATAACAAACTTATCTAAGTATTCTCTGAATACCCTGTTCATGAGGTCCATGAAAGTAGCTGGAGCATTCGTCACACCAAAGGGCATGACTACGAACTCATAATGTCCGTATTTGGTCCTGAAAGCCGTCTTGGGTATGTCGCCTTCTTTAACTTTCACCTGGTGATATCCCGATCTAAGGTCTATTTTAGATAACACTGCTGCTCCCTTTAGATGATCAAACAGGTCATCTATCCTGGGAAGAGGATACCTGTTCTTAATCGTGACTTGGTTTAGTGCCCGGTAGTCTATACACAGGCGCATGCTCTCGTCCTTCTTCTTCACGAACAATACAGGAGCTCCCCATGGTGAGTGATTTGGGCATACAAAACCCTTTTCAAGCAGCTCCTGTAGTTGCTCCTGAAGTTCCTTCAGTTTGGCTGGAGCCATGCGGTAGGGTGCTTTGGAGATGAGATTCATATCAGGGATAAGTTCTATCTCAAATTCAATCTCCCTGTCTGGTGCTAGGCCTGGTAACTCCTCAGGGAAGACTACTGGTAGTCACATACAACTCAGACCTCCTCTAGCTTTCGGTCCTTGTCCTGACCGGTACTGACTGCATGTGCTAGGAATCCCGTACATCCTGAATCAAGTAGTTTCTATGCTTCCAGAGCTGAGAGAAACTTCTTGGCCTTCCTCTTTGGTTCTCCGATGTACCCAAACTGCACTCCTGCTTCGGGTTTGAATACAACTCTCTGCTTACGGCACTCTATGAAGGCACCGTACTTAATCAGAAAGTGCATTCCCAAGATGACATTGTAATCAGCCATATCTAACACTATCATATCGCCAAAAAACTCTTGTCTGCTATAATGACTGGCACTGCTCGGAGCCAGTGCGTGGATGCCATGATTTCTGCTGAAGGTAGTGTTGTCAAAAACTGACCACTGAGTACCTCTGGAGATATCGCCAACTTTTCGACTAATGTCCTGGATATATAAGAATGGGTTGCCCCAGTATCGAATAAGACAGTTGCACTTTGCTGTAAAATACTGATTTGACCTGTAATAACTGTCAAGGCATTCGCTACATCCTCTTTGGTGAGTGAGTAGATCCTCGCGTTCGTTGTGGCTGAGGGGGCTTCTAGTCTGCCTTGGCTGATGTGGGGACCATCTAAGGTAGTCTGCATCTGGTGCAACTAGGTTGGTTTGTCTCTGTACTAAATCAGCTGTGGTGGAGGAAAGATGGTCTTGTTCGGGCATTGCTTAGCCATATGCCCTTCCTGGCCACATTCGAAGCAGCCACGTGTGCCCTTGCGACAAATTCCTGGGTGGAACTTCCCACAAGTAGAACACTTGGGATAGCTAGGTTGTTTACTAGCTGGTCCTCCCTTTGGGTAACTCCCTGGTTTACGTTTGTGGCTGGAGTTCCCTTTCCAGTTAGAGCTGCGGCCCTGGTGTTTCTGAGTACTTGAGTCTCCTTGGCCTTTAGACTCTGAGAGGGCTTGCTTCTGCTGTTTGATGCTGTTCTGGTAATGCTCGGTGGTCAGAGCACTGCTTACTAGTTCTTCTGTAGTTTGCGGCCTATGAACGCCGCTGGCTACATTCAGTTCTATTTCCGGCCTTAACATTTTGAGCATCAACCAGACTCGTTCTCTTTCAGTGCTGACTAATTTGGGCCATAGACGAGCCAGTCTGTTGAATTTCTTCACGGCCTCCTCAATTGAAAGGTTGCCCTGGCGAAATTCAGTGAACTCGTCATAGTGGCGATTTGTGACCCGCATGTGAAAGAACTCCTTGAAGAATTCTCTTTCGAAGTCAGCCCATGTCATCTGGTTCACTAGGCGCTTCACTTTAATTTTCTCCCACCACATACGTGCGTCTCCTGCCAGGTAGAAAGAGGCGCATTTCACATTTTCGTGTTCTGGCCAGTCCAGAAGCTCCATCGTACTCTCCAGTGTTTTGAACAAGACTTGGGCATCCCATGGTTCACTGGTGTCTTAGAAATTCTCGGGCTTGATTTTCTGCCACTGGATCAGATAGGCTTCTCTCCTTGCCCTTGCTGCTGGGGCTACTGGTGCTGTAGGTTGGACTGATGGAACCTCTATCACTACCGGGGTTGCTAAGTTAGGTTCTGGAGTGACAGTGGGAGTGTTCTGCTGATTAGCCCTTAGAGTGGCTATCTCTTCTTGTTGTTCTGCTAGTTGCTTCTATAACTGAGCCACTACCTCTGCAAGGTCTGGAGGAGGCACTGAGCTGCCTGCCTCATGCTGGGGCTCAGTAGCTGGTGCCTTTCTAGCTGGGCGTCCTCGTACCATTTTCTAAAGAAATAGAGGACATACATAACTAATACAATCATATTTGCATGACTATTATTATCAAGTTAGATGCTATCATATATAAACATGCTTTAGTTATCTATAAACATGAAAGCAAGAAACGTAAATAAAGTGAGAGATATTCTTACTTGGAAGCTGCAGGTTCAATGCTGATGTGTCTGTGAAGAAGTATGGAACTTGCTCTGATACCACTCTGTAACGACCTGCCTCTTACTGTAGGCTGCGAGGCCGGGGGTTACATTATGCTAAACTATTTTGTGCAAAAAGCTGAACTAATTAAGAATTCTACTATTTGTTATAAAATCTGGAATTCCATGTTCACAATACACTTTTTTTTTTGTTTCTTTCATTGATATATGCATGCTAAAGAAAGGAACCAAACTTTCTATCTGATCACAGAACTAAAATCAGACTTTCCAATCGATCGGCGGATCGATTGGAGTTATTTGATCGATCAACTGATCGATTCAACGTGCTACTGTGCACGGAGGTCAATTATGAATCGATCATCTAATCGATCCAGTCTGGCCAATCGATCCAATAATCAATTCAGAAGCTCTCTATTCGCGGGAGTGAAATTCCCGATCGATCGGTTAATCGATCCTTGGCCAATCAATCACCTGATCGACTCGTCAGCTCTCTGTACGCGGAAGTCGAGTTTCAATTGATCGGATGATCGATCGAGGCTCCTCAATCGATCAGCTGATCGATCGAGGCTCCTCAATCGATCAGCTGATCGACTCAATGGCGTTCTGTACACGGGGATTTCTTCCAATCGATCGGCTAATCGATTGAGGACTCCTCAATCGATCGGCTGATCGATTGGGTTCTGATTTCAACAGAAATCCCACCTGAACTCGTACAGGACCTTCAGAAATCAACTAAAAGCATAATACTACTACTAGGCATGTCATTACTCATGGTTAGCTATCTAATATCAGGACAACTAATAATCTAAGCACACTTCCATAATTCAAGACACTTAAACATCTAAAATGCGAAAAAGTAACACTATAAGAAATACTAAGTCTTTAGACTTGCTAGTCACCAAGAATCTTTATTCCAAGTTCCTTCTCACACACATCTGATCGCATTGCCCTCCAGCCTCCGCTAATCCATCCTCCCTTTACCTTTATCTGTAGTATAAGGAAAAATGAAACTATAAGCTTGGGAGCTTAGTAAGAACCATCTACCACACAAAAACATGCATTTGAAGAAATCATGCTTTCAAGGATGCTTTTTGAAATACATGATGATGATCATGCTGAAAAACGCTAAAACATGGCATATGGACATACAAGTTGTGCTAATCAATTACTGAACAGAATACTATTCATTGTATCAACAAGCAAACTAAACTGATACATAAGCTAAGATATTTGTTATAACAATAAGAAAACTAAACTGAAGCTAAACTGTATTCACATAACTAATTTGTGAAGTTTGAAAAACTATTTTCATAAATAAATAAAAATAATAATCATGCTGCTGATGGGCCCGACAACTGTACTTGCTATGCGCGCATCCCTAACTAGGCCCAAGGTAGCTAGTCCCGAATTCAGTAGGGTTACTAGGTTATCTACACCTAGGGATGACTATGGGAGCCCAACCCAAGGATAATTGAGAGTCCAGTACAGTGCCACTGATAAAGTAAAATACTGTTCATAAGATGATTTATCTTATCTTGTTCTTGCTAGGTTATTTGAACCTAGAGTTAGGTTATCTGAACCTAGAGGCAACTATGGGTGCCCACCCATTGGACCGTAGTCCCATATAAACTGAGGCAAGATTTATCATGCTATTTAAATGCGTCTATGACATTTAACTAAGCTATTAAAAGGCCTACTGTGGCATTTAACTGCACTAGAAATTCTATCGAACACTTGGTGTGCTCTAAATCTCCTTAACTGAATGATCATGCATAAGGCTGTACTAAAAGCATAAAAATGCATGATTAACTACTTATACTGCAGGTGAGAGGTTACTTACATCCTGCGCTAAGTTTTCTTACAATCCGATCGCTAGGTTTCCAGAGAAGAAGATCTTTTCGGCGATCTTCTTACGTGAACACTTTCTTCTCGCGGAGGGGAGCGTCCTCGTGCCGGAGTTGTCGCCGGAAAGTGTTCCTACGATCCTAGGGATGGAACCCTAGGTTTCTTGGGACTTGTGCACCGAGAGGGTGCGGGAGAGAGAGGGGTCGGCGGTGAGGGTGAGGGGAAAGTTGTCGTTCATAAAATAAAATCTCCCACTTAAATTCCCTATTTATTTTGAGTAATAAATACGCCCCAACTCGATCATAAATATAATTGCTCTCCTCTTCTTTCAGCACACCCCTGCTGGGACCCCTTGGTTACTAAGTCACCATATAAGTCATAGAGTCCATAGGTCGCAGGTTCAATTCCAGCTTAGGTTGTTTTATGTTTTTATTTAATTTTGCTACTTCATCTACTCCAAAAATTCTATAAAAATATTCTAAAATTCCAGAAAAATAATAGAATATTTCTAAAAATTAATTTGGGAATTTTCAGGCGTTACACAAATTGTGTCTTATTTAATATTTATAGGGAGGAAAAGATGAACAACCTCTAGATTTTGCATTAATATTTTTTGAGATAAGAAAAAGGGAGACCATATTATTTATCTTGATGCAATGAAGAAATATGTGAGTGTATAATATTTTAATTCATTTCTTCATATGATATTTGATTCAACATAGATTTCAGAATCTATTAACTTATTGAAGGATGAGTGTTAGGTCATTCAAGAAGATTCTTCCTTGTCAAATATTCAACTTTTTGATAAATATTTTGGGCCACAACGACATAACCATGTTTTTAGCCTTGGAGGTGGTGTGAGGCTTAAAGATGTGAGAGGACCTATTGCTTCGAATCAAGAACTTCATCACGAGAATATCATACTACATGAAAAAATGAATAATATAGAATCTAAATTTAAAACTTTTAAGGATTTGATGCTAAAAAATTTACCACCTAATGTACAAGTGACTACAGTGGCTTCAGATAATATTGAAGGTTGCATTAGTTACTTTAAAAAATTTATCATTTCTTGCCTATTACTTGATAATGAGAATTAGTAGTTCTGTTCATTTTGAGTTGTCAATGCTTTGTAGGCATACAAGCTATTAGTGGGGAACAATAGAATGAAGGCTTATCTTGGTAATTAACTGATATTCTATAAAACACTTTTCCTATTTTGTTGTAATGTTATTGAATATGTTGCTATTTCTTGCTTTGTAGTAATGTTATTGAATATGTTGCTTGTGACGACCCACCTCCTACTAACTAAGCTGCGAGGCCGGACCGTTACATTATGCTGTGCTAAGCTATAAGGTGCGGAAATCGTACTTCATCAGAATCTTACTCTGCTAATGACTATTACAGTGTGTAGGACTAGGTTCAAAGACTTTTCCATTGACATGCATACACTAGGGAAGGAACCCGAACCTTCGATTTTATCGAAAGACTGAAATGAGACCCTTCCAGCTGAAATCAGACACTCCAATCGATCGGCTGATCGATTGGAGTCATCTGATCGATCCCCTAATCGATTCAGCGTTCTACTGTGCACGGAAGAATTTATGGATCGATCGGCTAATCGATCCAACTATACCAATTGATCCAGTGATCGATTCAGAAGCTCTCTATTCGCGAGGCTAATTCTTCGATCGATCCAATGATCGATTCCAGAGCTTACTGTTCACGGAAATCAGTTCTCAATCGATCAACCGATCGATTGAGGTCCCTCCAATCAATCGGTCGATCGATTGGAGTTTCTGATTTCGCTGCAGAACTCTGATTTCAGAGCTCGATCATACACAACTCACTATAATAAACCTAAAATACCTAGAGAACATTGTAATAGGTCTTCACTAACATTATGCATGATTTACTACTCCTCCATAAGCTAACTAGTGTCCTAGGCATGGCATAAGCATGGTTTCACAATTCAGAATTCTTAAACATTCTAGAGGTGCATAAACATTAAAAGAACAAAAGGTTCTAGTTCTTTAAATTTGCTAGTTCATGGCATTTAACATACTAAGGTGCGGAATAATGAAATACTATTGAGTTCTAGTGCTCAAAACAAAACTTGCTGGATCCCTAAGATCTTTATTCCAAGTTCCTGCCCACACACATCTTTGTAGCATTGTCCTCCAGTCTCCGCTAATCCATCCTTCCTTTACATTTATCTACAGTATAAGGAAAAGAAGTATCTGTAAGCTCGAGAGCTTAGTAAGAAACTATCTACCTCACAAAACATGCATACGATGCAACTTATGATTTTAAAACATGCTATTTGAAATATATACTGAACATGTTAGAGCATGGCATGGCATACTATCATACAAAACATAGAAATCCATAGCTGATTATGGCAATATCTTCTAGTATCAACAAGATAGAACTAAACTGATACGATAGCTAACTAAACAAATGCTAAGCTGATACAAATTCTAAACTGTAATCACATAACTAAATTGTGAAGCTTTGAAAAACTATTTATCATAAATAGATAAATATACTAATTATGCTGCTGTTGGGCCCGACAACTGTACTCGTTGTGCGCGCATCCCTAACTAAACTTGGGGTCGCAAATCCTGATTCTAGTAGGGTTTACTAGGTTATCTAAACCTAGGGACGACTGTGGGAGCCCAACCCAAGGACAACTGAAGTCCAGTACAATTCCATTGAAAAGTAAAATACTGATTTGTAGCTAATACACCTTACCTTGCTCTTACTAGGTTATCTGAACCTAGAACTAGGTTATCTGAACCTAGAACTAGGTTATCTGAACCTAGAGGCAACTGTGGGAGCCCACCCATTGGACCATAGTCCCATATAAGCTGAAGCAAGGATAAGTATGCTATAAAATGCTCCTATTGCATTTATCTACGCTATTAAAATGCCTATGTTGCATTTAACTGAGCTAAATATTTTATCAAACATTTGGTGTGCACTAATTCACACCCTATGTGCTAAAAATTTGCAAGCAACTAAACTAAGGCATAAATTCGTAAAAAGAGCTACTTATACTGCAGGTGAGGGGTTTCTTACATCCTGCGCTAGTTTTCCTTACGATCTGATCGCTAGGTTTTCCGGAGAAGGAATCTCTTCGACAATCTTCTCGCGTCTATGCGTTTTTCTCGCGGAGAGGAGCGTCCTAGTACCCTTGATGTTGTCGGAAGATACTCCTATGGCCCTAGGGATGGAACCCTAGGTTCTTCCTTGGACTTGGGCGCCGAGAGGTGAGGAAGGGAGAGGGGTCGGCGGAATTAGGGTGAGGAGAGGAAAAGCTTCCGATGAAAACTAATAACTCCTCACTTAATTTTTCCTATTTATATTAAGTGGTTTATTCGGCTAACTAAACCTTAAATATAACTGTTTCCCTCTTCTTTCAGCACACCCCTGCTGGGGCCTCCTGGTTACTAGAGTTGCCTATAAGACATAGGGTCTCATAGGTCTCGGGTTCAATTCCCGCTTAGGCTATTTTACGTTTCTATTTATTTTTGCTACTTCTGCTACTCCAAAAATTCCATAAAAATATTCTAAAATTCTAGAAAAATCATAGAATATTTCTAAAATTGATTTGAGAATTTTTGGGCGTTACAATCCCCCATACCTTATAAAAAGTTCATCCTCGAACTTAGTATAACTCTGGGTACTTCTGTCTCATACTAGCTTCTGTCTCCCAAGTTGCCTCTTCTGCTATGTGACTTTGCCAAATAACTTTTACTAATGGTACCTCTTTATTCCGTAATTTCTTAACTGCTCGGTCTATTATCTGAATAGGCCGACCTTCATAGCTTAGGTCTTCGCGGACTTGTACCGACTGGAGCTCAATCACCTGGGTGGCATCTGGGATATGCTTTTTCAGCATAGAGACATGAAATACATTGTGGATAGCTGACATCTCCTGGGGTAGCTCTAGCTCATATGCTACCTTGCCCACTCTTCTAGTGATAAGGTATGGTCCCACATATCTGGGACTTAATTTGCCCTTCTTCCCAAAACGAATTACTCCCTTCATGGGAGACACTCGGAGAAATACTGTATCCCCAACTGAAAACTCTAGGGGTCTGCGCCGTGTATCAGCATAGCTTTTCTGGCGGCTCTGAGCTGTCTTTATCCTCTGGCGGATCTGCTGTATAGCTGCTGTGGTATCTGCTACTAGTTCCTTCTGTTCACCACTTTCATACCAGCAGATTGGAGATCTACACCTCCGCCCGTAGAGAGCCTCGTAAGGTGCCATGCCGATGGTGGCCTGATAGCTATTGTTGTATGCAAATTCTGCTAAACTCAGATATTTGCACCAACTTCCCTTGAAGTCTAGGGCACATGCTCGCAGCATATCTTCAAGTATCTGATTCACTCGCTCCGTCTGACCATCTGTCTAAGGATGGAAGGCTGTTCTAAATTTTAACTTGGTGCCCAATGCTGACTGTACACATTCCCAGAAGTGTGATGTGAATCTACTGTCTCTGTCTGAAATAATGGTCCGTGGGACTCCATGTAGTCTAACGATCTCCTTGAGATACATCTGAGCTAGCTGCTCCATGGAGTAGGATATCCTGATAGCTAAGAAGTGGGCTGATTTAGTCAACCTGTCAATTATTACCTAGATGGTATAAAAACCATTCGTGGTTCTGGGTAATCCCACTATGAAATCCATGGAAATATCCTCCCACTTCCATTCCGGGATCTGAATGAGTTGCAGAACTCCTCCTGGTCTCTAATGTTCTGCCTTGACCCTCTGGCAGGTCAGACAAATACTAACATATCTAGCGACGTCACTTTTCATCCCAGGCCACCAAAAATGTTTCTTCAGGTCTTGGTACATTTTGGTGGAGCCCGGATGCATCGCATAGGGAGTCCTGTGAGCCTCGTCTAAAATCTTTCTCTTTAGTTCCTCCTGATCTTGAACACAAAGTCTATCATCAAAATATAATACTCCACTATCTGAGACCCTGAACTCTCTCCTTTATGATTCTGTCAACCCTTGTTTGATTTTCTGAATTTCAGGGTCTTGACCCTGAGCTGTCTGGATGTCACCAAGCAGGGTAGATGCTTAAGTCATAGTAGAGAGCTGTCCCGCTATAAGTTCGAGACCAAAATCTGTAATCTCCTTCTGTAGGGTTGGTGACACGACTGCCAGGGACAGTAAGGTGGCACTGGACTTCCTGCTAAGTGCATCTGCCACCTTATTGGCCTTCCCTGGGTGGTAGAGGATGTCTATATCATAGTCCTTGATCAGCTCAAGCCATCTACGCTGTCGCATATTCAGATCCTTCTGAGTGAAGAAGTACTTCAGACTCTGATGATCTGTATACACTCTGCACTGAGCTCCATACAAGTAATGTCTCCAAATTTTGAGAGCGAAGACAACTGCTGCAAGCTCGAGGTCATGAGTAGGGTAGTTCCTTTCATAATCCTTGAGTTGTCTGGAGGCATAGGCGATCACCTTGCCATTTTGCATCAGTACTGCTCCTAGTCCCAACTTAGAGGCATCACTATAAATGTCAAAGCTATCTGTGTTTTCTGGTAGAGCTAGAATGGGAGCACTGGTCAATCTCCTCTTTAGCTCACTGAAGCTGTTCTCACAGTTCTCTGTCCACTAAAATTTTATGTTCTTTCTGGTAAGAGCTGTCAGTGGGGAGGCTATCCTGGAGAAGTCCTCTACGAATTTTCTTGAATAACCTGCTAGTCCCAAAAAGCTTCTGATCTCACTGGCGTTCTTGGATCTTTTCCAGTTACTCACAGCCTCTATTTTACTGGGGTCTACCATAATACCATCCTTGGAGATAATGTGACCCAGAAAGGACACCTGATCGAGCCAGAATTCACACTTCATGAACTTGGCGTACAGTTGGTTCTGCTGAAGAGTCTGCAATACTATTTTCAGGTGCGCTGCATGTTCTTCCTGAGTTCTAGAATAGATAAGAATATCATCGATGAACACGATAACAAACTTATCTAAGTATTACCTGAATACTCTGTTCATGAGATCCATGAAAGTAGCTGGAGCATTTGTCACACCAAAGGGCATGACTGCGAACTCATAGTGTCCGTATCTGGTCCTGAAGGCTGTCTTGGGTATATCGCCTTCTTTAACTCTCACTTGGTGATATCCCGATCTGAGATCTATCTTAGAGAACACTGCTGCACCCTTTAGCTGATCAAACAGGTCATCTATTCTGGGAAGAGGATACCTGTTCTTGATTGTGACTTGGTTTAGTGCTCTGTAATTTATACACAGGCGCATGCTCCCGTCCTTCTTCTTCACGAACAGTACAGGTGCTCCCCATAGTGAGTGACTAGGACGTATGAAGCCCTTGTCAAGCAGCTCCTGTAGTTGCTCCTGAAGTTCCTTCAGCTCTACTGGAGCCATGCGGTAGGATGCTTTGGAGATGGGATTTGTACCAGGAATGAGTTCTATCTCAAATTCTATCTCCCTGTCTGGTGCTAGGTCTGGTAATTCCTCAGGAAAGACTGCTGGGTAGTCACATACGACTCGGACCTCCTCTAGCTTTCGGTCCTTGTCTTGGCTGCTACTGACTACATGTGCTAAGAATCCCATACATCCTGAATCTAGTAGTTTCTGTGCCTTCAGAGCTGAGAGAAACTTCTTGGCCTTTCTCTTTGGTTCTCCGACGAACCCAAACTGCACTCCTGCTTCGGGTTGGAATACAATTCTCTGTTTACGGCACTCTATAGAGGCGCCGTACTTCATCAGAAAGTCCATTCCAAAAATGACATCGTAATCAGTCATATCTAGCACTATCAGATCACAAAAGAGTTCTCTGTCTGCTATAATGACTGGCACTGCTCTGAGCCAGTGCTTGGATGCCATAATTTCTCCCGAAGGTAGTGTTGTCAGAAACTGACCACTGAATACCTCTGGGGGTACTGCTAACTTTTCGGCGAATGCCCTGGATATATAAGAATGGGTTTCCCCAGTATCGAATAAGACAGTTGCACTTTGCTGTAAAATACTAATCTGACCTGTAACAACTGTCGAGGCATTCGCTACATCCTCTCTGGTGAGTGAATAGATCCTTGTGTTCGTCGTGGCTGAGGGAGCTTCTAGTCTGTCCTGGATAATGGATGGACCGTCTAAAGCAGCCTGTATATGGTGTAACTGGGCTGGCTGGCCTCCATGTTGAATCGGCTGTGGTTGAGGAAAACCGGTCTTGTTCGGGCACTGCTTAGCCATATGCCCCTCTTGTCCACATTCGAAGCATCCTCGTGTGCCCTTGCGATAAACTCTTGAGTGGAATCTCCCACAAGTAGAACACTTGGGATAACTAGGCTGTTTGTTGGCTGGTCCTCCTTTTGGGTAACTCCCTGGTTTGCGTTTGTTGCTGGAGTTCCCTTTCCAGTTAGAGCCGTGGGAGCTGTGGCCCTGGTGTTTCTGAGTACCTGAGCCTCCCTGACCTTTGGACTCTGAGAGGACTTGCTTCTGCTGTTTGATATTGTTCTGGTAGTGCCCGGTGGTCAAAGCACTGCTTACTAGTTCTTCAGTGGTTTGCGGCCTCTGGACGCCGCTAGTCACGTTCATTGCTATTTCCGGCCTTAGCATCTTGAGCATCAACCGGACTCGTTCTTTTTCAGTGCTGACTAATTCAGGGTATAGACGAGCCAATCTATTGAATTTCTTCACGGCTTCCTCCACTGAAAGGCTGCCCTAGCGAAATTCAGCGAACTCGTCGTAGTGGCGGTTTGTGACCCACATGTGAAAGAACTCTTCAAAGAATTCTCTCTCAAAGTCAGCTCACGTCATCTGGTTCACTAGGCGCTTCGCTTTAACTTTCTCCCACCACATACGTGCGTCTCCTGTCAAACAGAAAGAGGCGCACTTCACCTTCTCATGCTCTGGCCAGTCCAGAAGCTCCATCGTACTCTCCAGTGTTTTAAGCCAGGCTTCAGCATCCCATGGTTCACTGGTGCCTGAGAAATTCTCCGGCTTGACTTTCTGCCACTGGATCAGATATGCTTCTCTCTGTGTCCCCGCTGCTGGGGCCACTGGTGCTACAGGTTGGACTGGTGGAACCTCTATCACTACTGGAGTTGTCAAGTTAGGCTCTGGGGTGACAGTGGGAGTGTTATACTGATTAGCCCTTAAAGTGGCTATTTCATGTTGCTGTTCAGCTAATTGCTGTTGTAACTGAGCCACTACTATTGTAAGGTATGGAGGATGCACTGAGCTGCCTGCCTCATGCTGGGGCTCAGTAGCTGATGTCTTTCTAGCTGGGCGTCCTCGTACCATTTTCTAAAGACACAGAGGACATATATAACTAGTAGGATCATGTTGCATAACCATTGTTATCATGTTAGGTACTATCATACATATACAAGCATGCTTTAGTTATCTAGGAACATGAAAACAAACAAAATATAAATGAAGTGAGAGATGTTCTTACTTGGAAGCTGCAGGTTCAATGCTGATGTGTGTGTAGGAAGTATGGAACTTTTGCTCTGATACCACTCTGTGATGACCCACCTCCTACTAACTAAGCTGCGAGGCCGGACCGTTACATTATGCTGTGCAAAGCTATAAGGTGCGGAAACCTTACTTCATCAGAATCTTACTCTGCTAATGACTATTACAGTCTGTAGGACTAGGTTCAAAGACCTTTCCATTGACATGCATACACTAGGGAAGGAACCCGAACCTTCGATTTTATCGAAAGACTGAAATGAGACCCTTCCAACTGAAATCAGACACTCCAATCGATCGGCTGATCGATTGGAGTCATCTGATCGATTCAGCGTGCTACTGTGCACGGAAGAATTTATGGATCGATCGGCTGATCGATCCAACTATACCAATCGATCCAGTGATCGATTCAGAAGCTCTCTGTTCGCGAGGCTAATTCTTCGATCGATCCAATGATCGATTCCAAAGCTTACTGTTCGCGGAAATCAGCTCTCAATCGATCAACCGATCGATTGAGGTCCCTCCAATCGATCGGTCGATCGATTGGAGTTTCTGATTTCGCTGCAGAACTCTGATTTCAGAGCTCGATCATACACAACTCACTATAATAAACCTAAAATACCTAGAGAACATTGTAATAGGTCTTCACTAACATTATGCATGATTTACTACTCCTCCATAAGCTAACTAGTGTCCTAGGCATGGTATAAGCATGGTTTCACAATTCAGAATTCTTAAACATTCTAGAGGTGCATAAACATTAAAAGAACAAAAGGTTCTAGTTCTTTAAATTTTCTAGTTCATGGCATTTAACATACTAAGGTGCGGAATAATGAAATACTATTGAGTTCTAATGCTCAAAACAAAACTTGTTGGATCCCTAAGATCTTTATTCCAAGTTCCTTCCCACACACATCTTTGTAGCATTGTCCTCCAGCCTCCGCTAATCCATCCTTCCTTTACCTTTATCTGCAGTATAAGGAAAAGAAGTATCTATAAGCTCGAGAGCTTAGTAAGAAACCATCTACCTCACAAAACATGCATACGATGCAACTTATGCTTTTAAAACATGTTATTTGAAATATATACTGAACATGTTAGAGCATGGCATGGCATACTATCATACAAAACATAGAAATCCATAGCTGATCATGGCAATATCTTCTAGTATCAACAAGATAGAACTAAACTGATACGATAGCTAACTAAACTAATGCTAAGCTGATACAAATTCTGAACTGTAATCACATAACTAAATTGTGAAGATTTGAAAAACTATTTATCATAAATAGATAAATATACTAATCATGCCGCTGTTGGGCCCGACAACTGTACTCGCTGTGCGCGTATCCCTAACTAAACTCGGGGTTACAAATCCCGATTCTAGTAGGGTTTACTAGGTTATCTAAACCTAGGGACGACTGTGGGAGCCCAACCCAAGGACAACTGAAGTCTAGTACAGTGCCACTGAAAAGTAAAATACTGATTTGTAGCTAATACACCTTACCTTGCTCTTACTAGGTTATCTGAACCTAGAACTAGGTTATCTGAACCTAGAGGCGACTGTGGGAGCTCACCCATTGGACCATAGTCCCATATAAGCTGAAGCAAGGCTAAGTATGCTATAAAATGCTCCTATTGCATTTATCTAAGCTATTAAAAATGCCTATGTTGCATTTAACTGAGCTAAATACTTTATCAAACATTTGGTGTGCACTAATTCACACCCTATGTGCTGAAAATCTGCATGCAACTAAACTAAGGCATAAATTCGTAAAAAGAGCTACTTATACTGCAGGTGAGGGATTTCTTACATCCTGCACTAGTTTTCCTTACGATCTGATCGCTAGGTTTTCCGGAGAAGGGATCTCTTCGACGATCTTCTCGCGTCTATGCGTTCTTCTCGCGGAGAGGAGCGGCCTCGTACCCTTGATGTTGCCGGAAGATACTCCTATGGCCCTAGGGATGGAACCCTAGGTTCTTCCTTGGACTTGGGCACCGAGAGGTGAGGAAGGGAGAGGGGTCGGCGGAATTAGGGTGAGGAGAGGAAAAGCTTCCGATGAAAACTAATAACTCCTCACTTAATTTTTCCTATTTATATTAAGTGGTTTATTCGGCTAACTAAACCTTAAATATAACTGTTTCCCTCTTCTTTCAGCACACCCCTGCTGGGGCCTCCTGGTTACTAGAGTTTTCTATAAGACATAGGGTCTCATAGGTCTCGGGTTCAATTCCCGCTTAGGCTATTTTACGTTTCTATTTATTTTTGCTACTTCCTCTACTCTAAAAATTTCATAAAAATATTCTAAAATTCCAGAAAAATCATAGAATATTTCTAAAATTGATTTGAGATTTTTCAGGCATTACATTGCTATAATGTTAGACAACTATTGTTGGATGAATATTGTACTCCATCCCAATATCTATTTAAGTCTTTAAAAATAAGAGTAAAATTTATGGGATTGTTAATGTAGCCTCACTTTTCTTACTTTGTTGTAATGCTGTTCAATGATTCCAAGTTCTTTGAAAGATCTTATTGTGATACTCATATTTTGTATATTTATTATAGGTATTGGAGGTTTGAAGTGAAATAGACTTTCTGGAGCTTTTGAGAATGTCAACATTTTGCATATGAAGACTCTAGAGAAATGAATATTTTTGATGTAAATGGATGTTAATTTTACTAGATGATAATTGGACATTGTGATATCAAGTTTAATGATGTGTAGAAACAATCATCAAGAACTACTGGACAAATATTTCAATATATATGGTGTTTTGATTTTTAATATATTATGAAATCTAAATTAGTGATATTGTCATTGTTGCCATTTTAACAATGGTACGTTAAACCGTCGTTAAACAATTAAACAACTACCAACAATGGTACATTTAACCATCGTTGTTGTTATTAACAATGGTACATATGACCGTCACTGTTGCCATTATCGGCGGTATTAAAACCAATCATTACTATCACTAACAATGATATCTAAACAAGTCATTACTATCAGTAATGACTACAGTAAATACCGTCGTTAAGATCTATTAATGATGGTATTTTGTTTCCCATCGTTAATGAATTCTCAACGGGTACTTTTAGTGACAACCTCCTACAATCTTTTATTGTCATTGTTGATGAGCTTTAACGATAGGAATTGTCCCTTTAATGACGGAAAATCCCATCGTTAAAGAGTCCTTTTTTAGTAGTGGGGAAAGGTCAAAGTTGTGGAGTAGTAGAAAAGTTTAGATGACTATGTGCGTGTACTTGCACCCACAAAAGCAAGCAACCTTTTAAAGGGTTGTAGTTGTACTCTTATGTTGCCAACACATTTGCCCTTGTCTTCTAGGAGAAACGACTATGTTACCCACGTTCTTTGGAAAAAATGATATGGTAAACCACATAGGATGTAAGTCCCAACCAAGGGTGACCAAGCTGAATTAGTCAGGTGATTGAATGAAGGAATCTGGTGAACCTAGTTGGAGAGGTCGGATGACAAAGTTGAAGGAATTAAATGAACCAAGTTAGAGAAGTCTGGCAATAGAATAGGAGGATTCGATAACTTAGGAGGAGTCAGGTGACCATTATGACCTCCACCTCTGCTTGACTTTTGACCTGTTGACTTGATATCTGACTTCCCTTCCATTTGTAGGTTTCCCTATCCATCACATCATAAGCCTCCCCTTGAGTCGAAAGAGACCTGATCGAGTCTGACTGACTGGCTAGTATAATTGTAACTCAACCACCAACCCATATGCTGGGATGACATGGCATCTCAGCTTCTCCATGTTACTCTCTGTACGCCTTGATAATATGTGAGTTAGTGATGTGTATAGATTATATATATTTTTATGCATTCTTTGATGCACATCTACATGTATTTCATGAGTATAATCTATGTTTATTGCACCCAATTTCATTATTATATCATTCTTCCTTTCTATTTGTTCGGAGATCTACTCTTTGCATGTTTATTTGATAGAATGTTATATGGAGGAAAAATGAAGCAAAAGTCACACATTAAACAACTTAAGAAAATCGTCAACATGGGCCATGCTGCCTGGCATGGCGGTGCGTCTTCATCCATGCCACCAACGGGTAGGCTATACTTCACAGGCATAGTTGTGTCCCAACAGCAACAAGAAGCAGAGGTAGGCAATGCCAAAAGGCACAGTCGTGCCTCCCACCAGAGGCTAAATGAGGGGAGGCAGTGTGAAATCACACGCTTTCACCCCTCTTTCCAAAGAAGAATCATGGTCTGGACATGCCAAATGGCACGACCATTCCAACTTTCTAGAACCTAATCAAAGAGGGACCATGCCTTTTGTCATGGACATGTCTCTCTGACCGAGGCTATTCACGCCTAGCCCATTCCAAAAGGCACGACCATGGTGTAGAAAATAAGGGGGCAGTGTTGCGCAAAAAAATAGGGTTGTATTGAATTTGGACAGACTATAGACTTATTTTGAGATGGCTATATGCATTTATCACACTCATTTATTTTAAATCCATTTGACATCATAGTTTCGTCAAATTTCTCATACCATTGTTTCGTTGCTTGTTTTAGCTCATATAGTGACTTCATGAGTTTACACACCTTATTTTCTTGTATTGAGCCATAAACCCTTCATGTTGCTCCATATATATTTCGTCTTCTAATTCACCATTTAGAAAGGCTATTTTCACATTCATTTGATGCATCTCAAGGTTATGTATTGCAGCAATAGCAATGAGTATCGAATGGATATGATCCTTGTTACTGGTGAATATTTATCAAAGAAGTCAAGGCCTTCCTTTTGTTTGAATTCCTTTGCCACTAATCTTGCCTTGTATTTTTCAATAGTTCCATCAGCCTTATATTTCTTCTTAGGATACATTTACATCCTTAAGGCTTGATTCCAAGTGGAATATCCACCAATTCCCAAGTATGGTTTTGCATGATGGAATTTATTTTACTATTGATGGTTTCTTTCTAAAAGGGACCCTTAGAACTTGATAAGACTTCGGTATTGTCCTTGGTTCATTTTCTAACATATAAGTCATGAAATCAAGACCAAATGAAGTTACTATTCTGGCCCTCTTGCTGCGTCTTGATTCTTCATTATTTCTAAGATTACTCATAATTTCATAAGTTCTTTTATTTGAACTTTCCTCTTTCCTATCTTTGCAAGAAAAATATCTTCAAAAAATATAGCATTCCTTGATTCAATTGTTGTTCCTACATGTACATCAAGGACGACTGATTTATGCTCCAAAAATTGATATGCACTACTATTATTAACATATCCAATAAAAATGCAATCAATTTGTCTTTAATTCTATTTTGGTTTGATTTGGCTTAGGCATTTCTACCTTAGCCAAATACCCCCACACTTTCAGATGTTTATATGAAGGCTTATGATCCTTCCATAACTTATAAGGAGTTTTATGTTTCCTTTTGTGAGGGATTTTATTGAGAATATAGTTTGTCGATACAATAGCTTCCCCCCACAAATTCTGGGGTAAGCCCAAACTTATCAACATAGCATTCATCATTTCTTTAAAAGTTCAATTCTTACGCTCAGCAATCCCATTTGATTGAGGAGAGTAAGGAGATGTCATTTGATGAATAATGATAGATTCTTCACAAAATTCATCAAATAGACCATCATATTCTCCTCCTTGATCACTTCAAATTCTTTTAATTCGTTAACTAATTTGATTCTCAACTTCATTCTTATAATTTTTGAATGCTTCTAAGGCTTCATCTTTCCCTTTCAATAGATACACATGACAGTATCTAGTACAATTATCAATAAAAGTAACAAAATACTTTTTGCCTCCTCTAGTTTGTATATATTTTAAGTCATATATGTCAATGTGAATTAATTCTAGAGGGGTCGTGCTTCTTTCCACTAAATGGAAAGACAACTTTATCATTTTAGCTTCAACACATATTTTACATTTATGTGTTGGATCAACATTAAATGTTGGCAATAAATTTAAATTCATAAGTCATCGTAAAGTATTATAATTTACATATCCAAGTATTACATGCCATAAATTGGAATACTCGATCAAATAAGCAAAATTTATCATTTTATTACCATTGAATTCACGGTGTACAACCATTGCATTCATTTTGAATAAATCGTTCTCCATGAACCCTCTGCCTATAAATTGACCATTTTTTTCAATACATATTTATTTGACTCAAACACTAGCCTGAATCCAGCTTTGACAAGAGTCGATCCTGACACTAAATTCTTCCAAATGTCAGGAACATGAGGCACATCAATTAGTATCACTTCTTTGCCTGATGTCATCTTTAATACCACCTTGCCAATACCAACAAATGTTGGAAGTTGTAGAATTGCCCATAATTAGTTTTCTCCCATTAATAGGGGTATAAGTTGAAAACTGGGCCTTGTCAGAGCAAATGTGCCATGTGGCACTAGTATCGACCCACCACTACCTTGGATTGTCCACCAAGTTGACTTCAAATACAATGGTAGTCAGGTCTAATTATGACATGTCTATTGGCAGTGACTTATCTTCAGTCATATGGACTGAGTGACTTTCTCTGGACATCGGCAGTCTTTGACCTTGTGATTTAGTTTTCCATAGTTGTGGCATGTTCCTTGGAACTTCTTGGCCCTCCCTTGACTCTGTCCTTTGTCGGGATACTTTCTTTTCCCACCAGTGTTTGATTCATACAGATTTGCCTTTGCAAATATAGGCATTTTTATTGATTTTGATTGCTTGTGATTATCTTCTTCACAGTCTTATAATCATATCCTCATCTCCTTTCACTTGTGCTTTAGATAATTTTTAAATTTCCTCCATGAAGGTGGAAGTTTCTTGATTATTGTGTCAACTTGAAAGGACTCATTCATTGTCATGCCCTCGGCATGTAAATTATATAGGATCAACTGTAACTCGTAGACTTGAGTTGTTATAGTTTTGGAATCAATCATCTTGAAGTCTAAGAATTTGCCGACGATGAATTTCTTTAATCTGACATCTTCTGTTTTGTACTTCCTTTTGAGAGATTCCTATAACTCCTTTGTAGTTGTCATTGGAATATACATGTTGTATAACATGTTATCCAAGCCATTGAGGATATAGTTTTTACAAAAGAAATCACTATGTCCCTAGGCATCATATGCCTCTCTCTTTCCTTTATCAGTCTTATCTTGAGATATAGAGGGGGCATCTTCACCTAAGAACCTCACAAGGTTCAACGTGGCTAGGTAAAATAGCATTTTTTGCTGCCACCTCTTGAAATCCATACATGTAAACTTCTTTGTCTTTTTGTCATGCGCCTATGGAGCAGGAGCCACCGATAATGAATTCATTAAGATTGCACAGATGAATTCGTCTTAAAAAATATTGGGATCTTATAGTGGTGCAATCTGAGCACGGGCAGAATGATGGTATACCACTATTTTGGAGAAGTCGAGGATAGAGTTGGACTTATATTTTTAAGATGAATTTTCCCCGCATACGGTACTCACGGAACACGACAATCATCTCCCAAGATATAATGACTTTATCTTGCGATAGCAGCACTGCAAATTGCAAGACCTCCAAACCGAAGAGGCTTCTCGAACTCTCTAATGCAAGTGTGGAATGCAATGCTTACTTTGCTTAGAAGGAATTGAGTGATTGAAATGAGGATGTGAGGAACCTTATTTATACTAAATAAAGGGGGTATAAGAACCTCTTGATTCAATTAGATCTCATTCATCCATTTTGAATTGGATGATGTATATTGCATCCTTTCCTAAGAGACACACTACCTCTTCATTAGATGCCACCCTTTAGAAATCAATGAATGAGATTTAGTCATCAAAAGAGCACTTAAACCTTTCAAGTTTAATGAACAAGATTTGTCAATTTTGATCCAACGATCAAGATTTAATTTCTCATTTACATTAAATTTCCTACAGTGCACGCTAAAATATATTTTGTAAACATGGACATCAGAAGACATAAATAATAATTTCTAATTATTACAACACACACTACATGCATTCATGATACATCTCATGCAGACATGATCGCAATATAAAATTTTATAGAAGGTAAATTTATGCTAAGCATACCATGAATGTTCATTAATGAACCTTGTAGAGAACGTTTGCTAGCCTCACAAGGCAAGCATCCTTTGGAATCAATGAGCAAGTGGCCTATCGATGAGGAGTGGAATTGAATCAACCAAATCGACGCTCTCATGGCTTGTCTCTATTTGTATCCTCGTAGAGCTTTCATCAAGACAACTTTGGAAGTCATGAGTTCCATCTTCGTGAAAGATACTAGACTTGCGTGCGAAGATAGAGTGATCTGAGAGAAGGATCTACGACATGATTTGTGGACGACGACCGAAGCATCATGTTTTGAGTAGCACCAAAATTGTCGACATTGAATTCGTTAGCACTAAATTCTGGTGGCTGGAGATGGCCGACGGTAACTCTTGGGCAGCAAGAGCTTGGGTGATGGTGAGAGAGAGGGAGAGTAAGAGGGAGAAGAGGATGAGAAGAAAACCTAATAAAATTAGAATTTTTTTTCAAAGAATAAAAATTCTTCTCTTCTCCTCATAGAGGAGTATTTATACACCTCTTCATGACTTGGCAAGCAAGTCATCTCCCAAAACCAATAAGCAAAGCCAACCCAATACATTACCATTAATATTAAGTTTGGTTCAACATCAAACCAACTTGGTTCATAATTAAAACTCTTTTAATAAAAACCAAACTCATTTTGTTTTTAATTAAACCAAAGAGTGCCCAACTCGTCTGCAAAAGGCATAGCCCAACCACGCTTCTATTACATCAATCTCTTTCCAAATTTTCCCTTCATTTAGTCCAACTAAACTCAATCTCTCCTGATCTGAGAATCTAATTCTTAAATTCATTTTAAGTCTTTCAGATAAACTCATAATGCGTGTGACCTTATAGGCTTCCGGTTATGTTAGTCATCTATAATTAATCATTAATTATGGAATGATCATGAGTAGCACCTAGTAGTACATCATGATCTCCAATTGATCGAAAAATCAAATGGTTGATTTCAGAACCACTTCTTAACTTTTTAGCAGCTATAGTGAGTTGTGCCTCATTCCTTTCACTCATCTTATACCCACTTGATTCAGGACATGGTCTATATGTCAGTCCCCACTAGGTTGACTATGTCACACCTAGATCAAGTAATATTTCATCATCTCGTGGATTCAAATTACTTATACATGTGTCCAAGAGTACAATAGTCTTAACATGTAATCCTTTTACCAAATACTTTGAGTAACAATCCTGACAAGTGGCCATAGGGTATATATTTTTTTTATAAGGAGTGGTGAATCCTTTGTCAGCTATTCAAACACCTTCAGACACTTTGACTTATACCCAATCATCCTGAGTCCACACCTCTATGGAGATGCTTGATTAAGATGTCAAAGAAAAAGTCTCTATGATCAAGATAAATTAAATACCACAAGTCGAAGAAAACTTGCACTCGAGCTGCAATAAAAGTTTCATTAACATATTTATATATGTAAAGAATCATATGAAGTCTTGTAGAAGGTCACTCCAATGAACTAGTTACCATAACTAGCATTCACGTTTAACTCTCAATATCCCAATGCCTCCAGTCATTGAGGAATAGCTGCTTGGTTAGACCAAGGAGTATAACCTGTGCTAGCCTCACAGAATCAATAATGTCTAAACTCATCAATTCATCAACTAGGGACCATTAGAATACATTCATAATTACATATGTAGAGATGATCACAAATTATAATTCAATCACAAGTTCTCTCATGCTATGAATCTTATTGCGGACAGTGAGTAAGTGAGTTTAAGATCCAATCAAACATATATAGAATGTACACTCAAGTAGTGAATCTCTATTTATCAAATAAATTGGTACAAATCATAATGTGATTTCCTTAGGACACCTCTCAAATCTAACATACTCCCACTTGGTCTAATGTCGATCACCATGATACCCAATACCATAGGCCTCTATATAACTTTCAAACTTGTTTTGAGATAGAGGTTTCATCAAAGGATCCACTAGGTTCCTTTCGGTGGAATCTTCTCGATTTATATTTCATTCCTACTTTGACCTCTTTTTTCAGGTGATAGCGAGGAAGCACATGTTTAGATCATTGATGATATCTAGGTTCCTTAGCCTAGTCAATGACCTCATTGTTGTCATAGCAAATTGGTACTGCTTTAACAATGCTTGAAACCTCATCAAAGTTCAGCGACAAACTTCTTGATCTAAACCGCTTCCATTGCTGCTTCAGAAGCTACAATATATTTCGCCTCAAGAATAAAATTTGCAATGGTTTCTTTCTTGGAACCTTTCCAACTTACTGTGCTTCCATTTTAAGGTGAATATGTATCTAAATTGAGGCTTGGATAATCATTTTCTATCTGAAAACTGGCATCAGTATACCCACATATAATCATATCAGCCTTTCTATATCCCGTACAAATTCTTAGTACTTAAGGATTACCTTGACAACCACCTAATGATCCATGCTTGGATCCGATTGATATCTTCTCGTGACAATCAGAGCTTACGATATACTGAGCCATATACATAACATAACATACATGATTGATCCTATAGCTAACGCATATATAATCTATATCATGTGAATCCTCTCATCTTGTGTGTTTGTGTACATAGCCTTCAAAAGGTAAATCCCATGTCACATGGGAAGACAACCTTTCTTGGATTCTTCCATGCTAAACTATTTTAGCACTTTATAGATGTATATAGACTATGAAAGATTAAGCAACCTTTTTGATCTATCTCTATAGATATTAATCCCTAGAATATAGGTTGTTTCTTTCATGTCTCTCATGGAGAATGTTTTGGGTAACTAAACTTTAACTAACTTTAGAATAGACACATCATTTCCTATAAGTAATATGTCATCAACATATAACACTAGGAACATGACCGCACTCCCACTAACCTTCATGTACACAAAGGGTTCATCTGGATATTATGAGAAATCAAACTCCCATCCATGTTGATTTGTTTCTTGAAAATCCACTTGCACCCAATAGGTACTATACCTTCGGGTGGGTCTACCAAGTTCCAAACTTTGTTTTCATACATGAAATCCATTTTTGATTTCATGGTTTCAAACCATGAGACCCTTTCTGAACTATTCAAAACTTCTTAGTAATCAGTAGATTTCTCATCCTCAATGAGTAACACGTCTCTTGATTCACTTATGAGATATCTATATCTCTTGGAAATTAGACGTGCCCTACTAGATCTACAAAGAGGTGGTGTATCAACAGGTTCAGCTATTATCTCATCCAAATGAGTAATCAACTGTGGTTCATGATTAGGCATCTCTTCTGTGTCTATTGGAGTCACTTGAACTACTCTTAGTTCAACTTTACTCCCACTGTTTTCTACAAGAGAAACTATTTCTCTAGAAATACAGCATGCCTTGAAACAAACACCTTTGTCCCAATGGATGATAGAATTGGTAACCCCTAGTTTTCTTAGGGTAACCAATAAATAGATACTTATCAGACTTATCGTCTAGCTTATTTGATACAGTCCTCTTTACATAAGCAAGCAACGTCATATCTTTAAATAAGATATAAGGTTTTTTACTTGTTCATTTCATAAATGGAGTAGTAGGGATTGCCCAAGTTAGAACTCTATTTAGCATGTAAACAGTTGTCTAGAGTGTGTAACCCCTAAAGGATTTGAGAAGACTCGCATGATTCATCATAACCTATCCATGTCCAATAAGGTTTGGTTTTGCCTTTTTAACACACCATTATATTGTGGCATGTGAGGCGGAGTCCATTGAAATAACATTCCATTATTTTGGAGATAATCTTGAAACTCTTGACTTAAGTATTTATCACCTCGATCAAATTGAATTATTTTAATACCTTTGCCAAGATGTTTCTATACTTCATTTATGAATTCTTTGAACCTTTCAAAGGCCTTAGATTTGTATTTCAATAAATACTCATACCTAAATTATGAGTGATCATCGATGAAGGTGGTGAAGTAGCTATAACCTCCTAGTTCATGAGTTGACATGGGTCTGCACACATCGATATGTATGAGGGTCAATCCATCATTCTCTTGTACACCTTTTCCCATAAAAGGTAACTTAGTCATCTTGTCTTTTAAGCATGAAGCTTATGTATCAAACGAATCAAATTCAAATGATTCCAGAATTTCACACTTGTGTAATTCGAACATGTGTTTCTTACTTATATGGTTAAGGCGACAATGCCACGAGTAGGAGGTTAATTGATTATCTTATTGTCTACTATTCTTTTATCCCACTTATGTCATTACACATGTGTAAGGCACACCTATACCCAATAACCAAGTGTTTGTAGAAATAGTATTAATGGAGATAGGGTATCGAATGTCTTTCTCTTCTTTATAGACTCAAGATAAATCTTGTCGTTTATTCTCCAATGTTTTATCTTACCACAATGGTATCATGGATCTTTTGGAGGCAATTCTTCTTTCTTGGCCTTGAGAACAATTCTCAAGTTGTGAAGCATAAAAAAATTCAAGAAGTTTGGCTTTGTCAGTTTGGTTGTTTCCAAAGTTGAGCACAAAATCAAAGAAAACATGCTTATTCTAATAAACTAGGAATACACAATCAAGAAAATATGATAGAGATGATTTATTCCATAAATGTAAACAATTTACACATGTATATATGGATTCTCTATTGAATTCAAAAGTCCTTACTTTGAATTTGAGAGATCATAGATTTTCTCCAAGTGATTTGATATCCACTATAGATATGAACAACCTTGACTTTGGCCAACAAATCATTCTTAACTATAGTGGTAGGTATCACATATACCAATTATGTATCGCATATACATAACTATCACATTATGCTATCAACTAATTGAATATTCAATTGGGTTGTTAACATATTAATAAGTATATACATCAAATGTATATCACCCAACTTCACCTCTATCCACGTTGACCTTGGTTTTGGTACAACAAATCAATGTTTCAAGTTATAACAACTGGTTAATCATGAGAATGTATCTCCAAACATGTTTAATTTCATGTTAAGCTTGACTTTGGCACAACTCAAACAATTAATTAAACTTTGGTACTTACCATATTGATGAAAGGTGTAAGTTTTAATATTTTAAATAAGGGATTTAGGTTTCATTTAATTTTTTTCATGTGAATATACTATCTACATGACATTATATGCCTGACATAAATGATGATATGTCACATCATACACATAGCATAATAAATAATATAACAAGTCGTACATATGGTATATAATTAACAATATGACATATCGCATGCATGATACATATATGCATACATCTCATGTATCTACATGGCATACATATATAGCACGACACATATAAACTATGTCATAGTTATCATAATATAATTTGTAAATAAGATTTGATTAAGAATTTGATTTCCATAAATCAAGATTCTTATAATTAAATTAGTTAACAAATTTTTAGATTTTAAGTAATATTTTATTTAAGAAATTATTTCCAATCAAGAAAATCTAATTAATTAGGAAACATTTCCTTAATTTTAAATTACCTAACAAATTAGGAAATTTATGATTAGAATTTATTAATTAATTCGGAATCTTTTATATTTAGATTTTTCTAAATTATTTTACAAACTTTCCAAAATTAAAAATTTCAAATAAATTAAGAAACATTCCAAAATTAAATTAGATTTTTCTTAAAAAATTCAGAAACTTTTCAAAATAAAAATTTCTAAATTATTTCCAGAATATCTATAAAATTTAACTTTTCTAAATTATTTCCGAACATTACAAATTTGGAATTTTCTAACAAATTAGGAAACTTTTAAAAATAGAAATTCATAATAAAATAGGAATCTAATCTATTAATTAATTCAGAATCTTTTATATTTAGATTTTTTCTAAATTATTTTACAAACTTTCCAAAATTAAAAATTTCAAATAAATTAAGAAACATCCCAAAATTAGAATTTTCTTAAAAAATTCAGAAACTTTTCAAAATAAAAATTTCTAAATTATTTCCATAATATCTATAAAATTGAAATTTTCTAAATTATTTCAGAACATTACATATTTTGAATTTTCTAACAAATTAGGAAACTTTTTAAAAATAAAAATTCATAATAAAATAGGAAAATTTCCAAAAATCAATTTTTAGAATATTTACAAAATAAAATTTATAAATTATTTCAAAATCTTCCAAAATTAGAATTTCTTAACAAATTAGGAAACTTTCCAAAAATAGACATTCTTAAACATTTAGAATCTTTCAAATTGAAAATTTTATAAATTATTTTCAGAATATTTCAAAATGAAAATTTCTAAATTATTTAAGAATATTTTCAAAATTAGAATTTCCTAATAAATTTGGAAACTGTCCAAAATAGAAATTTTCTTAATAAAATAGAAAAATCTAGAAATCAATATACGTTCAACTATAACTCGTAAAAAAATTTGACAATTATGTCGAAGCATAATTAGGCTCTAATACTGTTGTTGGTGTTAGGACCATTAGCGGTCGGCTAGAGTGGGATGAATAGCTCCTGCACAAATTAACCAAACAAAAAGACCTTTATCAGATTTACAACTTGATTAAAAGAACACTTTCATAAGTAAGAATAAAGAAGAAACTAAAAAGAAAGAGACATCGAGATTTTACATGGTTACCATCGGAGAGGTTGTTAATTCAAGGAAGTTAAAACCCACTAATTTCTCCTTCAGGCGGAGAAGCCTCATAAAACATTCAAAGCTCATAAAACAAAGCTATACAAGAACTAGGAAGTGTACAAGTGTTGTTTCAGACTCTTCGGTTGTTCTTCTTAGCTTCTAGGAGCAGGGCTACTTATATAGCTCTGCTCGGGGCACTTGGAAGGGTTCTAGGCGCCTAGAATGAGATAGAATTCTATCCCTGATGCAACGTTCAAATGACACGTTGAGTTGGATTAAAACTGGGTTTCGGGCGCCCCGAAGGTTGAAAGTCAACATTTTGTTGATTTTCTTTCCGGGCCTCCATCTTTAGTTCTGCTTTGCCTCGGTCCGGCTCTTCCGCTCTGGCTCCACTCGCTTGGGTGATTTCGGTCATCCGGAATAAGGCTCACCCGAACCCAACTTCTGGCCTTCTCGAGTAAACTTCCGCTCCGGCTTCTCGTCCCTTAGAATCGCTGCTTGCTTCCTTCTCGTCCGCCAGTGTACTATTCCACAGCTTTTCATCCCTTAGACAGCTGCGTCTTTTGCTCCTCAAGCAATCTTACGGTCCGACTTCTCGTCCCTTAGAAACACCGCACGCTCCTTTCTTGTCCGCCGTGTACTCTTCCGCAGCACCTCATCCCTCAGACGCATCGAGTCCATCGACTCTCTCTCGTGTCATCTTTCTCGCTAGCTGCGTCTTTTGCTCAACGCCCTGTGTTCCTAAGTTCCTGTACACTAAGAATAAAGCATTATTCTTGGGACGGAATAACACTCTGTCACTTCCTAAAGTAGTATATACATGCAAATATTCAAGAAAAAACACACAAATATAGGAAAATAACTAGATAGATCGAGTTAGAAAGTACTTAGGAGGCATAGTTGGAGTTTTGTAGGTGAATAAAGGAGAAAGAGATGTAAAAACCGACTGGAGGCGCCTTCTCGAATCAAGTTTTGGAAATAGAGAGAGCTTCTGTTCATTGTAAAAGTCTGGGTTGAAGGCGCCTTAGGCCAATAGAAGGCGCCTTCCATGCGTTATGGAGGGCGCCTTCAAATGGGTTAAAAGCGGCTTTAGTTGGTTGGGCGGGAGTTTTGCTGCCCTTCCGAGGGCGCCTCTGATTGTATTGAAGGCGCCTTTGACCAATTTTTTTTGGTAAGTTTTAATTTTAAGTTTAATTTTAATTTTAAATTTAATTTAATTTTTTTTTATTTATTTTATTTTATTTTAAATTTAAATTTAATATCATTTTAATTTTAATTTTATTATAATTTTAATTTAATTTAATTTAATTTAATTTTAATATAATTTAAATTTAAATTAAATTAATTTTAATTTAATATTAATTTTAATTTTATTTTAATTTTCTAATCATCTCACTCGTCTAAGTTAAATTGTGTCCTATCATTTTGTGGGATAAGTTAAATTGAATTTTAGAGTTTAGTTTAACTTGTGTTAAATTCAAATTTAGGTTTGGGTCCAACAAGCAAATATTTTTTGGATAAATGTATAGGTCGTGGTAAGTTACTTAGACATCATTAGAGTAACCACGTACTTTAAAATTTTCTAAATAGTCCTGCCCATGGAACTTAGTACAAAATTTAGTCTAACCAGCTAGGATTAGTAAGAGGTTGCTTCATTTAGTTCCACTAAGCCAAATGCACTAGGTTTAATCTATAACTTTCTAAACATGCATAGACAGAAGTTCGTTAACCTACTATCATCCGAAACTTTTCCAGTACTATTTGTCAAGTTAAATTTTATCCCTAATTATTCTATTCCTAATTACCCTTAATGGGTAAGGTTTATGTTTTTCAGGTACCAACTAATTTGGAGCCTCTCCTGAATCATAGATTTTCCTTTTAAGTTTTTGTTTAAGTTTATAGTTATAGTAAGCTTGATTATAGTTTGGTTTATGATTTGTAATTTTGATTGGTATGTTTTGATTTTGTAAATTTTCATAATCGATTTAAATTATTTTGGGGTTTATTAATAATAATATAAATTTTATCTTTAAGTACGTAATATTGATTTTGTCCTACAGGGTTTATTAAATAAGTTTTATGAACCCAATCTTTAGTTATTTTTTTATTTATTTTGAGTTAGGTTTAGAAATGATTTAAGGGTAGAGTTAGACTTGCATCAGTGCCCGGATTTATTGTGCATAGCTCTTTGGGATCCAAGTATCATTTTTAGATACTTGGTTCCCAAGGTAAACTCTTCCAACTAATCTTTTAGTTATTTAACTTGACTTTTCAAGAAAGAGTTTTCTTCCTCAAGTCTTGTAACTTGAGTTGAATTTCTGTCATGAACTTGATCAGTTAAAGAGGTTAAGTTTAGTTGTTCTTTAAGGATGTTATTTTCCTTAAGGAGGAGTTTAGTGTGTTCCTTAGTTTTTTTTAATTTTTTATTCAAGCAAGAAATTATTTAAAAAAAGCTAGCAATATAACTAAAATTTATCGCATTTGGTTTGTCTGAACCGGATGTGGATCCGTTTCTTGACTTGTATTTGGACTCATCTTCTTGATCTAATTCGCCTCTGGTTGCCATCAGTGCGAGGGTAACTTGCTTGCTTTGGTTCACCGGCTTTCGATCCGTCCAAGGAGGACTCATCCCACATCGCTTGAAATGTCTTCTTCTACTTTGTCTTCTTTATCTTCTCTTCATTCTGGCATTCTTGCTTGAAGTGTCGCTTCTTGTTGCAACTGTAGCACGTGACGTTCACCTTTGGGTTGTTGGATGTGGACTTGGACTTCTTCTTCATGTCATGCTTGGAGAAGTTTCTCTTGCGTCTAGTGAACATTTTTCTTATCATGTTCACTAGCTGCTCTTCTTCGTCAAACTTCAAGTCGGACTCCATTTCGGCCCGGGTATGGCTTAGGTTCGTGCTTTGGCTTCCTTTGAAGTACCTTCAAGAAAAGTGATCCCTTTCTCGGCCTTTATGGCATTAATTTGTTCGTGTAGTTCTAATTTATAAAATAGCTCGTCTAACTTTAATTTGGAAAGGTTCCTCAAAACTTTATAGACAACTACAATCAATGCCCACAGTGTGTTTTAAAGAAATGAATTCACAGCATTCTTGATAATATCATGGTTCACTAGTTGATGTCCAATCATGTGTAGGCCATTGAGGATATCCTTGATCCTCACATTTAATTAGCTTGCGGTTTCTCCATCCTTCATTTTGATATTAAATAAATAATTTAATAGGATTTCATATTTCATTACCCTTGAGTTGCTCATTCTTTCGTGTAGTTTGACTAATTTGTTCCACAACTCCTTTGCATTGTTGAATGGTCCGAATCGATTTAGCTCTTCCTTGGTCAACCCACATTGGAGGGTATTCAGTGCCTTATTGTCAGTCTAGTCCTTCTTCTTCATATATGTGCTCCAATTCTCTGGATTTATAGGTATTTTTGTTTCTTTGTCAACCAATTCATGGAACTCGCATTGGATCGAGAACCACTAGTCGATGTTCGTCTTGAGGTAGACCTCCATTCTCTTCTTCCAATACGGAAAGTTATTTCCATTGAAGAGAGGAGGGTGAGTGATACTTTATCCTTCGAGTTGGGCCATTTGAATTATCTTGCAAAAAAGATGAAGGAAAAAATATCCCAAGACTAGGTCTTAGATTAGCAAAGTTTGAAGTGAAAGGAAATATAGACGACTCAAGTGGTGTTTAATAATTTCGAGCAAAAAATCAAACAAGAAAGAATTATTTGAAGAGGTAAATTTTACCTATTCAAATAAAATATGAAAAACTAAAATTCGAAAAGAAATAAAATAATTCCATCCACTTGATTAGTGGTTCCACCAATTCAAAGCAGAACCTTGCTCTGATACCACTTATTGGAACAATATGCATGTGAGAGAGGGGTGAATCATGTGGTTTTAGAAAACTTATCTTTTTAATTTTAAAACAAAAGTATGCATCGGAACTAACACAGAAATAGAAAAGCAAACACAAGTACACAAACTCGGTTGATTTTACTAGGTTCGGGGCCTTCGACGACTCCAACTCCAAGACCCAGGTCTCGCGGAACCACCAACGGGTAATCTACTAAAGATCTCTTCCAGAATTGCTGAAAGAGGGGATCAACTACAATAAAATGAATAGGAAAAGTGTAACAAGCTACACTTTCCTTTATATAAAAACTAAGTACAAAATGAAACTTCGTTACCCAAGACTTGTAGTTTTAACGGATCGAGCTCAGTGTTGGACGACTTCATAATGGCAGTCGGGCATAGTTGTGTCGAAGTAGAGTAATAGCATGAAGTTGGAGCAATCGGAACGTCAAATGAACGCGTAGAAGCTTGTAAATGAGGTGTGTTCAATGACTTAGTCGAGTATCCCTTTTAACGGGGATGGAGGACGCCTTCAACACCACTGAAGGCATCTTCAACTGCAACCTCTATTCCTTAAAAGCTGGCTCTTATCATCGATGAAGCTTTCTTCCTTATCTAACTAAAGGCACCTTCCAAGCTCTCGATGGTGCCTTCTATTACCTAGCTCAAAGCGCCTTCCGTCGTATGGAAGGTGCCTCGGGCACTGTTCGCCCAAGATATTTTGTGCTCCTTTTGTTGGGGTTGCAAGGTTACAAACATAGTCCCATATTGGAAACACATGGGAAAGATCATGGGTTTATAAGAGAAAAGATATCTCCATTGACATGAGGCCTTTTGGGGAGAGCCCAAGAGTAAAACCATGAGGGCTTAGGCCCAAAGTGGACAATATCATGTCATTGTGGAGATATCTAAATTCTTTTCGATCCTACAATTGGTATCAGAGCACGGACTGCCAGAAGGTTTAACCGCCGACTGTGCACAAGAGCTATGGTCTGATTGAGCCATGTGGGTACAATATTGACCTCGAACAAAAAAAGTGGGGGCTCCTATGTTCGGATCAAGAGGACCAGACACCAGGCAGGAAGTCCTAGTTACGACTAGGCAAGGAAGTCCTATTAGGTCGGGTGGACCGAGGGGCAAGAAGACCTGGTGGGTCGAGGATCGGACATGGGAAGTCTATGGTCCTTTGTTTGAGGGGGGATTGTTGGGGTTGCAAGGTTACAAACATAGTCCCATATTGGAAACACATGGGAAAGATCATGGGTTTATAAGAGAAAAGATATCTCCATTGGCATGAGGCCTTTTGGGGAGAGCCCAAGAGTAAAACCATGAGGGCTTCGGCCCAAAGTGGACAATATCATGTCATTGTGGAGATATCTAAATTCTTTTCGATCCTACACCTTTTACCCTACAAAATGTTTTAGTCCAACACAAAAATATCTAAACTATAAAATAAAGTTAACTCAATAATAAGGTGTATTAATTAGATTCTATCTATCTGAGACCAGGATAGTCAGTGTCTCAGTTTATGTTTCCAAAATAGACCTAAACTAGACTGACGCCTACTATCTTCTCAAATGAGACACGTCCTCACTTAGCCACTCTCCTCTAGTGACTTACCAAATGTCGAGTTACCTCCTCGACATCCAATTTGACCCACCAGTTTTTCCTATTTGAATCACACATCCAAACTTCGCCAATCAGGAATTGAACATCTTGACCTCCTACCAAAATTGCACATCTGGACTTCTACCCATCAGGAATCGAACATCCTGACCTCCTACCATAATCCCACACTAGACTTCACCAATTGGGAATCGCACATCCTGACTGGACTTCCTGCCTGGCGTCTAGTCCTCTTGACCCATCAAGTTAGTTAACCTTGCACACTTGATAATTTAGTTAGATCACAAACACATCTAACTTTTAATCCACTTATCATTCATCAAAACTTTGGTTTGACCATTCGTTCCAAACACCAACAATGTATGGCAGAAAGACCTAGTGGGTCAAGAGATCAAAGTCAATCAAATAAGATTGTAAATGGTAAGTGGAGGTAAGCACTCGAAGAGAGAAATCCAGTGAGGATGTATTCCCTACTGAGGGAACAGTAGATATTGGCCTGACCTAAGATTTCAATGAAATCCAAAGTCAAGATCGGATAGTCCCGAGACTGTCAGATTCATTTTAAATACTACCTTGTGTCTGTTGTTTTAACTCTATAGTGCATAAAATCGAAGCTGAAAGTTGGCCAAAAAGGACCTCCAAGTGCCCCAGAAGGGTCCATACACCTGGAGGTCTTGGCGCTCCAAGTGGGTCCAGGTGCCTAGATGGACTTGAACCTATCCATGAGTGTAGTTGAATTGACACACTCTGATAGGCCTCTACACTTTCAAGTGCCTGGAACTGGTCCAGGTGCCTAAATCAGGATAAACTTTGATGGATAGAGTTTCACCAAGGTCATGCGACATCAACTTGATGGGGGAGCTCGGGATCGGTTCAGGCACCTGGATGAAGCTATAAAAGGAACGCTTGACCAGCAACTGAATATCATCATTCTCTATGACTTTCATATTCACATGTTGCTCTAAAAATTACTCTACGACAGTGAGACGCTACTCCGATGACAACCAAGTCTTCTACTCTAAGTTATTGGTATATTAATTTACTTGCACTTAAATTTCATATATCTATAACTTATTTGAGCTATTAGTGGATTTTCCAACAAAAGTACTCAGAGAGTATAGGTCTTGGAATAGAAGTCATTGAAGCCTTCGAACCAAGTAAAAAAAATAAAGTGTTAGCATTATTTTTTATCTCTTTCTTATTTTCACTACTACATGTTAAGTTTTTATGAAAAGTGAAAAATTGACACATACTATTTGTTGATACAATCGACCTAGGATTAGATGGGGCGATCTTTGTTTTTGATGTGTGTGTCAAAGAGTTTAAGTTAGGATTTATATTGGTTCTAATATGTACTTAAGTTGTGCAGGACTTGGTAAATTGCACAAGCTTGGAAAGTTTCTTGGCTTAGGTTCTTGAAGATTAGTGAAGGATAGTGCATCCGAGGGACCACAGACAAGAAGCAAACGGAGTGAAGGGAAGTAAACCTCAAGGCAATGTGAAGGATGACACGAAGAATAGTTGCAGGCTTGAGTGCATCTGAGGGACAAAGGCTGAGGAGGAAGACTTCAAGGGCAACTCTGGACACCAGTCGACCGGTGCAGTCGACTGGGAGCGAATAGAATGTCTCTGTTCGCTCAGTTCACAGACACCAGTCGACTGCATGCAGTCGACTGGTATAATACCATTGGGATGATGATGCACAGGATCTCCACAGATTCGAACAAAATAGTAGCCGTTGTGTGCTACCAGTTAACTGCATATTTCAGCAGTCGGCTGGTATCGAGAATTCCAGCATACTGTATATAAAGTTGGAAGCTTGGAGAGAACAACTTAACTGATTTGAAATTACTGTTTAAGCTTTCCAAGTGACCTCCAAGCCTTACTACTCTTATTCTCTCCTCCCTAAGCTCATTAAAAATCTTGTAAGAGGAGGAGATCATCTTGTAAAGGTTTCTCCACCGTCACTCTTGGATTGAAAAGGAGAAGATCTTAGTGAAGCTTGATTGGATGTGTGCGTGCCTTGGATTAGTCACCTCAAGGAGGTGGAGACCAAGTAAATCGAGGAGTTAGCCTTGTTCTCTTATTGTTTTTCAATTTCATTTCCTTTTGTGCTTTTGCTAACAAATTGTATGTGAAAAATCAAAGAAAGGCTATTCACCCCCCCCCCCCCCTCTAGCCATACGCAAAGGTCCTATCACTATTCACCCTCTGGTGATTTTCAATCCTACAACATATACTTATTTTTTGATAAAATCATTTAAGAAGGCATACTTCACATCTATTTGATATAGCTTGAATTACAATAACAAAATTACTAATAGACAACACCACAAAGACAACAATTTTAGGACAAATTATTGTAAATTTGGAAAAAAGGCAATGATTTTAGGAAAAACTATTGTAAATTTGGCAAAAGATAATATTTTTTAACAAAACCGTTGTCTTTGATGTAACAGTTATCTCAAAAGATAATCTTAACAATAGTTGGGATAATGGTGTAATGAATCATTGTCCATGAGAATATTTTCATAACGCTTGGAATAATGGTGAATAAGCATTGTAATTGTGATAATAAGACAATGGTTTTAACTATTGTCAATGAGATTATAAGCGTTGTATTTTCCTTCCACAAAAATTTTGCTAGAAATTGGGACATGTGTCTGAATTTTATTAGTAATAAAAAAATGAAAAACCCCTAGATATTATAGTGCCACTAGAGAGTGAAACGAAGAGCACAGGAGAGAGAGGTAGGTGATGGTTGTTGCCAATGGTTGCTCCGTTGATGACATCCACTCCACCTTCATCTACAAACCCTCAAATCCCTCATCTGCTGACTATCGGGTGGCATTGCAGGGAGGGAAGCGCCTCACTTCTCTCATTTGGGGTAGTGCCTGGGGAGCTCCTCGTCGATGACGAAGGCTACAAGGCTGCAAATGACCTATCACAGGCCCCAACCTCATCCGCCTTAGTCGTGACTCTCCGCCGTCGGAGGTTGCCGCCCCATGTTGCCTCAAGCCCCAAAAGAATCTCCTCCCGCTACCTCTTCACCTAGCAATGCATCCACTTTATGCTCTCCGAAGTCTCTCTCACCTTTGTCTTCATCACCATTATGCCCCCTCCTCTTCCTCCTCCATCGGCACAAACCTCGTTGTCTAATCTTTGCTTCAAGTTGTGATGGCATTGGATCATACTAGTCAGCAACTGAGAGAGGATCCATCGGGGAAAGGTTGATGCTAGAATTGAAATGGAAGGTGCCCTGCGTCATGGTCACTAGCGGTGTCGGGTTCGTGGGGATCCATCAGGTGGACTACTTGATCGCGAGGGCAGACATCGTCATTGTGGTGGAAATATATTCACGGGGAGGAAGGAGAACGTTCTGCACCATTAGGGAAATCCTAACTTCAAGCTCGTTCGCCTTGATGTGGTGCATCCTCTACTATTGGTGGTGGAAAAGATCTATCGTCTTGCTTGCTCGGCATCGCCGATCCATAACAAGTTCAACCCTGTGAAGACGATTATATCCTTTTCTCATCCTCCATTTCTTTACCATCGCCTTTCGTACCAGCAACAAAGATTGGATCCTTTTAGGGGTTTTTTCCAATAAAAATCTTCTATTGCTACTAAGATTTGTCCTTTCTTCATTCTTTCTTGATTTTATTTTGTTGCTCAAAAAGCCCATTTTTGTTCTTTTTGGATTTATATCAAGCTTTTCATTTTCTCATCTTTTTCTAAAGAAATTTGTGTCTAGTAAAAAAACATTGATTTTAACACCATTATGTATTCTCTCTTCATTTTCAAAGACTACTGTGTTTGAGTAATGGTGCTTCAGGCTTGTTTAGGTGAGATGCTTGTTGGAATATATACTAAAAGCCTAGCTTTTTGTATAAATATTTATTTAGAAATAAGAATCACATTGGTCAAATGTCTACATTTATGCTAAGTGTAGATGCCCATTTAATTTACATTGTAGATAACATGATGTAAGGAGACACACAGAAGATCATGTTATCAGATCCTTATAAATTATAAATAGTAGTTCACAACCAAGATGGAATGGAAAAATCATTGGAGTGGTTGTAGTGTAATTTGGTATTAGTTTATCTAGACTATAAAATTACACTAGTACACTATGAGTGTATTGAGGAGGACCATTTTGTTGGTTGCTACTCGGAAAACCTATAGGTTCCACTGTACAAAAATTTTGTACAAAGGTCTGAACCTTTTCCTAGCTACCATGTGTTCTTTTAAATTAAATTTTGGATCGCCTGCGGAACTTAACACGTTTGATCCAAAACTTAATCTATTTGTTCTTTTAGGTTTTGACTTGGATCTCCTGCGGAACTTAACACGTTCGATCCAAGTCTCCTTAAGTTATTAATTCCATTAAATATTAATTTCCATAATTGGTTCCCAGTACTGACGTGGCGAGGCACATGACCTTCTTGGATATGGAAGCAACCACCACCGACTAGACAAAACCTTTTATAGAAATCTAATATTTAATTTTCTAAAATAACTTTAGGTTAACCAAAGAGAACAATCAAATCACAAGGAAAAGAAAAAACAAAAGAACACAACATCGAAAAACATATTCAAAATTCTAGAACATAAGCCTCTTGTATTTGGTATTATTTCCATAAATAACTAGCATGATGCGGAAAGAAAAATTACTAGTTATACCTTGTAGAAAAACCTCTTGATCTTCTACCGTATTCCTCTTCTAACCTCGGACGTTGTGTGGGCAACGATCTTCCGAGATGAGAAACCACCAAGCACCTTCTTTTCCTCCTAGCTAGGTTCGGCCAAAACAAGAAAGCTTCACCAAGGAAGAAGAAAAACATCAACCAAGCTCTAAGAGATGCAAGCTTCCTCTCCTTCTTCTTCTTCTTCTCCAAGTAGTATCCGGCCTCCACAAGAGCTCCAAGCAATAGAAAGTTTCGGCCACCACAAAGAGGAAGAAGAGAAGAGATGATGGCCGGCCACAACACCAAGGAAAAGAGGGAGAGAAAATAATAGAGGTTATGTCTCATGAAGGCACCCCTACCCCTTCTTTTATATTCCTTGGCCTAGGCAAATTAGGAAATTTAATTACAATAAAATTTCCTTAATTTTCCTTGACATGAATTAATTGAGAAAAATAAAATAAAATTTCCCAATCAACCTTGTGATGGCCGGACACAATCAAAAGAGCAAATTAGGAGAGTTTCAATCAACAAATTAAAACTTCCTAATTTGTTTCCGGAAATTTAAAAAAATAAAATTTCTCTTTAAAAATCTCTTCATGGTTGATAAAAGGAAATTTCTATAATTTTAATTTCATCAACATGTGGATAATTTTAAAGAGAAAATAAAATATCTCACCAATCTACAAATTAGGAAAGAGATCTAATCTCTTTCTTTAATCTTTTGTAGATCTTTTACAAGAGAGATATTTTAATTTTAATTCTCTTTAATAAATTATTTCTTCCACATAATAAAAATTAAAATTAAAATCCCTTTTTAATTTAATTTGGCCGGCCCCCACTAGCTTGGGTTCAAGCTAGGGCCGGCCACCCTAGACCGGCCCTAGCTTGGTTCCCAAGCTAGCTTGGCCACCCCCTTTGGGTGGGTATAGAAGGTGGGTATAGGTGGGTATAGTACTCTATAAATAAGAGGCTACGATAGGGGCGAGAGGAGGAATTGGTTTTGAAAATTAAGCATCCGTGTTCGCTTCGAACACACAACTTAATTTTATCAATAATAATTCATTCCACTAGAGAACTATTATTGAACTACCGCACCAATCCCAAATTACATTTTTGGGCTCCTTCTTATTATGAGCGTGTTAGTCTCCCTGTGTTTAAGATATCGAATGTCCACTAATTAAGTGAGTTACTGACAACTCATTTAATTAATATCTAAGTCCAAGAGTAGTACCACTCAACCTTATCATCATGTTGGACTAAGTCCACCTGCAGGGTTTAACATGACAATCCTTATGAGCTCCTCTTGGGGACATTATCAACCTAGTATCTTTAGGACACAGTTTCCTTCTATAATCAACAACACACACTATAAGTGATATCATTTCCCAACTTATCGGGTTTATTGATTCATCGAACTAAATCTCACCCATTGATAAATTAAAGAAATAAATATCAAATATATGTGCTTGTTATTATATTAGGATTAAGAGCACACACTTCCATAATAACTGAGGTCTTTGTTCCTTTATAAAGTCAGTATAAAAGAAACGACCTCAAATAGTCCTACTCAATACACTCTGAGTGTACTAGTGTAATTATATAGTCAAGATAAACTAATACCTAATTACACTACGACCTTCTAATGGTTTGTTCCTTTCCATTTTAGTCGTGAGCTACTGTTTATAATTTATAAGATACTGATAACATCATCTTCTGCATGTGACACCACATACTATGTTATCTACAATATAAATTATATGAACAACTACAAACAAATGTAGATAATTTGACCAAATGTGATTCTTTATTCAAAACAAATATTTACAAAAGCTTAGGCTTTCAGTATACACTCCAACACATTTGAGGTAGTGTCACGCCCCGGGGAAATCCCTGTCCGAAGAAATTTTGGCAGCATCTCCCATGTACGGGTGACAATATGAAACTTCTACAATGCCCTCAGGGCCACATATACATCGGCCAACACGGCCGGAACAATAACAATAATATAATACAATCACCACGCAGTTAATAATTAACAAACTAGAACAGTGATAAGAAGACTCAAAAACAACCCTACTCAACTACACTCTTAAAGAACAAAACTGATGTCCTACTCCACTACACCCATAAAGCTCACATCCGACGATAAAATCAACTCACCTCTTCTGCCGTCTAGGCAGGCATGTAGTAAAACAAATCCAAATAAAACTCATCTCAACATCCATAAAGTAAACTAATACAAGTCCAAATTATCAAACAGAACAAATCTAAACATAGTCTAAACAAGAAAAACTAAAAGATCAACACACGTCCTCGTGGATTGCAGGGGACTAGCGACTGGAACTCTCCGGACAGCATCAACCTGAAAATAGCAATGGAGGAGGGTGTGAGTCCAACACTCAGCGAGTAACAACTGATATGCATAATAAAGAAAATAGCAACCAACACTAATCATGCGTACAGTCTCCTGATACAAGAAGGATAAATGCAACTGAATAAAGTAGGAGAAAACTGTACTAACCAGGACCAGGGTATAAGTACAACAGGGTCGTCAGACCGAGAGTGTCATAAAATCCTGTATGCATGTCAATCATATGCATCCATATAAATGCAACAAGTAAATGCAGCAAACACAAGCAATAAATGTATCATATATATGATGCCAATGTCATGGTCACCCCTGACGCCAGTCAGCCATCTCACACACAATGGTGAGACCGAGTGGGTAGGGCTGTGACAACCGTGCACTCTGCCATCACTGCTCCTGATGAGTAACCGAGTGGACGGGATCCTGTTGGAGTACACCTATCTTCCTACCCCAAATCATAAATGGGGGAGCTCAATGCTCTCATCTCCCGGTACACAATGACGGGGAGGGATCCCGGCGTGCTACCACGCTGCAATACACTACCCATGAGCGTCTCAGTGGAGCACCACCGAGAAAACTGACGTGCTACCACGCTACGTCACGCTACCCATGAGTGGACCAGCGGAGCACCGACAGAGATGAAACTGGCGATATGTTCAATAATAATGGAGCAGACTATCGGGCAGCATGCAATCATGCGAATGGTGCATGACACTAAGCATGACAAAGTCCTAAATAGCATAGCAATATCCATACATATATAAAATGTCTACCATAGGAATATGAACCACATCAAAGGTACACATATCAGATAAGGTATCAAAAACCTTAGGTCCTGAACATAATATATAACATGATTGTGTCACTACCCCTATAAGCATGTATAATCAGATAAGTACTAACATGATGTGCATAACAAGTAAACAAACAAGCATGTAACAGATCGGGTAGTGATCAACCGAAGCAGATAAGAAAACATAATCGTTGCTATTTGTTAAAGACATTACTATGCATATCAAATGACATAAAGTCAAAGTACCCGCCTTCAAAAGAAAGGATCCAATCCTGTCGAAATCTGACGTCGAGATAATCGTCTCGCGTCACAGTCCTGTGTCACCAATACATATACATTTTATTTAGCTAATTCCTATAAATAGCTAAATAAAAATCTCTTACACTAAATTAGGGGCAAACCCTAATTAACACAATAACATAAACCTAATCCACAATCCACCATTAGATGAAAAAAAAATCCAACATTAATCCAACCTACATAATCCTACTCACCATGCAAATCCAAATTCACTACTAAATGTATCACGATCCTACAATTTACCTCAAACCACAGTTGCTGATTGCTGCTGATCATTTACTGCTGGAATGAGGGCTGCCAGAACAAGGACAATTGCTGGAAACCCTCCTCACTGCCCGGATCATTGATCCACCGAAACCCTACAACTGTCGGACCCGATCAGAAGGAAAAATCCATAGTTCAATCAAGCGTTCCAAGTACAACCAACTCACCTTGTTGGCTCGGATCTAGGGCACGGCTCAAGAACAGGAAGTAGGCGGTGATAAACCAGGCAGCGCATAAGGGAGGGCTGTAGTGGCCGCGGGATGGTCGTGCTTGGTCGCGGCTAGTCACCTCCGACCGAGGTGGCGACAAGGTGACGGCGAAAGGCAACCAGCGATGGTGACAGGGCAGGGTGGCATCGTTGGGCAGAAACAAAAGGAAGGAGGACGGCGCTAGGGCAGAGAGAAAGGGGATCTACTCGTCGATCAAAGGAAGGCTCGGCCGGTGGCATTGCGGGTGGCGATGCCGTCGGGTGGAGGAGGCGCGCCACACACTGGTGAGCGGCGCATCCTGATCTCAGTGGCGGAGGCAGAGGCAAGAAGGGATCGGCTCAGGGAGAAAGAAGGAGAATGCTTTGGCGTGTCACGGAAGAAAAAGGGGAAGAAGAAACTGCCCGTGTGCGGTTAGGGTAGAGGAAGGAGAATGCGCGGCGCGAGGAGGGGGCGTGGCGTCGAAGAGAAACCGGAGGAGAGAAAATAAAGAAAAGAAATAAAAGAAAATAAAAGAAAAAGCAAACTTTTCCTCGCTTAAATGGGTAGCCTAAACAGGCTTTCCCGGGGCCCAGTTTTTATCCCCGTAACTGAAGTCATACGGTCTCCGAAAAATTCCCAGAAAATTTCTAAAATTCCGAAAAATTCCCTTATCGTTATTCGCCATTTTTCGGTATTTTACATTCTCCCCCACAGATAATGAAATTTGGTCCCCAAATTTCATTATCTATCATCAGCAAGTACTAACAATAGACAGAAAGTATAAATGTTGAACGTAAACTGAATCACATACCTCAAGTGAAAACATGGGGGTATCGAGCTCGGATAGTATCCTCGAGCTCCCAGGTAGCCTCCTCGTCTGTATGATGTTGTCATCTGACTTTAACCAGCTGGATAGTCTTGTTCTGCAACTGACGCTCTTTCCGATCTAGAATCTGTACCGAATTCTCCTCATAAGTGACATCAGGCTGAACTGGAACTGAGATATCTGTCAGCACATGCATCGGGTCGGGTACGTATCTCCTCAGCATAGATACGTGGAATACATCGTGCACGCCTGCCAGGGACGGTGGTAGTGCCAGCCGGTAAGCTACTGCTTCAATCCTCTCCAGGATCTGGAAAGGGCCAATGTATCGCGGAGCTAGCTTACCTCTGAGACCAAATCTCTTCACCCCTTTCGTGAGTGAAACTCGTAGAAATACATGGTCACCTATAGAGAACTCCAGGGGTCTGCGTCTCCGATCTGCATAACTCTTCAGGCGGTCCTACGCCTCTGACATCCTCCGTCTGATAGTACGGACCAACTCTGCCTCATGCTGAGCTCTATGAGGTCCCAACAACTGAGCTTCCCCAACCTCATCCCAGAGGATGGGTGTCTGATAAGGCCTACCATACAACGCTTCAAACGGTGCCATCTGGATAGCCGAATGAAAGCTGTTGTTGTAGGCGAACTCTACCAATGGCAAATGGTCCTCCCAACTACCTCCGAAATCCAATACACATGACCTCAGCAAGTCCTCTAGAGTCTGTATGGTCCGCTCTGACTGTCCATCTGTCTGCGGATGGAAAGTTGTACTGAAACGGAGCTGCGTGCCCAATGCCTGTTGCTGACTCTACCAGAATCGAGACGTGAACTAGGGGTCTCTGTCTGAAATAATACTCAAAGGGACACCATGTAATCTAATGATCTCTTGGCAGTACAGATCTGCCAATCGATCTAGGGGATCAGTCCTCCGGATCGCTAAGAAGTGCGTGGATTTGGTTAATCGATCAATGATTACCCAAATCGCGTCATGACCTCGTCATGTCCTCGGCAAACCCACCACAAAGTCCATGGTAATATGTTCCCATTTCCACTCGGGAATAGGAATCCTCTGAATTAAGCTGGCAGGTCTCTGGTGCTCGGTCTTCACCTGCTGACAGACAAGACACCTCGCTACAAATTCCACGATGTCTTTCTTCATACCATTCCACTAGTAAGAACGCCTCAAATCTCGATACATGCGGGTCCCGCCTGGGTGGATCGCAAATCGAGAGCGATGAGCCTCCTGAAGTAGCTCATGTAAGACCGGATGAGACTGAGGTACGCATAATCTGCCTCGGAAGTATATAATACCCTCCTCGTCTCATGTGAATTCGGTCTGCCAATGAACTACAAAAGTTGATCACCAGCCTGGGCCTCTCGGATCCTCGTCCTGATCGATGACTGAGCAACCATGGTAACAAAAATACTCTGCTCTGTATGTCCCTGCTCCTCAAGGTCTAACTCGGAGAAACCCTGAACCAAGTCTGTAACTGAAACTCGGTGGCAAGCCAAAGTCCCTTTGGACTTCCTGCTGAGTGCATCGGTAACCACATTAGCTTTCCCCGAGTGGTAGCTAATGGTACAATCATAATCCTTCAGAAACTCCATCCATCTCCTCTATCAGAGATTAAGTTCCTTCTGGGTGAAAATATATTTGAGACTCTTATGATCAGTGAGAATCTCAAATGTAATGTCGTATAAATGATGCCGCCAAAGCTTCAGAGTAAAGAGGATGGAAGCTAACTCCAGATCATGAACTGGGTAGTTCTTCTCATGCTCCTTCGACTGTCGAGAAGCATAGGAGACTACCCTACCGTGCTGCATCAGAACAGCGCCCAAACCCTGAAGAGACGCGTCGATGTAGAGTACAAATCCATCCTCTCTAGAAGGTAAAACCAAAACTGGAGCCGACACTAATCTCCGCTTCAGCTCCTGAAAGCTGGTCTCGCAATCCTCGGACCACGTGAACTTCACGCCTTTCCTGGTAAGGCGTGTCAATGACATAGCAATACGTGAGAAACCCTCGATGAACCGTCTGTAATATCCTGCTAATCCCAGAAAACTACGGATCTCCTGTACTAATTTCGGCTGCTCCCAACTAGTGACAACCTCGATCTTCTGAGGGTCTACTGAAATACCTCTGCTCAAGACCACATGTCTCAGAAAACCGACTGAGGATAACCAGAATGCACACTTGCTGAACTTCGCGTACAGCTGATGTCGTCGAAGAGTCTCCAAGACTATGCGAAGATGTTGTGCCTGCTCCTCCTCGGAACGCGAGTAAACCAATATATCATCGATGAAAACGATAACAAACTGATCAAGAAACTCCAGAAAGACGCAATTCATCAAGTTCATAAACACCACTGGAGCATTGGTAAGCCCAAATGGCATTACCAAAAACTCATAATGACCGTATTTGGTATGAAAAGTTGTCTTCTGAATATCAGATTCTCTGACTCTCAGCTGATGATACCCGGACCACAGATCAATCTTAGAATACACTGATGTACCTCTGAGCTGATCAAACAAATCCTCGATCCGTGGTAATGGGCACTTATTTCTGACGGTCACTACATTAAGCTGTTTATAGTCAATGCATAATCTCAGTGTACCATCCTTCTTCCTGACAAAAAACACCGGAGAACCCCATGGAGAAACACTAGGGTGAATAAATCCCCTGTCTAAAAGCTTCTTGAGTTGAACTTTCAACTCGTTCAACTCTTTTGGTGCCATACGATAAGGAGCTTTCGATGTCGGCGCGGTCCCCGGAATCAGCTCAATAGCGAACTCCACTTGCCTTCTGGGAGACGAACCTGGTAGCTCCTCTGGAAATATATCTAGGTACTCTCGGACTACTGGCACATCGGAGAGCTGCGAACTAGTGCTGTTGTCAGTACTAATCAAAGATAGCAGAAAACCCTGGCATCCATGCGACAGCAGCTTCTGAGCCTGAATCGCTGAAATGATCGATATACCGTCGTCTCTGATGCTAGTGAAATCCCACGAGGGTTGGTTCGAAGGTTGGAATGTGACCACCCTAATCTGGCAATCAACAGTGGCATGATATGCTGACAAACAGTCCATGCCAAGTATAATATCAAAATCGACCATTTCCAATACTAAAAGATCTACCGTAAGTATCAGGTTGCTCAACAATAATGGAGCAGACTATCGCGCAGCATGCAATCATGTGAATGGTGTATGACACTAAGCATGACAAAGTCCTGAACAGCATAGCAATATCCATACATATATAAAATGTGTACCATAGGAAAATGAACCACATCGAAGGTACACAGATCAATAAGGTATCAAAAACCCTAGGTCCTGAACATAATATATAACATGATTGTGTCACTACCCCTATAAGCATGTATAATCAGATAAGTACAAACATGATGTGCATAACAAATAAACAAACAAGCATGTAACAGATCGGGTAGTGATCAACCAAAGCAGATAAGAAAATATAATTGTTGCTATTTGTTAAAGACATTACTATGCATATCAAATGACATAAAGTCAAAGTATCCGCCTCCAAAAGAAAGGATCCAATCCTGTCCAAATCTGACGTCGAGATAATCGTCTCGCGTCACAGTCCTGTGTCACCAATACATATACATTTTATTTAGCTAATTCCTATAAATAGCTAAATAAAAATCTCTTACACTAAATTAAGGACAAACCTAATTAACACAATAACATAAACCTAATCCATAATCCACCATTAGATCAAAAAAAAATCCAACGTTAATCCAACCTACATAATCCTACTCACCATGCAAATCCAAATTCACTAATAAATGTATCACAATCCTACACTTTACCTCAAACCACAGTCGCTGATTGCTGCTGATCATTTACTGCTGGAATGAGGGTTGTCAGAACAAGGGCAATTGCTAGAAACCCTCCTCACTGCCCGGATCACTGATCCACCGAAACCCTACAACTGTCGGACCCAATCAGAAGGAAAAATCCATAGTTCAATCAAGCATTCCAAGTACAACCAACTCACCTTGTTGGCTCAGATCTAGGGCACGACTCAAGAACAGGAAGTAGCCGGTGATCAACCAGGTAGCACACAAGGGAGGGCTGCAGTGGCTGCGGGATGGTCGTGCTTGGCCGCGGCTAGTCACCTCCGACCGAGGTGGCGACAAGGCGATGGTGAAAGGAAACCGGCGATGGCGACAGGGCTTGGTGGCTTCGTCGGGAAGAAACAAAAGGAAGGAGGGCGGCGCTAGGGCAGAGAGAAAGGGGATCTGCTCGTCGATCAAAGGAAGGCTCGACCGGCGGCACTGCGGGTGGCAATGCCGTCGGGTGGAGGAGGCATGGAACACACTGGCGAGCGGCGTGTCCTGATCTCAGCGGAGGAGGCAGAGGCAAGAAGGGTTCGGCTCGGGGAGAAAGAAGGAGAATGCTTTGGCGTGTCACGGTAGAAAAAGGGGAAGAAGAAATCACCCGTGTGCGGTTAGGGCAGAGGAAGGAGAATGCGCTGCGCGAGGAGGAGGGGGCGCGGCGTCAAAGGGAAACCGGAGGAGAGAAAATAAAGAAAATAAAATAAAAGAAAAAGCAAACTTTTCCTCGCTTAAATGGGTATCCTAAACAGGTTTTCCCGGGGCCCAGTTTTTATCCCCGTAACCGAAGTCATACGGTCTCCGAAAAATTCCCATAAAATTTATAAAATTCCAGAAAATTCCCTTATCGTTATTCGCCATTTTTCGGTATTTTACAGGTAGTATCTTTTTATACTGACTATATAAAAGAACAAAACCTCTGTTATTATGGAAGTGTGTATTCTTAATCAGGATATAATAACAAACACGTATACTTAATATTTATTTCTTTAATTTATCAAAGGGTGCGATTTAGCTCGTTAAATCAATAGGCCTGATAAGTTGGGAAATGATATTATTTATATGGTGTGTTGTTGATTATAAAATGAAACTGTGTCCTAGTAATCTAGGTTGATGATGTCCCCTTGAAGAGCTCATAAGGATTGTCATGTAAATCCTGCAGGTGGACTTAGTCCGACATGATGATAAGGTTGAGTGGTACTACTCTTGGAGTAAGATATTAATTAAGTGAGTTGTCAGTAACTCATTTAATTAGTGGGCATTCAATATCTTAAACACAGGGAGACTAACACACTCATGATAAGAAGGAGCCCATATTATAATATGGGATTGGTGTGGTAGTTCAATAATAACTCTTTAGTGGTATGAGTTATTATTGATGAACTTGAGTTGGGTATTCGGGGCGAACACGGGAAGCTCAAGTTCATTGGGAGACCAAAGCCAATTTCTCCTCTAGGTCCCTATTGTAGCCTCTTATATAAAGTCTTATATCCACCAAAGCCTAGCTTCTTAAGGCTCAAGCTAGGGTCGGCCAAGCCTTGCTTGGAGACCAAGCAAGGGGTCGGCCAAGCTAAGCTTGGAGCCCAAGCTAAGGCTAGCCAAGCCTTGCTTGGTGCCTATGCAAGGGGCTGACCACACCATGATTAAGAAGTTTTATTTTTTATAAAATCTTTCCTTTTATAGAGATCCATAAAAAGGATTTAAAAGAATGATTTTAATATAAAACTTTTCTTTTTTAGATTGGTCACAAAAGAAAATAAAAGGAGTTTTTATTTTGTTAAAAATTTTCCTTTTATGATGGTTTTAAAAAAGAGTTTTAAAAAATTTAAAATGTTTCCTTTTATAGCTTTCTACAAAGGAATAAAAGAAATATTTGAAATCTTTCCTTATTTGTAGTTATCTATAATGTGAAAGGAAGATTTTAATTTTTGTTATAAAACTTTCCTTTATTGAAACCATGTTTTATTTTAAATCTTATCTTTTATAGATATCCATAAAAGGATTTAAAAGAGAGAGATTTTAATTTATAAAACATTCCTTTTATAACTATCCATAAAAGATATTTTAAAAGAGAGATTTTAATTTTTGTTTAAAATCTTTCCTTGCTTGGAGCATAAGCTTGTGGCCGGCCACACCATGAAAGAAAAGAAAGTTTTATTTTTTGTTGTAAAACTTTCTTTTTTTGCGAAGACCAAGGAATATAAAAGAGAAGGAGGGTTGCCTCACCTCACAACACATCTTCTATTCCTCTCTATTCTTCCTTGGTGGCCGGCCCTTATTCTTTCTCTTCTATCCTTTTGTTTTCTCTCTTGGAGGCCGGCGGCATCAAAGGTGGAGATCTCTTGGTGGCGATTGTTTGAAGGAGAAGAAGAAGAGAAGGAAGTTTTCTTGTCTAGCATCCCTTGGAGGTTAGTTGGTGGCCGGATCTTGGAAGTCTTGGAAGAAGCTTGGGTGGATTTCCTCTTAGAAGTTCGTCGCCCACACGATGTCTTAGAGAAGGAGAGGAATACAATAGATTATCAAGAGGTCTATAAGCTACGAAAGGTATAACTAGTATTAATTTCCGCATCATAATTAGTTCATCTTTTGTATAGATCTTAAAAACCAAACACAAGAGGTTATCGATTTTTAAGTTATCATTTTTGTTATCGATTTTATTTTTTCGATTTCATGTTTCAATAATGTGTTTTTATTGAGGTCTCTATAGTTAAATCTAGTTTATTGTAAGAAGTTAAATATCCAATTTCTTTGAAAGGCTTTGTGTAGACAGTGGTGGATGATCCCATACCCAAGAAGACCTAGTGGCTCGCCACGTTTGACCTGGAAGCCGATCTTTGAAATAGATATTTGATAACTTCTGTAATATGGTTTAACTTAAGAAGATCTCATCGGTTGAACTTAGAGTAAGAATGTTAAGTTTCGTTTCCAATCCAAGTTTAACTTCTAAAGGAAAATTTGGATTAATAATGTTAAATATCGTTTGCAATCGAAATTTAACTTTAGTAGAACACATGGGTAGCTAGGACAGTTCTATGCTTGTATAAATTTTTGTACAGGAGATCCAGGATGGTATTCCGAGTAGCAACCAACAATGCCAACATCCTCTTTTAGTTCATATGCAGGAGGAATCATTTCGAGCAAAAGGAGGAATAAATGATGATTCTTGTTACTTGTGCAATGCCTCAATTCACTCTATTTGTTTTGGCATGGCCAAGCGAGTTAGCACTAGGTTTCTCCTCACAAGCTCCAGTGAAGTGTATGGTGATCCCCTGCAACATCCACAAGTTGAGATTGACTAGGGTAATGTCAATCTAGCACTCATTTTCCTCAACCACTTTGGTGAATTTTCTCTTCACTTGTTTGCCTACTGAAAATTGATGTCTTGGACGAAATGATTTCTTGCATTTTTGTGTTTGGAGTTGCTATGATAAAGGTAAGCTGCGATGCAGCTAATATTTTTTCTTAAGGTTCTTATCTGGAATGTTGAATTGAAACCCGATCGCCATCCTATGTTGGGAGCTAATGGATCCTGTCCAGATTTGGTTAGTCAATAGTCAAAAGACAATTATTTCATGGATACATATGAATGTTCATCTTAATAACAAGGTCACATATTGCAGATATTGACATGACATTAATAGAATGTAGAATTTGCACTGGCTATGTGTCCTACTAAATCTTTTGTGCTTTCTGGAGGTCCTTACTCACCCTTTAAGAATTTGTACAAATTGATACAAACAAATCTTAATGATGCACTTATGTCCATATGTTGAATGGGCACTTTTTTTTGTTTCATCTTATTCTATTTTACTTTTTCTAATAACCTCCTCTTTGATTCCAAGCCGAGAAAGCTCATACTACTAATTTTCATTGTGTGGACTAGAACCCCTATAATTAGAATCTTATTTTGACTAGGTATATTCTTGATGTTTATTTGTTCCTATTCTATAACTTCTGCTGGTTATTTAGTGGTATTTTGTTACTTTCTCCTAAAAGCATGATGTCTTGAGTTTGTAAGACAGTGATCATATCCAGCCTTAGCATTTCTTTATTTGTGATCATATTTTTGCTCAAGTTTGTTGATAAGTCTGTGCATATGTTTGATCGGCGTAACCTAACTTCTGGTGGTGTTGGTGCACCAGTACACAAGCTTGATGGTCACAAGGCTATTGTTCTCTTTGTTCAGGAATGCTATATTAATATATTATTTTTAAATCTTTTTATTAGCATTGGAATACTTATGTTAACTGCTGTCATAACTTACTATCCTTTTGACTTTTATTCCAGTGGTTTCCTGACAAAGCATCAATTTTTGGTAGTGTTGCAAAGGATAGCTTCCTCAATATCTAGGATTATGAAGGTATTTGTTTATCTATAATGAAGGTTTTGGAAAGTCATTTTCCCATATATTTTTTTGAGGCAAGCCTTTCAAGACAATAGAGGATCACACTCTGTCTTCTGTCAATGTGATAATGTCATTCATGCTCATCATTAAAGGTCCTTTTTTGGTGAAATAAGCATCGCTGCAATCTTCCATCGCCTCCATTGTTGGGGTTGCTAATTATAATATAATTAACCTTTATCATGTTAATCGTGATGTGTTTGTCTCAATTATTTGGGCTTAACTATATGGATCTTATCTTTCCATTGAACTATATGTAATATTTTATCACAGGAATATTGAAATTAATTGACTCCCTTTTTATAAAAATATTTATTAGATTTCTCTTTGGTCTCTCTCTAGATCATATTAGTTCAACTATGATTAATTCAACTCCTTTAAATGTAGCTAGGATTTACTAAAAGTCTTTGAACATGTCCTGCCATCTCTATTTCTTTTCCTATTTTGTCATCAATTGGTGTTATACCTATTTGCTCAATAATAATTTTTTTTAAATTCCACATGATTCATGTTTTATTACCATCTAGTTGTTTTGTCCCAACTAATTTGATGTATGTTACATGAATATTATATCCCATAGAGCTCAGATTATTTTTAGTTACTAAAATCAATTTAATTATTTTTTTGCCTTGGCTACATTAACCTTTGTACATGTGACCATTTTTTTATTAATAGCCTTATACTTTAGTTGACAAAGCGTCATAGATTATACCAGAATTTATAAAATTTATCTTTTAGCTTAAGGAGGAGAGATGATCACGCTGAATCTTAGAAGCACTTCTATATTTTGACCACCAAATCTTTATTTAATTTATTATACCTTAAACAATATCTTCCTTGTAGAATAGTAAATTTGGGATACCTAAAACTCTTACTTAGGGTTTCCATATTCTACCATCTTAAGCTTCAATTACTTTCTTAGCACTAAAATTATGTAATTGATTTTCTTTACAATTTGATCTTCAAATTTAATCTAACTAAACTCTTTGAATTAACATGATATCATCTATCGATAAAATTCAGCAAAGATGTCTATTTTGAGATATAATTGGTTATTAACATCATATTCCTTAATTGCATTATTAACAACAAGAAAGCTTTTATCATTATCAACAAGAAATTTTTGATTTTCAACTTGCATCTAACCTCTATTTTTTTTCTTTACTAATCTGATAAATAATTTTTGAATTTTAACTTTGCCTCGTACAATATGGTAGGTCATTCTCCATCATAGAATTTTTTTTTAGTATAAGGGGTTGTTAAAGGCTCCACTAGTGATCCTACAAATAATTGAACTTTCTACAACTAACCTTGCATGCTATTTTTAGATAATTCTAACATTAGAAGCATGAAAATTTCACTTTTAAGGAGCACATGTTATAAAGTTCTTTGCTGATTTGAAGTTCATTATCTACTTCATCCCATTGTCATGGGTTCTTCCAATTTAGGTTCGTAAGAATACTCTTTTTCAAGCGTTCTCATGTTAAAGGTTTTATGGTTAACTAATGCCAACTAGCTTGAATTAAATAGAAAAAAAAACTGAAATGTGACAAGCAAGATCTGTTTAAATGAGACACCTTACCAAGCATTATCCCAATTACAAAGCAATGGCACAAAAGAGAATATTGGTAAAGAGGTTGAACACCCCATTCGTGAGTTTAGCTGTCAGCTTTCAGTTGTGACATCTAAAGTAATGACATCTCAAAAAAGTTTCAGTATATTTTTTGTCTGTTTGCTTAACTTTTGGCTAGCCTGCTCTTTATTGTGGAAGAGAAATAACACCTTTTTGCAACTTTTCTTTATTGCATAGTGCATGAATGCATCCTTTATGTTATGGTAAAGCCACCTCATTTGGCTATACCTCAAATCTCATTTTTGTTTTCCCTAGAGCCATATCTACAAAAGAGAAAATAGCAAAGATGTGTAGGATCAAATATCATGAAACACTTCCTGTTTATTGATACTTCCATTGTTTCTTGAAAGTAGCATGTCTCCAATTCCTCACTTCAAGTTGCAAAAGTTAGTTTCTATTAAGGGAACACATGGGTCATTTGGCTTCTTCTATTTTTGACCCTTCTACATTTATCTGACAACAAGTAAAATTTTGAGTCTTGTTCTTTGCAAGGTTTGCAAGAAGTGCATAGAATTAGTTAGCATACTACTGTAGCCCATACACTAAGAATGCATACCAACTTCTTTTGTAATTTGTTAGCTAGATGAATGCATGTGTCAACCTAGACTATTGTTACATAATGATTAGTAACTTCATTTTCTATTACAAATAAATTTACTTTTTATACAAATAAATTCACTTTTTATTACAAATAAATTCATTTTTTTATCCACAACTTGCTTGCCAAAGGCTTAGAAACTAATTCAACCTGTGTTATCCATTTTTGTCACACAATTTCTATATACTATATTAAATTAGTTACTAAGATCATTTTGCAATTATAATCTTTTACTTATGGTTATATTTCCTCTTAAGTTGTGCAGTCCTTTTCTTTAGTTTTGTACCTTTCCTATACCAAATGTGTGGCTTTGGTCTCTACTACTTCAAGTAAGAGTATTTTTTCAGCACTATTCTAACTAAACTCATTGAATGTGTCTATATATTTTCTTGGTTCCTTTGCAGAGTCATTGCGAAGAGTTGGAGGATTTCTTTATCAGAGTTGATCATCACAAAAATAAGTAAGTTAAGTGGGCAATTTTTAAATTTTAGACATTTTCAAATTTCTTATTGAAACATACTTTTAAAATGATTTGTACATTAATTGTCTTTACAGTTTTGCTACAAGTATTGTATATATATTTGTAAGGAGTGATCATGTGAACATAAGTTTATAGTTTTTATTGCTACAACTGCACTTGTATATATGTTTTCTACAATTTGTTAAATTTAGCATTAAAAAGATTCTCTAGAAGAAAGTTATACTACTGTAGTCCACTAACATACTTGTATCTCCTCTCTTTGTTTTTTTATTGTTTCTTCTAGTTTAATATAACTCATATGTAGCTACATCAACTAAGAAGAACTACCGATGTTGGAAATATAAAAAGAGTTCATACATTTGAGAATTAATGCTATGAAGATTCAGGTACAATGTTAAGTAATTTAGCTTTCTTTTGGACAAAAAGTTAGTTCTTTTGGTGGAATTATACATTATGTTGAGTAATTTGGGATTGGATGATATTTGGTATTTATTAGATTGTTCACCTTACAGATTAGGAAAATTTTACAATTGTGACTTTCTATTATTCTGATTAGATTGTTCACCTTAGATCATGACAATGTTTCATTTTTTCTTCTTTGTCTAGGTAATGTACTTTTATATTACTAAAATTTCTATATTGTTCTGATAGTTAAGTTGAATAATATGGTGAGATCTGTACATGTGAAAAATTTCCAACTTTTTTTTCTATATTTATAATTCAGAGGATAACATATTTTGTGTATTAGTGCATGATAGATACAAAACTCATGATTGCATATAATGAAGATTATGATTAGCTATTGCTTCTCAAGTTCCTTAGGTTGAAGAATGGTCAAAACAAAGAAGGGTCTCGACATAGAGGAAGATCACTAGAGATTGACATGGGTATTGACATGTTACCATCAGTCTGCTTTCAGAAAACATTTGCTTGCACTTGAAAATCCAGAAGATGAAGAGGATTTGTAAACTTGTAGGATTGTATATAAATGTGTATATATGTTTTGGTACATTACTCCTTATATATATATATATATATATATATATATATATATATATATATATATTTGTAAGAAGTAATCATTTAAAATGGGATGATATATATATGTTTGTAGATAATGGTTTATTATATATATATATATATTTGTAAAAAAATGATTTATTGTTCTCTAGTATGTTTTGAAATGACAACGGTCAAATAGTTAAAATGATAATATTTCAATACAAATGATAGCAGTTAAAAACTATTGTCTAAAACCCAAAAAAATCATGAGAAATTGATGCGTTGAAAATGATAGGGTGTTCAAAGACAATGGGTACAATCCGTTATCTTTGCACTTGAAATAAAACAATTAAAAACCATTTTGAAAGACTAAAAAAAACATTGTTAATTGACGCATTGAGAAAGATAGAGTCGCTCAAAGACAACGATTAAAAAGCATTGTCTCTTCACCTGAAACACAACAGTTTTTTACCGTTGTGTTTCAAGTTGAACTATTGTGTTTAAGGAAAAAAGATGATGATTATTTCCTAAAATGACAATAGATTTTAACCGTTGTGTTTAAATTAGAAAGACAATAGTTTTTAATCGTTGTCTTTGAGCACCGCTATCTTTCTCAATGCATCAATTAACAACGACTTTTTTGATCATTCACAACAGTTTTTAACCATTGTCTATTAGTAATTTTATTATAATGAATCCTTTATATGTTGCATAGGCTAGCAATATTCTAATGGATTCAAGCCTAGCCACTGGTGCATAGTTTCAACATGGTCTAGGCCTTCTACTTGACTAAATCCTCTAGTTATTAAGCGGGCTTTATTTCTAACAAAATTTTCTTTGTCATCTAATTTGTTTCGAAAAACTCACTTACTATCTATAATTGTCACGTCCAGGGGAAGTTCCTGTCCGAAGAAATTTCGGCAACACCTCCCCTGTACGGGTGACAATCTGAAACATTTCTACAGACACAATATACATCAGCCACAGGTGGCTGGAACATACACACAACCACGCAGTTATATGTAAATCTAACAACCCACTCGGCTGTACCAAAATCAAACACAGCGGAAATCCAATAGACAACACATACAACTATAAACGAACACTGCTAGCCGGCTAGGCTTACACCACACAACAACACAACACTCCGGAAACAAAACCGGAATACAAAGCCAAATACACACTTATCATCTACCAAGATAAAAATAAACAGAATGTGGAGACTGGTCTTCTAATGTGACGTGGGGAGCGGCAGGTAGGATACTCCAAGCAACTCCATAAACAACCAGGTACCTAAAAAAGATAGTGTCCACGGGAGTGAGTTCAACAACTCAGCAGATACCAGTTGACATGTATAGTAAGCTATAACAGACAGTAATAACTATGGAGTACAGTCTTCTGGACAAAAGCTAGAAATGCACAATAGAAAAGACTGAAGAGAACTGTACTCACCAGGGCCTCCTATAGGAATAGTCAGGTGGTTATACTGAGAGTATCATAAATCCTGTATGCATGTCAAACATATACATCCATCCAAATGCAGCATATAAGTGCAACAAACACAATCAATATATGCATCAATGCATATGATGCCAATGACATGGTGTAAAATACCGGAAAATAGGCGAATATTAATAAGGGAATTTTCCGGAATTTTTGGATATTTTTCGAGAATTTTTCGGAGCTCGTACGGACGAGTTAACGGGGATAAAAACGGGGCCCGGAAAAGCCTATTTAGGCTACCCTGTTTTAATGAGGAAATGTTTTATTTCCTTTTCCTTTATCTTTTCTTTTTCTTTTTCTTTTTCTCTTATTCTTTTCCCCGTGCTCGACACCTTCTCCGCCCGTTCCTTTTCTCCTTCTTCCTCGCGCCGGTTTCCTCTCCCAAACCCGATCTTCTCCTCATCTCTCTCGCGTGCACACACTCTCCCCTCTGCCGCCGGCGACGAGAGCCGCCTCTCCTCTACTCTGCACAGTGTCGACGCCGGACGGAAGTGCCGCCGGTCTTCCTTGTGTGCCCTAGCGCCGCGGCTTCCTCTGCCCTAGCCCGACCGATCCCCCTTCTCCTCTTCCGAGCGCCGGCAACCGGCCAAGCTCCTTTGCCCTAGCGTCGACAGTCGAGCCCTCTTCGCCGGGAGACCATGTGTCAAGCCGTGCCCTAGTCTCCAGCCGACGTCTCCTCGCCGGCAGTCCGAGTCCCTTCCACCAGCTAACCTCACTGTGACCTAGCGCTGTCACCGGATCCTTATCACCTCCGACCAGTGGAGAGGAAGAGCGACTAGTTGAGGGTTGTGGAGCAACAAATACGGCTGAGAGGTATAGGTATCGTGTCCTGTGGATTTGGAATTTTATGCGCTGTGGATTTCTTTTTGATCCAGCAACTCACTTTGGGTTCGGACAGGAGCAAGGAATTCCAGCCTAGTCTTTCCCTCTGTTAAATCTCCGGTAGAGAGGAAGAACTTGGCACCATTGCAGGTAAGACATTTATGGGTATTTGGATTGATTGGGAATGCTGACATAGAGAGTAATAGATCCTTGCAGTGTCGGCAATAGACCGTTGGTAGCAATATTCTTTGGGAAGCAAGCTTTGGCAGCAACTTCTCCGACAGTGAGTTATCGGCTGAGGCATTCAACTCAGGTGAGTTTTGGTTTGAGCTTATTCTTGGGGATGATTTGGTCAAATAGATAAATTAAATTGTTGAATGAGGTTTGAGTTGTTTTAATTGGGAATTTTGAATAATGTGGAAACTCCAAGGTTTGAGTTGACTTGTGGATGTAGTGAAGAGGACTTTTGTAGATATTTATCCAAATTATATTGTCTTGGGGGTTTGACATGATGTAGAAGAACCCAGTTTATTTTGTTGTTCTTAAGGATTTTTATTTAGCTATTCATTTGAGTTGTAGCTAAATAAAAATGTATATATGTTGGTGACACAGGACCTTGACACGAGACGAGCATCTCGACGTCAGATTTGGACTAGATTTGGATATCTCTTATTGGAGGCGGGTACTTTGACTTATGTCTTTTGATATGCATGATAAAGTGTTTAACATATAGCAAGAATTGTGTTTACATTTGATTCGGTTGGTCACTACATGATCTGTTACATGTTGTTTGTTTATTTATTATGCACTGCATGTTATTATTTATCTGACCATACATGCTTTCGGTAGTGACCCAACCATGTGATACATCATGTTCAGGACCTAGGGTTTATATGATACCCTATCTGTTTGTGTACCTTCCATCCGATACATTGACTTGTGGTACACCTTTTATTTATGTATGGATCTTGCTATGCTATTCATGAGATTGCCATGCTTAGTATCATGCATCATGTTTACATGCTGTGCGATTGTCGGCTCCACTATGGTTGAGCCCATCGCCAGTTACATGTACTGCACACACCACCACCACCCATGGATTAGTGGTATATCAGGCAGGTGTGTGGCGGTTCTGCTGTTTGGCTCCGTTGGTCAGGTGACTCAGCGTGGTAGCCGGCAGTCAGTTCCGCTCTGTTTGACTCCGTTGGCATTTAGTGTAGCAGCGTGGTAGCCGGCAGACAGTGGACTCTGTTTGGCTCCGTTGGTCAGGAGACTCAGCGTGGTAGCCGGCAGAGATTTTTCCTCCTCGTCATTGTGTACCGGGAGATGAGAGCATTTAGCTCTCCCATTTATGATTTGGGGCCAGAGGACAGGAGTACTCCGACAGCATTCCGTCCACTCAGTCACTGTCAGGAGCAGTGATGTCTGAGTGCACGATCACCATATGCATTTATTGCATTTTATTGTTGTGATTGCTGCACTTATATGCTGCATTTGTATGGATGCATTTGATTGACATGCATACAGGATTATGATTTCTTCGGTCTGACGATCTGTTACCTTTGTACCTTGATCCCGGTTAGTACAGTTATCTCCTGATTTCGTTTCAGTTGCATTTATTCCTTCTCGTATTCAGGAGACTGTACTCATGATTAGTGTTGTCTGTTATTTGTTTTATTATGCATATCAGTTGTACCTGCTGAGTGTTGGACTCACCCCGCTTCCATTGTTGATATTTTCAGGTTGAGGCTGTCCGGAGCAGTTCCAGTCGCTGGCCCCCCATCTGCACGTAGAGCCAGTTCTCTACTAGTTCGTTATTTGTTTTATTTTGGCCTTTTTCTATATCAGACTTTGTTTTTAGTATTGTCTTTGGATTTTTCCTATGGATATTGTATGGGTGATACCTTTTGATGGATTTTTGATATGATATTGGATTTCATTCTACTACGTGCCTGCCTGGACGGCAGAAGAGGTGAGTTCGTTGGATTTGAGCTTTACGAGTGTAGTGGAGTAGGGTGGATTTCGAGTCAGAGTCCTATTATTATTGATTACTATTATTAACTGCGTGGTTGTGACAGCCAGAGGCTGAATATCTTTATAAACTGCGTGGTGTTTGTTTTTTTTATTTTTGTTATCATTCCAGCCGCCTGTGGCTGATGTATATGTGATATGTAGAAAGTTTCATATTGTCCGCCGTACAGGGGAGATGCTGTCGAAATTTCTTCGGACAGAGACTCCTCTGGGGCGTGACAATTTAGTGGTATCAGAGCGAGTATACGATACTTGCTATGTGTTCTGGATTTTTGAGAGCTTATGTTTTACGATCTTTGTTTTCGTATTTCGGATAGTTGATATAACCTGATACCAATTGATATGGTATCAGAGCGCCAAAGTTTGGCGATATTTGTTTGATTTCTGTGTGTTGGATTTTCGAGATATTTCTGATACCAATTCATTGGTATCAGAGCAGGGTGTGATACTTGCTTTTGGTATTTTGGATATTTTTATACTAGCCCTAGTTGCGAGACATATTGGTGTGGGCAGTTATTTTCGGTTGCACGGATTTGTCCGTTTCGATTATGTTATGGACTTCCGTTTTGAATTTATATGGATTTCCGGTGTTTGTTTTTCTCGTACGGTATTCCGAGGTCATTTTGGGGACTGGACAGCGATGGAACATCTTGTTAGAGTGTATACTAAAAGCCTAGCTTTTGGTATAAATATTTATCTAGAAATAAGAATCACATTGGTCAAATGTCTACATTTATGATAAATGTAGTTGTTCAATTAATTTATATTGTAGATGACATGGTGTGTGGTGTCACACACAGAAGATCATGTTATCAGTACCTTATAAATTATAAACAGTAGCTCACGACCATGATGGAAAGGAACGAACCATTGGAAGGTCGTAGTGTAATTAGGTATTAGTTAATCTTGACTATATAATTACACTAGTACACTCAGAGTGTATTGAGTAGGACCATTTGAGGTCGTTTCTTTTATACTGGCTTTATAAAGAAACAAAGACCTCGGTTATTATGGAAGTGTGTGCTCTTAATCCTAATATAATAACAAGCACATATATTTGATATTTATTTCTTTAATTTATCAATGGGTGAGATTTAGTTCGATAAATCAATAAGCCCGATAAGTTGGGAAATGATATCACTTATAGTGTGTGTTGTTGATTATAGAAGGAAACTGTGTCCTAGAGATACTAGGTTGATAATGTCTTCAAGAGGAGCTCATAAGGATTGTCATGTTAAACCCTGCAGGTGGACTTAGTCCGACATGATAATAAGGTTGAGTGGTACTACTCTTGGACTTAGATATTAATTAAATGAGTTGTCAGTAACTCACTTAATTAGTGGACATTCGATATCTTAAACACAGGGAGACTAACACGCTCATAATAAGAAGGAGCCCAAAAATGTAATTTGGGATTGGTGCGGTAGTTCAATAATAGTTCTCTAGTGGAATGAATTATTATTGATAAAATTAAGTTGTGTGTTCGGGGCGAACACGGGATGCTTAATTTTATCGGGAGACCAAAACCAATTCCTCCTCTCGGTCCCTATCGTAGCCTCTTATTTATAGAGTACTATACCCACCTATACCCACCTTCATACCCATGTTATAGGGGCCGGCCAAGCTAGCTTGAGGATCAAGCTAGGGCCGGCCAAACCATTGGTTCATGGGTGGCCGGCCCTAGCTTGAACCCAAGCTTAGGTGGCCGGCCCTATTTAATTTAAAAAGAATTTTAATTTTAAAATTTTCTTATGTGAAAGATATAATTTATTGAAGAGATTAAAAATTAAAATATCTCTTTTATAAGTCTCTACAAAAGATTAAAGAAAGAGATTAAATCTCTTTCCTTATTTGTAGATTAGAAAGGATATTTTATTTCTCTTCTTTATAAATTATTCACATGTTGAAAAATTAAAATTATAGAAATTTCTTTTTATAAACCAATCATAAAAGGGATAAAAATTATTGGAGAAATTTTTTATAAAATTTCTGGAGACAAATTAGGAAGTTTTAATTAATTAAAACTCTCCTTGTTTTGTTTTTTTAAAGTGGCCGGCCATTGTTTTTAAAAGAAGAAAATTGTTTTAATTTAAATAATTTTTCTTTACATGGCAAAAGAATTAAGAAAATTTTGTAATTAAATTTCCTAATTTTCCTAGGCCAAGGAATATAAAAGAAGAGGTGAGGGTGCCTTCTTGGTGACAACCTCTATTATTTTTCCTCCCTCTTTTCCTTGGTGTGGTGGCCGGCCCTTCCCTTTCTCTCTTCTCCTCTTGTTGGCCGAAACCTATCTTCTTGGTGGAGCTTTTGTTTGTGGCCAGATCAAGGAAGGAGAAGAAGGAGAGAAAGCAAGTCTCGTCTCTAGCATCCCTTGGAGCATTGGTGGTGGCCGAAATTCTTCATCCTTGAAGAAAATTATTGTGGCCGGCCATCCTCTTCCTTTCTTCCTCTTTTGTGGTGGCCGAAACTTATCTCTTGCTTGGAGTTCTTGTGGTGGCCGGATACTACTTGGAGAAGAAGAAGAAGGAGGAGAGAAAGCTTGTATCCCTTGGAGTTTGGTTGGTGTTTTGTTCTTCGTCCTTGGTGAAGCTTCTTTGTGATTGGCCGAACCTAGCTAGGAGAAGAAGAAGGTGCTTGGTGGTTTCTCATCTCGGAAGATCGTTGCCCACACAACGTCCGAGGTTAGAAGAGGAATACGGTAGAAGATCAAGAGGTTTTTCTACAAGGTATAACTAGTAATTTTTCTTTCCGCATCATACTAGTTATTTATGGAAATAATACCAAATACAAGAGGCTTACGTTCTAGAATTTCGAATATGTTTTTCGATGTTGTGTTCTTTTGTTTTTTCTTTTCCTTGTGATTTGATTGTTCTTTTTGGTTAACCTAAAGTTATTTTAGGAAATTAAATATTAGATTTCTATAAAAGGTTTTGTCTAGTCGGTGGTGGTTGCTCCCATATCCAAGAAGGTCGTGTGCCTCGCCACGTCAGTACTGGGAACCAATTATGGAAATTAATATTTAATGAAATTAATAACTTAAGGTGATTTGGGTCGAACGTGTTAAGTTCCGCAGGAGATCCAAGTCAAAACCTAAAAGAACAAATAGATTAAGTTTTGGATCAACCGTGTTAAGTTCCGCAGGCGATCCAAAATTTAATTTAAAAGAACACATGGTAGCTAGGAAAAGGTTCAGACCTTTGTACAAAATTTTTGTACAGTGGAACCTCTAGGTTTTCCGAGTAGCAACCAACAATTGGTATCAGAGCTAGGGTTTTGCCTCTGTGTATTTGGTATTAGTTTAATCATGCACATGTCATACATAATTTAGGCAGAATAATAGTAGGATGTGCTAACTTTGTGGATGCAGGATCCAACTATTATGGCTTATAGTTATTATGTGTGTGATTGGACCCTTGGACATGTCAAGGGCATTTTATTGTATGTGTATGATTGTATTAAAATACAGCAGGAGCTGTATTTAGTTTTATTAGGATTTTATTTTTGATCTAGATACATGTACATTCCTTTTATGGAATATAGGATCAAAATGTAAAATTCTATTTATGTCGCGGATCGAATCTTGCAAAGCGTGGAACCTTCTAAGGACCAGAGGCGCAGCGGAACTAGGAGAAAGATGGATGCGACAGCTAGACCCGGTGGTAGTGGCCAAATATGGCAGCAGCTTGGGATGACAACACACGGAGGACAACTAGAGATAAAAGTCATAATAGTTGAAAATTAGATTTTCTATTTATTGCTTTTATATTGTGCTGTGTGTGCATGTTAATATACATGACTAGTAGGCTAGCATAGTTAAAATTCCTTGTTTATAAATAACTAAGTGGGAGAGGGATTTTTAAATAAATCCCATGGTCTCCATTACTGGTTTGTAAGTGATGCAAACAAGCTTGCGCGTTGGCTCTGAGTGCCTTCCTCCATAATGGATGAGCTTGTTTATGGATCACTAGAACAGACTTCCATTTTTGGATGACTATAGGAAGTTAATTAAGAGCGTGTGATCTTCCCCAACGGAAGGGGCATAATCTTATTAATGGACTTAGTGTCAAGTAATGGTATACACTTAGACACATCTAATAGTATCCTCCCCATCGGAGTCACTGCTATTATTTGTGTGACCAAATGAAACCAACTATTAATTTGTCATAAAACTAGGTTGACAAGATAATAAAATTAAAGGGTTAAAACCCCTCTTACAAATGATTGATTTTGTATACGTCCACACTAACGTGGCATACAAAATTAACGGTGTTTGAGATAATTTTATTTGTCATAAAGATACGTTGACAAGATAGTTAATGGGTAAAACCCTCCTTTTACAAATGTTGAATTTGTATACGTCCACACTAACGTGGCATGCAAAATTCACGGTGTTTGAGGTGTTGGTAAATTTAAATAATATTGTTTGAGGAATCAATGTTATTTAAAATCAAAGAGTTTTGACCAAATATTTGATCAAAGACAGATCAACTATTAATTTTATTCGTCATAAAGTAAAGTTGACGAGATAATAAAATTAATGAATAAAATCTCCTTTTCGATTTTGTATACACAAAATTCATGGAGATTTTAAGGAGTTGATCTTGACCAAATGTTTTTGTGATTCTTAGGATGTTTGTCAATCCCTAGTAGTCATACTATAGAAAAAGACTTAGTAGTCCCAATTGTAATGATTGGAAATAGGACTTGGACATTAAGGTAGACTGTCTTCTTAGAACTAAGAACAATTTAGGTGTATTTAATTCATTAATTGAAACATGTCTAGTGGTGTTATCTACCAGAACCTGGAGTGTAGATACAAGATGCCATTAATCATGTCTGCAATTCATTGCAGGGTTCCAGGAAACCCGACAACTAAATGAAAGGTAAATCACCGTCCACATGGGCACTACTGTAAAAGTGGCTATTGCAGTGGGAGATATTTATCCTTTGATAAGAATAAAATATGGATTTTAAGTAATTGTCTTTACGTACCAAGTTTAGAAAGAACCTGATTTCAGTTTCTAAACTATTATAGATATTATGTCTATTTTGATAACAAAGTTGTTATCAAGAAAAATAGGAAAGTTATCTATTTTGGTATGATGATTGACAATTTATAATCCAATAACTCCCACGATGCAACAAATGGAAATTAGTAACACATCTTCTAATTTTAAGAGAAAGCAACCTTCAGAAATGAACCAATTATATCTTTGGCATCTAAAGCTAGGTTATACTTGAGTAGGATTCATTGGTAGCTGATGAACTTTTGGGTTCATTGGTAGTGGAAATCTTTCCAACCTGCGAGTCTTACTTGGAAGAAAAATAACCAAGAAGCTTTTAAGTCCAAGGGGTATGGAGTCAAAGATATGTTGAAATCGGTTCATTCTGATTTGTGTGATCCTATGACTATCCAGACAAGAGGTAGTATTGAATATATTGTCTAATTTATAGACAACTATTCAAGATACAAATAAATTTACTTAATGTATCGCAAGACTAAGTACTTTGATTAGTTCAAAGAGTACAAGGTTGATGCGGAGAAATAAAGTAAAAAGTCACTATGGAAGATCGTAGTGGCAAATACCTCTTGAGAGATTTTAGGAGTCACTTATCAGAAGTTGGATTTCAATCCCAACTAACTACATCTGGTACACCCCAACAGAATGGTGTAGTAGAAAGAAGGTAAAGAACTCTTATGGAATAATTAGATAGATGATGAGTTATTCAGATTTGTTTTAAGGATAAACTCTGAAAATGAAAGTGAACATAGTTCCTTCCAAGTCATAACTCTCTACTCATATAGAATTGCTGAATAGGCGTAAGCCTATTTTGAAGCATATTCGGATTTGGGTAATCTAGCACATATGTTAAAGAGAGATAATGATAAGTTGGATAGGAGTTCACTTGTTTGTAAATTATCCTAGATAAACAAAAGTAGGTTTATAGTCTTAAAAATCAGAAGGTCATTGATAGCATCAATGACTGATTTTTAGAAAAGGACTATATAATGAACAACATGCTCATAAGTAAATTTGTTCTTAAGGAAATAATAAAAGACATGTCTAATCTAGTACCAACTGTACAAGATGAGATACCATAAGAAAACTGCAACACGTATCACAAATGATACACAATTACAGAAAATGCCTTGTCATAGTGGGAGGGTTGTTAAGCAACCTTAAAAGATTCATGTTTTGGGAGAGTTTTTGAACTCGATCCTTGAAGAACATGAACCTGATCTCCGGACATATGATGAAGCACTCCAAGATAAATATGAAGCATCTTGGCAAAGAGTAATGAATAATAGAATTAGAATATATGTATTCTAATCTGGAAGCTTGTAGAACCACCAAGTGGTGTAAAAGCCTTTGGGTGTAAAAGGTCTATAATAGAAAAAGAGGGATAGACAGGAAGGTAGTAACTTTCAAAGCAAGGCTTGATGAAAAAGGAAACTTTTTCACTGGTAATCATGCTTAAGTCTATCCGGATTCTTTTATCTATTTGGCAAGAGGATGTCAAGACAGCATTCCTTAATGGAAGTCTTGAAGAAAGCATCCATATAAAGCAGCCAGAAGAGTTCATTGCAAAGGGCTAAGAGCATCTTGTGTGCAAGCTCAATCAGTCTATGGACTGAGGCAAAGCTTCAAGGTCTTAGAACATCCGGTTTATCAAAGTAATCCAGATCTATGGATTTAGTAACCGGATAAGTCTTGTGTATACAAAAGGTGTGATGGAAGCGTGGTGGTATTTCTTGTACTATACGTAGATAACATTTTTGGTAGTTGGAAACAATATCAAAATGTTGTCAGAAGTAAGGGTATGGTTGTCCAAACAATTCGATATAAAGGACTTGGGAGAATGTATATATTCTTGAGATCAAAGTAATAAGGGATTGCAAGAAAAAAATATATATTTTACTTATCTCAAGCTTGATACATCGGAAAAATCCTTGCTCATTTTAAGCATGCAAAACTCCTAGAAAGGTTTTTTACCTTTTAAGCATGGAGTGTCTTTATCTAAAGAGATGTCTCCGATGACATCAAAGGAGATTGAGGACATGTAGGCAGTTCTTTATGCTTCGGCAGTTAGACAACCTAATGTATGCTATGCACGAGATCAGAAATCTGTTTTGCCAAGGGCATAGTTAGCAGATATCAAAGTAACCCTAGACAAGGACATTGGACTGCAGTAAAGCATATATTAAAGTACCTTAGAGGAACTAGAGATTATATGCTAGCTTACAAGGCAGTTAATTTGGTCCCTGTGGGTTGCATGGATTTTGACTTCCAATCAGATAGGGACAATAATAAGTCAACCTCGGGGTTTTGTGTTTACTTTAGGAGGTAAAGTCATAACTATGAAAGAGTGATAAGCATAGGTGTTTTTCTGGACTCCACCATAGAAGCTTAGTATATGGCAAGCCTCTGAGGTAGCCATTAAAAGCTGTATGACTCAATAACCTCAAGATAGACTTAGATATGATTTCTGGTTTGTCCAAAGATTATTACAATTTATTGTAATAATGTTGGTGCAGTAGCAAACTCGAAGAAACCATAAGTCTATAAGGCAAGTAAACACAATAGAGCGCAAGTACCACCCAATACGAGAAATCGTATAAACGAGGAAAAGTTGTTGCCGCCTAGATTGCATCAGGTGATGACCTATTGATCCTTCCAATGAGGTCCTTAAGGCAAGAGCTTTTGATGGGCATGTTGAAGGATTAGATATCAGATGTATGGCAGCAGATATAGCAGCTTAGTCTTTTAGTATAAGTGGGAGATTGTTAGAGTATATACTAAAAGCCTAGCTTTTGGTATAAATATTTATCTAGAAATAAGAATCACATTGGTCAAATGTCTACATTTATGATAAATGTAGTTGTTCAATTAATTTATATTGTAGATGACATGGTGTGTGGTGTCACACACAGAAGATCATGTTATCAGTACCTTATAAATTATAAACAGTAGCTCACGACCATGATGGAAAGGAACGAACCATTGGAAGGTCGTAGTGTAATTAGGTATTAGTTAATCTTGACTATATAATTACACTAGTACACTCAGAGTGTATTGAGTAGGACCATTTGAGGTCGTTTCTTTTATACTGGCTTTATAAAGAAACAAAGACCTCGGTTATTATGGAAGTGTGTGCTCTTAATCCTAATATAATAACGAGCACATATATTTGATATTTATTTCTTTAATTTATCAATGGGTGAGATTTAGTTCGATAAATCAATAAGCCCGATAAGTTGGGAAATGATATCACTTATAGTGTGTGTTGTTGATTATAGAAGGAAACTGTGTCCTAGAGATACTAGGTTGATAATGTCCTCAAGAGGAGCTCATAAGGATTGTCATGTTAAACCCTGCAGGTGGACTTAGTCCGACATGATAATAAGGTTGAGTGGTACTACTCTTGGACTTAGATATTAATTAAATGAGTTGTCAGTAACTCACTTAATTAGTGGACATTCGATATCTTAAACACAGGGAGACTAACACGCTCATAATAAGAAGGAGCCCAAAAATGTAATTTGGGATTGGTGCGGTAGTTCAATAATAGTTCTCTAGTGGAATGAATTATTATTGATAAAATTAAGTTGTGTGTTCGGGGCGAACACGGGATGCTTAATTTTATCGGGAGACCAAAACCAATTCCTCCTCTCGGTCCCTATCGTAGCCTCTTATTTATAGAGTACTATACCCACCTATACCCACCTTCATACCCATGTTATAGGGGCCGGCCAAGCTAGCTTGAGGATCAAGCTAGGGCCGGCCAAACCATTGGTTCATGGGTGGCCGGCCCTATTTAATTTAAAAAGAATTTTAATTTTAAAATTTTCTTATGTGAAAGATATAATTTATTGAAGAGATTAAAAATTAAAATATCTCTTTTATAAGTCTCTACAAAAGATTAAAGAAAGAGATTAAATCTCTTTCCTTATTTGTAGATTAGGAAGGATATTTTATTTCTCTTCTTTATAAATTATTCACATGTTGAAAAATTAAAATTATAGAAATTTCTTTTTATAAACCAATCATAAAAGGGATAAAAATTATTGGAGAAATTTTTTATAAAATTTCTGGAGACAAATTAGGAAGTTTTAATTAATTAAAACTCTCCTTGTTTTGTTTTTAAAGTGGCCGGCCATTGTTTTTAAAAGAAGAAAATTGTTTTAATTAAAATAATTTTTCTTTACATGGCAAAAGAATTAAGGAAATTTTGTAATTAAATTTCCTAATTTTCCTAGGCCAAGGAATATAAAAGAAGAGGTGAGGGTGCCTTCTTGGTGACAACCTCTATTATTTTTCCTCCCTCTTTTCCTTGGTGTGGTGGCCGGCCCTTCCCTTTCTCTCTTCTCCTCTTGTTGGCCGAAACCTATCTTCTTGGTGGAGCTTTTGTTTGTGGCCAGATCAAGGAAGGAGAAGAAGGAGAGAAAGCAAGTCTCGTCTCTAGCATCCCTTGGAGCATTGGTGGTGGCCGAAATTCTTCATCCTTGAAGAAAATTATTGTGGCCGGCCATCCTCTTCCTTTCTTCCTCTTTTGTGGTGGCCGAAACTTATCTCTTGCTTGGAGTTCTTGTGGTGGCCGGATACTACTTGGAGAAGAAGAAGAAGGAGGAGAGAAAGCTTGTATCCCTTGGAGTTTGGTTGGTGTTTTGTTCTTCGTCCTTGGTGAAGCTTCTTTGTGATTGGCCGAACCTAGCTAGGAGAAGAAGAAGGTGCTTGGTGGTTTCTCATCTCGGAAGATCGTTGCCCACACAACGTCCGAGGTTAGAAGAGGAATACGGTAGAAGATCAAGAGGTTTTCTACAAGGTATAACTAGTAATTTTTCTTTCCGCATCATACTAGTTATTTATGGAAATAATACCAAATACAAGAGGCTTACGTTCTAGAATTTCGAATATGTTTTTCGATGTTGTGTTCTTTTGTTTTTTCTTTTTCTTGTGATTTGATTGTTCTTTTTGGTTAACCTAAAGTTATTTTAGGAAATTAAATATTAGATTTCTATAAAAGGTTTTGTCTAGTCGGTGGTGGTTGCTCCCATATCCAAGAAGGTCGTGTGCCTCGCCACGTCAGTACTGGGAACCAATTATGGAAATTAATATTTAATGGAATTAATAACTTAAGGTGATTTGGGTCGAACGTGTTAAGTTCCGCAGGAGATCCAAGTCAAAACCTAAAAGAACAAATAGATTAAGTTTTGGATCAAACGTGTTAAGTTCCGCAGGCGATCCAAAATTTAATTTAAAAGAACACATGGTAGCTAGGAAAAGGTTCAGACCTTTGTACAAAATTTTTGTACAGTGGAACCTCTAGGTTTTCCGAGTAGCAACCAACACATCTCCAGACGGCATATAGGTATGATATTTAATTTTATAGTTTATGATAGGTATTAGCATTCTTTATGTAGTACCTGTTTGGTTGTAGTAGCACATATTACATGTGATGGATTAGCCATTGAGCATGGTTGACCTTAATAGAGATAAAGGATTATAATCTCTGGTGATTTTTCTTATCATACCATCAGTAGTGTTAGCTTCTGTTACTACTCGTAGGAGATGGAGGCACATACCAGCCTCTGCTATTGTTAGTTGGGTAGTGGATGATACCTACATATTCCTGTTGACTTAGCCAGGAGAGTTTTATACTCATATCTTTTGGATATTAGGGTACCAGGTACGATGGAAATTGGTCATTGGGGGTTACCATGTTTGATCATTGTTGAGAATGGTTTGAGGTTGAGGGATATTGTGATATAAGATATTATGATATGTTGATTTCTAATGATTTATGAGAGTAAATGTTATGTGGTTGTCTGATGATCAATTACTAGATATTTGTTTTGATGATCTATTAGTGGATAACTATTTTGATGATTTATATTTGGGTTGTCATTGATGGTGACATAGTGAGTGTCATTTATGATATTCACAGGTTTGATGATTATGGTTGGTGATCAGATTATAAATTGGGTGCTGGAGAGTTTTACGGTTGAATGTGCCTATGAGATTTTAATAAACCTGGTTGGTTATGGATAGTTAACAGGATGATATAAAAAAAAAATGATATATGCTTCCTCTGATATGAGACTATGTGGATAAAGAATGATTGATGTTTTGAATGCTAACTTGCCCTCATGGGGAGTAGAGACTGATTCATCTGATATTATGTGGGTTGATATTTTTAAGGATAAAAATGAGAGTGTCTTGATGATCTTGAATTCTGACTTTATCTTTTGGGTCGTACACATTTATGCATATGGTATTATGTGGTTGGATATACCTTAGTTGCTTGTGGAAGATTAAGGTATTTTTGATTAGTTAGTAGATAAATGATTTAGTTTTTTGTTGGTTGATCAGTAAAGGATTGCCATACTCTATTTTTAGAGGTTCAAACCTTTAGGTTATTTGTGCTTAGTTATGTATTTAGAGCACATTTGAGTACATGTTTTGTACCAACGTGGAAAGGACTGATTTAGCCATATATCATTATCGGCTTGGATTGGTTTAGAGGATCGATGTATCCTAGTCCGTGAAGACTTTGACCGTGGACTGTATATACCTGGTGGGATAACTTAGAGGGTGCATTGGGATATGTGACCCCACTGATGTAAGGAAGTGTAGAGCAAATTGCTTAACACTTATCGGATATAATCGTTACTAGTGTATTCTGGGAGAGTACATTTAGATTTATGATGATAAAATTTTTTTTTCCCATTAGATATAGTCTTGGTAGTCTATGATATTGACTTGTAATGTTATACCATGGTATGTATATCTTTCTTGTTCCGATACCAGTTCCTTTGAACCTAGAGCAGGGATGTTACTGGATGATTAGGCTGCTTTATTTTGGGTTGCTTTTGATTGATGTATTCATGCTTGATACATATGCATGAATTTTGTTTAGATATACCCGTAACCCATGAGTGTTGGTAGCATAAGGTTGGTCTTTTTGGTTGAGCTGGTATGCTGATTTTGCATGTCTATGTTGCATGTATATTATGATTTGTTATGTGTTGTGGGAGTCCTATGGTAGACTGTCCATTTGCAAGTAGTATATGTATCCATGTTCTGATATGGTTTGAAGGTTCCTTGTGGATCATAGATATGTAGTTCGGTGTATGTATTTGGATGTGTTATTGAAGATATCTTGTCAATTAAATCCGAGTTGTAGTATAAGTACATCGGTGGTGTTTTGATGGAGGCATTTTGTCGATTTAATCTGAGTTGTGATATGTACATATGTGTTTGTTGTGATATCTGAGGTATTTTTTTTATTATGTTTGATTTATGAGTGCACCTGGGTTTAGTATGCTTTATTGGAAGTATATGTTGGATATACTCTTGGCATAGGTGAAGATATGCCATGTGAGTGTGATTTGAGGTGTATTGTTGATTTTACCTATGTTGATTTTGCACACGGGTTCGGTATGCATTGTTGGAGATATTATACTGAATATACCTGAGTTGTGAGTATGTTTGGTGTATAATAATTGGAGGATTTTGTTGATCATACATATGTTGTGTGAGCATGTGTGCTAGGTGTATACATTAGTAGCAGTATGATGATTCTACTTATACTAAATGCAGAATGTGGAGTGACTGCATTATGTCATTTGTTGAATTAACCCATCAACTAATTTTTCCTATCAGTGGATGACTCACTAGGATGCTGATAGAGTTGATGATGGATTTGAGTAGTTACTAGGTTGTTATATCCTAGGCTAACCACAGCGAATTGTGGTAGAGAGATTTTGTACAGTCTCTAGCTGGATAGTTAGGTGTCTTGGGGTACTTAGGTATTGTTTTGTGGTGGAGCGTTGCTCCCACATATCACGGATTGCTGGTAGCGGAGCATTGCTCCTATATTTATTGCAGATACATATTTCAGATTATTTGTGGTGGAGTATTGCTCCCACATATTGAGGATTTCTTGTGGTAGAGCGTTGCTCCCACATATGTGGTGTTTCCTGTGATGGAGCGTTGCTCTCACCTTGGAGGATTTATTCTTTGGTGATTTATGTTATTGATGATCAGATTTTTTGATTTATTATTGGAGATTTTATAGATAGGAATGTCTGTGATACGGACATTATGTGTATTGGTTTTTGCCACATAGGCTTACAGTGCCTTAGATGTTTTCAGGGACTCGATGATCCTGGTATGTCGAGGATGTTTGGATAGGTGTCCATTATCTTTGTGGACGATGTTGTGATCTATTACGGATCCGAGGTGAGTCACGTACACTACCTTTGCATAGATCTAGAGATGATTCGACGAGAACATCTATATGTGATTATCAGTAGTGCTGGTTTGGATTGTCTTTTGTTATGATGTTTGGGACACACGGTCATCAGTAGGAGTGTACCGTGGTTCCACAGGAGATAGAGGTTGTTACCGTTGGGAGCAGCCGAAATCAGTGTAGGAGATCCGCAGTCTTTTGTGACTCGCAGGATATTACAGACCTTTCGTCGAGGGTTTCTTCCGCATAGCTATGCTACTTTCACGCATGACCATGAAAGGCGTGAAGTTTACTTGGACTGAGGATTGCAAGACCAGCTTCTAGGAGCTGAAGCGGAGACTAGTGTCGGCTTTGATTTTTTGTTTTTACCTACGGAAGAGGACGAATTTGTCCTCTACACCGACGCGTTTCTACAGGGTATGGGTGCTGTTCTGGTGCAGCACGGTAGAGTATTCTTATATGCTTCTCGATAGTTGAGGGAGCCTGAGAAGAAAATACTCAGTTCATGATCTGAAGTTGGCCGCTATTATTTTTGCCCTAAGGATTTGGCGGCAGTACCTGTATGATATTACATTGAGATTCTCACTGACCATCGGAGTCTCAAATATCTGTTCACTCAGAAGGAACTTAATCTTCGACCGAGGAGATAGATGGAGTTCCTGAAGTATTATGATTGTACCATTAGCTATCACCTGGGAAAAGCTAATGTGGTTACCGATACACTTAGCTAGAGGTCCAGAGGGACTTTAGCTTGCCACCGAGTTATGGTCACAGATTTGATTCAGGATTTCTCTGAGTTAGACATTGAGGAGCAGGGACAGACAGAGCAAGGTATTCTTGTTACCATAGTTGCTCAGTCGTCGATCAGGACGAGAATCCGAGAGACCCAGTTGTTGAGATCTCATAGAGCTCAACGTGAGGCAAAGTGGTCCATATTATCAGACAGAGGATGTTAGAGGCATAAGACTGCCAGAAGTGTTATGCTGACCAGAGTCGGAGACCCTTAGAGTTCTCCATTTGCGACCAGGTATTTCTACGAGTTTCACCCACGAAAGGGGTGAAGAGATTGGCCTCAAAGGAAAGCTAGCTCCGCGATATATTGGACTTTTCCAGATCTCGGAAAGGATTAGATCGGTAGCTTATCGGTTGGCACTATCGCCGTCTTTGGCAGGCGTCCACGATGTATTCCACGTATCTATGCTGAGGAGATACGTACCTGACCCTACACATGTGCTGACAGATATCTCAGTTCCCGTTCATCCTGACGTCACTTATGAGGTGATTCCGGTATGGATTATAGACCGGAAAGAGCGTCAATTGCGGAACAAGACTATCCGGCTGGTTAAAGTCGGATTGCAGCATAATTCGGATGAGGAGGCTACTTGGGAGCTCAAGGATACGATCCGAGCTCGATATCCCTATCTTTTCACTTGAGGTATGTGATTTATTTACCGTTCAGCATATATACTCTATATCTGTTGTTAGTACTTGCTGATGGTAGATAACGGAATTTGGGGACCAAATTTTTATTAGTGAGGGAGAATGTAAAATATCGGAAAATAGGCGAATATTAATAAGGGAATTTTCCGGAATTTTTGGATATTTTTCGAGAATTTTTCGGAGCTCGTACGGACGAGTTAACGGGGATAAAAACGGGGCCCGGAAAAGCCTGTTTAGGCTACCCTGTTTTAATGAGGAAATGTTTTATTTCCTTTTCCTTTATCTTTTCTTTTTCTTTTTCTCTTATTCTTTTCCCCGTGCTCGACACCTTCTCCGCCCGTTCCTTTTCTCCTTCTTCCTCGCGCCGGTTTCCTCTCCCAAACCCGATCTTCTCCTCATCTCTCTCGCGTGCACACACTCTCCCCTCTGCCGCCGGCGACGAGAGCCGCCTCTCCTCTACTCTGCACAGTGTCGACGCCGGACGGAAGTGCCGCCGGTCTTCCTTGTGTGCCCTAGCGCCGTGGCTTCCTCTGCCCTAGCCCGACCGATCCCCCTTCTCCTCTTCCGAGCGCCGGCAACCGGCCAAGCTCCTTTGCCCTAGCGTCGACAGTCGAGCCCTCTTCGCCGGGAGACCATGTGTCAAGCCGTGCCCTAGTCTCCAGCCGACGTCTCCTCGCCGGCAGTCCGAGTCCCTTCCACCAGCTAACCTCACTGTGACCTAGCGCTGTCGCCGGATCCTTATCACCTCCGACCAGTGGAGAGGAAGAGCGACTAGTTGAAGGTTGTGGAGCAACAAATACGGCTGAGAGGTATAGGTATCGTGTCCTGTGGATTTGGAATTTTATGCGCTGTGGATTTCTTTTTGATCCAGCAACTCACTTTGGGTTCGGACAGGAGCAAGGAATTCCAGCCTAGTCTTTCCCTCTGTTAAATCTCCGGTAGAGAGGAAGAACTTGGCACTGTTGCAGGTAAGACATTTATGGGTATTTGGATTGATTGGGAATGCTGACATAGAGAGTAATAGATCCTTGCAGTGTCGGCAATAGACCGTTGGTAGCAATATTCTTTGGGAAGCAAGCTTTGGCAGCAACTTCTCCGACAGTGAGTTATCGGCTGAGGCATTCAACTCAGGTGAGTTTTGGTTTGAGCTTATTCTTGGGGATGATTTGGTCAAATAGATAAATTAAATTGTTGAATGAGGTTTGAGTTGTTTTAATTGGGAATTTTGAATAATGTGGAAACTCCAAGGTTTGAGTTGACTTGTGGATGTAGTGAAGAGGACTTTTGTAGATATTTATCCAAATTATATTGTCTTGGGGGTTTGACATGATGTAGAAGAACCCAGTTTATTTTGTTGTTCTTAAGGATTTTTATTTAGCTATTCATTTGAGTTGTAGCTAAATAAAAATGTATATATGTTGGTGACACAGGACCTTGACACGAGACGAGCATCTCGGAGTCAGATCGGACCTTTCTATTTTCGGAGGCGGGTACTTTGACTTATGTCTTTTGATATGCATGATAAAGTGTTTAACATATAGCAAGAATTGTGTTTCCATTTGATTCGGTTGGTCACTACATGATCTGTTACATGTTGTTTGTTTATTTATTATGCACTGCATGTTATTATTTATCTGACCATACATGCTTTCGATAGTGACCCAACCATGTGATACATCATGTTCAGGACCTAGGGTTTATATGATACCCTATCTGTTTGTGTACCTTCCATCCGATACATTGACTTGTGGTACACCTTTTATTTATGTATGGATCTTGCTATGCTATTCATGAGATTGTCATGCTTAGTATCATGCATCATGTTTGCATGCTGTGCGATTGTCGGCTCCACTATGGTTGAGCCCATCGCCAGTTACATGTACTGCACACACCACCACCACCCATGGATTAGTGGTATATCAGGCAGGTGTGTGGCGGTTCTGCTGTTTGGCTCCGTTGGTCAGGTGACTCAGCGTGGTAGCCGGCAGTCAGTTCCGCTCTGTTTGGCTCCGTTGGCATTTAGTGTAGCAGCGTGGTAGCCGGCAGACGGTGGACTCTGTTTGGCTCCGTTGGTCAGGAGACTCAGCGTGGTAGCCGGCAGAGATTTTTCCTCCCCGTCATTGTGTACCGGGAGATGAGAGCATTGAGCTCCCCCATTTATGATTTGGGGCCAGAGGACAGGAGTACTCCGACAGCATTCCGTCCACTCAGTCACTGTCAGGAGCAGTGATGTCCGAGTGCACGGTCACCATATGCATTTATTGCATTTTATTGTTGTGATTGCTGCACTTATATGCTGCATTTGTATGGATGCATTTGATTGACATGCATACAGGATTATGATTTCTTCGGTCTGACGATCTGTTACCTTTGTACCTTGATCCCGGTTAGTACAGTTATCTCCTGATTTCGTTTCAGTTGCATTTATTCCTTCTCGTATTCAGGAGACTGTACGCATGATTAGTGTTGTCTGTTATTTATTTTATTATGCATATCAGTTGTACCTGCTGAGTGTTAGACTCACCCCACCTCCATTGTTGATATTTTCAGGTTGAGGCTGTCCGGAGCAGTTCCAGTCGCTGGCCCCCCATCTGCACGTAGAGCCAGTTCTCTACTAGTTCGTTATTTGTTTTATTTTGGCCTTTTTCTATATCAGACTTTGTTTTAGTATTGTCTTTGGATTTTTCCTATGGATATTGTATGGAGTGATACCTTTTGATGGATTTTTGATATGATATTGGATTTCATTCTACTACGTGCCTGCCTGGACGGCAGAAGAGGTGAGTTCGTTGGATTTGAGCTTTACGAGTGTAGTGGAGTAGGGTGGATTTCGAGTCAGAGTCCTATTATTATTGATTACTATTATTAATTGCGTGGTTGTGACAGCCAGAGGCTGAATATCTTTATAAACTGCGTGGTGTTTGTTTTTTTTATTTTTGTTATCATTCCAGCCGCCTGTGGCTGATGTATATGTGATATGTAGAAAGTTTCATATTGTCCGCCGTACAGGGGAGATGCTGCCGAAATTTCTTCGGACAGAGACTCCTCTGGGGCGTGACACATGGTCACCCCTCACGCTAGTCAGCCATCTCAAACATATTGGTGAGACCGAGTGGGTAGGGCTGTGACAACCGTGCACTCTGACGTCACTGCTCTTGATGAGTGACCGAGTGGACGGGATGCTGTCGGAGTACACCTATCCTCCTACCCCAAATCATAAATAGGGGAGAGCAATGCTCTCATCTCCCGGTGCACAATGACGGGGAGGGATCTCGGCGTGCTACCACGCTGCAGTACACTACCCATGAGCGTCCCAGCGGAGCACCACCGAGCAAACTAACATGCTACCGCGCTGCGTCACGCTACCCATGAGCGGACCAGCGGAGCACCGACAGTGATGAAACTGGCGATGTGCTCAACAATAATGGAGCAGACTATCGCGTAGCATGCAATCATGCGAATGATGCATGATACTAAGCATGGAAATATCCTGAACCAATCCACATATATATAAAATAGCTAGGGACACAAACCCTCCGATGGTCAACCGTGGTTAGCAATTGGACAAGAATAGCTAGGGACAAGGAGACACATCATACCTTCACGTGGCCGAAAGGGTGGAGACCTGCAGCAACACCACAAACGGTGCCAGACACTCAGTGGCTGAGGTAGACAGGCGGCTGCTGCAGCACCGCCCTTTGATTTGCTCCATCAAAGGGGCGACTGGGATCTCCATGGCGAGGGGCGACGGGCAGAGGTGAAGACCTCGACACAAGGGAGAGAAGAAGGGGTCGAGTTGCAGCCTGGTGCGAGGCCGAGAGAGGGTTGTCCTCCTCTCCCGACGCGACGATTCTAGGGCTAGGGCACAGGTTGAAGTAAAGGCGGCTCGTAAGGGAGAGTTAAAGGCTTCGGCGGAGGCTATGGGAGGAAGGAGAAGGCTTGGCTCCCTTGGCCGAGGTTTTGTACACCGGAGGGGGAGAAGAAAACCGCCCCGTGTGGTTAGGGCACGGGTTCGGCGAGGGAAGAAGACTCTGCGCGAGGAGGCGTCGGTGAGGGTCAGGCACGAGGGTGGTTCGGCGAGGGAGAAAGAAAATGAAGAAATAAAAGAAAAGGAAATATAAATATAAACATTTCCTCGTTAAAATGGGGTAGCCCAAATAGGCTTTTTCCGGGACCCAATTTTATCCCCATAAACGAAGTCATACGGTCTCCGAAAAATTCTCAAAAAAATTCTAAAAATTCCGTAAAATTCACTTATTATTGTTTGCCCCTTTTTTCCGGTATTTTACATTCTCCCCCACTAATAAAAATTTGGTCCCCAAATTTCGTTATATACCATCAGCAAGTACTAGCAAAAGCTAAACAGTATAAATGCTGAACGGAACCATAACTTATATAACTCAAATGAAAAGGTGGGGGTATCGAGCTCGGATCATATCCTCGAGCTGCCAGGTAGCCTCTTCGTCCGAATGATGTTGCCATCCGACTTTAACTAGTCGGATTGTCTTATTCTGCAATTGACACACTTTCTAGTCCAGAAGAGAACTGGTATATCAGATAACACATGTGTTGGGTCAGCTACGTATCTCCTCTGCATAGATACGTGGAATACGTCGTGGATGCCTGCCAGGGACGGTGGTAGTATCAGACGATAAGCTACTGCTCCAATCCTCTCCAAGATCTGGAAAGGGTCAATGTATCGCGGAGCTAGCTTTCCTCTAAGGCCAAATCTTTCACCCCTATCGTGGGTGAAACTCGCAGAAATACATGGTCACCTGTAAAGAACTCTAGGGGTCTGCGTCTCCGATCAACACAACTCTTCTGGCGGTCCTGCGCCTCTGACATCCTTCGTCTGATAATACGGACCAACTCTGCCTCCTGCTGAGCTCTATGAGGTCCCAACAGCTGGGCCTCCCCAACCTCATCTCAGAGGGTGGGTGTCCGACAAGGCCAACCATACAACGCTTCAAACGGTACCATCTGGATAGCCGAATGATAGCTATTGTTATAAGCGAACTCTACCAATGGCAAGTGGTCATCACAACTGCCTCCAAAATCCAATACACATGACTAGAGTCTGAATGGCCCGCTCTGACTGTCCACCTATCTGCAGATGGAAAACTGTACTGAATCGGAGCTGAGTGCCCAAGGTCTACTGCAGACTCTGTCAAAAACGAGACGTGAACCGGGGGTCTCTATCCGAAATAATAGTCAACGGGACACCATGTAATCTGATGACCTCCCGGCAATACAGATTTGCCAAACGATCCAGGGAATCAGTCTTCCGGATTTCTAAGAAATGCGCATATTTGATTAATCGATCAACGATTACTCAAATCGCGTCATAGCCTCGTCGTGTCCTAAGCAAACCCACCACAAAGTCCATGGTGATATGTTCCCATTTCCACTCAGGAATAGGAATCCTCTGTAGAAATCTGACAGGTCTCTGGTGCTCATACTTCACCTGCTGACAGACCAGACATCTCGCTACAATTTTGCGATGTCTTCCTTTATACCGTTCCACTAGTAGGAACGCCTCAAATCTTGATACATGCGGGTCCTGCCTGGGTGGATCGTAAATCGAGAGCGATGAGCCTCCTGAAGTAGCTCTGACAAAACCGGGTGAGACTGAGGTACACATAATCTGCCTCGGAAGTATATAATACCTACTTCATCTCGGGGAAACTCAGTCTGCTGCCTGGAAGCTATCTAGCTGCCAATGGATTGTAAATGTTGATCACCAGCCTGGGCCTCTCAGATCCTCGTCCTAATCGAAAACTGAGCAACCATGGTAACCAGAATACCCTGCTCTGTCTGTCCCTGTTCCTAAATTCCTAACTCAACTCAGCAAAACCCTGAACCAAGTCTGTGATCACTACTCGGTGGCAAGCTAAAGTCCCTCGGGACTTCCTGCTGAGTGCATCGGTAACCACAATAGCTTTCCCCGGGTGGTAGCTAATGGTACAGTCATAATCCTTCAGGAATTCCATCCATCTCCTTTATCGGAGATTAAGTTTCTTCTGAGTGAAAATATATTTGAGACTCTGTGATCTGTGAGAATCTCAAAGGTAATACCATACAGATAATGCCGCTAAATCTTCAAGGCAAAAATAATGGCGGCCAGCGACAAGTCATGTACTGGGTAGTTCTCCTCATGCTCCTTCAATTGCCGAGAAGTAGGAGACTACCCTACCATGCTACATCAAAACATCGCCCAAACCCTGTAGAGATGCGTCGGTATAGAGCATGAATCCGTCCTCTCCAGAAGGTAAAACCAAAATCGGAGCTGACACTAATCTCCGCTTCAGCTCCTGGAAGCTGGTCTCGTAATCCTCAGTCCAAGTGAAGTTCACGCATTTCCTGGTCAGGCGTGTAAGTGGCATAGCAATCCGAGAGAAACCCTCAACGTATCTCCGGAAATATCGAGCCAAACAAAAGAAGTTGCGAGCCTCCTTTATAGACTCCGTCTACTCCCAACGGTAACAACCTCTATCTCCTGTGGAACCACGGTATACTCCTACTGGTGACCGTGTGTCTCAAACATCTCACAGAAGACAACCAAAATACGCACTATTGATCTTCACATAAAGATGTTTGCGTCGAAACATCTCTAGAACTATGCGAAGATGGTGTACAAGACTCACCTCGGATCCGTAATAGATCACAACATCGTCAACAAAGACAATGGAAACCGATCCAAACATCCTAGGAATACCAAATTCATCGAGTCCCTGAAAACATCTAAGGCTCCGCAAGCCCTAATGGTAAAACCAAGACACATAATGTCTGTATCACAGACATTCCTAACCATAAGATCCCCGACAACAAGTCAGGAATCTGATCACCGACGATATAAATCACCAAAGAATAGATCCTCCAGTGTGAGAGCAACGCTCCATCACACGAAATACCACATATGTGGGAGCAACGCTCTACCACAAGAGATCCTCCATATGTGGGAGCAACGCTCCACCACAAATAATCCGAAATATGTATCTGCAATAAATATGGGAGCAATACTCCGCTACACGCAATCCGTAATATCTGGGAGCAACGCTCCACCACAAACGATCCAAAACATGTGGGAGCAACACTCCACCACAACAATCCAAAATATGTGGGAGCAATGCTCCACCACAAGCAATCCATAATATATAGGAGCACGCTCCATCAAAACATTCCATAAGTGAACAAGACCTCAAACTATCCAACTAAAGACTGCACGAGACCACTCAACCACATCTCACTGTGGCAGCCAGGGGTATAACAACCCAGTAAGCAAATCAAATCCATCATCAACTCCATCAACATCGTAGTGAGTCACCCACTAATAGGAGAATTAGTTAACAGGGTACAACAAATGACATAATGTAGACATTTAACATTCTACATTCAACATAGGTAGAATCATCATGATGCTACCAACCATACACCTGGCACACGTGCACACACAACATATGTATGATCAACATAATCCTCCAATTAGTACACACCCAACACTCATAACACAGGTATAAATCAGTGTGATACCTCCAACAATGCATACTGAACCCGTGTGCATATATCAACATAGGTATAATCGACAATACACCTCAAACAACACTCATATGACATATATACACCTATGCCAAGAGTATAATCAATGTAATACTTCCAACAAATCATAATCGACATGAGTGTACACACAGAACAAATATAATGAACAAGATACCTCGAATATTACACCGAACACATCTGGACATATCAAAACTCAGATTAAATCGATAAGATACCTCCAATAAAACACTCAAACACATGTGCACATTTCACAACACAGATTTAATCGACATGATATCTTCAATTATACAATCAGACACGTACACCTAACTACATAGCTATGATCCACAAGGAACCTACAATAACCATATCAGAACATGTATACATATACTACTTGCAAATGGACAGTCTACCACAGGACTCCTACAACACATAACAATCATATGTACATGCAACATAGCTATGAATAATCAGTATATATAACCCAAATCAACCTGGCATTCCCCATGCTACTGATAACCATGATTTTACTGTATTATTTTGATTCATATATGCATGGTTTGATGTTAATTTCATAGGTTAAAATCATGGTTACATCACATTTTGTGCATTGTGTGTATTTTTGGACTTAATTGTAAATTACTTTATTTTTATATTATTTGATGCTAATATTTGATTCTTATTTTGTAGGCATCAAAGGATCTTAGATTTGGATCTATTTGGGCCGAAATTGGGCTCGAATCAGAGTTGAAACAAGAAGATCAAGCTTTGGGTCGATTTGGGCCGTTCATCAAGAATAGGACAGATTTAGACCATCCGTTGAAGATCTGGCCGATCCAACTTAATGGGGAGCAGATCTAAGACATTTATGAAGATCTAGAAGTTTTGATCCAGATCTGAGTTCATCCAGCCATTGATCCAGCCCGAATTAATTTGGGCCGTTTAATGAAGACTGGGCCGATCTGGGCCATCCAGTGATGATCTGATCGATCTGACCTACGGGAGGGTAGATCCAGACACTAGAGCAAGATCAATACCTTCAGATCGGATTTTGGGCAAACTTTCACCGTTGATTTAGCTCCAAATTAATCCCAGCCGTCCGTTCAGATCTGGAACAGATTCAAAACAGAAGCTACAGTGTTCTTTCTGCTTCGTCGATCCCCTTCGCGCAGCTCAGTCCCGGCGCGCGTCTTCCAGCGGATTTCGGCCCCGATTCTTTCTCCAATCGATCTTCTCAAGCTTCTACCTCGGTGATAATCTCTACGGCAGCTCATCCCGATCATCTGGAGCCTCCGGTGGGTGTTTCTTCCGGCGAATTTTGCATTTCTGTTCTTCTCTGTTCCAGCGCCGATTTGGAGGTGGTCTTCCAATCGGCGACTCCGATTCCCATCAGAGACGCTTGGAGGTGGTCCGCCGGCGTTCCTGAGCTTCATCCGATGCCCATCCGCAATCCACAGTGCTCATTCCGATCCAGAGTTTCAGATTTGCAAATTTCCAGCATTTTCGACACTTGAGTGGGTTCCGGGATGTTCTTAACTCGCCGGGGGTGGTCCGTCGGTGTAGTTGAGCACTCCTTGAGTTGATATGCCATTGAGATGTTCCATTGAGGTCCAAAGTTGGGTGGTCTCGACTTTGGCACTCTTGTGTGACGGCAAGAGTGTGAAACTTGTATGGATTGGTTATGAGTTGGATCGGTTAGGGTTTATTTAGCTTTGTTACTGTTTTATAGTTTAGCACAGATTACTTTTATGTTTTGTTATCTTTTTATGCAAGTAGTTAGCATTTCTTTCTTTGTTGAAGCTTAGTTTAATTTTAATTTGTTGCTTGGTTAAGTGTTTAGAGTTTAAATTCAAGCTAGGGTTTTAATTGGTGTTGTAGATTAGATTTATTTACATCTTGTATTTCATTCCTTAGTTTAAGAGTGTGTCAATGATTTAATCTCAATGTAGGAGTGACAATACGTTAAGGTTTGATTGTTGGCACATAGGTAGGTTTTAGTTATGCTTTAGATTAATTTCTTTACTGCTGTGTTTTCCTTTGTAGATTTATATTCAAAGCTTTAAAACCCCCAACTCCATTTTTATATCGAAAACCCCAAAAATAGGAATAAAAAGATAATCCTAAATTACATTCTACCGTTGGTTCCTCGGATCGATCCTGGGCTCGTTACTACAACATTATTGTTTAATTAAGGGGTTCAGTGAATATATACATTTGTACAGTGATGAAACTGACGATGTGCTCAACAATAATGGAGCAGACTATCGCGCAGCATGCAATCATGCGAATGATGCATGACACGAAGCATGGAAATATCCTAAACCAATCCACATATATATAAAATGTGTACCTTAGTATCAATAAGTCATATCCGAAGATCTAAGGTACACAAGACAAGTGTGGTATAAATAAAAACCTAGGTCCTGAATATAATAAGGCATGATATGTCACTACCTCTATGAGCATATATATAATCATGTGGATACTAACATAAAATGCATAACAAGTGAGCAAACAAGCATGTAAAAGGTATCCGGTAGTGACATACCGAAACAAGGACGAACATAATTATTACTAAAGGCTATAACCTACTAAACATATCAACATGACATTATCAAAGATAAGTTAAGGTACCCGCCTCAAATAAAAGGGTCCAATCCGGTAATAGATCCCTCGTCGAGACACCATCTCGAATCAAAGTCCTGTAATAAATCGTACAGTTCAGCTAAGTTTAATTATAAGCAAAATAGCTAAACCAAATTATTTTTCTCCAGGAACCCTAATTAAATAGTTAATCACAGTTAACTATCCCTAATCCAAAGCTTAGGGTTCCTTTCCTAACTTAACCACAAGTCGACCTAACTACACATGAACCACCAACTATATAACGAATCAAACATATCCAAACAAACTCAATTAAGTATCTTACCCAATTTAAATCTGCACAACTTGGTGAAGGATCTAGATACAGCTGTGAGAGACAAGAACCGCTGACCCCTGTCAGAATTAACGCCCCTTTCCTATTATGAACTTGTGTAGAAATCAACAGGAATCACCATAGCCAAAAATCTGTAATCCAAAACACCCTCCGATGGTCAACCATGGTTAGCAATTGGACAAGAACAGCTAGGGACAAGGAGACACATCATACCTTCACGTGGCTGAAGGGTGGAGACCTGCAGCAACACCACAAACGGTGCCAGACACTCAGTGGCTGAGGTAGACAGGCGGCTGCTGCAGCACCGCCCTTTGTTTTGCTCCAACAAAGGGACGACTGGGATCTCCATGGTGAGGGGCGACGGGCAGAGGTGAAGACTTTCACACAAGGGAGAGAAGAAGGCATCGGGTTGCTGGCTGGTGCGAGGCCGAGAGAGGGTTGTCCTCCTCTCCCGACGTGACGATTCTAGGGCTAGGGCACAGGTTGAAGTAAAGGCGGCTCGTGAGGGAGAGGTAGAAGCTTCGGCGGAGGCTATGGGAGGAAGGAGAAGGCTCGGCTCCCTTGGCCGAGGTTTTGTACATGGGAGGGGGAGAAGAAAACTGCCCCGTGCGGTTAGGGCACGGGTTCGGCGGGGGAAGAAACTCGGCGCGAGGAGGCATCGGTGAGGGTCAGGCACGAGGGTGGTTCGGAGGGGGAGAAAGAAAATGAAGAAATAAAAGAAAAGGAAATATAAATATAAACATTTCTCGTTAAAACGGGGTAGCCCAAACAGGCTTTTCCCGGAACCCAATTTTATCCCCATAAACGAAGTCATACGGTCTCCGAAAAATTCCCAGAAAATTTCTAAAAATTCCAGAAAATTCCCTTATTATTGTTTGCCCCTTTTTTTCAATATTTTACAATAATATATTATTTTTTGGTGAAGGTGCTAAATACCAGACTTGGTTTCTTTCAAATTTAGATAACTCTTTTTGCATTGCTATCATCCAGTTAGGATCAAGTAATGCTTCATCTATAATTTTTGGTTCTAGTGTGAATATTAGTGCAATTTGACTTATGTTTCTATAAGATATCTTGTTCTGATTCCTTAATTTGGGTCTCCTAAGATTTGATTGGTTCAATGATTTGTGTTTGTCCTAGTTATTCTTGTAACTTGATTTTCTTCTTCTTGTTCATGTTGTTCATTTTTTATTTCTTCATCTAAATTGTTTCTTATATTTTCTAAGTCTCCCACTAGTCATTGATTGGTTTATCAAAAATTATTTCTTTATTTTGGTTTAATTTAGGATTTTTAATATTTTCTGCATCAAAAATTAAATTTGTTATTTCCTCAACTTTTAATGTGTTTTTATTATACTCTATATGCACTACTGAGTATTGAATATCCAATAAAAATACCTTCATTTGATTTAGATGTGAATCTTCCTAGATAATCCTTAGTGTTTAATATAAATTTTACACCCAAAAACTCTTAAATATTTTAGAGTTGGAATTTTATTGTAATAAATTTCATAAGGTGTTTTATTTAAACTTTTATTGATTGTGATTCTATTTTGTACATAACAGAATGTACTTATTGCTTTAGCCTATAGTTAATTAGGTAGATTATATTTATTTAACATTGTTCTTGCAACTTTTTGTAATGTTCTATTTTTTTTCTACAATTCCATTTTGTTTAGGTGTTCTTGGACTTGAAAATTCAAGATGGTACCCATTATCTAGACAAAATTTATTAAACTTATGGTTTTCTAATTCTTCTCCATAGTCACCTCAAATTCTTTTAATTTTTATATTCTTTTCATTTTCAATGAATTTACATAAATTAATAAATTGTTCAAGTGTTTCATTTTTAAGTTTTAGGAATTTTAAGCATATAAACCTAGAAAAGTCATCATTTATTACTAAATAATATTGTTTACCATTTAATGACTTGGTTCCATGGGTATCAAACAAGTTTAAGTGTAGTAGTTCAAGTTAGTTTACGTGTAGATTTGGTTTGTTTTCCTTATTGACAAGCATTACAAACTTTGTTTTCCAAGTTTCTTAATTTAAGTAATCCTTTAACTAGTTAACTTTTACTTAGTTTTGATACATTCCTAAAATAGGTATGGATCAGTCTCCTGTGCCACAACCAATTTTCCTCTTGTTGTGTTAGAAGATACTTAAGTGAGGAACTAGGTAAGTTAATTTTATAGATGTTGTTTTGTCTAATTCCTTTTAAGTTTATGTCAAATCTTTTAATTAGGCATTTATTAGCATGGAATTCTACTACATGACCTAAGTCACACAACTGACTAATACTAAGTAAATTGAAATCAAATTTATCAACAAGTAAAACTTTATGAATAATGAAGTTAGATATAAGTTCAATGTTACCTGATCTAATTATCTTAAGTTTTCCATTATGTTCGAAGGCTACTGATCCTATGTTTTCAATTTTATCTTGATGAATTTTTAATGATCTCTAGTAATATGTCTAAAGCATCCACTATCCAACACGCATTGATTTAGACTTTTATGTCAATTTATAAATTATGTGAAATTTATTAGATTCTTATGATTTTTAACTGTTTTTCTGCATCTCTCATCTTTTAGATTTTTAAACATGATAGCCTTATGAGTTTTGAGAGATGCTTAATTCAATTTGTTAACATGATTTGTCTAAGATAATTTAATCTTTTGGGTTAGATTCAAACTCATCTTTGAATTTATCAAGCAAGTGTTTTGATAATAAACTTCCAGACCGTGGTGAGTCACAAAGGACATCATTAAAGTGACCATGTGTTTAAGACAAAGTTTTTCCAAAACATATCATCCATGGGACTTGGTACTAATTAACTACTAAGTCTTGGTCTAACTAATTCAGATTAGACACAGGTAGCTTCAGTTAAATCCAATAAGTCTAGTGCACCAAGTAGAACATATATAATTCAACCTCGACATGCATTCAACATAGCTTCCTTAACTTACTATCATCTCAACCTTCTCTGATACCATTGATCAAGATTAAAATATTTTCCCTATCTATCCATTCTAAGCATAAAGTAAACATGTCATGATATTTAAAGCATAAGGATAGCATGAAATTTAAAGAAAAGAAAAACAAAAACAAAACTTGCTCCCCTAAATTAATGATACAATTTTGTTTTCCCCTCCCCTTGGATCATAGTATTAGTATTGTTTATTTACATAGTAAACATGCTCTTTTGGAACCTAAAATTTGTTATTTCCCACTTTGTTAATCAAATGTGTTTTTCTAACCCATGCTTGACATCTTTTAGCATTTCTATTTACTAAAGTCAGATAAGTTATATTTTAGTGTTAAGCTTGTATCCAAGTTTGGATTTATTGTACAAAACTCTTTGAGTTCCAAGTATCATATTTAGATACTTGGAGCCCTAAGTGAACTTTTCCAATGTTGTCTTAAACTCTTTAACTTGACCTTTTAAGAAGGAATTCTCTTCCTCAAGTTTTTTGGACTTGAGTTGGGGTTACTTCTTGAACTTAGTTAGTTTAAGGGTTTAGGCTAATCTCCACCTTGAGGGTTTTTACCTCCTTTTGGAGGGATCTAACACAGTTCTTAGATTTAGCTAACTTTCTGATCAAGCAGGCAATTTTATTGTACATTTTATCAACTAGGGGAGAGTTTACATCATCTTCTTGATTGTCTAAAATTGATATGAATCCATGACTTTTTTCTATCTCGGACTCAGATTCAAGTTTGGACACTGTTGGTGCGGGAAGCATCCGACGATCAAACCTTAGTTCTGATAATGGCAAAGGATTCAAAGTTAAGTTAGTGTGTGATCTAACATATTTGAATAAGTGTTTCAGGAAAGTCCTAGCTGCGGTTAGGCAAAGGGAAAATCCTAAGGGGTGGTAACCTTAGGTCCTAGGGGGCGGTAACCCTAGGTGAGGGAAAACCCTAAGGGGTGGTAACTTTAGGTCCTAGAGGGCGGTAACCCTAGGTGGAGGAAAACCCTAAGGGGTGGTAACCTTAGGTCCTAGGGGGCGGTAACCCTAGGTGGAGAAAAACCCTAAGGGGCGGTAACCCTAGGTCCTAGGGGGTGGTAACCCTAGGCGGTAAGTCCAGTCGGTCTGGAGGATCGGACTGGCATCAGGTAATCTCTCCTGAGGGGAGTAGGTGAGGACGCGTTCCCCGTAGAGGGAACAGTAGGCGTCGGGTCGACCTAGGGTTTCCGGTTGGGAATCCGAAGTCAGACTCGGACAGTCCGAAGACTGTCAGTTATTCCTTACTGTGTTTTATCAGATTCTAACACTATCTTGCAGGGGATTTTGCTCGGACTAACCTTGTTTTGCAAGTGAGGAACCTGCTGGAAAAAGATGGTACAGGCGCCCGGGACCAAACTTTATCCCTGCCGCGACTTCGCCACGTGGAGCATCCTCGTTGGTTGGCCACGTCACACTCCAGGCGCCCGGAAGGGATCCAGGCGCCCAGAACCGCATATAAAAGGAGGGTTGAGGTGCAGCTTCAAAGAACAACGAATTCCAAGCTTTCTTTTGTGAAGTGCTGCCAACGAGACGACCTTGAAGTGCTACTACTCGACGTCGACAACCCGAAGCTCAGACTCTTCGATCTTTTGTTGTCGGTATTAGTTTACTTATTGCATTAATTGTAATTCAAATTGTAATCTTTCCGATATATAGTTGTTGCCCACCGAAAGCGGTCAAGGACCGCGGGCCTTCGAGTAGGAGTCGTCATAGGCTCCGAATGAAGTAAAACACCTGCGTCTCTGTGTGTTTGATTTTACTTTCCGCTGCGTTGAAACTCTGCGTTTTAAATCGTTAAAATAGCCACGAGCGCTATTCACCCCCCCCCCCCTCTAGCGCTTTCGATCCATCAATTGGTATCAGAGCGGGGTCATTTTGAATCGGTGCAACCACCATTCAAAATATTTTTTCGCGGTATTTTTTTTTCGGAGTCGATTAGAATTTAGCCTCATAGCTATATTCTAATTCTTTTTCCCTCGAATCAGTTTTTCTCGGAATTGGTGCAACACCACCCAAGTTCGAGATCCATTTTTTTTCTTCTACCGCACTACTAAGCCAGGACCAAGTCCTGGGACATTTTTTTTGTGGTTGTTTTTCGCTTTAGGTAAAACTGAAATGGCCCTTCAAGAAGGCTATAGTACTGCCCGCCCTCCGCTATTCACCGGAGACGACTTCGGGTACCGGAAAGGTCGGATGGAGGCATATCTCCAGACTCACTTTGAAGTCTGGATGATTGTCGAAACCGGATTCAAACTACCATCTGACAGTGCCGGCAAACCACTACCGTACGAGGACTGGGATGCAACTTTGATCAAGAAAGTAGAAGCTAATGCCAAGGCAACCTGCACCCTCCAGTGTGGCCTATCAAAAGAAGAACTCAACCGTGTCGGCCCCTTCAACAGTGCCAAAGAACTATGGGAGAAGCTTATTGAACTTTACGAAGGGACATCCGACACCAAAGTAAGTAAAAGAGACTTAATTTTTAATAAATTATTTAACATCAAATTGCAGGAAGGTGAAACAGCTGCCCAACTCCATGCCCGGATTCAAGATCTGCTCAATGGTCTTCATGCAATTGGACAGAAGGTAGACAACCGGGACATCATAAGGTATTCTCTAAATGCCTTTCCAAGGAACACCTTGTGGGCATCCATGGTAGATGCCTACAAGGTCTCCAAGGACTTATCTACCATTAAATTAGATGAACTATTTGCTGAATTCGAACTTCACGAACAGACTAATGCACGCCCGACCGAGAAAGTGTTGTCTTTGGTTGCAGGAACAGGGAGATCGCGTGAGTCAAAAATCAAGCGAAGAACCGAACCTGAGTCAGAAGAAGAACCAGATTCGGAAGACGATGATGAACTTACAACCGAGATAGTCAACTTAGTAAAGAAGCTCTGCAAAAAGAAGGGCTTCAACAAAAAGGATCTCAGAAAGGCCATTCAGTCTAAAGAAGCCCAACCAAGCTCGAAGGTTAAATTCGAAGTGACATGCTATGGGTGCAATCAGAAGGGTCACATCAAGGCAAATTGCCCGAACCAGAAGGATTCAAAGAAACCCAAAAGAAAGAAGGCATTGAAGGCAACATGGGACGAGTCTTCTTCCGAGGAATCCGACGACGAAGAACTGGAACAGACGAACTTTCTCGCCTTGACAGCCAGGGACTACACCAACAGATCCGGAAGTGAGGACGAATCGGAAGCCGAGTCCGAGAGAAGCCACGGATCCGCATCCGTTTTCGAAGGGCCGAACCCCTCTGTAAGTAAAAGTCGTTTATATAGTTTAATTAATTATTTAATGCATAAAGTAGCTAAGTCTAAGATTCGAATTAAAGCGCTTCTAAAGGAGGTAACACTCCTTAAAGAAACGCCTAACAACGAATCCTTAACTGATCAAGTTCAGACTGGAACCTCAACTCAAGTTCAAAAACTTGAGGAAGAGAATTCCAATCTGAAAAGTCAAGTAAAGGATTTGAAAACAACTCTAGAGCGATTTTCCTTGGGATCCAAGAATCTTGACTTAATTCTTGGAACTCAAAGGGCAATCTACAATCGAACTGGACTAGGATATAAAAAGAAGTATAAATCGTACCTATCCTTAATAAACAAACCAAATAGAAAAATGGTCCAAGCATGGGTTGCCCAGTCCAACCTGATCAATCAAGTTGGACTTGGACATTATTGGGTTCCTAAGGATCAAATACATTACCTCAATAAACCTTATCGAGACTATGATCCAAGGGGAGCTAAAACAATAAAAATTCGAAATTAATCTAAAAAATCAAAATTCAAAATTCAAAATTAATCTAAAAACTCAAAATTAAAAATTCGAAATTAATCAAAAACTCAAAATAAAAAATTCGAAATTAATCAAAAACTCAAAAATTCAAAATTCAAAATTCAAAATTCAAAATTCAAAACTCAAAATTCAAAATTCAAAATTCAAAATTCAAAATTAAAAATTTAAATCTAAAATTCAAAATTCAAAATTCAAAATTCAAAATTCAAAATTCAAAATTCAAAATTCAAAATTCAAAATTCAAAATTCAAAATTCAAAACTCAAAATTCAAAATTCAAAATTCAAAACTCAAAATTCAAAATTCAAAACTCAAAATTCAAAATTCAAAATTTAAATCTAAAACTCAAAATTCAAAATTCGAAATTAATCTAAAATTCAAAACTCAAAAAAATCAAATAGAAGGAGAGTCCAGAATAGCTGACAACTCCAAAATCTATTTACCCGACAGGGTAACCGAACTTAATCTACCCGAAATGGGTAAACAAGAGTAGATTACCCGGATGGGTAAATAAGGATAGATTAAAAAGGATTAAATTTTAACTTGAAGCACAGTACTGGTGAAGTTTTTGGATGATAGTACGTTGGGAAAACTTGGGCATCGCATGTCTAGGAAGATATGGCTTCAACCTGGTGCATATGGCCAAGTGGAACTAACCGAAGCTACCCTTAAATGGATCCTAACTAGTTAGACCAAGGTTTAGTATTAAGCTCAATGGGTAGGACTATTTGGGAAACCTCGAAGGCATGGTTACTTTAATGAGCTCCTTGTGACTCACCATAGCCCAGAAGTTTATCCAAAGAACGCTTACTTGTTGAACCCAAAGCTAAACCCGAATCTAACATAAAGTTAAACAAAACCCTATAAATTGAACTAATTCATCTCACAAAATAATAGGATCCCCTGATTGAAAACAAACATCGGGTGAGATGACTAAGTAAATTAAAATATTCCTCCAAATTACTTAACTTAAACATCTTCAAATCAAATTAACTTAAACAATTTCAAAATTGAATTAATTTAAAATAATTCTCAATTAAACATGTTTAAAATCAAATTAACTTAAACGTTTTTAAGTTAATTAAAAAATTAAAAAAAGGGAACGAACAAACAAGGCTCACACGACCCCGGGCGCCCGGAACAGGTTCGGGCGCCCGGACTCCCTTATATATAGGGGGCAGGAGGCGCCCCCTACCCTTGCACCCAAGTCTTCCTCCTTAAAGCTTCTTAGCTTACCTGCAAAGATTTTCAAAATTTAAATTTTCCGCGGTTGATACGGAGTCGTGACTCAACCGAGGTCGTCAGTTCTAAAATTTATTACAATGGCTCCTCGGTAAAATTTCTATCCCCTCCTAAACTTTATTTCTTATAATGCTTGTTTATTTCCTAGTGTAATATTAATTTGAAATTTAGAAAGCATCCTAAATCTGGTGCTGGGCCCTCTACACCTAGCATTGACCCTAAGTTTCCCACCGAAGAACTTAGGATTAAGTTTATGTCAACAAATTACATGGCCATTAGAACCAAATGTATAGATAGATCGTTCTTTCTACGCTCTTGTATTCTAGTCTCCGAGGCTATAAGCCACTATAGGTTGCGAAACCTTGTTGAGTGCACCAGCCCAATAAACATAAGTTTATGTGCCGAATTTTACAACCTAGTGAAAGTAGACGACTACTCCTATACCACTAGGGCAGCTGGCACGGATATCACATTATCTCCCACCACCATTCGTGAGTTTCTAGGGTTACGAGAGTCATCCTGCACCTTTTTATGCTATCCTCCTAGAGAGCTACCTTTTGGAGATCCCTACTCACATATTACCCTCGATACGATCTATTCGTATTTCTTTGAGGACCAGCGTGATCCCACTGAGACCCAGTTTAGGTCACTTAACCTTAGAATTCAGGACTACGCCCTTTATAGGGTTCTAGTACTTTGTATTCTACCGCTGACCACTCACGACATTGCGGTGATGCGTCCATTTCACTCCTTTCTTCTCTATGCCCTATGTCATAGGTTAGACATAGACATCAGCCTACACATCTTTTCCACTATTATTTACGCAGCTGGATACGTGACCAGCAGACGAGTACATATGCCTTACTGTCACATTTTGACAGCTTACATGTCCTCATTGCACATTGATGTCACTGGAGGTGACATCTGCCACATGACCGAGTTTGACATCATAGGAGCTAGGAACTTTTCCCTAGCAAATATCCATATAGACGATGAGGGTACCATGTCCTGGCGTAGGGGGGCACAACACCAACAGGCGGGGGAGGCAGAGCAAGATGAGTTCATGTTGGCACTATTTCCTGAGGAGGCTGCTCCTGCCTCACCACCACCTCGAGCACCACACCCAGCTCCCCGCACTCTAGCTGATCGAGTTTCCGGACTAGAGAGGGCGATGTCGAGTCTCCAGAACGAGAGCTCCGAGTTTCATCAGGCCATGCGGCGAGAGGTCTCCGATCTTCGACGAGAGGTCCGACAGGAGGTCTCCGACTTACGACGAGATGTACGGCAGGAGCTCTCCGACTTACGCCGAGATCTATGAGAGGACGATCGGGCTCGTCACACTGAGCTCCTGACACTACTCCGGTCGCTGGGTTCCGGACCACCTCCCTCATCATCTCAGTAGCTCCGACTGTAGCTCTATTATGACTCTAGTACAGCTTGTAGCAGCTCTATTATGACTCTTTTATCTATGTCGACTTTTTAATCTAATAGATTGTTTTACTTCAGGCTTGATTGACTATACCTTAATCTAATAGATTAGTCTTTTAATCACATTTTTATAACTTCTAGGCAAAATTGATTTTCCAAAATCCCTACTTTACTAGACTTTCGAAAGTTGGATTTAGCCTAGGATTTTCCCCTAGAAATCATGTTCCCCCAGGATTCGGCCAGAGCATCTCACAAACACCTAGGTTTACCTTGATTGTGTTTGTAAACATAGAACGGTGTGAGATGCATAGGGTACAGCCTGGACTCGAGAATGCTTATTTCTGTGCATCAATATGAGTCTGGGCGTTAAATACATGATTAACAGTAATCAAATCAAGTCTTCCAGCCTTAGTCAAATCTAACTGGATCAATTGACTTGACTTGACTAACCAAGTGAACACTGTTGCCCTCTAGGCAATCAGCAAGTAGCTAAACGGTTAGACAGTTGGTGAAGGAAATAATAAGTTTAAGCATGTCTGTACTTAAGGGATCTGATACCTGATCAAAACAAATCTTTACTCATGCTTGGACTTTAGGGCTCTGATACCTTACTAAAATAAAATGACAAGCTATTAACAAATAAGGTTATCGCTTCTCCTTTGCCTTAAGTATTTTTTAAATTCATTTCAAAGCAGCTTTCTCAAAAACTTTCTCCAAATTTAAAACTTTCAAGTGTCCTCTATTCTGAAAATCCTTTTTAAATCTTGTTAGAAAGTTATTTAAGATGAAATCTTTTCGAAAATTCGTTAAGTTAAATTTTTTTTTAGAAAATTATTTAAAGCCTTAAAAAAAATTTTAAGTTGAAAACCTTCCTTGAAAATTTTCTTTAAAAACCTGAATATTTTTACTTCCAGAAAATTTCTGAAGTTGAAAATTTTGTTTGAAAATTTCTGAAGTTAAATTTTTGTTTGAAAATTTTTTCTCCTCAAAACACACTAAGTTAAAAAGAGTTCCTCTTTGCAAATCTCTTCAAGCAAAATCAATTGATAAAATTTTGAAAAATATTGCTATTCTAAGGTGTTGCCTTACACTTGCTCCTTGCCTAAGTTAAAATGTTTTCTGCTAAAATCTGTCTTGAAAAATTAAGTTTTTCAAAACTAGCTCATTTTTGATATATGGCAAAGGGGGAGAGTAGAGAAATTCAAAGAAAGAAATAAAATAGAAATTCAAATTCAAAGAAAATATTTTAATGGGAGCTTGTATTAAGGGGGAGCTATGTTTATGCTTATCTTGCTATCACGCTTATCTTGTGTCTTGTGCTTATACATAACAGCATATTTCTTTTACTTAACATTGAATTTCGGTTGCCATTATCAAAAAGGGGGAGATTGTTGGTGCGGCAAGCATCCAACGATCGAACCTTAGTTTTGATAATGGCAAAGGATTCAAAGTTAAGTTAGTGTGTGATCTAACATGTTTGAATAAGTGTTTCAGGAAAGTCCTAGCTGCGGTTAGGCAAAGGGAAAATCCTAAGGGGTGGTAACCTTAGGTCCTAGGGGGCGGTAACCCTAGGTGAGGGAAAACCCTAAGGGGTGGTAACCTTAGATCCTAGGGGGCGGTAACCCTAGGTGGAGGAAAACCCTAAGGGGTGGTAACCTTAGGTCCTAGGGGGCGGTAACCCTAGGTGGAGAAAAACCCTAGGGGGCGGTAACCCTAGGTCCTAGGGGGTGGTAACCCTAGGCGGTAAGTCCAGTCGGTCTGGAGGACCAGACTGGCATCAGGTAATCTCTCCTGAGGGGAGTAGGTGAGGACGCGTTCCCCGTAGAGGGAACAGTAGGTGTCGGGTCGACCTAGGGTTTCCAGTTGGGAATCCGAAGTCAGACTCGGACAGTCCGAAGACTATCAGTTATTCCTTACTGTGTTTTATCAGATTCTAACACTGTCTTGCAGGGGATTTTGCTCGAACTAACCTTGTTTTGCAGGTGAGGAACCTGCTGGAAAAAGGTGGTCCGGGCGCCCGGGATGGATCCGGGCGCTCGGAGGTCCGGGCGCCCGGAACAGGTCCAGGCGCCCGGGACCAAACTTTATTCCTGCCGCGACTTCGCCACGTGGAGCATCCTGGTTGGTTGGCCACGTCACACTCCAGGCGCCCGGAAGAGATCCAGGCGCCCGGAACCGCATATAAAAGGAGGGTCGAGGGTGCAGCCAAAGAACAAGACATTCTAAGCTTTCTTTTGTGAAGTGCTGCCAACGAGACGACCTTGAAGTGCTACTACTCGACGTCGACAACCCGAAGCTCAGACTCTTCGATCTTTTGTTGTCGGTATTAGTTTACTTATTGCATTAATTGTAATTCAAATTGTAATCTTTCCGATATATAGTTGTTGCCCACCGAGAGCGGTCAAGGACCGCGGGCCTTCGAGTAGGAGTCGCCATAGGCTCCGAACGAAGTAAAACACCTGCGTCTCTGTGTGTTTGATTTTACTTTCCGCTGCGTTGAAACTCTGAGTTTTAAATCGTTAAAATAGCCACGAGCGCTATTCCCCCCCCCCCCCCCCCCTCTAGCGCTTTCGATCCATCAGACACTTCTTTATTTGCCATTAAAATCATGAATCTCATCTAGTTTGGATCTTCCTTGTTCAACTCCTCCGAAGATGATTTGTTATCCTACACTTTATTATTAGATAATTTATTTAAATTAAGATCACTTTTCATTACCTTGAAACATAGATTTCATAGTGAATTTCTACCCGCTTATCTCAAAGCTCCTTAGCGTTGTTGGAAGATCTGGCTTGATCAAGTTCATCATTTGTCAAGACACATTGTAGGTTGTGTGTGGCCCAAGTATCGATTTGAGACTTCTTGATGTCAGGAGTCTATCTTTCCATATTTAGTATTGGGAATACAATCAAAATCCTATATTGGAAATACATGAAAAAGATTATGAGTTTATAAAATGAAAGATATCTCCATTAGTATGAACTCTTTTGGGTAGACCGCAAAAAATAAATTCATGAGGACTCAGGTCCAAAGTGGACAATATGATACTATTATGAAAATATATGAATTTTTTTTCCTAACAAGTGGTATCATAGTCATGGTCTAGATCAAACAATGTGGATGAATAATGACCTTGAACAAAGGAGGTGGGTCTCCCATATGAGTGAACTCTAAGCAAAAAGTCTAAGTAGGCCAAGGGTGACTAGGTGCTTGGAGGAAATCTTGGGGGAGTGAACCCTAGGTGGTGAAAAGTTTAAGCAGATCAAGGGTGACCTGATACTTGGCATAAATTATGGGGGATTGAACCCAATGTGGTGAAAATTCTTAGAGGAGATGAGTGATGTCAATTGACTGGATGCTTAAGGGGACTCCCGAAGCAAGTCAATAGTGATGTAATACTTGAGACGAGGCCTAAAGCAAGTCAAGGGTGACCCAATGTCTAAGGGGAGACCTAGACCATGAGAATAATAGCGGACCTTCATTTGAGGGGAGGTTTGTTAGAAATACAATCAAAGTCTGACATTGGAAATACATAGAAAAGATTATAGGTTTATAAGATGGAAGATATCTACATTAGTATAAGACCTTTTGGGTTGAGCCCCAAAATAAATCTATGAGGGCTTAGGTCCAAAATGGATAATACCATATCATTATGGAGATATGTGAATTCTTTTGGTCTTAAAATTTAGCAGTTCTATGGATTCATTGACTAGCATGGTGAATCCATTCTCGTTGATGATCCATGTATCAATTTCTGTCTTCAAGAATTGCTCCATCCGCCTTTCCATGAGTGGAAATTTATTCAGTAGAAGAGTGGTGGACGAGTGGTAATGAACCCTTTTTGTAGAGACATTTTCAATTCTTCTAAAGAAGAATTTAAAATAAACTTCAAGACTTTTTACCGTCTTGGGTAAGTAGTGTAAAAAAAATATTCTATTGAAAATAGATAATTTTCAAGTTCTTTTTCAAATAGAAGAAAAGAATTTTCAAAATCTTGAAAAAGTGATTAAACTTATTCAAAGCAAACTGGCTCTAATTCCAATTGTAGGATCAAAATATGCAATAGAGGGGGATGAATATCATGGGTTTGAAAAACCTTTCTTTTTGAAAACTAAAATAGAGAGAAGCAGTAGAATAACTAAAAATGAGAAGACATGTTTAGTTTACTTAGTTCACAGTCCAATGCCTGCTACTCCAAGGCTCACAATGACTCGGATATCTTTTGAATGGGTAATCCACTAAGATTCTTCTTTCCTAAAAGCTTTCAGAGAAGAAGAAAAATTCGTACAAGAGAAAAAAGAGTATAATAACAAGCTATTTTCTCTTTTAATGAATGTAAGTAATTAAATGTTACCAACAACACTTGAATAGATATTCAGTGTAGGTTGTTGGAGAGTGTCATGCCCCGGGGGAGTCCCTGCCAAAGTAAATTCCGACAACATCTCCCCTGTACGGGTGATAATCTGATACTTAACTACATAGCCCGTAGGGCCTCATAATCCTCGGCCAACACAGCCGGAACATATACAATAATATAAACAAACAATCCACGCAGTTTATAATAAAACCAACTCCACTACTCGAGAAAATGCACAACCCACAACGAAAAATCATCGCAGCAGAAAACAAGGGTAGTAGACCAAACTCGATATAACATCCACGAGTACAATATCTACACATCACACGCATGTAGATCACAAAACAAGGAAACAAAGTCTAAAAGTAAAAAACCATATATACACGAGGTGGGGGACTAGCGACTAAACCTCCTGACAACCTCAACCTGAAATAGAAATAAAGCAACGGGGTGACTTCAACAACTTAGCGGGTATCAAGCTGGCATGCATAGTAAGATATGTCTAACAGTAATAATCATGGAGTACATTCTCATGATCAAAAATAGGAAATGCGAAAACTGAACAAGCAAAGAAGTTGTACTCACCAGGACCTCCTATCCGGATATAAGGGTCATCAGACCAAACACATCATGTCTCCTGTATGCATGTCAATCATATGCAACCACAAAAATACAGCAATCACAAGCAATAAATGTAATTCATGCATATGATGAAAATGTCCTGATCACCCCTGACGCTAGTCAGCCACCTCACACACGATGGTGAGGTCGAGTGGGTAGGGTTGTGATAACTGTACACTCTGCCATCACTACTCCTGAGTGACCTAGTGGACAGGATGCTGTAAGAGTACACCTATCCTCCTACCCCAAATAGAGTGGGGGAGCCAAAGCTCTCATCTCCCTGTGTTATAGTCAAGGTGAAATCGGGCAACGACATCGTGCAGAGATCCAACATAATCAGCCAGCAGTGTTAAGCAGAGATCCAACACCGATGGCCATGGTTCAACCTCAACAAAGGGATCTGTGAGACGGAGGCAACATAACCTAAAGTTCTATCAACTGCTACCCTGCTTAGATCCAAAAGTGAGAGAGTCAACATGAGAGATCCAAAGATAAGAAGAGGATCGTCGGCTTGTACCTGCTACAAGGTGTGGCTTCGTGCTATAGCACATGACAATCGGGAGAGCAGGATCGATTAAAGGTCGCATCAAACATTGTCGATCCAAGCCCTCATGAGGAGTCGATGGTGATCTATGCCAGCAATAAGGGGGAAAAGGGCACAGTGATGAAGAGGAGGAAATCGGGCTACCCGCACTAGGGCAGAGGGAAGGCGGTCAACGCTCTATAGCTAGCAACCGATGTCATGTCGTGGCGACCAGAGGCAACGCGATGCAAAGGAGGAGGAGAAGGTCTGTGGCAGCGCAAGAAGAGGAAGGAGACAACGCAAGGAGAGGGCTCAAGGGCTTTCCTTGGCCGATCGATTTTGTACACGTGGGAGCAGAGGAATCGAAGCGACATCATCGGGTTGGGGAAGATGATCAGTTTAGAGGAGACGAAGAGAAGATCAGGTGGAGAGGGGGCGCAAGGAAGAGGGAAGTGGGCGAAGAGGAGTTCGGCTGTGTGTGTTTTAGGGCACGGGTGAGAAAAAGAAAAATGAAATATTATAAACTTAGGTATCTCTAATTAAACCCTAGGTTAATTCCTCAATCAACTCCCACTTTTAGGTATTCCAAATCGGCTTTTCACTTAGCCTAGAAATTCATCCCCTTAAAGTCGGCATACGAGCTCCGAAATTTTCCCATAAAATTTTTAAAAATTCCTAAAAATTTTAATAAGATTATTCATCTATTAAACCTTATTATTTAATTATTATTTGGGTACCATATTTTATAGAGAGCCTTTTAGCATAGCAACAGTATCACTTGCACGAACGAAGTCGCAAAGAAGTATGAGAACAAATTGAATTGAATACACAGCCTTGGACCTCAAGGCTTCTTTTATAAATTTTTCATCCGATCGATTGATCTTCAAAATCTGCTCGAGTTCATGTCAAGGTTCATGATCTGTCTAGATCATATCTCTTGAGAAATCAACCTTATTGGTTGACCAACCACCTATTCGGTTGACTAAACATCAAAATTTTCTTTTGTTACCTGGTCCGATCTTATCTAATCTGTGCTTACCATATATATTTGGTTGACTAACTCCATATTCGATGGACTAAACCCTTGAATTCCCTTTATTTCTTGATCCAATCTTATCCGATCTCTAGTTACCAAATCCATATGATAGACCAACTCCATAATCAGTAGACTGAACCTTTATTTCCTTCTTTGTTGGATTTCAATTTGATCTGTGACTATGTACTAGGATTGGTCACCCAAACCTCCATGTTCAGTGGACTGAATCCTTTGGTCAACCAAAGACTTTGTTTAACTATAAAACAAAGTTAGCACAATAGATATTATGAATAATAATAATGTAAAATAGAGTTAGATTCATAAATGTATGCATAGATTTTTTGATAGTTAAGACAGTATGATCTCAACTTAGAAATTTCTATTGGTTTCTTTAGTTGGATCAACACCTAGGGTTGTCCTTATTGGTGCAGTAAGCACCAATGATCAAACTTAGGTTTTGATGATTGACAAATAGTTAAAGTTAAGTTTTGTGTGATCTAATGTTCTTACCAAGTGTACAAGACTTGACAAGTTTGGAGAATATGACACCAGGCTAAAATCTAGTTAGGTATGTTGGACCTAATAGCTGGTGGGAAGTCCAGATAGGTCAAGCACTAACCCGATATCTAGCAGAAAGTCTAACTGGGTCTGCGGGACCTGACAATTGGCTGAAATATAGTAGGGTTTGCGGACCTGACAACTAGCAAGAAGACTTGGTGGGTCAAAGGAGAGTCAAGTGATTTTACATGGTAAGTAAGGTAAGTCACTGGAGGAGAGTGGTCCAGTGAGGATGAGTCACCATAGAGACTTTAGTCGCTAGTCCAGCTTAGATCCATTTTGGAAATCAAATCTTAGACCAAGACTAGATCTTGGTTTGGAGGACAGGATATAATTAATAATACTTATAATTATGCTAACTCTATTTTGTTGATTTTATTATTTTCCTTTTTACTAATATGTCTCTGTAGGAGTTAGAAGTTAAAGAAGCCTCAGATACTATTCACCCGAGGTGTCTCGGATTATTAGAGGTGCCTTAAAGTAGTTAGAAGAAGCCTCTATGTTAGAGGCATGGAGGCATCTTAGTGCAGAAGGTGCGGAGATGCCTAAGTGTAGAAGGCGCGGCGATGACTTAGTGCAAAAGGTGCGAAGGCATCTCAAGTGGAAGGAGGCATCTCCCCGTCCGAATAAGGATTATTGCCGTGAAGGATAAAGCCTCAGTGAACTGAGGCGCCTCCAGTGGGAAGGAGGCACCTATGTGCGGATAAGAGCTGTTATCTTTAGTGAAATTCAGATCGACCTGAGGTGCCTCTAAGGGAAGGAGGCTCCTCATATCATCTATAAAAGAAGTTGTCGAATAGTGCATTATACACAACTTCTTCCTGAACTACTACAACTCTTCTGCTTGTCTGAACACGTCGTACTGCTACTGCCCTACTACTTTATGACATCCGACCACTGTTGGTAGACTGACACTGACACACGAGATCGTTTAGACTCTATACTTTTAAGTATCGGTAATGATTTCATATTGTGTACATCTTTCATAATTGCAAAAGAAAAGTGTAAGCTGTTACACTTTTTCATTTTTTATACTTGTACTCTATTCTCTCTTCCGACGGTTTCAGAAGAGGCTTATAGTGGATTTCCCATTGATACGGTCTGAGGGATCATGAGTCTTGGAGTAGAAGTCACCAAAGGCTTCGAACTAAATAACCGATCGAGTCTTGTGTTCTACTTCTTGTGTTTTTGTTTGTTTCTTTCTGTTGCACTTTGTTTTAAATTATTAAAAGACACTATCTTTAAAAACACACATGATTCCCCCCCCCCCCCCCCCCCCCTCACATGTGTATTGATCCTATAAGTGGTATTAAAGTCAAGCCACTCTGAATTGGTGCAACTACTAATTGAGCAAGGGGTTTATTTTTATTAGTTTCTTTCACTTCGCTTTTTATTTTAGTTTTAACTTTTTAGAATTGATCTGAATTGGTACAGTTATCTCTTCAGATAAATCTCTCATTTTGATTTTTTTTTAATCACTCAAAATTGATGCAACACCTTTCGAGCTTTCTTTTCACTAGTTCTCTTTTCTCCCATACTACTAATCCAAGACCTAGTTTTGGAACATCGTCTTGTTTCTTACTTTTGTGTACAAGAATCAAATGACCCAAAGTGAAGGCTACAACACCCTATGCCCTCCACTCTTCGCTGGGGACGACTTCCCATACTAGAAGAATGGAATGGAAGTCTACCTCAAAATAGATATCGACCTTTGGTTCTCCATCCGACAAGGATATAAGGCGCCTATAGATGAAGTGACAAAAATACCACTTAAACCAAAAGATTGGAATCCAAACTAGAAGAAGAAAACACAAGTTGACTCGAAGGTACTAAACACCCTACAATGTGGATTAACCAAGGAACAACTCAATCGAGTCAGACCTTTCGAGAACGCAAAGGGGCTTTGGGACAAACTAGTCGAGCTGCACGAATGTGTTGGTGCGGTTAGCACTAACGATTTAACCCAGGTTTTGATGAATGAAAAATAGGTTAAGTTAGGTTTATTGTTGATCTAACACTCTGATCGAGTGTGCAGGATAAGTCCAGACAGGTCGACGGGCTGACCGGATGTCTGGCACGAAGCCCAGCTAGGTCGACGGGCTGACCGGATAGCTGGCACGAAGTCCAAGCGGGTCGACGGGCTGACCGGACGCTTAGGCACGAAGCCCAGCTAGGTCAACGGGCTGACCGGATAGCTGGCACGAAGTCCAGACGGGTCGACGGGCTGATCGGACGTCTGGCAGGTAAGTAAGGTAAGTCACTGGAGGGGAGTGACTGCGAGGACGCGTTCCCAGGAAGGGAACATTAGGCGTCGATCCGGCTTAGATCCATTTCGGATATCTAAGTCGAGATCGTGACTAGATTCCGGTCTCGGAAAGACGGAATCTAAGTCATACTTTTTCTGTTAATTCATACTTTATAAATTGTGTTAACAATCTGTGTTGCAGGATATATTTTGCCTCGGACTAACCTTGTTTTGCAGGAGAAGGAATCTCTGGAAAAAGGTGGTCCGGGCGCCCGGAGGCAACTTTTATCCTCTGCGTCGCCTCGCCACGTGGAGCATCCTGACTGGACTTGCCACGTCGCACCAGGGCGCTCGAAAGGGATCCAGGCACCCGGAGCAGCATATAAAAGAAGCCCCAGGGGTGGAGCTTCAACATGATCTCAGAATTCCCAGATTGCTTTGCTGCTCTGTGCTCCAGCGACGCTAACAAAGCTCCGACAACGTGCCCTTGCTCTTTAAGCTTTCTTTTCTGTCGGTATAGCTTTGTGTTTTGTTTCATTAGCATTTCTTGCACTCTTTTTGTAATCACATTCGAATTGCTAGTGATTGCCCAACGAAAGTTGTCAAGGACCACGGGCCTTCGAGTAGGAGTCGTCACAGGCTCCGAACGAAGTAAAATCAATTGTGTTCATTTACTTTTCCACTGCGTACTTTTACACTCGAGTTTTCGAATCGATATTCACCCCCCTCTATCGAACGATCACGGTCCTATAAGTGGTATCAGAGCGTTTGAGTTTATCCTTATATTTTCTTTATCTTTTAAGTTGATATAATTAGTGGAATTTATTAGATAAGTTTTATCTTTAATATTTAATTTTTATTAATTAAATATTTTCAAAGATGATTGTTTTTAACTCATAGGTTCAAACATGTGTCAGTTTTTAAAACCTTCCTATTTTTAGATTTTTAAATAAACTTTTAGCCTTAGACTAGTTTTGAATCCTTAGAAAGCATGTACCCATAGGACTAGTTTTGAGCATCTCACCAAAACCCTAGGCTTACCTTGCTTGTGTTTGCCAAACAATAGAAAGGGGTGAGATGCATAGGCCACTTGCCTAAGACTTAAGATGCTTATTTCAGTGCATCGACATAAGTCTGGGCGTTAAAAATAAAATATATATTAATCAAGTTAAGATTGACCTTAACTTGACTAACCAAGTGAAAGCTGCTATCTTTTGATAAGTCAGTCAGTAACTAACTGGTTAGACATTTGATTTGATGTCAGGTCCAGGGGGAGGAATCAATTAAAATTTTTTCGATTTTTCAAAACATTTTTATTAAAAATTTCTTAAACCTATTTTTGAAAACTAAGTTATTGAATTTCAAAATTAGATTTAACGTAGTTTTGAAAATTGAATCTAGTTCTGAGAATTTGACTTTACTTAATTCTACAAAAATTAACTTTTGTGAACTAAGCGTAAGTTTATAAACTAAGTCTTTTTAAAAAAATTTTTACAAACTTAGTGTTGAAAATTAAACTTTAATCAATCTTGAAATATATTTTAAAACTTAGTTTTGAAATTTTGCTTATGTTTGAAAAGAGTTGAAACCTGTTTTAATTTTTTTTTTTGAAATTTAGAACTTATTCTTAAACCTTAATCTTAGAAGTCATACTTGAAAAATTAGCTATTTTTCACAAAACTTAGCCGTTAAATCTGGATTTTTTTATATACACCTATTTTTGAAAACTAGCTTTAAAAAAAAAAAAATCAAGTCTTTTATGTTCGTAAGTCTTGAAAGTTGATTCCTTTACCAACTCTGTTTTAGAAAATCAATTTTACCTAGTAGATCTTTTAAACTTCTCTCAAAACTTAGCTCCTTTACAAAAGATAACTTACTAAGTTTAACTCCCCCAGATTAACTTGACATGACTCCTTACTTTGTCTGAAGTCTGTATTTTTAATTACTTGAAACATGCTTATTTTTGATGAATGCCAAAGGGGGAGGGTTAGGTGGGTTAAGTTAGCCAAACCAATTGAAAATACAAACTAACTTAAAAACCTCCACATAATGATGTTATCTGTTTTTCTTGCAAATATCTTCACTAACTTAACCAGGTTGTCATTCCATCAAAAAGGGGGAGATTGTTGGTGCGGTTAGCACTAACGATTTAACCCAGGTTTTGATGAATGACAAATAGGTTAAGTTAGGTTTATTGTTGATCTAACACTCTGATCGAGTGTGCAGGATAAGTCCAGACAGGTCGACGGGCTGACCGGATGTCTGGCACGAAGCCCAGCTAGGTCGACGGGCTGACCGGATAGCTGGCACGAAGTCCAAGCGGGTCGACGGGCTGACCGGACGCTTAGGCACGAAGCCCAGCTAGGTCGACGGGCTGACCGGATAGCTGGCACGAAGTCCAGACGGGTCGACGGGCTGACCGGACGTCTGGCAGGTAAGTAAGGTAAGTCACTGGAGGGGAGTGACTGCGAGGACGCGTTCCCAGGAAGGGAACATTAGGCGTCGATCCGGCTTAGATCCATTTCGGATATCTAAGTCGAGATCGTGACTAGATTCCGGTCTCGGAAAGACGGAATCTAAGTCATACTTTTTCTGTTAATTCATACTTTATAAATTGTGCTAACAATCTGTGTTGCAGGATATATTTTGCCTCGGACTAACCTTATTTTGCAGGAGAAGGAATCTCTGGAAAAAGGTGGTCCGGGCGCCCGGAGGGGATCCGGGCGCCCGGAAGGCATCCTCGCGCCCGCCGCGCGGAGCATCCTGACTGGACTTGCCACGTCGCACCAAGGCGCCCGGAAGGGATCCAGGCGCCCGGAGCAGCATATAAAAGAAGCCCCAAGGGTGGAGCTTCAACATGATCTCAGAATTCCCAGATTGCTTTGCTGCTCTGTGCTCCAGCGACGCTAACAAAGCTCCGACAACGCGCCCTTGCTCTTTAAGCTTTCTTTTTTGTCGGTATAGCTTTGTGTTTTGTTTCATTAGCATTTCTTGCACTCGTTTTGTAATCACATTCGAATTGCTAGTGATTGCCCAACGAAAGTGGTCAAGGACCACTGGCCTTCGAATAGGAGTCGTCACAGGCTCCGAACGAAGTAAAATCAATTGTGTTCATTTACTTTTCCGCTGTGTACTTTTACACTCGAGTTTTCGAATCGATATTCACCCCCCCCCCCCTCTATCGAACAATCACGGTCCTCACGAATGCACCTGTGATGCTAAGGTAACTAAAAGAGATTTACTTTTGGATAATTTTTTTAACATGAAAATGTAGGAAGGAGAAACAGTAAGTTAGCTTCACACAAGGATTAAAAACATCCTCAACAAACTTCACCTGATTGGCCACGAAGTGGAAAACTGTAATATTATCAGGTATGCTTAAGGATGGCAATGGGGCAGGGCGGGAGCGAGTTTGTCATCCCCATCCCCGCTCCATCTCCAAATTTAATTTAATTTATATTATTATTATTATTATTATTATTATTATATCATTATTATTAATGATAATATTAATATTAATATCAATATTAATAATAATATTATTATTAATATTTTCAAAAAATTTAATATTAATATTAACACTATTATTAATATTTTTAAAAAAAATCTCATTATTTATTATTATTATTATTATTATTATTATTATTATTATTATTATTATTATTATTATTATTATTATTATTATTATTCTGGGCGGGTTCGGGGATGGGGATAGTATTCTCATACCTGCCCCGAACCTGCTCCATCCCCGAAAAAATTGGGAATCCCCATCCCCGTTTCGGATTTTCCCCGCGGGGCCCCAAACTCACGGGAAAAATTCCCATCCTTAGGTATGCTTAAATTCATTCACTCGAAATGCACTACGGGCATCTATAGTTGATTCTTATAAAATTTCAAAGAATTTATATAAACTAAAATTATATGAGTTATTTTGTGAATTATAACTCCATGAGCAAACTAATGTCAAACAAGTTGAGAAGGGTATATATTTTTTTACAAGTTCTTCAAAGGAGGGAAAGACCAAGTTCAAACCTAACCCTAAATTTGAATATAACCTTGACTCAAATGAAGAAGAGTAGCTTGTGAACATGGTGAGGAAGATGTTCACTAGAAAGAAGAAGGACTTTAGTAAGAAAGACCTTCTAAAGATGACCAAGAAGCCAAATTCCAACAAGTCAAGTATCACTTGCTATGGGTGCAACAGAAAGGGACACTACAAGCAAGAGTGTCCAAATCTTAAAGAAGATAAACCAATGAAATTCAAGAAGAAGAAGACTCTCAAAGTGACTTGGGACGAGTCATCCTCGGAAGGATCGAATAACGACAAACCAAAGCAGAGCAACTACCTCACACTGATGGCATCTAGACAGGAATCAAGATGATGAGTCCAAACATGAGTCAAGCCACTATTCCGTACTCATTTTCGAAGGTTCCGATAAGGTATACCCAAATTTGTCTGCTAAGTTTTTCAAAATTTTTGCATGCATGAATTGGAAATTGTCTAGATATGAAAAACAAAATGAAACACTCCTTAAGGAAAATCAACACCTTAAGGAACAAGTAAATTTCCAAACAAAAAACACTAACTCAACTCAAGTCAAAACCCTTGAGGAAGAAAACTCCAACCTAAAAAGTGAAGTAATTAATCTAAAAGATTTACTAGAAAAATTCACAACTAGATCTAAATACCTAGATATGATACTTAGATCCTAACGAGCTGTGTATAGCAAATATAGACTCGGATACAAGTCTAACTCAACAAACAAAACTTTTATCTCACTAATAAGCCAAAATAAAAACCAAACCAAAGCTTAGGTTCCAAAAGATTGTTTAACCAAGCAAGTATGACTAAACCAATATTATATACCCAAAAATGAAATCAATAACTAAAAACAAAACAAGATAGGCCTAATAACTCAAATCCAAAAATAAACTACAAACTCAAATCTAATAAATCAAATCCAAACTTAAACTACAAATTCAACTCTAACAAATCAAATCCAAACTCAAGCTATAATCAAGTTTACTACAACTACTAAACAAATTGACATAAAACTAAACATAAAACAAAACCCAAGTTTAATAATTCAATGGGAGGCATCAAATTAGCTGGCACCTCCAAAATAATAGTCTATCCAGTTGGGTAACTAAGTCTAAACTATAAAAATAATTTGGCTCTTGTCCAACCATAATAGCAGGGTGGGGTGAGATGATAGTATGTTAAGAAAACTTGGTCTAGGGAGTCGAGTAGGGTAAGGTGTACCCTTCTTAGTCTACTTAGCTATGTGAAGCTAACTGAAGCTACCTCACCACATGCTAGACTAATTAAACTAGGGTTTCTCAAAAAGTCAATTAAATGAATAATTTCATTAAAAGGCTTTGTCTTAAAAAGTGGTCTTTCCTACGATATCCAAGAAGGCCCATGTGACTTACCATTGCCTGGAAGTCAATTTCTGAAATGTGTATTTAATTAACTAACGGCTAAACCTAAATCTAACATAAAGTTAAATCATCTTCAAAACTTAACCAATTAATCTCACAAAATCATAGGATACCTTAGTTGAACAATTATATTAAGTGAGATGATTAAAAAATTAAATTAAATTAAATTAAAATTATATTAAAATTAAAATTAAAATTAATTTAAAACTTGATTTAAAAACTTAACTAAATTTAAAACTTAATTTAAAAACTTAAAGCTTGTTGAACTTAATTAAACCTAACTCAAGATTAATCATGTTATCTAAATTAATAATGACTCCTACCTTTTGTAAGAATCCAAGTGGATATTAGATAGCAGTTGTTTCAGACATATGATTAGGGATCATACCAAATTCATCGAACTAAAACATAAAAGCCTAGGAATAGTTGTCTTTGAAAATAACGGTAAGCTTAAGGTAATTGGAATATGTAACATTGAACTAGAGTTTGATTTCTTTATTAGCAAAGTATTACTCATTAAAAATTTCAAATTAAATTTGTTTAGAATTAGTCAATTATGTGATTTTGGTTATAAGGTAAGGTTCTTATCATCTAAATATTTAATTATATACATAAAAACCCCTAATATAAAATTAAAAGGATTTAGGCATAATAATATATATACAATTAACCTAGATAGTTCCTTACTTACGTGTCACTTGACACAAAAAGAGGAAACCTGGTTATGACATAGAAAATTATCTCACACTCATTTTAGAAACCTTACTAAAATAAATGGCTTAGTTAAAGGCTTACGAAAATTACCTAACCTTGAGCAAATAATTTGTGATGTTTGCCAACAAGGAAAACAAACCAAATCAACTCATAAACTGACTAATCAAACTTAAGCCAATTTTATACTAGAATTACTATATTTAGATTTATTTGACTCGCATGGAGTTAAGTCAATTAATGGTAGTCTATACTGCTTAGTAATAATTAATGATTATTCAAGGTTCAATTGGGTAAAATTCTTAAAATATAAAGATAAAACATTTAAAATATTTAGTAATTTCTGTAAGCAAACTAAAAATCAAAAATAAGAATTAGGAGTGATAATGGTGGCGAATTTAAAAACTATAGGTTTATAAAATTTTGTTTAGAAAATGTCTATTACCAAGAATTCTCATATCCTATAATACCTTAACAAAATTGAGTAGTTTAAAGAAAAAATAGAACCGTACTAGAGGTCACTAGGACAATGCTAAATGAATATCAACTATCCAAATACCTATGGGCTAAAGCTATAAGTACAGCTTACTATGTCTAAAATAGAACAACAATTCATAAAATACATAATAAAACTTCCTATGAAATTTATTATAATAAAAAAACCTCACATTAATTACTTTAAAGTGTTTGGATGCAATATCTATATTTTAAATATAAGAGAACATTTAGAAAAATTTATATCAAACTAGTATGTCAAACACATAATGTCTAACTTTAAACATTTTTCCAGACATCAAAATACAAGTTCAATTATCACTACTAACTGCACCAATAATTGTAACAAGCTTATCCGCCACCAGAAGGTATTTGAAAAGGAGAAGTTTATAGAGGAGGGAGATCACTAGGAGTAAGTCTTGAATTAGTCGCCTAAGAGACGAATATTAAGTAAATTCTAGAGTTGTGCATGTGGTGTCGGTATTGATTCAAGTTTCCGCTATGCATTCAAACGACGAGCACAAGATCAAGATGAGAAGCGATCAAAGCTATTTTTATCCCCTTTAGCTCGCATGGATCCAAACAAGTTCACCCCTCTTGTCAATTACTATTGTGCTACATTTAAATAGTAGCATCATTGTGTTGGATTTCAAATAATAGTACTACTATACTGTATTTCAAAAATCGATATCACTTTAATTTGGTATTGTATAAATCCTAAAACTAACATCATAATGGTGCTAATTTTTAAAAATTAACATCACAGTGGTGTTGATTTTTAAAATATAATAACACAATAATATTGTTCTTTGAAATTCAGTACCACATTAGTGTTGCTCTTTGAACGCATGCAGCACTACAATGATTAGTGGGAAGAATAAAATGGAAAAGAAACGTATCCTTTGAAAAATCTAAAAGTTAGGTGTATCTTATTGGAATTTCAAACTTTAAGTGCTTTATTTGGTCAATTGTTGATGATTAATTGCATTAAACTACCTTGTGTTTGTGTTTGTTTATTTTCTTTTGCTAGTAAATCTGTAAAAAAATGAAAATCAAGTTAGCCTATGTGAGAAGAATAGCTAGTGACAAAGAGTTTGATACAAATGGACAATGTTGTTTCAAGTTTGATGATAGAGATTTGGTTTAAGCCAGAACCATTGGTCCAAAAAAAAGTGAACCAGAAATAAACCACTTATAATTATAGTCGGATCATAGTTGTGATCCGGTCGTAATTGGTTGTAATTCCTCTCTGGGTTCATTGTCTTCCAGGTTATAGTTTGGGTCAAAACGGATGGTCAAAGGTTACCCGGAGGTCGCCCTCGCTCGACGCTCGACGCCCGATAGCCTGGGTACTTGTCCATCGTCGGCAGCCTCCAAGTGACCTCCGGCCACCCATGCCGACCTAAATTACAACCAGATCACGACCACGATCCTACTACAATTATAAATTACCCACCTCTTGATCCATTTTTTTATGGACCAAAGAATCTCTGTTCATTTGGTCCATAGGTTAAATTTGACATATAGGCACAGGTCAACTAGCACATCGAGTTCGAGATTGAGTTCATGTAGGGTCATTTATGATAATGTTATGGGTCGTGCTTGACATGACCCATGCTAAGTTGTGTCACGTTAGATCTGGCACGATGTGTAAACGAGTTAATCAAGCCTATGTCATGTTCGACCCAATCAATCTTCTTTGACACCTCTACCTTGAGATAGTGGAGGACTTGATGTAGCTGGTCAAAAAGGCTCTTCATGTGCGATCAATGCATATAACATTTTCTTTTTTTAAAAAAGAAATAAAATAGTTTGATAGATTATTATTACAATTTCATGTGAAAAAAGGAATATTATGTAACGTATTGATCATCAAAATTGAATTTATCCAACTGTTGCTTCGTTTAGTAGTAATCAAACTAAACTCGGAGGGGTTTTGATAAAAGATTAGAAGTTTAAATCCATTGAGAGATGTTTAAGCATACATTTCTGACTCCACATCTAATATGATACGAGGATACCTTCTAATTAAGATCAAAAATTAAATTTAGGAGAATTGAAACATTAATCGTTCGATAAATTAAAATGACTAATTATGAGGATGGAAGAATGACAAAGGGGAGAGAAAAAACACTTGTAAATAAAAGAAGTGAACTGAATTATGTACTAAATATATCAACATATCAATCCATAGAGCATGCCGTATAATTAATTAATTCATATAAATGGTACATCAATCCATAGTTTTATTTATATCGTGACATACCTACGTTTGGATTCTCCTTCTCAATAATAGTCACTGCTTTGTCTCCATTTACTCCTACCAATTCCGGCCATGAATTTTTCCCTACACATATTATTCATTCCTCATCAAAATCATTATGATTGTAAAAATATTAAAATAAATAAAAATGATAAAATAAAAAAATACCGGTATACTCTTCCATAGCTTCAAATAATATTTTAGTGGGTGTAGGTGTTACAAATTTTAGTGATATTTATAGATTTAGGGTGCCTTTCTTTGATTTGTATAAGTTGAGAGAGTCCAAGGGTTTTCCTTTCTTTATGAATTTTCAAACTTCATCGCCTCAAAACTTTTTTAAAAAAAAAATCTAATTGTTCAATTAGGCTTAGCTATATCATCAATATTATCTACTCAATTTGTCAAAGTTAAAGTTGGAGAAGAAATAGAATTAACTTGTAATTCACACTTGAGGTTGTTAAATTCTTGAAATTACCTACATTTTTAATGAATATGTCACACTCCAGGGAAATCCCTGTCTGAAGAAATTTCGGCAGCACCTCTCATATACGGGTGACAATCTGAAATATTTCTACAGACACAATATATATCAGCCACATGCGGCTGGAACATACACACAACCACGCAGTTTATATGCAGCCTACTCTGTTGATACCACAAAAATACAACCATGCAGTTATATGTAAATCTAACAGCCCACTCGGCTATACCAAAACCAAACACGGCGGAAATCCAATAGACAACACATACAACTATAAACGAAGACTGCTAGTCGGCTAGGCTTACACCACACAACAACACAACACTCTGGAAACAAAACTGGAACACAAAGCCAAATACACACATATCATATACCAAGATAAAAATAAACAAAATTTCGGAGACTGGTCATCTAATGTGACGTGGGGACCGGCAGATAGGATACTCCAAGCAACTCCATAAACAACCAGGTACCTAAAAAAGATAGTGTCCAAAGGGGTGAGTTCAACAATTCAGCAGATACCAGTTGACATGTATAGTAAGATATAACAGACAGTAATAACTATGGAGTACAGTCTCCCGGATAAAAGCTGAAAATGCACAATAGAATAGGCTGAAAAGAACTGTACTCACCAGGGCCTCCTATCAGAATAGTCAGGTCGTCAGACCGAGAGTATAATAAATCCTGGATGCATGTCAAACATATGCATCCATCCAAATGCAGCATATAAGTGCAACAAACACAATCAGTATATGCATCAATGCATATGATGCCAATGACATGGTCACCTCTCACGCCAGTCAGCCATCTTACACACAATGGTGAGACCGAGTGGGTAGGGATGTGACGACCGTGCACTCTGACGTCATTGCTCCTGATGAGTGACCGAGTGGACGGGATGCTGTCGGAGTACATATATCCTCTTACCCCAAATCATAAATGGGGGAGCTCAATGCTCTCATCTCCCGGTACACAATGTCAAGGAGGAATCAATGCCGGCTACCATGCTGCGTCACACTACCCATGAGCGGACCAACGGAGCCAAACAAAGTCCAACCGTCTGTCGGCTACCACGCTGCTACCCTAAACCAGCGGAGCCAAACAGAGCAGAACTGTCTGCCGGCTACCACGCTGAGTCCTCAGACCAACGAAGCCTAATAGCAGAACTGCCACACACCTGTCTGATATACCACTAACCCATGAGTGGTGGTGTGTGCAGATCCATGTAACTGACAATGTGCTCGACAATAATGGAGCAGACTATCGCGCAGCATGCAATCATGCGAGATGATGCATGACACTAAGTATGGCAATAACCTGATCAGCATAACAATATCCATATATATAAAATATGTACCGTAGTATCGATGGTCAAATCTGAAGACCTAAGGTACAAAGGTCAGGTAGGGTATAAAAACCTAGGTCCTGAGCATAATGAGGCATGGTATGTCACTACCATATGAGCATATATATAATCATGTGGGTACTAACATAAAATGCATAACAGGTGAACAAACAAGCATGTAACAGGTATCCGGTAGTGATATATCAAAACAAGAACGAACATAATTATTACTAAAGATTATAACCTACTAAATATATCAACATAACATTATCAAAGATAAGTCAAGGTACCCGCCTCCAATGTAGATCGAGCTAATCAACCTCTATGTCGATCTGCTCGTCCCGAATTCGAATCTTGTAATAAACCATACGGTTTAGCTAAGTTTTATTATAAATAAAATAGCTAAACCAAAAATCCTAATCCAAATAAAAAAACTATGTTTTTATTTCCATTGTATTGTCCATATTTTCTTGCATAGCTAATCTCAGTATGAGTAAGTCTAACTCGATTAGCTAATCCTATTAAACCAGGAAACCTTAATCCATCGATTAATTAACCAATAACCAATCCATCACTAAATAATCAATCTACTGCATAATGAATCAAACCAAACCAAACAACTCACCCAAATTTAAATGCTCTGTTGCAGGACTGGCAACCAAAGAACCCTACTGTTGGCCTGAGCTAGGTGGATCCATTGATTTCCCAAATCAAGTACCCTACATTACAATCATCACAATTAGGTAATATCACATAACAAAGTCGAACCCCAACCAACACTTACCTAAATCCAAATATCCTTCTGTTAACTCACGATTGAAGGGTTCTCTGTCGGAATAGGGTGATCAGAGTCGTGGCTCAACTGTGAACGATGCTGGCCTCACAAAAACGATAGTGGCACCAACCGATCGGAGCTGTGGCACCTTCCTAATGAAATCACTGATGCTTGCTCACTTCACTGTTGTCTTGTTTGGATCCAGCAGCAAGAAGAAACCTAGGGCACGACGTGGAGAAGGCCGGTGCTGGGGTCGAGAGACGGCGGCGGCGTCGGCAGGCACAGTGGTGGCAGCCGGCGCTACGGCAGAAGGGAAGGTCGACACCAGTAGATGTCGGCGGTGCTTGAGTGCCGACGAGAAGACGTCGGCAGTGAGCGGCGCACAGTGGAGTCGGTGGTGAGCGGCGCACAGTGGCGTCGGCGCACAGCAAATTAGAAGAGGGCGAAGGGCTTAACCGATGGTGGCTCGAGCGTCACCGGCGCTTGGGCTGTGAACTGGCGTCGGCTGCAGCACAAAGGGAAGAATGGAGAGCGCTCGGTTTCTCCCCTTTGCCGAGACTTTGTTTGTGTGGGAGAGGAAGTCGATCGGGCTAGGGGGAAGAAGGAACCGTCGTGCGGCGCCGGTTAGGAAAAGATCGAGCGTGAGAGGAGAAGGGGCTCGGCACTGGCACGGGGAAAAAGAAAAAGAAATAGAAAAAGAAAAAGAAAAAGAAAAAAACAAACTTTTCCTCGCTTAAATGGGTAGCCTAAACAAGCTCTCCTGGGGCCCAATTTTATCCCTGTAAACTTGTCCATACGGTCTACGAAAAATTCCAGAAAAATTTCTAAAAATTTCAGAAAATTCCCTTATCATTAATCGCTATTTTTTGGTATTTTACATTATCCCCCACTAATAAAAATTTGGTCTCCAAATTTCGTTATCTACCATCAGTAAGTACTAGCAAAAGTTAAATAGTATATATTCTGAACGGAACCATAACTTACATACCTCAAGTGAAAAGGTAAGGGTATCAAGCTCGGATCGTATCCTCGAGCTCCCAGGTAGCCTCCTCGTCGGAATGATGTTGCCATCCGACTTTAACCAGGCGGATAGTCTTGTTCCGCAACTGACGCTCTTTCTGGTCCAGAATCCGTACCGGAACCTCTTCATAAGTGACGTAGGCTAAAGGAGAACTGGTATATCAAACAGCACATGTGCTGGGTCGGCTATGTATCTCCTCAGCATAGATACATGAAATACGTCGTGCACGCCTGTCAGAGCCGATGCTAGCGCCAAACGATAAGCTACCACTCCAACTCTCTCCAAGATCTGGAAAGGTCCAATATATCGTGGAGCTAGCTTACCTCTGAGGTCAAATCTCTTCACCCCTTTCATGGGTGAAACTCGCAGAAATACATGGTCGCCTGTAGAGAACTCTAAGGGTCTCCGACTCCAGTCAGCATAACTCTTCTGGCAGTTCTACTCCGATGACATCTTCCGTCTGATAGTACGGAAAAACTATGCTTCCTGCTGAGCTCTATGAGGTCCCAACAGCTGGGCCTCCCCAACCTCATCCCAGAGGGTGGGTGTCCGTCAAGGCCTACCATACAACGCTTCAAATGGTGCCATCTGGATAGCCGATGAAAGCTGTAGTTGTAGGCGAACTCTATCAATGGAAAATGGTCATCCTAACTGCCCCCAAAATCCAATACATATAACCTCAGCAAGTCCTCTAGAGTTTGAATAGTCCACTCTGACTGTCCATTTGTCTGCGGATGGAAAGCTGTACTGAAATGGAGCTGAGTGCCCAAGGCCTGCTACAGACTCTGCTAGAAACGAGACGTGAACCGGGGGTCTCTGTCCGAAATAATAGTCAAAGGAACACCATGTAATCTGATGATCTCCCGACAATACAGATCTGCCAATCGATCCAGGGAATCTGTCCTCCAGATCGCTAAGAAGCGCGCCGATTTGGTTAATCGATCAACGATTAACTAAATCGCGTCATGGCCTCGTTGTGTCCTCGGCAAACCCACCACAAAGTCCATAGTAATATGTTCCCATTTCCACTCAGGAACAGGAATCCGCTGAAGTAAACCTGCAGGTCTCTGGTGCTCAGCCTTCATCTGCTGACAAACAAGACATCTCGCTACAAATTTCGTGATGTCTTTCTTTATACCGTTCCACTAGTAGGAACGCCTCAAATCTCGATACATGCGGGTCCCACCTGGATGGATCGCAAATCGAGAGCGATGAGCCTCCTGAAGTAACTCCTCCCTGACCGAGTGAGATGGAGGTACGCATAAGCGACCTCGGAAACATATAATACCCGCTTCATCTCGGGTAAACTCGATCTGCTGCCCGTAAGTTATCTGGCTGCCAATGGACTATAAATTCTGATCACCGGCCTGGGCCTCCTGAATCCTCATCTTGATCGAGGATTGAGCAACCATGGTATCCAGAATACCCTACTCTATTCGTCCCTGCTCCTCAAGGCCCAATTCGGAGAATCCCATAATCAAGTCCGTGACTAAAACTCGGTGACAAGCCAAAGTCCCTTTGGACTTCCTACTGAGTACATCGGCTACCACATTAGCTTTCCCCGGGTGGTAGCTAATGGTGCAATCATAATCCTTCAGGAACTCCATCCATCTCCTCTGTCGGAGATTAAGTTCCTTCTGAGTAAAAAGATATTTGAGACTCTTATGATCAGTGAGAATCTCAAATGTAATACCATAAAGGTGATGCCGCCAAATCTTTAAGGCAAAAATAATGGCAGTCAGCTCCAAATCATGTACTGGGTAGTTCTTCTCATGCTCCTTCAACAGCCGAGAAGCATAAGAGACTAACCTGCAGTGCTGCATCAAAACAGCGCCCAAACCCTGAACAGAACATCAGTGTAGAGTACAAATCTGTTCTCTTGAGAAGGCAAAACCAAACTAGAGCTGACACAAATCTCCGCTTCAGCTCCTGGAAGCTGGTCTCGTAGTCCTCGGACCACATGAACTCCACGCCTTTCCTGGTCAGGCGTGCCAGTGGCATAGCTATACGGGAGAAACCCTCGACGAATCGTCTATAATATCGAGTCAGACCAAGGAAGTTGCAAGTCTCCAGTATAGACTACGACTACTATCCAATGGTAACAAACTCTATCTCCTGTGGATCCACGGTATTCCCTATTGGTAACCATGTGTCCTAAAAATCTCACAGAAGACAACCCCAAAACGCACTACTGAACTTCGCATATAGATGTTCCCATCGAAACATCTCTAGAACTATGCAAAGATAGTGTACGTGACTCACCTCGGATCCGAAATAGATCACAACATCGGCAACAAAACAATGGAAACCGATCCAAACATCCTAGGAATACCAAAATCATCGAGTCCCTGAAAATATCTAAGGCTCCGCAAGCTCTAATGGTAAAATCAAGAACTCACAATGTCCGTACTAAAGACATTCCTAACCATAAGACCCCTGACAATAAGTCTGAAATCTAATCACCAACAAATATAAATCACCAAAGAATAGATCCTCCAGTGCGAGAGCAACGCTCCATCACAGGAAATACCACATATGTGGGAGCAACACTCTACCACAAGAAATCCTCAATATATGGGAGCAACGCTCCACCACAAACAATCCCTAAGTGATCAAGACATCTAACTATCTAGCTAGAGAATGCACGAGATCACTCTACCACAGGTCACTGTTAGCATCCAAGGATAAAACAACCTAGTAAGAATATCAAATCCCTTGTCAACTCTCTCCACGTCATAGTGGGTCACTCACTAGTAGAAGAAGTAGTTGACAAGGTGTACAATCAAAGACATAATGATAAACACTCAACATAGGTAGAATCATCATGAAACTACCAATAATGCACCTGACACACGTGCAGACACAACTAGGGTATGATCACCATGATCCTCCAATTAGTACACACCAAGCATACTCATAACACAGGAAAAAAATCAGTGTGATACCTCCAACATTACATACTGAACCCGTGTGCATAAATCATCGTAGGTATAATCGATAATACACCTCAAACAACACTCACATGACATATATACACCTATGCCAAGAGTATAATCAACATATACTTCCAATAAAGCATACTAAACCCAGGTGCACTCACAAATCAAACATAATCAACAAGATACCTCAAATACCACACCAAACACATATGTATATATCACAACACAGATTTAAATCGATAAGATACCTCCAATAAAACAATCAGACACGTACACCTAACTACATAGCTATGATCCACAAGGAACCTACAATAACCATATCAGAACATGTATACATATACTACTTGCAAATGGACAATCTACCACAGGACTCCTACAACACATAACAATCATATGTACATGCAACATAGCTATGAATAACCAGCATATATAACCCAAATCAACTTGGCATTCCCCATGCTACCTTCTATGTTATCCAACTAGGTACATACAGTCAAAAAATGAAAGTCCACATGGAATAGGATACATCGATCCTCTATAGACTGACCAAACCGATAATGGTATGTCGCTAATTCAGTCTTTTCCACGTCAGTGCAAGTCATGTACCCAATGTGCTCAAGATATCCAACTAAGCACGAATCACCCAAAAATCAGTATTTTTATAAAATAGAGTAAGTCGATCCCCTGCTGATCGGACCAACCAAAACAATGAATCGGTGATCGACTATCTAAATCTAACAAATGTACGTTAATCCTCCACAATCACAAAGGTATATCGATCTACAACTACCCAAGTCGACAAACGTAAATCAGTCTTCTACTGACCGATCTAACAAGATTAAATCAATATTTACTGATGAAATTAACTAAGATAAAATGGTATACTATTGGCTAGGTCAACATGAAGATATAGATACTATGCACTACCCAGCTAATAATAGCAGAGGTTGGTATGTGCCTCAATCTGCTAACCAACTAGTAGTAACAGAAGCTAAAACTACTGGTGTATGATATGAAAAATCAACAGAAACTGTAATCCTTGATCTCTAATAGGGTCGATCATCATCAGTGGCTAACCCATCACATGCAATATGGGCTACAACATCAAACAGATACCAAATACAAAGTGCTAAAACATGTCATAACTATCATAGTCAACAATGCATATACCAACAAAAAGGTAGGATGACAATATACCAACATACCTCCTATAACTTGGAGATGTCCTGCTGCTACCAGGTCCCAAAACTCGAAAAGTCACATCGACAAGACTAAAATACGAAATCCGAAACACGAGATATAAGACTCGTAAACCGAGCTCTGATACCAATAAATTGGTATCAGATAAATCTCAAAAATCCAGAACACATAGCAAGTATCGTATACCTGCTCTGATACCACTAAATTGTCACACCCTGGGGAAGCCCCTGTCTGAAGAAATTTTTGCAGCACCTCCCCTGTATGGGTGACAATCTGAAATATTTCTACAGAAACAATATACATCAGCCACAGGCGGCTGGAACATACACACAACCATGCAGTTTATATGCAGCCTACTCGGCTGATACCATAAAAATACAACCACGCAGTTATATGTAAATCTAACAACCCACTCGGCTGTACCAAAACCAAACACAGCGGAAATCCAATAGACAACACATACAACTATAAACGAAGACTGCTAGCCGGCTAGGCTTACACCACACAACAACACAACACTCCGGAAACAAAACCAGAACACAAAGCCAAATACACACATATCATATACCAAGATAAAAATAAATAAATTTCGGAGACTGGTCTTCTAATGTGACGTGGGGACCGGCAGGTAGGATACTCCAAGCAACTCCATCAACAACCAGGTACCTGAAAAAGACAGTGTCCATGGGGATGAGTTCAACAACTCAGCAGATACCAGTTGATATGTATAGTTATATATAATAGACAGTAATAACTATGGAGTACAGTCTCCTAGACAAAAGCTGGAAATGCACAATAGAATAGGCTGAAGAGAACTGTACTCACCAGGGCCTCCTATCAGAATAGTCAGGTCGTCAGACTGAGAGTATCATAAATCCTGTATGCATGTCAAACATATGCATTCATCCAAATGCAGCATATAAGTGCAACAAACACAATCAGTATATGCATCAATGCATATGATGCCAATGACATGGTCACCCCTCACGCCAGTCAGCCATCTCATACACAATGGTGAGACCGAGTGGGTAGGGCTGTGACAACCGTGTACTCTGACGTGACTGCTCCTAATGAGTGACCGAGTGGATGGGATGTTGTCAGAGTACACCCATCCTCCTACCCCAAATCATAAATGGGGGAGCTCAATGCTCTCATCTCCTGGTACACAATGACGGGGAGGAATCTCTGCCGGCTACCACGCTGCGTCACACTACCCATGAGCGGACCAATGGAGCCAAACAAAGTCCAACCGTCTGTTGGCTGCCATGCTGCTACCCTAAACCAGCAGAGTCAAACAGAGCAGAACTGTCTGTCGGCTACCACGCTGAGTCCTCAGACCAACGGAGCTTAACAGTAGAACTACCACACACCTGTCTAATATACCACTAACCCATGAGTGGTGGTGTGTGCAGATCCATGTAACTAGCGATGTGCTCGACAATAATGGAGCAGACTATCGCGCAGCATGCAATCATGCGAGATGATGCATGATACTAAGCATGACAATAACCTGATCAGCATAACAATATCCATATATATAAAATATGTAACGTAGTTGTCACGCCCTGAGGGAGTCCCTGTCCGAAGAAATTTCGGCAGCATCTCCCCTGTATGGCTGACAATCTGAAACTTTATACATTGCCTCCAGGGCCACATATACATCGGCCAAGACTGTCGGAACAATAATAATAATAAAACATAATACACATCCAAACATCCACGCAGTTTAATAGTGAACAACCAAAGCAATGATAAGAAGACTCAAAAACAACCCTACTCAACTACACTCATAAAGCACAAAACTAATGTCCTACTCCACTACACTCATAAAGCTCAAATCTGACGATAAAATCAACTCACCTCTTCTGCCGTCTAGGCAGGCATGTAGTAAAACAAATCCAAATAAAACCCATCGACAATATCCATAAAGTAAACTAATACAAGTCCAAATTATCAAAACAAAACAAGTCTAATAAAAGAGAAAAAAAAACAAAAGACCAACAAACGTCCTCGTGGTCTGCAGGGGACTAACGACTAGAACTCTCCGGACAGCATCAACCTGAAAATAGCAACGGAGGAGGGTGTGAGTCCAACACTCAGCGGGTATCAACTGATATGCATAATAAAGAAAATAACAATCAGCACTAATCATGCGTACAGTCTCTTGATACAAGAAGGATAAATGCAACTGAACAAAGCAGGAGGAAACTGTACTAACCAGGACCAGGGTATAAGTACAACAGGGTCGTCAGACCGAGAGTGTCATAAATCCTGTATGCATGTCAATCATATGCATCCATATAAATGTAGCAAGTAAATGCAGCAAACACAAGCAATAAATGCATCATGCATATGATGCAAATGTCATGGTCACCTTTAACGCCAGTCAGCCATCTCATACACAATGGTGAGACCGAGTGGGTAGGGCTGTGACAACCGTGCACTCTGCCATCACTGCCCCTGATAAGTGACCGAGTGGACGGGATGCTGTCGGAGTACACCTATCCTCCTACCCCAAATCATAAATGGGGGAGCTCAATGCTCTCATCTCCCGGTACACAATGACGGGGAGGGATCCCGGCATGCTACCACGCTGCAGTACACTACCCATGAGCGTCCCAGCGGAGCACCACCGAGCAAACTGACGTGCTACCACGCTGCATCACGCTACCCATGAGCGGACCAGCGGAGCACGGACAGTGATGAAACTGGCGATGTGCTCAACAATAATGGAGCAGACTATCGAGCAGCATGCAATCATGCGAATGGTGCATGATACTAAGCATGGCAAAATCCTGAACAGCATAGCAATATCCATACATATATAAAATGTGTACTATAGGAAAATGAACAAAATCAAAGGTATATAGATCAGATAAAGTATCAAAAACCCTAGGTCCTGAACATAATATATAACATGATTGTGTCACTACCCCTATAAGCATGTATAATCAGATAAGTACTAACATGATGTGCATAACAAATAAACAAACAAGCATGTAACAAATCAGGTAGTGATCAACCGAAGCAGATAAGAAAAACACAATCATTGCTATTTGTTAAAAAGATTACTATGCATATCAAATGACATAAAGTCAAAGTACCCGCCTCCAATAGAAAGGATCGTATCCGGTCCAAACTCGACGTCGAGAGGCTCATCTCACATCAAAGTCATGTATCATCAATGTATATACTTTTATTTAGCTAACATTCAAAGGAATGGCTAAATAAAATCCTTAAGGCTAAATTAGTGTAAAACCCTAATCAACCTAACCATCGAGTATAATTCATCTACAACAAAAATGATCATACCTAACTAATATCAAATTCGAAACATAACTATAATTTACCATGTATCAAAACATACCTAAATCACTCCATAACCAATGATGTATGTAACAATTCATACCTAAAATAACTTGTATCAAGAGCGTGCCAACACAATCCATACACCAAACCGTTACCTTCCTGCTAGAGGAGGTTCCTGCCGGAAGAAGTAGCTGCTGGAAAGTGGCTGCCGGACCCAAGAGCTGTCACGCCCCAGAGGAGTCCCTGTCCGAGAAAATTTCGGCAGCATCTCCCCTGTACGGTGGACAATCTGAAACTTTTCTACATCTCACAAATACCTCAGCCACAGGCGGCTGGAATAATAACAATAAAATAAAACATCACCACGCAGTTATATATAATCTATTCAGCCTCTGGCTGTCACAACCACGCAGTTAAGATAATTTAACAGTAAAATAATACTCTGACTCGAAATCCACCCTACTCCACTACACTCGTAAAGCTCAAATCCGACGGACTCACCTCTTCTGCCATCCAGGCAGACATGTAGTAGAATAAAATCCAAATCCAAATCCATCGCAATAATAAAATCCATACAATATCCATAAACAGAATAATCCAAAACATATCATGTTCAAAACAGTCTAGAACAGAAAAGAAACCAAAGAAAACCAAACATATACTCGAGGTCTGCAGGGACCAGCACTACGTGCAGTGAGGACTAGCGACTGGAACTCCCTCCTGACAGCATCAACCTGAAAATATCAACAATGGAGGCGGGGTGAGTCCAACACTCAGCAGGTACAGTTGATATGCAAAGTAAAGAAATAACACCTAGCACTAATCATGCGTACAGTCTCCTGATAAAGATAAAGGTAACTACAAACCGAAGAAGACAGGAGAGAATCTGTACTAACCAGGACAAACAGTCCGAAAGGTATAGAAGACCCGTATGCATGTCAATCAAGGTATCCAAGCAATGCGATATAAGTGCAACAAACGCAAACACAAACAATAAATGCATCATGCATATGATGCCAATGTCATGGTCACCGCGACGCCAGTACTCACAACACAAGTGGGACCGAGTGGGTAGGGTCGTGACAACCGTGCACTCGCAACACTACTCCCGATGAGTGATCGAGTGGACGGATCTGTCGGAGTACATATCATCCTACCCCAAATCATAAATGGGGAGCGCAATGCTCTCAACTCCCGGTACCGGTACGGGAGGGATCTCTAACGTGCTATGCGTCACACTACCCATGAGCGACCAACGGAGCAATCGAAGAGCCAAACCGACGCGTTACCACGTTGTGTCCCGCTACCCATGAGCGTCACAACGGAGCAACGAATGATGAAAGCGGCAAAGTGCTCGACAATAAAGGAGCAATCAATCACTCAGCATGCAATCATGCGAATGGTGCATGTCACTAAACATGGTAATATACTAAACCAATCTCTGGACATATCATAATGTGCACCAAAGCGAATGAATCATATCAAGGTATCTGATCATATAAGGTATCAAACCTAAGTCCTGACATGGTAAAATATGGTTATATCACTACCCATGAGCATGTGGAATCAGGTATATATCCATACAAGATGTAAACAAACAATCAATCAACAGGTAGCATGTATTGGGCAGTGATTAACCGGAACAAGTAAGAAACACAATTAATGCATCTTGTTAATTTAATTACTAAGCATATCAAAGACAATAAGTCAAAAGTACCCGCCTCCGATAAAATGGTCCAAATCCTGACTCCGAGATACTCGTCTCGCGTCAAAGTCCTGAAATACCAATACACAGATATTTTATTTAGCTAAAATTCAAATGAATTGCTAAATAAAATTCTCAACACAATTTAGGGCAAAACCCTGAGTCATAATCATCAACCTACCTAATTTAACACATATAATTTAGTTACTCAACATATATTAAATAACTAAATCAAACTACTCACTCAATTAGGAAAACCCTAATTATTGATCAACCTTAACTGATAATCAATTAACTTATCCGCATCAAGACCTAAATCAATTATACGCGCAACAACGCATTACCTCAATCCACGCTCACCCAAATTCGTATTCTTCGTCGCTAATTTGTCGATGGAACACCTGTTTCTGGAACCGTGGTCGTAACTAGAGTGAGCCACTGATCTACACATCAAACACCAAAATTTGTAGTCAATACATCGACCTCTATGAATTAAACCCTAACCTTACCTCCACAGTTCTAAACCAACAGCTTACCCTAATGCCAAAGCTCGGTAGAATCCAGGGCAGCAACTCACGCCAATGTGAGGCTCGGCTAGGGCAGAAGAAAGGGTCGGTTCGGCACTGGGGCAAAGTGTGCAGCGGCAGTGGCAAGGAGTGGCGTCGGGCTCGCTATAGCACAGCGACGGCACTAGGGCTCGGGTGCTGGCACAGAGAGGGCTCAGATGCCGAAAGGAGAAGAGGAAGAGAGGTGCGGCGTCGGCACCTAGGGCACTCCTCGGAGGAGTCGCCAGCGACACTGCTGCTCGGAGACGGCGGCGTCGGGATCACTCCGTGAGGGCGACTGTCGGCAGAGGAGAGGAGAATCAGCGTCACTGGAGTCGGGGCAGGGCTAGGGCACCAGCGATTGAGGTCGGCGTCGGCTTCTGTGGTCGGCGCCGGGTGGCTAGGGCAGGCGGTCGGGCGACGGTGCTAGGGCTGAGAACGCTGTCGTCGTGAGGGGCAGGGAATGAGGAAGAAGAGGAGGAGGAAGAGGAAACCGCCGAGTGGCCGGCGGTTAGGGCTCGGAGGAGTCGGCTGAGAGGGAAATCGGCGTCGGGGGGGGGGGGGGGGGGAACTCGGGTTCGGCGACAAAAGCAAAGGAAAAGAAAATAAAAATAAAATAAAAAGAAAAAGATATATAAATATAATCTTTTCCTCGCTTAAATCGGGTAGCCTAAACAGGCTTTTCCGGACCCCGTTCTTGTTCCCGTTAACTCGTCCATACGAGCTCCGAAAAATTCTCGAAAAATTTCCAAAAATTTCGGAAAATTCCCTTATTAATATTTGTCATTTTTCCGATATTTTACATTCTCCTCCACTAATAAAAATTTGGTCCCCAAATTTCAATATATACCATCAGCAAGTACTAATAACAGATAATAATAATAAATGCTGAACGGTAAATAAACTCACATACCTCAAGTGAAAAGATGGGGATATCGAGCTCGGATCGTATCCTCGAGCTCCCAAGTAGCCTCCTCGTCTGAATGATGCTGCCATCCGACTTTAACCAGCCGGATAGTCTTGTTCCGCAACTGACGCTCCTTCCGGTCGAGAATCCGTACCGGAACCTCCTCATAGGTAATGTCAGGCTGAACTGGAACTGGGATATCTGCCAGCATATACGTCGGATCGGGTACATATCTCCTCAGCATGGATACATGAAATACATCGTGCACGCCTGACAGAGACGGTGGTAGTGCTAGTCGGTAAGCTACTGCTCCGATCCTCTACAAGATCTCGAAGGGACCAATATACCGCGGAGCTAGCTTAAATCTCTTCACTCCTTTCGTGGGTGAAACTCGCAGAAATACATGGTCGCCCACAGAGAACTCTAGTGGTCTGCGTCTCCGATCAGCATAACTCTTCGGCGATCCCGTGCCTCTGACATCCTCCGTCTGATAGTACGGACCAACTCGGTCTCTCTGAACTCTATGAGGTCCCAACAACTGAGCCTCTCCAACCTCATCCCAAAGGACGGTGTCCGACAAGGTCTACCATACAACGCCTCAAACGGTGCTATCTGGATAACCGAATGGAAGCTGTTGTTGTAGGCAACTCTACCAATGACAGACGATCTGCCTCCGAAATCCATAACACATGACCTCAGCAGGTCCTCTAAAGTCCGAATGGTCCGCCTGATCGCCCATCCGCTCTGGATGGAAAGTCAGATCGAACGGAGTGCCCAAGGCCCGCTGCAGACCGCTGTAAACGAGACGTAAACCGTGGATCTCTATCCGAAATGATACTCAACGGAACACCATGTAGTCCGATAATCTCTCGACTATACAGATCTGCCAATCGATCCATGAGTCTCCGAATCCGGTCTGCATAAGCCTTCTGGCGATCCTACGCCTCGACATCCTCCGTCTGTGTCGGCAACCCTACCACAAAGTCCATGGTAATGTGATCCCACTTCCACTCGGGAATAGGAATCCGCTGAAGTAACCTGCAGGTCTCTGGTGTTCGGCCTTCACCTGCTGACAAACAAGACACCTAGCTACGAAATCCGCGATGTCTTTCTTCATGCCGTTCCACCAATAGGAACGCCTCAAGTCTCGATACATACGGGTTCCGCTGGATGGATCGCAAATCGAGAACGGTGTGCCGAAATAGCTCCTGTAAGACCGGATGAGACCGAGGTACGCATAATCGCCTCGGAAGAATATAATACCTCCTCGTCTCAGATAAACTCTCACGCCTAAGCTATCTCGATCGCTAATAAACCGCAAATGCCGATCATCGCCTCAGGCCTTGGATCCTCGTCCGATCGACGATCGAGCAACCATGGTAACAAGAATACCCTCCTCTGGTCCCTGCTCCTCAAGATCTAACTCCGAGAAACTCGAATCAAGTCCGTGATCGAATCCGGCAAGCCAAAGTCCTCCGACTTCGCACGAGTGCATTCTGCAACCACATTAGCTTTCCCGTGGTAGCTAATGGTACAATCATAGTCCTTCAGAACTCCATCCATCTCCTCCGTCGAAGATTAAGCTCCTTCCGAGTGAAAATATATTTGAGACTCTTATGATCGTGAGAATCTCAAATGTGATACCGTAATAAATGATGTCGCCATAGCTTCAGAGCAAAGATGATGGCGGCTAACTCTGTCATGAATCGGTAGTTCTTCTCATGCTCCTTCACCGACGGGAAGCATAAGAAACTACTCTGCCGTGCTGCATCGTAACAGGACCCAAACCTCGAGACACGTCGGTGTAAAGTACAAATCCATCATCTCCGAAGGTAAAACCAAAACTAACCTACTCTTCAGCTCCTGGAAGCTGGTCTCGCAATCCTCGGACCATACGAACTTCACGCCTTTCCGGGTAAGACGTGTCAGTGGCATAGCAATACGTGAAAAGCCCTCGACAAAACGTCGGTAATATCCGGCCAATCCTAGAAAACTACGGATCTCCTGAACTGACTTCGGCTGCTCCCAACCGGTGACAGCCTCGATCTTCTGAGGATCAACTGAAATACCTCTGCTAGAAACCACGTGTCCCAGAAAATCGACTGAGGATAACCAAAATGCACACTTGCTGAACTTCGCGTGCAGCTGATGTCGTCGAAGAATCTCCAAGACTGTGCGAAGATGTTGTGCATGCTCTTCCTCGGAACGAGAGTAGACCAATATGTCATCAATGAAAACGATAACAAACTGATCCAGATACTCCAGAAAGATGCGGTTCATTAAATCCATAAACACCGCTGGAGCATTGGTAAGCCCAAATGGCATTACCAAAAACTCATAATGACCGTATCTGGTACGGAAAGCTGTCTTCTGGATATCAGAATCTCTGACTCTCAACTGATGATATCCGGATCGCAGATCAATCTTAGAATACACTGATGTACCTTTGAGCTGATCAAACAAATCCTCGATCCGCGGTAATGGATATTTATTTCTGATGGTAACTGCATTCAGCTGTCTGTAGTCAATACATAGCCGCATGGTACCGTCTTTCTTCTTGACAAATAGTACCGGAGAACTCCATGGTGAAACACTAGGGCGAATAAATCCCCTGTCTAAAAGCTCCTGGAGTTGAACCTTCAGCTCGTTCAACTCTTTCGGTGCCATACGATACGGAGCTTTCGATGTCGGCGCGGTTCCCGGAATCAGCTCAATAGCGAACTCCACTGACCTTCTGGGAGGCAAACCTGGCAGCTCCTCTAAAAATACATCCGGATACTCTCAAACTGCTACCCGGAGTGACTAAGGACATTGCAGGATACAAGATTGCAACAGGCTTAGCATATATGTACTGGATACACCAGGTGTTCTGGTGCCTAGCATACCAGATATAGAGACGGGTTTGAGACTTGCTTTAACAGGGGCAATCAGAGACTCAGTAATTGGTGAAGAACAAATTTCACAATATTTATTGACAGTTTTAAACAGTAGAAGAACACCTTCATATTGGGATCACTTGGCTAATGAACAAATTCGATCAGCACCTGAGTTGGATAAAACCCATGCGGATGTTTTTTCCTGATTCAACTGCAAGGAAGAGACGGCAATTGGATACCTCTGATGTACTGTACATCAAGGTGTTTTCTCTTCCAATCCTACAGCATTTCAGTTGATTTTTAGTGCAACTTTTATGACTCATCTAACTCTTAAATATATTATGCCATTCTCCAAATCTTTAGTGTCAAGATTATTATTATTATATATATATTTTTAAGACAGTGCCAACGCCAATTCAACTGATAGGAATATATGATCCTAAAAGATTTGCAATTTTTTTTTTTTTTTTTTTTTTTTACCATGGTTACAAATTCTAAAGGGCAGGTTAGACATAACATTTAAACCTTTTCTAGACCAGAGTCATCTAATAATTTAGTAGTGTTGATGATTTAAATGAACAAGTAGTTGAACCATTGCTCTTTTATTATAGTTCCTTGCACTAAAGGAATTTCATTTAAAGTTGGCACAGCACTGCCATTGAGGGCATCTTTATGGGCATGGACAGAAGCTTATAATAATGAAATTTGTAGATGACAACACTTTATGATAATTAAAGTTTAGAGAGTCTGAACAAATCTGCGAATAGAGAACTCTTACAGAAGGTTATAGGCAAAGCCATGGGCATGGCACACCAAATGGATGTAACAATCTAATAGAGCAATAGACAAGAAATGATACACATTAATCTAGGAAGACTACACAGATAAGCAACGGACAAGAGCAAGGATCAAGTTGGCACTACATTAGATCAAGATTGGATAACTATAAAGTTCAACTCAAGAAATAAGTATATTTTTTTTTTTCTAAAAGTCCATATTACCACTGATTATGTGATTGATAGTTTAGAGTACCGAGAAAAAGACCAATACTCATATAGTAATTATTACTCATGTATTACTACAAGTATCAAAAATTATAAAATTACCTTTTTACCTATTTGCTATCTGGAGATGTTCCGTCGCTGTCCAGTCCCCATATGACCTCGGAATTCCGTACAAAAAAAAAACCACCGAAAATCCATAATAAAATCCGAACCAGAAATCCGAAACATAACCATATCGAAAATCCGATAATGCCCAGTTTGACTCGCAAACCTGGCTAACCCAAATATCCAGAATACCAACAACAGGTATCCGATAAATCTCCAGAAAACCAAAAGCAGGTATCATAACCCGCTCTGATACCAAATAAATTGGTATCAGATAAATCTCGAAAATCCAAAATACAAAAATCCAACAAGTATCGCCAAACTTGGCGCTCTGATACCAAGTAAATAAATTGGTATCAGGTTATCCCAAACATCAAAAATACGAAAACAAAAGATCGTATACCTATGCTCTGATACCACTAAATTGTCACGCCCCAGAGGAGTCCCTGTCCGAGAAAATTTCGGGACATCCCTACCGAAAAATTTTCAGAATCTCACAAATACCTCACGATAATCATAAGTAATAATAACAAAAAAATAACATCACCACGCAGCTTATATATAATCTATTTCGGCTATCCTAGCAATAGTAAACAAAATAATTTAACAATAGAAATAACTCAACTACAATCCACTACACTCAGTAAAGCTCAAATCCGACGGACTCACCTCTTCGCCATCCAGGCAGGTATGTAGTAGAATAAAATCCAAATCCAAATCCATCGCAATAATAAAATCCATACAATATCCATAAACAGAATAATCCAAAACATATCATGTTCAAAACAGTCTAGAACAGAAAAGAAACCAAAGAAAACCAAACATATACTCGAGGTCTGCAGGGACCAGCACTACGTGCAGTGAGGACTAGCGACTGGAACTCTCCTGACAGCATCAACCTGAAAATATCAACAATGGAGGCGGGGTGAGTCCAACACTCAGCAGGTACAGTTGATATGCAAAGTAAAGAAATAACACCTAGCACTAATCATACGTACAGTCTCCTGATAAAGATAAAGGTAACTACAAACCGAAGAAGACAGGAGAGAATCTGTACTAACCAGGACCCGATAAAAGGACAAACAGTCCGATAGAAGACCAGTATGCATGTCAATCAAGGTATCCAAGCAATGCGGCATATAAGTGCAACAAACGCAAACACAAACAATAAATGCATCATGCATATGATGCCAATGTCATAGTCACCGACGCCACCACCACTCACAACAACAGTGGGACCGAGTGGGTAGGGTGACAACCGTGCACTCTGCAACACTACTCCCGATGAGTGATCGAGTGGGCGGATGCTGTCATACATATCCTCTACCCCAAATCATAAATGGGGAGCGCAATGCTCTCAACTCCCGGTACACGATGAGGATGCTTCCCGCACCTACACACACTACCCATGAGCGGACCAACGAGGCACCGGAAGAGCAAACTGACGTGCTACTGCGTCCCGCTACCCATGAGCGTCACACGGAGCACCGAGCAGTGATGAAACTGGCAAAGTGCTCGACAATAAAGGAGCAATCAATCACTCAACATGCAATCATGCGAATGGTGCATGTCACTAAACATGGTAATATACTAAACCAATCTCTGGACATATCATAATGTGCACCAAAGCGAATGAATCATATCAAGGTATCTGATCATATAAGGTATCAAACCTAGGTCCTGACATGGTAAAATATGGTTATATCACTACCCATGAGCATGTGGAATCAGGTACATATCCATACAAGATGTAAACAAACAATCAATCAACAGGTAGCATGTATTGGGCAGTGATTAACCGAAACAAGTAAGAAACACAATTAATGCATCTTGTTAATTTAATTACTAAGCATATCAAAGACAATAAGTCAAAAGTACCCGCCTCCGATAAAATGGTCCAAATCCTGACTCCGAGATACTCGTCTCGCGTCAAAGTCCTGAAATACCAATACACAGATATTTTATTTAGCTAAAATTCAAATGAATTGCTAAATAAAATTCTCAACACAATTTAGGGCAAAACCCTGAGTCATAATCATCAACCTACCTAATTTAACACATATAATTTAGTTACTCAACATATATTAAATAACTAAATCAAACTACTCACTCAATTAGGAAAACCCTAATTATTGATCAACCTTAACTGATAATCAATTAACTTATCCGCATCAAGACCTAAATCAATTATACGCGCAACAACGCATTACCTCAATCCACGCTCACCCAAATTCGTATTCTTCGTCGCTAATTTGTCGATGGAACACCTGTTTCTGGAACCGTGGTCGTAACTAGAGTGAGCCACTGATCTACACATCAAACACCAAAATTTGTAGTCAATACATCGACCTCTATGAATTAAACCCTAACCTTACCTCCACAGTTCTAAACCAACAACTTACCCTAATGCCAAAGCTCGGTAGAATCCAGGGCAGCAACTCACGCCAATGTGAGGCTCGGCTAGGGCAGAAGAAAGGGTCGGTTTCGGCACTGGGGCAAAGTGTGCAGCGGCAGTGGCAAGGAGTGGCGTCGGGCTCGCTATAGCACAGCGACGGCACTAGGGCTCGGGTGCTGGGTGCGGCGTCGGCACCTAGGGCACTCCTCGGAGGAGTCGCCAGCGACACTGCTGCTCGGAGACGGCGGCGTCGGGATCACTCCGTGAGGGCGACTGTCGGCAGAGGAGAGGAGAATCAGCGTCACTGGAGTCGGGGCAGGGGCTAGGGCACCAGCGATTGAGGTCGGCGTCGGCTTTTGTGGTCGGCGCCGGGTGGCTAGGGCAGGCGGTCGGGCGACGGTGCTAGGGATGAGAACGCTGTCGTCGTGAGGGGCAGGGAATGAGGAAGAAGAGGAGGAGGAAGAGGAAACCGAGCGGTGGTGTCGCGAAGGGTGAGGGAGATCGAGAGGAAGTCGGCGGAGTTCGGCGACAAAAGCAAAGGAAAAGAAAATAAAAAAAAATAAAAAGAAAAAGATATATAAATATAATCTTTTCCTCGCTTAAATCGGGTAGCCTAAACAGGCTTTTCCGGACCCCGTTCTTGTTCCCGTTAACTCGTCCATACGAGCTCCGAAAAATTCTCGAAAAATTTCCAAAAATTCCGGAAAATTCCCTTATTAATATTTGTCATTTTTCCGATATTTTACAAGAGCAGAGTTGCTACTGGAAACCAGAAGCAAATGTGATCAGCTAATCCACTAGCACGAAAATTAGGAAAAATAGAACACTACCTGCCTTACCCTAGTTTTTTTTTCTGACAGTAGACAATAACCGGTCGAAACCAAAAACTGGTGGTCGGCAAATAGGGCATAAGAGACGACGCTGGGTTGGCGACCTAGAGCACGAAAGGGGGCAGACCAGGAGAGACCAGTGAGGGAGTGCTCTGCCGGGATGTGTCCGTGTGGAGGTGGTGGAGGAAGAGAGGGGAAACGGCCGGCGCTGTCGAGTGGAGGACGAAGGGATCCGGAGAAGGGCTCGGCCGGTGGTGGCTCGAGCATTGCAAAGGGCAGAGGGGAGGTAGAACCCGGCGGCAAGGTGGTGATCGGCACTGGGGTTCGGCACAGAGGAGGCGATCTATGATGGGTCGGCGCTGCTCCATGTGGCCGCAAATCTAGGGCAGAAGTGTCGCAAAGGAAAGAAAGGGAAGGAGATAAAGTGGCCGAGGGATTAAATCTCGAGGGGGAGGAGGAACCGCCGTGTGCGGTTACGGCAAACAAGGAGACGACACCGAGTGAGGCGTCGGGCAAGCGAGGGAAGGAGAAATGGAGGAAAGAAAATAAATAAAAGAAAAGGAAAGAATAAAAGAAAAATCAAACTTCTCCTCGCTTAAATGAGTAGCTTAAATAGGCTTTCCCGAACCCCTGTTTTTTATCCCCGTAAACTCATCCATACAAGCTCCGAAAAATTCCCGAAAAAGTCTTAAAAATTTCAGAAAATTCTCCTTATTATTATCTGCCCTTTTCCGGTATTTTACAGTAGTATCGATGGTCAAATCTGAAGACCTAAGGTACACAGGTCAGGTAGGGTATAAAAACCTAGGTCTTGAGCATAATGAGGCATGGTATGTCACTACCATATGAGCATATATATAATCATATGGGTACTAACATAAAATGCATAACAGGTGAGCAAACAAGCAATTAACAGGTATCCGGTAGTGACATATCGAAACAAGAACGAACATAATTATTACTAAAGGCTATAACCTACTAAACATATCAACATGACATTATCAAAGATAAGTCAAGGTACCCGCCTCCAATGTAGATCGAGCTAATCAACCTCTATGTCGATGTGCTCGTCCCATATCCAAATCCGAATCCTGTAATAAACCGTATGGTTTAGCTAAGTTTTATTATAAATAAAATAGCTAAACCAAAAATCATAATTCAAAAAAAAAAAACTATGTTTTTATTTCCATTGGATTGTCCATATTTTCCTGCATAGCTAATCTCAGTATGAGTAAGTCTAACTCGATTATCTAATCCTATTAAACCAGGAAACCTTAATCCATCGATCAATTAATCAATAGCCAATCCATCCCTAAATTATCAATCTACTGCATAATGAATCAAACCAAACCAAACAACTCACCCAAATTTAAATGCTCTGTTGTAGGACTCGCAACCAAGGAACCCTATTGCTGGCCTGAGCTAGGTGGATCCACTGATTTCCCAAATCAAGTACCCTACATTACAATCATCACAATTAGGCAATATCACATAACAAAGTCGAACCCTAACCAGCACTTACCTAAATCCAAATATCCTTCTGTTAACTCACGATCGAAGGGTTCTCTGCCGGAACAAGATGACCAGAGTCGTGGCTCGCCTGTGAACGATGTTAGCCTCACAAAAACGACAGTGGCACCAACCGATTGGAACCGTGGCACCTTCCTAATGAAATCACTGATGCTTGCTCACCTCACTGTTGTCTTGTTTGGATCCAGCAGCAAGAAGATACTAAGGGCACGGCGTGGAGAAGGCCGACACTGGGTCGAGAGACGGCGGCGGCGTCGGCAGGCACAGTGGTGGCAGCCGGCGCTAGGGCAGAAGGGAAGGTTGGCACCAGTAGATGTCGGCGGTGCTTGAGTACCGGCGAGAAGACGTCAGCGGTGAGCGCCACACAGTGGCATCGGCGCGGAGCAAATCAGAAGAGGGCGAAGGGCTTAACCGACGGTGGCTCGAGTGTCGCCGGCGCTTGGGCTGTGAACCGACGTCGGCTACAGCACAAAGGGAAGAAGGGAGAGCGCTCGGTTTCTCCCCTTTGCCGAGACTTTGTTTGTGTGGGAGAGGAAGTCGATCGGGCTCGGGGGAAGAAGGAACCGTCGTGCGGCGCCGGTTAGGAAAAGATCGAGTGTGAGAGGAGAAGGGGCTCGGCACTGGCACGGGGAAAAAAGAAAAGAAATAGAAAAATAAAAAGGAAAAGAAAAATCAAACTTTTCCTCGCTTAAATGGGTGTCTAAACAGGCTCTCTTGGGGCCTAATTTTACCTCTGTAAACTCGTCCATACGATTTCCAAAAAATTTCAAAAATATTTCTAAAAATTTCAAAAAATTTCCTTATCATTAATCGTCATTTTTCGATATTTTACAGAAGCACCTTCACCCTGTTTTCCAATGGAGCTAGGGTTCTCATTGAATCTATTTTATATTTAATTTTTATAATTTTTTTACATATATATACATGTCGTAGGATCATACCGTTTAAATTGCAAAAGCTATATTTTATATTTAATTTATAATTTTTTACATCAATTATTTTATTAAAAATGATATCTTACATGCTAGTCATATTTTTACATTCACATTTTAAATTAAATTTATATCAAATACTTGCAAAATATTTATGTATACTAAAATAAAAATAAATTTATATCTTAATCTCTGTGCCGGCAATATTAATCCCAAATGACTTTCATTGTGGGGAAATAATTTGAATGTCGTACAAGATTGTCCTCATATACTTTTCAAACTTCAACAATTCAATTTTTTTAAATTTCATTGTTGAAGCGTGGAGAATAATTCCAACCATATCATCAATATCATCTGGAACTCAAATATTTGTCAAACCTAAACCTAAAGTAGGAGAAAATAATCTTTTGAATGCACACTTTTGTTATCAAGTCACCCTTGTGCAGTCACACCCCCTCTAGTCGCACCCAACACGGGATAAACTTCCAATCGAGTTTCATGCTAAAAACCTTAATAAAACATTTCATCTTGGATAGTCATACATGCAAATCACCACGAAGATGACATTCATAATGCATGAATTGAAAGTGAAAAGAAAATTATTAGCTCAATGTATGCACATCATCATGAATTCTTTAGTTGTGGAGAGGGTTGGGCCCTGTGGGGACTAGCCTCTTCTCGACGCTGTACCATGGCTCAATCTCTTCTCTAAAACGTGGTGATGGTGGTGTTGGAGGCAATGAAGAGGTAGAACCGTTGGCAAGGTGGCATTGATGGTGATGACGATGGCGGTGCACCCTGCAATGAATCCATGGCAACAGCAGGAGGATGGTCACCAAGAACGGCAGTGTGCAGAAATAGTAGCAAGAATTGCACTTCATGGCAGAAATTGGAGAAGGAAGAGAAGATAAGGTTGATGCGGGCTCATTTAACCTTGTAATATCTAAACTTAGTCACATTTGGTCAAGTGTATATCCTTAATTTTTTAGACTTTGCTTCGAATTCTTAATAGAAGCTTGCAGTGCAGTCAAGAAAAAGAGAATTTACCAGGGACAAAATACTTGCCTTGCAGAGCATCTAAAGCTTTAGCATATCAATGTCTAGTTTTCAAGAGTCATTGGTATTATGAGATGAGACAGTAGGATGTATGTAAATTAATGTTTTCTTCGTTTCTTCCAAAAGAAAAGCTACCACTACAACTGTTACCAGAAATTGTATGTCATACTTTTAATGCAAGCAACAGGCCAGCCAGTGAGCCAATGGACAGTCTATATGTTAAAGATAATACGCGTTGAGGATGAGGAAATCCTCATAGCAACCAAGGGACTTGCATCTTAGTCCTACACCAGTTGAGTGCTTGGAACACACATGTGGCAATCTCTTGTACTCCTATCTTTGATGAGCGCACGCTAAGGAATCCCAATTAGCCTATGAATGAGTTTTTGCAACTGGTTTGGAAACCCCTTGAACATCACTTTGATATGAAGGTGTTCGAGTGTAAAAGACTAGAAGTGATTCAAGTGACTTGATCCAATGTAACAATGACCGATGTGCTAGAAATGATGTTGTAAAGCTCGAGAATGCTACAAGCCATCCGTTGGAATGGGTCAGACAAAGGGAAAAAGTGGAAAAATCAAGCTAGCAGATAGGAAGAGTAATGTTTAACATCCTTAAGTTGTTAATATGAAAACCTATCGGAAATTGGTTGACATACAATTAGACAAGCAGCTAGACATCATACTAAGGATGAAGCTATCCCCAATAGGATATCAAAAGAAACAAAGACATATAGAAGACCTACACAAGCAACTGATAAATCTTGTATCAGTAACAAATCAATAAGATAATCAGTGCGAGACTGCCACCCATTGCAAGGAAAGCACACTGCTTAATCATATAGACATTAAAGGTGCTGATCCGGTGGTAAGATGGGGTCCCGCCCCGCAGGGGGTCAGCGTCACGTGGAAAGTCAAAGTTAAGACGGTCAACGCCCCTAGGCTAGCGTCCGACCGGGTGCCCCCTCAGCTGATTGAACTAAGGAGTGACCAGTCCAACGTTATCACAGCTCGATCTCGTCCGAGCTTCCGACGCTCAAAGACCCAGTATCATCAAAGAAGGAGCCGACCGACAGGTCATGTGCCTAGCGGCTGGAAGATCAGATGATAGCCAGCGAAGCGGAAACACGACCCAGCAAGCCTAGACAGTGGAAGTAGCCGAGCGGCCACCCTGCTCGGCCCTAATAACGGGAGTAGCCGAGCGGTCATCCACTCGTCCCACTAGCAGACAAAAGCAGGATCGACTGATATCCTCCTCAAGACCCATGCCGCCAACAGACAGCATGGTCGGCGACATGATCAGGCAGAGATCAAGCAGAGCTTCTGACGTTATCACAGCTTAGTCTCGTGCCGAGCTTCAGACGCTCAAAGACCCAGTATCACCAAAGTAGGCACCGACCGACAGGTCAAGTGCCGAGCGGCTAGAAGATCATATCATAGCTAGCGAAGCGGAAACACGACCCAGCAAGCCTAGACAGTGGAAGTAGTCAAGCGGTCATCCGCTCGACCCACTAGCAGACAAAAGCATGATCGACTGATATCCTCCTCGAAACTCGTGCCGCCGACAGATAGCATGGTCGGCGGCATGATTAGGCAGAGATCAAGCAGAGAATTGTACGACGGAAGTTTCCACTGTCTTGTTAGGATATGCTCAGGTTATTGAGGTATGATGTCAGAGGTATTTTTTCTGACATGTCTTTTCAGGGAAGACTTTGAAAAGCGTGCACGTGCGCTCCCGGGGTCCTATATAAGGAGCCCCAAGCTTCGTCGGAGGTATGAATAATCTACTGTAGCTACTGTTACTCCGCTGCTTTCATTTCACTACTTTGTTTTCTTGTGCCATCACAGGAGATCTGACTTGAACGTCGGAGGGTCATCGCCGGGGAACCACTCCCTGGCTCGACACTAATGCTTTGTTCTTGCAGGCTCGTCTCGTCGAAGCTCGATGGAAGAAGCTGACTATCACCGGGGAACCACGTCCCCAGCGTCCGTCTCCTCGACTCTCGGACAGGATCAAGTTTGGCGCCGTCTGTGGGAACGCACCTGCATCCGGATCGAGAAGATGGAAGAAGATGGATGACTACATACTGTGACACTCACCCAGGAGTAGCTCGATGCGCTCATACAAGCACGAGTTGCGAAGATTGTCGAGCAACAACAGCAGCAAAAAGCGCTTGCTGATCGGCAAGCACAGCAAGCGACCTTAGCTTCGGTAGGTCGAGCGGCGCACGAAGACTGACCGGAGCAGTATTCCATCTGGGGGCAGAATAAAATGTCGACCGGCACTCACGGAGAGGCTCCACCCGCGCCTATTCCATTCCACCGGGTGTTGTTTCAAACGCCCTCAGAGATTGCTCAGGCTAATCATGAAAAGAGTTCTTTAGATGAAGCGCCCGCTCGGGATGCAAGGAAAGGAAAAGCGCTCCGAGCTGACTTCTCTCCCGAGCGGATCAATCGCTAGTTCTCCGAGGCGATACTGCAAGATCCACTGACGAGACATTACGCTCCCTTGGCGATCAGGGAATACAACCGGTCAACCGCCCCGGACGACCACTTGGGAAAATTCAACAATGCTGCCACCCTCCACCAATATATAAATGGAGTGAAGTGTCGAGTCTTCCTTACGACACTCTCTGGTTCGGTTCAGAGGTGATTCAGAAGGCTACCGGACGGATCAATAAGGAGCATCAAAGAGTTCCGAACAGCCTTCTTGTACCACTTCACAAGCAACAGATGATACCAGAAGACGAGCATCAGCTTGTTCTCCATGAAGCAAGGCCCCAAAGAGTCCCTCCGAGCGTACATCCAACACTTCAATTAGGTGGCCATGGACATCCCATTGGTATCGTCCAAGACCATGATGAATGTGTTCACCCAAGGGCTCGTAGACAGAGATTTCTTCCGATCTCTCATCCGAAAACCACCTCGGGACTACGCCCACATGCTAAAGAAGGCAAACGAATACATAAACGTGGAAGAAGCCCAGGCGACGAGGAGGAAGGAAATGTCGTCCGAACCATCGGCGTCGATCGAACGGAGGCTGCCGATTAGCCATCAGCCACCACGAGGACCCCGAGCCGAAGGGACATGGTCACACTAAGAAGCTAGGCCCCATGCTGTTTAGCACGTGACCTCCGAGCGTTCAAAACCAAAAGGAAAGGTATGGACCCCTATGTTCTGTTCCTTCCACAAGTTAGCAACTTACAACGCCTGCGACTGTCGCGGATTCGATTCGGTTGCCCAATCGGCGCCCCGAAGTTATCGCCACCGGTCTCCCTCTCTAGATCGGCGACACGGGCAGCAGAACGTTGGACGAAGAGAGGACGCAAGAAGATAACCGCAGCAGCCCCATAGGAGAAGCACCGATCCCACCCGAGTCGAACGCGAGCGAAGCAGACCGTCCTCTCGGGAGGAGGAGAACAGAAGTAACATTGTACGAGGCGAAATCAATATCATCGCCGGCAGTCCGACCAACGTAGACTCCAACTGAGCCAGGAAAACATACGCCAGACGACTTGAGATCCACACAGTAGGTTGTAGCCAAGAGCAAGCGAGTGGGCCCGAGATCAGCTTTGGGCCCATAGATCTAGAGGGAGTTGAAGTTCCTCACGATGACACCCTCATCATCCGAGCGGTAATCGCTAACTATACTATTCACTGAATCTTCGTTGAAACAGGCAGCTCGGTAAATATAATTTTCAAGAAAGCATTCGACCAGCTTCAGATCAACTTAGGCGAGTTGCTGCCAATGACAACCCCGTTGTTCAAATTTATTGGCAACGAAGTTCTGCCGATTGGCCAAATGAGATTATCCATATCGCTCGGGGAGGAGTCACTTAGAAGAACGAGGACCACAAATTTCATAGTGGTGGACACTCCCTCCGCATACAACGTCATATTGGGCCGATCGGCCCTCAATGAGTTCCGAGCGGTAGTCTCCACCTATTGCTAGAAGATCAAGTTCCCGGTGGAAGACCAGGTGGGAGAAGTCAAGGGTGACCAGCTGGCCACTCGGCGTTGCTATGTCGAGATGGTTAAGACCGAGGCGAAGTCCACTCGGAAAACACCCCGGCTGGAGGTAAGTGCCATAACCGAAAAGCCACCTACTTTGGTGTATGAAGAGAAGGAAGAGGTGCAGATCCACCCGAGCCGAGCAGAAGCTACAACCTTCATAGCTATTGATCTAGATACCGGGCAGAGAGCTGAACTGATCGCGTGTCTCTGCCAGAACCACGATGTCTTTGCATGGTCGATGCATGAACTACCCGGCATCTCCTCGAGCATCACCCAGTACGAGTTTCACGTCCGACCGGACGCTCGACCGGTGAAGCAAAGGAAAAGAGATTTTAGCGCCGAACAAAATCTAATCATCCGGGCGGAAATCAAGAAGCTGTTGGAAGCCGACCACATCCGGGAAGTGCAGTTCCCGAGCTGGCTTGCAAATGTAGTGCTAGTCTCCAAGCCTAGCAATAAGTGGTGAGTCTGCATCAACTTCCGGGACCTCAACAAAGTGTGCCCGAAAGACTTCTATCCCTTGCCTCGGATCGATCAAATGGTAGACTCCACTACCGGGTGCGAGTTGATATGCATGTTGGGTGCGTATCAAGGGTACCATCAAGTGCCACTCACCAGGAAAGATCAAGAGAAAGTCAGGTTCATCATGGCTGATGGAACGTACTGCTACAACGTCATGTCATTCGAGCTAAAGAACGCCGGCGCTACCTACCAGAGGTTGATGAACAAGGTGTTCCGACGGAAGATCAACCGCAACATGGAGGTATATGTTGACGACATACTAATCAAATCCCTCCAAGCTGCTGACCTCTGTGCAGATATCGCGGAGACCTGCCAAACACTCAGGACATACGGGATCAAGCTGAATCCCAGCAAGTGTCTGTTCAGCGCAAAGAGCGGGTAATTTCTGGGCTACATCGTGACCGAACGGGGAATAGAGGCAACCCCTAGCAAGGTAAGGGCACTACAGGACATGCCGCCCCCTAGAAACCTGAAGGAATCTCATCGTCTCATCGGTCGGATAACTGCATTGTCTTGGTTCATCTCCAAATCATCCGACCGAAGTCTGCCCTTTTTCAAGATATTGCGCCGAGCCATCAAAATTTAGTGGGACAAGGAGTGTGACCAGACATTCGAGGAACTCAAGGTGTATCTGAACTCGTTTCTTGTACTGGCTAAGCCAACTGCCGGCGAGCCGCTTCGAATCTATCTGTCCTCGACCGAGCATGCTGTCGGCTCGGCACTAGTCCAATAGAACGACAAAGAGCAACCAATATATTTCCTAAGTCATATATTAAAAGACGTTGAGTCCCGCTACACTAGTCTCGAGAAGCTTGCTTTCACATTAGTGCTCGTCGCTTGGAGGCTCCGTCCATACTTACTCGCGCACACTATCATTGTGATGACCAATATTCCTTTCGGGAGAGTTATTCTCAACCCAAAGGCGTCAGGATGGCTGATCAAATGGAAAACAGAGCTCAACGAGTTTGACATTCAATATCAACCCCGAACGACCATCAAAGCGCAATCCACTCGGTAGGAGATACCAAATCCTGAACCAGAGGCTGTTTGGAAGGTATATGTGGATGAGTTGTCCACTCGGCAGGGAAGCGGGATCGGTATACTACTCGTCTTTACCCAGGACGAATGGATGCAATTGTTCGTTTGGCTGGACTACAGGGCAACAAATAATGAAGCCGAATACCAGGCGTTGATAGCCGGTCTGCAAGCCGCCTGACATATCGGAGCCATCAAGGTTCTCATCCACTTGGATTCTCAATTAGCCGCTCTGCAACATACAGGGGCATTTGAGATAAGTAACAAAAGGCTCAAGCTCTACACTGAGGTTTTTGAAAAGCTGAAGGCCAACTTCCAGGAGGTCGTCATACAGAAGATCCTTCGAGCGAAAAATCAGGCCACGGACGAGCTGGCCAGCTCTCTATCTTCGATCGTCATATCATAGCTGATCGAGCAGGTGTCCCTAGTGGCCCACATTAATCGAATGGAGGGGCTCACCTTCCCAAGCGATTGGAGAACGGCGCTGATAGAGTTTCTGCGATCAGGAGCTACACCCTCCGATCGGGAAGAGACCAACTTACTAAGGAAAAGTGCTTGTCAGTTCACTCTGATCGAGGACCAACTTTACAAAAAAGCCTTCACCAGGCCTCTGCTCAAGTGCGTCGGATCTGAAGACGTCGGTTACATACTACGAGAGGTGCATCAAGGATCCTGTGGCGGACACCCAAGCGACCACTCATTAACAAGGAAGATCCTCCTAGCCAGATACTTCTGGCCGACCCTCCAGGAGGATGTCGCTCGGACGGCTGCTACCTGCTTGTCCTGCTAGAAATAACATAACCTCTCGCACCGATTGACTGAGGAGATGAAGGCGTCTACTGTATCTTGCCCGTTCGACTAGTGGGGCATGGACATCGTGGGCCTGTTCCCCATGGCAACCGAACAGCGGAGGTTCTTGCTCGTCGCAGTGGATTACATCTCCAAATGGGTTAAAGCCAAGCCGCTGGCAAGAATAACCGAACAGACGGTCACGAAATTCATTTGGCAGCACATCATCTGTTAGTTCGGCATTCCGCGCTGACTCATCTCGGACAATGTAAGGCAGTTCGCCGGTCAGAAACTCAAGAAATGGTGTGAAGGGTATGACATTCATCAAGTCTTCACCTCTGTAGCATACCCCCAAAGCAATGGACAGGCCAAAGTTGCCAATAAGGAGATCTTGTGGATCCTGCGTGTTCGGCTCGACCATATCGGAGGGAGTTGGGTGGATGAGCACCCTGGTGTATTTTGGGCAATTTGCATAACTCCCAAGGAGGGGATTGGAGTCACCCCATTCCACTTGGTGTATGGAGGTGAAGCAGTCGTCCTCGTCGAAGTGGGAGTGGAATCCGACCGGATATAGCGCTATGGTGAGGACAACGCCGAGCGGACACGTTTGGAGCTCGACATGGTGGATGAGACATGCGCTAAGGCCGCCGTTCGGATAATGGCCTACCGACAAAGAATGAGATAGAGCTACAACAGAAGAGTGATCCCGAGATCATTCTAGGTCGGCGACCTTGAGTGGAAGAAAGTCAAGCTGGTCGGCCACGTCTCCAAGTTGGAAGCCCCATGGGTCGGACCCTTCAAGGTCGTTGACAAGCTTTGCTCGGGCGCATACTACCTAGAGGACGAGGATGGACGGCGACTGGAACGCCCATGGAGCGCGAACCATCTCCAGCCATACTGAGCCAGATGAGAGGTGCGCTGATGTAATCAATGTATTTTCTATACCCCTGTGCCCTTTGAGTGCAGGACTGAAATCAAAAGCACAAGATTGCCAAACTTCAGGCCGAACGGCAAGTCAAATCGTCGAGCGACGACGTTAAACTCAGGTCTCCACCGATGGTCGAGCGGCGACCTTAAACCCAAGTCTTCATCAAATCGTCGAGCGGTGACGTTAAACCCAGGTGTCCATCGACGGTCGAGCGACGACCTTAAACCCGAGTCTTCATCAAATCGTCGAGCAGCGACGTTAAACCCAGGTCTCCACTGACAGTCGAGCGATGACCTTAAACCTGAGTTTTTATCAAATCGTCGAGCGGCAACATTAAACCCTAGAGTCGAGCGGCGACTATAAACTCTAGAGTCGAGCGGCGGCTATAAATCCCTGGGCCGATCGGCAGCCTTAAGACCCAGAGGTATGACCCTTATAAATTTATCACTAAGTGAAAGGCAAGCATGACGTCCGTTCGGGGTTATATAGACAAGGGCTTATTGATAACTGCGAAATGACTTCATTGATGACAAACCAAACACTGCCGAGCGGCAGTCAAACATTCAAAACTACAAAATCCCTCCTCAGTTAAGATAGTCGAAGACTTCGTCCGACATCGACTCGACACCGTCAGTCAGAGAGCTTGAGATATGCCCGTTTGCCTGCAACTGGTTGAACGCCCCAATTATGGCCAGCTCGAAACTCCGTACGACCCGATTAACAACTTTGTCAGTAAATTTCTCTGAGCGGAGGTATTCTTGCTTCACGGTCTCGAAGCGGATCGGTTCGGCGTCCTGGTAAGTCTTCAGGGCAGCGCGGGAGGACTCTAGAGCACCTTCAAGGGTTCTCACTTGCCCTTGAAGATCAGCCTCCCTAGTCGAACGGTTGTCCCGTTCGACGATCAGCAAGTTCTCCGCCTCCTTGAGCTACTCGGCTAACTTCCGAGACTCCTGGTTCTTCAACTCCAGGTCATCTATGGCTCGATTCTTCCTATTGGCAGCCTGCTCGATCTTCTTGTCGTAGGTTTTCAACTGAGTCTCGAGCCGACCCAGCATGATGGCCTGATCGACAGACTTCTTCCGCTTAGCCTCCAGGAGTTTGGCCTTCTCCAGATCAACTTACAATTGGGCAATGGATGGCCCCTGGGAGGAAGAGGCTCCCCCAGAAATCTTAATCTTTTTTCAGCTCATCCTCCACAAATGTCAGGTGGTTGCACATCACCACATTCTCCACCCAGTACTGCAAGCGATCAGATGGGTGTAACTGTCGATCAGAGATAATTGGTAAATTAATTTCTAAAGTTTGAATACATACTCTGATGGACATATCCAGAAGACTGTTGGCGAGCGCCCCCGGAGGCATCATCGCCGCTCGCACTCTGGCCTCCTCCCAAATACGAACGAGCCATCCGCGGATGAAGATTTGATGTTCGGGAGAGGACGGATGCCCGCTCAGATCAAGGAGATCTTCGATCGACAGGTGGAGGATCGTCGTTATGGAGCGCCGACTGGTTGGCGCTGACTGGGAAGAAGCTGCATGGCCGGAAGCTTGGGAGGTTGGGGCCAGAAGAATGGTGGATCGCAGGATCCTCCGCTGAGCTGGAGGGAGAGACGCGATCGGCTGGGTAGCAATCGGGCCCAGCGGCAGATCGACCATAGAAGGGGTCCGATAGGAAGAAATGGCTTCCACTGTCTCTGGAGCTGCCATAGAAGAATTGCCTCCCCGCTCGGAAGAACGCACCGCCGAAGCAGCAGAACGGGATGGGGTGGTCATGCGACGTCTCTTGTTCATGGAGAGGGGAACTCCATCGCCAGACGACCCGAGCCTTCGGCCGGGGCAGCAGGCTGTGCCTCAGAAGGGACTAGGTTCGCCGTCAGTTCAGTGTGGGGCGTTAGATCGGCGGCGCCTTCTCCTTCAATTGGCATCACCTCGTTCTCGCCCTCATGAGAGCCGACCGGAGTCAGGCCGAGGCTCGCCATCTCCTTTTCCACTACCGCCTCTATCTCGTCATTCTTCAGCTTCATCAGACCGGTTGCCCGAGCATGCATCATTATGTCAGCTACAAAAAAAAGAAATAATCAGTTAGACTCAAGAGAAGAAGGTCGAGAAATTTCGTACCTAGACTGCTCGGGAGCTTCGCTCGGATGGGGCTTACCCCGAACATATACATCACCCCCTCTGGCAGCAGCTTGTGAATGCCGAACTTTTGGACAGCTAGCAGGTTAGCCGCGTGAAGGTAGTCCGGCCGACCCCGATACTTTTGCAGGTCCGGTTGAGGCGGGAGTCCGACTTGCCACTTGGTGCGGAAGCTCGACCACTCGGGGAGTCGCATATAGAAAAGTAATCTTTCCAATGCTTATTGGAAGAAGACATTTTGTCAAAAAAGACCAAATTGACCTGAGACTGGAAGAGGTAGGTGCCCATCTCGGATTGATTGAGATAATAAAAGTAATGGAATACCTGAGGTGTTAGAGGAATACTGTGCACTTTGAACAGAACGACCACGCCGCACAAGAGGCGAAACAAATTGGGGATGAGTTGTGCTAAAGGGACACAGAAGTAGTTACAGACCTCAGTTATGAAAGGATAGATGGGGAATCGAAGATCGCCCACAAATTGGTCTCAGAAAAAATAGACAGTGTCAGTCGACGGGTCATGGGGCCGATCGGATGGGGAGGCCAGGACTATCTCGTAGTCAGAGGGAAGGTCAAAGGCATTTATGAAGATCACAGCGTCGCCTGCGTTGAACCTGGTCTCCATAGTGGTGTACCAGAGTCCGGGAGCAATGTCTGACGGCAGCGATGAACTGGGCATTGCCAAAGGAGTTGGGAGAACGAAAAGCTCGACGGACAAAAGGAAGGAAAAACACAAAATAGATGTCAGAACAGTGGCGTGGCAGAGAAAGAACAGTAGAAGATCAACGACAAAGGTTTGGGAAAGCTAACAGGGAAAAGAAAGGGGGTCGCACGGTCGTCGGAGCACTGGTCACTTGAGGTCGCGTATAGCCGTTGGAAAAGGAGACGCACAGTAGGGATGAAGGCGGTGCTGCGGTTTTTTATAGGTGGGGCTTGGCCGACTGGAGACGTTCGATTTAGGTCACGAGCATCGAAGCCAAATCCAGCTGTTGAATGCAAATCGTCAGGTGTCACATCAGCGGCTGTCGTCTTGGACGTGTGGCAACTGCTGTGGCGACACATGACACGTTACCATAAGGCGACATTTAATGAGCGTCATTATTAGGTGGAGGCGCATGCTCGACCTTAATGGAGGGGATTTGCACAAAGAAGATTCAGGCAACGTCAACATTTGACCGCGCGGTTCGTGCCCATCCAAAAACGTCGAAGGAGAAACCTCCCAAGTGCAAACCATCGGATCGCCGAGCGGCCTAGAAGGCCAGTCCTGCGCGGATCGGTCGGAGTCCAACCAGCATTATGGCTGACCGGCCATCCGATCTCCAGACTACTTGTCCAGTCAGTCGGACTTGCATCCTCCTTCGACTAGACTTAAGGGGGAGACAAGTGATCTGGTGGTAAGGTGGGGCCTACCCTGCAGGGGGTCAGCGTCACGTGGAGGGTCAAAGTCAAGGCGGTCAACGCCCCCAGGCTAGTGTTTGACCAGGTGCCCCCTCAACCGATCAGACTAAGGAGTGGCCGGTCCGATGTTATCACAACTCGGTCTCGTGCCGAGCTTCCGACGCTGAAAGACCCAATATCACCAAAACAGGCGCCGATCGGCAGGTCATGTGCCGAGCGGCTGGAAGATCATATCACAGCCAATGAAGCGGAAACACGACCTAGCAAGCCTAGACAGTGGAAGTAGCCGAGCGGCCACCCCGCTCGACCCTAATAATGGGAGTAGCTGAGCGGTCATCCGCTCGGCCCACTAGCAGACAAAAGTAGGATCGACTGATATCCTTCTCGAGACTCGTGCTGCCAACAGACAGCATGGTCGGTGGCATGATCAGGCAGAAATTAGGTAGAGCTTCCGACGTTATCATAGCTTAGTCTTGTGACGAGCTTCCGACGCTCAAAGACCCAGTATCACCAAAGCAGGCGGCAACCGGCAGGTCTTGTGCCGAGCGGCTAGAAGATCAGATCACAGCCAGCGAAGCGGAAACATGACCCAGCAAGCCTAGACAGTGGAAGTAACCGAGCGATCATTCGCTCAGCCCACTAGCAGACAAAAGCAGGATCGACTGATATCCTCTTCGAGACCCGAGCCGTCGATAGACAGCATGGTCGGCGACATGATCAAGCAGAGATCAGGTAGAGAATCGTACGACGGAAGCTTCCACTGTCTTGTCAGGATATGCTCGGGTCACGTCCTTTCAGGGAAGGCTTTGAAAAGCATGCACACATTGAGAAGCGTGCATGCACGCGCGCTCCCCCCCAAGCTTCGTCGAAGGTATGAATAATCTATTGTAGCTACTGTTACTCCGCTGCTTTCATTTCACTACTTTACTTTCTTGTTGCCATCACGGGAGATCTAACTTGATCGGCGGAGGGCCATCGCCGGGGAACCACTCCCTGGCTCGGCACTAACGCTTTGTGCTTGCAGGCTTGTCTCGTCGGAGGTCCGCGCAGTTAACAGGAGCGTCACGTCCCCAGCGTCCGTCGCCTCGACTCTCGGACAGGATCAGGTGCTATTAGTTCACACATAGTTAGGCCAATGTTTTCCAACACCATTCCTAGTTGAGCCAATTAGATCAAATCAAATTTCCCTGTGATAAACCTGTATAACCGGTTGGCCCAATCAATAGAATCTTGATTTGTTCAACTTGCTCTCTCGAGACAAACACTTGGTTAGCACATAGTGATATTGTCACCATGAGATCTAGGGTCAAATAACATTACCACTATGATGTTATATTTCAAAAATCTACACCACTTTAATTTGGTATTATCTAAATCTTAAAATCAGCACCACATCACAGTGGTGTGATTTTTAAAATGTAATAACACAATAATATTGTTCTTTGAAATCGAACATCACAATGATGTTGCTCTTTAAATACAACACCACAGTCATTAGCGGAACGAGTAAAATGGAAAAGCAATGTACCCTTTGGAAAATAAGTTAGGTGTACTTTTTGGAAATTCCAAACTTTAAGCGCTCTATTTGGTCAATTGCTGATGATTAATTGCATTAAACTGCCTTGTGTTTGTCTATTTTCTTTTGATAGTAAATCTGTAAAAAATAAAAATCAAGTTAACCTACGAGAGGAGAATAGCTAGTGACAGAGTTTAATATAGATGTGTAAATTAAGTTTGTCGCCCTACAAATGGACAATGTTGTATCAAGTGTGACGATAGAGATTTGATCCATAGGTTAAATTTGACACATGGCCAACTAGCACATCGAGTTCGAGATCATGTAGGGTCATTGATGATGTTATGGGTCGTGCTTGACATGACCCATGCTAAGTTGTGTCACGTTAGATCTGGCATGATGTGTAAGGAGTTAATCGAGCCTATGTCATGTTCGACCCAATCAATCTTCTTTGACGCCTCTACCTTGGGATAGAAGAGGACTTGATGTAGCTGGTCAAAAAGGCTAAAAAAAATTGTTATTAGATGCTAGAGAGGAGGAGAGGTTAGACATGAATAGAAAGGATCGAGCTTTAATTCTACAACTAAATGACGAGGGATTTGTGTATGGAATCAAAATTTGATGTGCGATCAATGCATATAACATTTTCTTTTTTAAAAAAGATATAAAATAGTTCGTTAGATTATTATTACAATTTGATGTGAAAAGAAGGCATATTATGTATAACGTATTGATCATCAAAATTGAATTTATCCAATTGTTGCTTTGTTTGGTAGTAATCAAACTAAACTTGAAGGGCTTTTGATGAAAGATTAGATGTTTGAATTCATTCCTCACAAAAAAATTGCTTTTAGCACCAGGTATTCCCATCGTTATTCTATCATTATTTAGTTATAGCGATGGAATTATGACAAAAATATGTTAGTCACAAGATATTGGGTCATAAACAGTTTGGACGATGAAATTGATATTTCCGTCATAAATTTATGATGGAATATAATTCCATGGCTAATATTAGCCACATAAATATAATTTCCGTTACTAATTGTAGCGACAAAATTTATGTTTCTGTTGCTAATCATAGCGACGGAATTTACGTTTCTGTCGTTAATTAGCAACGGAAATATTAATTCTGTCGCTAATTAGTTGATGATAAAACTATTTCTATTACGCTAATTAGCTACAGAATGTAGCTATAGAAGTTACACAGAGATGGAATTTACAATTCCGTCGCTAATTATCATAAAGAAACACTGTTCTATTACTATAATTAATGACAATATTAAAATTTTCATCACTTACTAATCTTCAAAAAATTTCACAGATTCTTCTTCAAATTTGCAATTACACTAGTCACATTTTTCAAATCAATACAAACCATCACAAAATCAATACGTTTACAATTCCATTACACTATACACAAATGTTGATTCTTTTTGACAGCATGGAAAAAACACAAAACAAAACGGTAGCCACTCACAGTGATCTCTCGAAGAAATCCATGAAGTTGTCGGGCATCACTGCTGTCGGAAGCACGATCACAGGTAACCGGAAAGTACTTCGGATGTTCTCCTTTGCTCGACCAACGATCACCTCACACCTTTGCTTCCCTCCTTGATCACCCCTCTGATCTTATCTTGGACGCCTTTTATAAGAAGAAAGAGGAACACGAAGGGGAAAGGACGCCCCTTCGTCTCCTTGACCTTTGCAGAAAGGGGAGATGAAGGGGAAGCAACACCCCTTCGTCTCCTCTCAACGCCCAACATCTCCCACTCGTCCAAGTTAATTCATAAGGTTATATGGTCACATAGACTACAAGGTGATCATGTCATAATGCCAAAATCAAACATTAATTGGTCACATAGACCAAATAAGTCACATAAACTATTTGACGATCAAGTCACGAAGACCAAATAAGTCACATAGACTTTATGAGGATCAAGTCACGAAGACCAGAGTATAAATTAGTCATAAAGACCATATAAGAACATTCATTCCATACATTAGGGAAAATGGTTCGTGTGACAACAAGCACATTGAGCATTCAATTGCTAAGAAGATTATCACACCTTAGCTACTCCATTGAACGAATCAGAGACATCAATGACTTGCTTTTACCACAGATTAAATTATTTACATCAATATGAACATATCTAATCCCTCATATTTATTATATGTCAAGAGCATATTCAACATCTCCAATCAAACAAATTATTCACAATTACATTTTATGTACTGAACTAAAAATGTAACTGGTACCAGTGAATAAATGTCATAGATGGAAATCAATCTTAATATTCCTTTTAGCTAGAATCTATTCATTCTAATCAGTCTCTTTCCTATTTATGCTCCATAAACCGAATCATCCATAGCCAATAGGAAACATACTAAAGTAGCAGACATTGATCAGAACTTCAAGTAGACAGCTAAATAGTCACTTAGGTTAAGATTGATATTAACTTATAATCTCAAGGGTCTCACATAGTAGAGAAGCAGAGATCTATTCTCTTACTACCCTTCTTGTCGCCATAGCACATGTGGTATGAATCACATGCTACGATGTTATTCTCTTTACTAAAAAGATCACATGTTGTTCTCAAATTTTAACATCCTACAAATTTCGATCTAGACATACCTAATGTCTAATCCTAAATTCAACATATGAATTCTAATCTGGCTTTCAACATGCTTAGTAAATGGTAAGTTTATTTACTTTGATCATTACATAAATGATCTCATCTTGACACAATTATCAAGGCAATCTTAACTTATAGGTATGTCTCTATTCACAGCTACATAAGTTGTCCCATAAGTAACGGTCTTACCTCTATTTATACTAAAAAAATAGAGATGATTGTCCCTGTGAGTGGACCAATCTCAACCTGCCAACATGCTCATCGAGGCTTTAATCCAAAATGTAACAACTTATACACTGAATAGATCATGACATTTTACAACGTGTTACATTTTACGAAGTTACAAAGACTTCCCATTCTTTGAAATGACCCTTTAGTCAATGACTTAGTATAAAGATCTGCAAGCATAGTACGTGTAGGGATAAACTCAAGAATTATCATTTTCTTGTCCACAATATCCCTTACAAAATTATACTTAATTCTATATGTTTGCCTTTGCTGTGATATTTGGAATCCTCAGCTTGGCCATTACAGTACACTGTAATAGGACTCCCACTGTCCTCAACAATCTTCAAATGCTTTAGAAACCTTTTTCAGCTAGACAAATTGTTGCATAACTGATGCACAAGTCACACAGCTTCCAATGTCAACAAGGCTACATAAGCCTACTTCTTGCTATTCCATGAGATGGCCCTACCATTTAGCAAGAAGGTATAGCCTGATGTGAATTTTCTGTCATCAGGTCTCCTGCCCAATTGCATTTGTGTAGCCACTCAGGCTCATCTTAGATCCTTAAAATAAACAAATACATAATCTGTTGTCCTTTTGAGATATTTAAATATCCTCTTTACCGCTTTTCAGTGTCTCGATCCTGGGTTTGATTGGAAATGACTAACTAAGCTAACAACATAGCTTATATCAAGACGAGTACACAACATAATGTTCATTAAACTACCAATAGCACTGGCATATGATTTTTTTCTTCATTTCAGCTATTTCTTCAGGAGTCTTGGGATACATACTTTTGCTCAAAACAGTACCTCTCGCTATAGGCGCCTGTTCGATATTGCAATCTGATATATTGAAGTGTTGTAGCATCTTAGTGATATAAGCTTCTTGAGACAAACCCAAAAGCCTTTTTGATAGATCTCTAATGATCTTCATTTCTAAGATGTACTATGCTTCTCCCATATCTATTATGTCAAATTGTGATGAGAGCCAGGATTTGACTTCTATCACACACTTTATGTCACTTCCAGCTATTAGCATATCATCAATATATAATGATAAAATGACAAACTTTCCTTTTTCCTTTCTTAGGTAAAAACAATGATCCTCATTGATCATTTCGAAACCATAAGACAAAATGACTTCATTAAATCTCATATTCCATTGTCTTGACGCTTGCTTTAGCCCATATATAGACTTCCTAAGTCTACATACTCTATTCTCTTGGCCTTCAGCAACATAACCTTCTGGTTGTACCATATAGATTTTTTTTTCAAGATTACCATTAAGGAAAGCCGTTTTTATATCCATCCGATATAATTCCATGTCAAATTATGCTACTATAGCTAGGATGACACATATTGACACAAACTTCACAATTGGGGAGAATGCCTTTTCAAAGTCAATACCCTCCATTTGGGTATATCCTTTTGCAATTAATCGAGCTTTGTATCGATTAATCGATCCATCTGCTTTCCTCTTTACTTTGAGAATCCACTTATTCCCAATAGCCCTTCGGCCTGGAGGAAGATCAACTAAATCCCAAACTTGATTCTTTCTCATTGACTCCATTTCTTTATCCATTGCAACTTTATATTCTTTTCTAACTGAGCATCTCAAAGCTTCCTCAATTGTTCGAGGTTCCTCATCATCAACCGAAAGAATCATCAATGTCTCATTCTCAATATCAAACCTTCTCCGAGAAATAATCTGACGACTACTTCTTCATAGGTTAGACTGTTGAGAAACTGACTCATTCAGTGGCAGATTACTCCCACTAGGTTGACTAGAATCAGGTATCTCCTAATCTGCTAATAAAGGAGCATTATCCTCCTCTTCTATCTCATATAGAGGAATTGTCTTATTAACTTCACCTAGTGTTGGGAACTCAGTTTCAAGAAAAGTAGCATCTCTTGACTCTATTTCAGATATGGTTCCATCTTGTCGCTCACCAATAAAAACATAACCCTTAGAAGTCTCAGAATACCTTATAAAGATACACTTCTTATCTTTGGATCCTAATTTTTCATGTTTATGAGTCTTATCATGAACGTAGGCAGTTGCCCCCCAAGGTCTCAGTTTACTCAAATCTGACTTTCTGCCTATCCAACGTTCATGTGGGATAGATGGAACTGACTTTGAAGGCACTTTGTTAAGTATATAGACCGCAACTAATAATGCATCTCCATAATAGGAGATTGACAAATTAGCCTGCGCCATCATAGACTTAACGATTTCAAGAAGAGTCATATTTCTTCTTTCAGCAACCTCATTTTGTTGTAGAGTTCCATGGAGAGTTACCTATCTAATAATCTCTTTCTCATTACACATTGTCTTAAACTGATCAGACAAATATTCACCTCCACGGTCAATGTGCAAGGTTTTAACCTTACATTCCAATTGATTCTCAACTTCGTTCAAGTAACGAATAAAGCAATCTAATGCTTTAGATTTGTGAGAAATCAAATATGCATGACCAAAAAGTGTGAAGTCATCAATAAATGTAATGAAATAAGAACTCCCATTTCTAGCATTCATATTCATTGGACCATAAATATCCGAATGAATTAATTGCAATGGTGATTCAGCCCTAATAGCCTTACCAAATGGTTTTCTAGTCGTGTTTCCAGAAAGACAATGCTCACATATAGACAAGTTAATCTTAGCATGAGTGCCCAAAAGGCCCTCCTTAGCTAATCTATTCATTTGTTCTTGTCCTATATGTCCTAGCCTAGCATGCCAAATTTCATCATTAACATCAACATTACTAGTAAGAGCAATGTTTGAAAAACAGCCATCATTATTATTTGGTTTTACATCAAGAACCATAAAACCATTTGTTATATAACCATACCCAATTAACACAGAGTTAATTCGAAGTTCCACAAAACGACTATAAAAATTTACATTATAACCTAAATCAAGAAGACAAATGACGGAAAGCAGATTTCGTCGAATCTCAGGAGCATATAGGTACATCATGTAGAAATAAGGTACGCCCACCACGTAGGTTGAGCTTGCAAGTGCCAATTTCTTTAACTTCAATTCTTGCATTGTTTCCTACATATATCTATTTGTTTCCAGCTGGTACTCGATGGTACTCCACATATGTAGCTCGATCATGTGCTACATGGTTCGTTACTCCTGAATCTATAATCCACAAAGGATACGAATCAGCTACCAACATTGTACTTGCAACATATTGCTTGTGGAAAGAAGATAACAATGGATCTAACTTTTTAGGCTCAGTACAATCCCGAGCAAAATGACCCTTCTTGCCACAGTTGAAGCAGGTCAACTTGCTCCTAGGTTTTTATCCATATCTCTTTCCTTTCTTCTTGATTTGGGTTTTAACAGCAACATCACTAGCCTTCTTTCCTTTTTCCTTTCCTTTATTAAACCATCTTTTCTTATTCTTGAACCAGAACCTTCAGCTACAAAAGCTTGACCAGAAATCCTTACGGATTCAATCCTCTCCGCCTCAAGTTCAACATGGTGTGAGACATCGATGAAAGTCTTGATACTTTCACTATGAGTCAGATTCTGTTTCATCGTTTTCCAAGAATCAGGAAGGGAACGGATAACTGTCTGAACCTGTTGTTCATCGGTCAACACATGACCAGCAGTATTAAGCTCTCGAATCATGTTACCCATCTCCATGAGATGTTGAGCCATGATAACATTCGAGCATTTTTTATAGCTATCAAACTTAATTGTTAGCTGACGGAGCTTATTGAGATTTACTCCACTGTACTTTTCTCTAAGGGCTACCCAGACAGCATGAGTAGATGGTAATGACTTATACTCAAATACCAGGTCATTCACCATTGAACTAATCAATATTCCCTTAGCAATGGAGTCCTTCCTTTTCCATGCCTTATAGACATCAAGGTCACGTCTGTGCTGTGCTGTAGAACCATCAGTTGGTTCTTCCATGAATTGATTTACAGCCTCTAGAACTTCTTGTTCCACAAGAACGTATTGTATCTTAAGGTGCTAGATTTTGTAGTTATCCCCATATAATTTTTCTCCCTTATTGAGTTCAGCTATGATATTTTTAGTTGCCATGATCTACATAAATAAACACATTATTTATTATTTCAGTGTAATTCATATATGTGTAATTAATTATTGACTTAGTGTAAATTAGAATTAGTTTACTAAATCAAGTGATAATTTTATTTCCGCTCATCATTTGTATGTTCTAATCTAATCAACATTGATCAATTATATTACACACATCCTATCTAATGAATGAATCATTATTAAAATGAACTAATCATTTTACATATGAACTAATTATATTCACATGAACTAATCATGAGCAAGTTAGTATTAGTATAACATAACTTTTTATTTATCATAACTCTATTTGTACATAAAAATAGAAATTATTACATGACTCAAAAACTAAATGAGCTAACACTGTTCGTACATAACAATAGTAAATAGAACACTAGTAACATAGATAAGCTAGCACTACTCCCACTAGGATAAATGCTAGAGCAGTGGGCAATTGTATCCCATTTATCCCAGACTCTATGATGGGTGGATCAGCCTCAAATATATCCATCAGATACATTTTTGGATCTTCTACACACTCTTTAGGATCTTCCTCTGATTCTTCGGGATCCATCTGTACATCCTCCTCAGGATCCATCTCTACATCCTCCTCAGGATCCATCTCTGAATCCTCCTCAAAATCATCAGGATCCATTTCTGGATCCTCTTCAAATTCTTCGAGGTTTATTCCTGGATCATCCTCAGATTCTGTGAGATTTGGATCCTCCTCAAAATGTTGAGGATCTATTTCCGGATCCTCCTAAGATTCTTCGAGGTCCATTCCTTCGAGATCTGGATCATCTTCAGATTCTTCAAGACCCCATTCCATATGAAGTAACTGTCTATACATCTCTGAATATGAGATGTGCCTTTCAGAGTCATCCCAAAGTTAGAATGTTATCTGCCTAAAATGTTCCGACAATGAACAAACCAGAGCCCATCTTCTTTCTTTATCCTGGACTAGATACCCTTCTTGCTCTAGATTCTAGAATAGCCAATAGAGCCGACCAATAAGCCTACCGACTTCGTGATCCGGATCATATTCTAGCTTCTTGATCTCCTCCTATAGCTCATGTTGTCGTTCATAGCGACCATTCATCGTGTATATTGTTCTGGAATTAAAAATCATGATGTCAGTACAAAACTGACAGACTAGTAACAAAAACTGATCAAATTCAATTCCCACATATAGAACAAATATATACAAAATACACAAGCAATTAAGAAACATAAATTTTCTTTATATGGGGAGTATATGTGACTAACACATTGTATCGGTCGATCAGGAATCCGGATCTTAAGCTTAGTCTATTCCGTTTCCTTATTAGAACTAATCTATTTGGACAGGGATTTCTGACATATATTTTGTTATTGTTTAAGCCCATTTGAGCCAATCTCAGACTTATTGATCAAATTCAAGTCCATTTGATCAATTCAATACCCATTGGATTAAGTTTGATCTATTAGAACATATCTAATCTTTTTGTTCAATTATGACACAATAGAACTAATCTTGTCATATTTGATCAGTCCACCTTGTGTAATCAAAACGACTCCAATTAATTCAATAATAAACCGAACTAGTTTAAACCAACAAATAATTTGAACCAAATCTAGGTATTATTGAATCAACCTGGTCTGCTTAAATCAACTAATAATTTAAGCTAGACCTGGATTTGATTGAACAAGTTGGTCTCGTTCAATTTTCAACTAATTGAACACTAAATTAATTAAATATGTATTTATTAATTAGTAATACATTTCCTTATGTATTTAATTAATTAATAAATATATTTAATTAAATCTTAAATTACTGTTCATGCATCTTGTATAAACAAAGCAACGAACAGTTTTTTTTTATTTTTCCACTGTGATTTGTCAAATACTATTCATTGCAATTTTTTTTCCAATCGATTGAAGAATCAATTAAACACAAGATATACTGTGCCGTGAATTGAATCGATTCAATTACTTATCAATTGATTCAAATAATTGAATTGATTGAGCAATCGATTAAAACAATAAAACATATGCACTATTCATCTTCTTCTCGCGATAAACACAAACTTCCCGCAGCCGACATTCACCGATATTTGAACACGGTTGCCGATGCTCCTCTTCTACGATTTATGTCACTGAGGACTACACGATTTCCATGTAATCGCGACTTCGGGATGCCGATTCTTACAGAAATCGCTGAAATCGCAACGTCGCGATTTCTCCATGCTTTTTATTTAAAATAATGGATATGATACCATTGTTGATTCTTTTTGACAACATGAAAAAAATACAAAACAAAATGGTAACCACTCACAGTGATCTCTCGAAGAAATCGATGAAGTTGCTGGGTGTCGCTGCTGTCGGAAGCACAATCACAAGTAACCGGAAAGTACTTCAAGGTTCATGAGCCAAATCCCCAGCCTCTTGGATGTTCTCCTTTGCTCTACCAAGGATCACCTCACGCCTTTGCTTCCCTCCTTGATCACCCCTTCGATCTTATCTTAGACGCCTTTTATAAGAAGAAAGAGGAAGATGAAGGGGAAAGGGCGCCCCTTCACCTCCTTGACGTTTGCAGAAAGGGAGATGAATGGGAAGCAACGTCCCTTCATCTCCTCTCAACGTCCAACAATAAACCTTCACGATTCATACACAAACAACTAATATATTCACAAACATATTACAATCCATACACAAACAATCAAATTAATGATATATTCACAAACTCATTACATTCATAAATAAATTGTGATACAAAGATTCACAAACATTCACAATTATCTATCCAAACCCATATAAATTATCATAAATATCCACAATAAACTATCCAAATCCAATAACGATACACAAATTCAAAGACATACAAACAAGTCCATAATCTACTCTAAAGACATCCAAATACAATCATATAAACTAATACTATCGAATCCTATAGAAAGTAAAATATGATAGATTATTACCAGAATCATGCGAGGCAAATTGATTCAAAAATTAACAATAGAACAATACACAAAAAAAATGGATATATAACTAATTTTATATGTAAAAAAAGTACCTGAATAATATTTTAGATATTTGATGGTGGTGATATAAATAATATCAATAGCGAAAATTGTTTTTGAGAAAATGTAATACAAGAGATGAGCATATTATAATATCAAAACCAAATAAATATATTTTACATATTTTATGAGTGATAAAAAAAATCTAAGTTATGGTTGAATATACCTCATAATGAGTTACTTAATAGGGTTCCATGCGTCTTGAGTCTCTTGTGACTCAAAACGGTGTTGTAATACTGTAAATTAAGCAATGAATGCTCGTATCTTGGCCAATACAATATCATCTCTGGCCTCTCGAGGACATCCTCTAATCCATTGTCGTCAATCAATCCCTCAGTTCTTGATTTTCTTGTCTTAATGACTGCACCTCAATAGAAGAAGAACTAGGACGACCCCTAGGAGTTCTTAAACAATCATATGCTACATTGGCCTGGGAGCTAAGGCCATAAAGGGAGGAGTTTTTTGTTCTTAGACTGACAATATCATAATACATGTCATTTATCACCTTGGTAGATAGAGTTTGTGACTCTCCTCCCTCTACTGATGGTTGAGATGCTTAGGTCACTCTATTAGTCATTTCCTCTTGTATGAAGAAAAATATATGATTAATATCTTATACATAATTACTAAATTTAATCATTATTAACTATTATATGTAATAAAGTTAATATTCTTACGTCTATGGCTCAGGATTGAGTATCGACAAATGTGTCATACTTTTTATTATGAGTCTTGTTAAATATCTCCTAACAAGTGGGTGGTTTCTGTAGAGTATGTTCCTACATACATAGGAAAAGTAGCATCAAATTTATATAAGTTTGATAATAAATTAAAGTTTACTAATATAACTTTAAATTAAACTTACCAAATTAATGGCATGCTCTACAATAGATCGGGATCTAGAAGTATGCTTACGAATCTGGTGCTCGAGCCAGCGGGATATGTATTTCTATTTGATCGAGCAACTATAGAATTTGACTATCACCTTTCTGCAACTCAGGTTGTAGTCGATGTAGCCCAGATCTCTTCTGATACATGTGCTGGCCTCGTGTATCATCATAACAGAAAGCTATATTTCTACATTTGCAATGACTACATGGACAACATAACTCAACACCTTTCATACATTTATATGACTCTTAGAAAAGTTCATAATCTCTTCAATTTTAGCAAAAAATTCATCTCTGATAAATATATTTTCTAATCTATTGTACATTCAAGCTTTGTTCATATATATTCAATCCTAGTGAGAAAAAAAATTGCCTACATCATTAATGAAGTCAAAATAAGCAACTAAGAAAACAAATAAGAACTATAGGACATAGGAAACAAAAACATGTTCTACCTTATAATCAACTAAGGGAGATAAAGCAACTTAGCATAGAGCATGTAGAAAATATCAGATTTGGCAATTCATTTTACAAAGCTCCATCCAAGCTTGTGGCTAGGGGGGTTGTGAGTAGCCTGACCGCAGTCAGTCAAGCTTACAGCCAGGGTAGTCATGTGCAGCTTGGTCCCAGTTAGAGAAGCTTTGGCCAAGCTTGCCACCAAGGTGTTCGTGAGCAACTTGGTTGCGGTCGACCAAGCTAACGGCCAAGGGCGCTTGAGCAACTTGGCCGCATCCAGTCAAGCTCCTGCCAAGCTTGCAGCCAGGGGGCCACAAGTAGTTTGGTCACTGCTAGCCAAGCTTGTGGCCAGGGGATAGCAAGAAGCTTAGCCATGGCTAGAAATGGGATGGGAGAGCTGGTCAGATTACCTAGGTGTCGGAGAGGAGATGGTGTGCATGATGAAGAGGAGTACGTCGAAGATCGGAGAAGATGATAGAGAGCCGAGATCAAGAAGAAGAGAGGAAACTCATTTGCGCGAAGACCAAATTAGGGTTCCACCCTAATTTTGATCCTGATTTTAGCGACGAAAATGAGTTTTTGTCATTAACTGGGGAAGGATAAGTGACGAAAAGCTTGATTTTATCATTAATTAACGACAAAAACATGTTTCCATTGCTGATGGAAATGCATGTCCATCATTAATTAACGATGGACACGTATTTCTATCGTTACTTAGTAACAAAAACTCTCTTCTATCTTTAATTGGGGAAGGATTAATGACTGAAGCCCGAATCTCTGTTAATTAACGGCAGAAATGGGTTTATGTTGTTAATCCTTGCCTAGTTAATGATGGATATGCGTGTTCATCATTAATTAACGACGGAAACTCGTTCCATTGCAAATTCTGTTGTTAATACAAGGATTTGTTTGTAGTGATTAAGAGAATTTTAAGCTTACATTTCAAACTCCACATCCAATATGATACGAGGATACCTTCTGATTAAGATCAAAAATTATATTTAGGAAAATTGAAACATTGATCATTCAACAAAATGACTAATTAAGAGGAGGGAAGAATGACAAAGGGGAGAGCAAAAGACTAGTGCTATAAAATAAGTGAAGTGAGTTATGTACTAAACATATCAACATATCAATCCATAGATCATGCCTTAATTAATTCATATAAATGATACATCAATACAAACTACATAAGCCACTTTATCAACTTTTATTTATATAAATATAACATTAATCTAGCCGATGTGAGGAACTAGTCCGACAATGCCATATGTGTCGACGCACACCCAAACCCTATCACAACGAAATTTTGTGATCACAGTGTCTCGGCCAATTACCACAATAGTAGCACCAATATTTGGATTCTCCTTCTCAATAATAGTCACTGCATTATTTCCATTTACTCCTACCAATTCCAGCCATGAATTTTTCCTTGCACATATCATTCATTTCTCATCAAAATCATTACTATTGTAAAAATATTAAAGTAAATAAAAATGATAAAATAAAACATACCGGTGCACTCTTCCATAGCTTCAAATAATATTTTAGTTGATGTATGTGTTACAAATTTTAGTGATATTTATAGACCTTTAGGGTGCCTTTCTTTGATTTTTATAAGTTGAGAGAGCCCTAGGGTTTTCCTTTCTCTATGAATTTTCAAACTTCATCGCCTCAAATTTTTTTTTTAAAAAAAAAATCTTATTGGTCAATTAGGTTTAAGTACATCATCAATATTATCAACTCAATTTGACAAAGTTAAAGTTGGAGAAGACATAGAATACTAACATGTAATTCACACTTGAGGTTGTTAAGATCTTGCCTACATAAATTCTTGATCTTTATAATTTTATACATATTAATGTCATATGATCATACCGTTTAAATTGTATAAGCTCTTTTTTATATTTAATTTATAATTTTTTACATCAATTTTTTTTTTAAAAAATGATATCTTATATGATAGTCTCATTTTTAGATCCACATTTAAAATTAAATTTATATAAGTTGGTTATATGTGAATGGAGAAGAGGTGGAAAGGAAAGAAGCTCCATTATGAATGAGGTTTTAGTTCCACATTAGGAGTTTCATGACATATTGGTTGGTTTATATTGTAAGTACACTAAGATAGTTTTAACGTGATCAACCAAGTCAGGTTAGGTCATGTTGGTATTTAACCCCTGTGTCTAAGTGTACATGAACTTAGGAGCATAGGAAGTCGAGCGAAAGACGCAACTAACGAGAAGTACGGCACAGGAGAGAGCGAATGAGCTCGGTTCGTCCAAGGGACCAGGTATCACAGAAGAGTATGCGGGCGGACAAGAAGGAGACATATGACATTTTTGATGGATGAGAAACTAGAGCAAAAGATTACTCGAGAAAGCTAGAAGTTGGGTTCGGGTGATCCCTATTCCAAATGGCCAAGATTACCCAAGCAAGTGGAGCCAGAGCGGAAGACCCAGACCAATGCAAGCGAAAGCAAAGCGGAAGACTAGGACCGAAAATCAACAAAATGTTAATTTTTCGGTCCGAGGTGCCTCGACCAAGTCTAGGGGCGCCCAGACTTGGTTCAGGTGCTCGGACTCCGGGTGCCCATAACCCTTCTGGGAGCCCAAACCGAAAAAATTAGCTAAACACGACGTGGCACATTGTGTTGCGACAGGGATAGAGTTTTATCCCCTAGAGGCACCTGGAACCCTTCCAGGTGCCTCGACCAGGGCTATAAATACAACCCTAGTCCCAATAGTTTAGAACAATACTTGAGATTGATTCTTATTCAGTTATGTTCTTAATCTAGTGCTTTAATTGCTGTAAAGAGGCTTCTCCACATGAAGGAGAGTTTAGTGAGCGTTCAACTTTCTTGGATTAATAACCTCCCTAGTTCTAACCAAGTAAATCGTTTGTACCTCTTCCTTTCTTTATTTAAGTCTCTTATTTCTTTTATGCAAGTATTGATTATTATTAAGCTGTAAAATTTGAGGAAGGTTCTTTTTTGTTTGCAAGGCTATTCACCCCCTCTAGCTAGCCTCCAAGGAACCAACAATTGGTATCAGAGCGATGTCACTTCAGGAGAACTAATCGTCGAATGAAGCACACTAGATGGTCGGACCAAGCATCAATCCACTAAAGTTCGAGGGGAAATTCGCGGGCTAGATGAAAAAGATAGAGGTATTTTTTAAAATAGATTTTGAATTATTAATCATTATGAAATATGATTTTTAGCCCCGAAAGATAAAGAAGAATATCAGTAGAAGAAGAAGGAGCATGCCGACTTCATCGCAAACGGTAAAGCAGAGTTTCATCTGTTTAGCATTTTACCATCTCAAGAAGTCAATCGTATCGGAGCCTATGAGTCAGCTAAGGAGCTCTGGGAGAAATTTCTGAAATTATACGAAGGGACCTTGGAGGCAAAACTAGAAAGATGAGACATGCTCTGGAACTAGATCACCAACCTCCTGTTAGAAGAAGGCGAAACCGCCGCACACCTTCACTCAAGAATTAAGGAGCTCATCACCGGACTCACGAATCACGGAGAAAAGGTAACCAACCGAGATTTGCTAAGGTACGCACTTAATGCATTTCCTAGGACTCTAGAATGATCAACCTTAGTAGATGCATATTTTATCTCTAAGGATTTAGAGGTAAGCACTTTGGAAGAACTTTTTTCAACTTTTGAAATTCATGAGTTAAGATGTGCAGGTCTAAAGAAGGAATCAAGGTAAAACATTGCTTTAAAAGCTAAAACGGACCAACCAGATTCAGACACAACACTTGATGATGATGAAACGACGTTAATGGTAAGAAAATTTAAAAAATTATTTAAATCTAATAAATTTAATCAAGTATAGGGTAGAAGAAGGGAAAGAAAGGTAAAGTGCTACCACTACAATAAAGAAGGGTGTGTGAAAGATAACTGTCCAAAGTTGAAAAATAAGGACATAAGAAAGGATAAGGAAAATAACAAGAAGCCAACTCAAACTAACAAGCATAGAAATCTCAAAGCGACGTGGGACGAAACGTCATCCGAATTGGCAATAGGAGCCCTTGCCGAACTTGTGCTAGTGGCAAGTCACCAAGAAGAGGAAGACGAAGCAAGCTCGTCCGAAATGAGCATCGAAGAAAGCAATACTTCAGGGGAAGCTTTAGATTATAGGATCAATAAGGTAAGTTAGGTATGATCTGTCACGCCCTAGGTAGTCTCTGCCAGAAGAAATTTCGACTGCATCTCCCCTGTACGGGTGACAATATGAATCCATAAATACATATATCTAAACCATCGGCCCACACGGCCGAAACAATACACACAAATAGTAAACAATCCACGCAGTTATATTCAACATTTCCACACAGATATAATATGAACAATCCACGCAGTTATATAAAGGAAGACGATATAAAATCATCGTAGATATATGTAAAACCTCCTATTCCACTACAACAAAGAAAACGAAGTCCACGAAGTAATGAAAATATCCACAGCGGAAAACCAAAAGTAGTAAACCCAAGTGTTCGATATAAAGTCCACAATACAAAACCCACATCACAAGTATATAAGATGTAAAAGCAAAACATATCCCGACAACAGGAAATCCTCACGATAAAGGGGGCTAGCGACTGGAATATCTCCCGACGGCATCAACCTGAAATGTAGTAATACAACGGTGTGAGTCCAAAGAACTCAGCAGATAATCCAATAGATATGTACAACAACATATAACTACCAGCAACAATCCTACGGTACAGTATCCTAACAGTACAACATATAGTACAGTCTCCTAACAGTAAACAAGTATGCATAACTGAATAAACTGCAGTAACCAACAATACAGTCTACTGCAAGAATAATAAGAAATGCAATACTGAAATAAACTGTACTCACCTGCGAGGCTTCGGCAAATGACTGTGGACATACACAGACAAAGATAGTCAGAGCAAATAAGCATGTATCTTGTATGCATGTCATTCATATGCAGTCACCCAAGTGCATCATCCAATATGCAACAATCACAATAAATGCAATCTGTGCATATGGTGCAATATGACATGGTCACCCCTGACACCAGTCAGCTATCTCACACACAATGGTGAGACCGAGTGGGTAGGGCTGTGACACCGTGCACTCTGTCGTCACTACCCTTGAAGAGTGACCGAGTGGACGGGATGCACCGGAGTACACCTATCCTCCAACCTCAACCATAGTCAGGGAGTGCAATGCTCTCATCTCCCGATACACAATGACGGGGAGGGACCCCTGTCCTGCTACTATGTTGCATCACACTAACCCATGAGTGTACCAGCGGAGCCCTCGACAGAGCAACCTACCATACACACCCTGAGTGTTGTGCCACTACCCATGTAGTGATCACGTGTGTAGAGGTCCATGTAGCCGGCCGACGAGCTCAATAATAATGGAGTCGTCAATCACCCAGCATGCAATCATGCAATATGGTGCATGCGGCTACAGTATGTCATACCTGAGCATATCCTCCATATGTGTAGGTGCCAAAAAGATAAACACATATATAACAAGGATAATAAACAACATGAATCCAACATCATATATCAAACATATCTATCAACTAGTCCAGTATAGAGGGAAGCACAATAAATACCTCTATCTCTATGAACACAGATAAGCATAGCCAGAAAGAAAAGCATTCTAGACTAAGGTATAACAGCTATCAGTAGAAGCATATATCAGGTATCAACTAAACAAAACCAGGGAAGTACTAACTACCAACACTAGTAAGTATATATAAACTGCACATATCATAAGACACTATCAAGAGATAAGTCAAAGGGTACCCGCTTCAAATAGAAGGTACAATCACACCAAATCCAACGTCGAGACGCCTGTCTCGAATCAGAGTCCTGTGTCAAACAACATATATATTTTATTTAGCTAAATCCAAATAAGTAGCTAAATAAAATCCTTGGAACTAAATTAGGGCAAAACCCTAATCAACACAATCACAACCTACCTAATTAAATCTAAAGGTCAATTAGGGTTAGTTACCTAATCCCTAATCACCAATTAGATTAGAAATCTAAACTTAGATTAGATCCAATAGTTGACTAGGGTTAATTGCCTTAACCCTAATCATTCCATTAGATTAATCTAAGCAAATAAATCTAATCACAATCAACAACTAATTACAAATTTTAATCAAACTTACATATGAACATGTAATCAAAATTATACTATGATCTACAACCAAGATCAATTACCTACACATAAACCTAATCCAATGCATATACCTAACAATCTACACACGAACAACAATTCAATACCTTACCTTAATTCCTAGCACTGTCCTGTTGATCCACACAAAGAAATGGTGTTGCCAGGACCAAGACAACCCAAGATCCACATCCACTGGAACAAAATCACCTTCAATAGATCCTCACTGATGGATTCAATCAGATCACAATAGTAGATCAAACATGGGGATCACGGATCCACAATAAACCTTCAAGCCTCTGCTCAACAACTCAATTGATCCCATCATCTTCAACCAAACCTAAACCAACCACAAAAAGATGACCAATCTGATCAGGGAAAGAATCCAGTACAAGAAGAGTCAATTCCAAAAGGAGAACCCTAATCCAGCTAAACCCTTGAATCAACAAGGATCCAGTGATGAATCAAGAGGCAATTCGGGAAGAGGGGTTTTCGATTAAGGCTAGCTTACCCACGCCGGCGATCGAGTGGCACAAATCCGGACTAGGGCACCTCTCCAAGCTTCGGTGGATGATTGGTTGGGAGTCGACGCGAATCTTGCTCCTCACCGTGCCCTAGCCACCAAGGAATCGTCGATGACCAGCGCAAGAAGCCATCGAGATAGAGATCCCTCGGCCAGATCCAGCTTGTCTTCCTCAGCACCGTCGAGCTTCGGTGATGTGCTCCTCCGGTCTCGGCGCCGAGTTGTCCGCGAGAGAGAGCGCGTCGAGCGGAGGAAGATCGTGGGAGAGGAGATCGGGAATTTGAGTCCGACAGAGAGGGGAGAAGAGATCGAGAAAGAAGGCTAGGGTTTGGGGGAAATGGCGCTTTGGGAAGAGAATAAAAGAAAAAGGAAAAAAACAATTTATATAATAAACATTTCCTCACTTAAACAGGTTTCCCAAACAGGCTTTATCCGAACCCGAAATTGATCCCCTCAAAACCCATCTTACGGGCTCCGAAAATTTCTCAGAAAATTTCTAAAAATTTCGGAAATATTTTATAAAGCTATTTCTCAAATAACCCTATTATTTAAATTTTTCGATATCTCACATTCTCCCCTACTAATAAAAATTTGGTCCCTCAATTTCGCTATAACCAGCAGCAAACACTAAAATATAACCAAACCGTATAAATGCTGAAAGAAACTCTAACCCACATACCTCAAGTAAATAGATGAGGGTATCGAGATCGGATTGTATCCTCCAACTCCCAAGTAACCTCCTCGTAAGAATGATGCTGCCATCCAACTTTAACCAGCCAGACAGTCTTTTTTCGCAGCTGACGCTCTCTGTGGTCCAGAATCCATACCGGAACCTCCTCGTAAGTGACGTCAGGCTGAATAGGAACTGATATATCTGACAGAACATGTGCCGGATCGGATACGTATCTCGTCAGCATAGATACATGGAATACATCATGAATGCCAGCTAAAGATGGTGGTACCGCCAGACGGTAAGCTACTGCTCCAATCCTCTCCAAGATCTGGAATGGTCCAATATATCGTGGAGCTAACTTATGTAACGACCACCCTTCTTACTATACTATACTACTCTCTAAGAATGACCGTTACTTAACTACTGACTCTACTTAACCGGTATGATCGAAGTCACGAGGAGTCTCTACCGAAAAATTTCGGCAGAGTCTCCCCTGTACCGGTGACCTTAAACTGAGATACAAACATAGTATACTTCAGCCACAGGCGGCTGAAACATTTATCAAACACCCACGCAGTTAAATAATTATCAAACACACAAATATCTATTTACTAAACTGAACTCATCCTACATGCAACCTAGAACAAGAATAAACTCGAATGACACGGAGTGTAAAGTACAGTCTCAAATTTTTACAATAACTAAAATGCGAAAACAAGAGAAAGAATAAGGAAAGAAGACTAAAGGAATTCCTTTCTAGTCCCAAGACTTCCATAGTACTAGCATCACACATCATCTGCGCCACCTTGTCGCCTTCCTTTATCTGCAGTAAGAGGAAATGCAATCTATAAGCAAAATGCTTAGTAAGCGCTATCTAACTCACAAAAACTCGATATGCATGTGAATATACTGAAAACTAAAACTGAATGCTCAAAAGGAAAACTACTCATGCTCATCTACTAGTAAAAGAAACAAACTTACTGAAATGCTAAACATGTAAAGCTACTAATGCTCTTCTAATAGCAAAGAATAGTAAGCTAATCTAAATAACATGCTAGCATAAAGGAAAACTCAACTTACTGCTTTTAAAACAAAATGAAACTTATTTCATTTGTTCTAAACTTATTCTTTTATACTTTTATACTTCTGCGAAACTTATTTTGTTTGTTAAAAAACTTATACTTATAATACTTCAAAATAATAATCAACTTTCTTCTTGGGCCCGACAACTGTACTTGCTATGCGCGCATCCCTGACTAGACCCGAGATAGCTGGTCCCGAATCTAGTAGGGTTTACTAGGTTATCTAAACCTAGGGACGACTATGGGTGCCCAACCCAAGGACAACTGAGAGTCCTACATACTAGGTTATCTAAACCTAGAGACGACTATGGGAGCCCAACCCAAGCACAACTGAGAGTCCAGTACAGTGCCACTGATAAAAGTAAAATACTTGTTATCTTTTAATACTTTTAATATATAATGCCTCGACATTTTCTTTAGCACCTTGTGTGCCAAAATCCCTAAAGTCTTGACTTTGGGATCTACTTAAAGCCTTGGCCTTTTTCTTTCTTTTCTTTATCTTTCTTATACTTGTCAATACTTCTAAAAGAATGCTTCTTTAAAAAGAAACTGAAATGTTTAAGCAAATTCTAACTTTAAAATGCTTAAATAAAAAATCTGCCTACTATGCTAATAAAATTCTGCATATTAAGCTTAATAAAAGTCTGTTCTAAGATTGAAATTCTGCATGCAATACTTATGAAAATCTGCAAGCAATACTTATGAAAGTCTGCATATCATACAAGCTTAAACTAAATCTAAAACTTGTTGGATTTAAAATCTATACTGCATGCCTCAAATTAAAAGAACTCAACTAGCTTACTCTAAACATATGTGAAGCTTGCTGGAATAAACGGTAGCAAGGAAACATATCTAAACCTCACGTTAGAACTCAAATCTGTATTCTAGAATGAGTGTAACAAGAAAACATATCTAAACCTCATGCTAGAATAAAGAACCTCAAATCTGTATACTTGAATGAAAGTAACATATCTAAACCTCAAATCTGTATACTTGAATGAAAGTAGCATATCTAAACCTCAAATCTGTATACTTGAATGTAAGTAGCATATCTAAACTGTATACTTGAATGTAAGTAGCATATCTAAACCTCATATATGTATACTTGAATATAAGTAGCATATCTAAACCTCAAATCTGCTCGTGCACAACTAATGTCAATAAGGAAATCCAGAAATCTGTTCGTGCACATCCAAAAGCAATGGAAAACCAAAATCTACAATGCTACAATATGCAAAAATCTGCACTGCTCCTAAATGCAAAAATCTGCATTACTACAAAAGCTATTCACTCCTTTTCATGCATGCATATAACAAAAGAAATCCGGACTGGAATAAGCTCCAAAGGGGGCTGTCCTAAGCTCCAATAGAGATGTTCATGCTTGCTGTAAACACAAGGGAAATGGGGCTGTTCGTGCCCTTTTTTTCTTAGCAAATATTAAACTCTGTCCGAAACTTTTGGAACCACTAGGAGGAAACAAAACACTCACTAACCAGTCAAATCCATTAAGCAAAAACAGCAGTAACACCTCCAACTGAACCTTATCTACTCATGGTATTAAGAATCACAAAGGAGAAATAGAACTTCATCGTTCCAAGTCAAAACCATCCAGTGATTGCAAAACCATAAGAAATCAAAGCTTCACAGTTCAAATCGCAAAACCTCAACAATCACCAAATTAAACTTGCTGAAAACTTAAAACATAAACCTCTACAAAACTGATTCACAACTTGAACTTCTATATATTGCTCTACTGAAAATATAGCAGCCCTAAAGAACCACTGTTAATACACGGCAGAAACAAGGAATCCGAAAACCATATGCTAAATATAAGGGTTGTCCTGGCTTGACAAAAAGATTAGCAACAAAATAAATACAACTCTTAAGGCATGCTGTGAGATAAAAATAGCTTATCAATTCACCTACAAACAAGCCCTAGGGTTTCATGCAAAGCTTCGGGAACAAGGAGAGGAACAAGGAATAGACCTCGGAACTATCCTACTGTAGGTGAGTAGCGACTTACATTGCGTTCTTTGACTCTCTACCGAAGAAGAAAAGGGCTTTTAGGGTTCGGATAGCTCGAGTTTTCCGGCCTCTCCTTGCGCCTGTAGCTTCTTCTCGGTGAGAGGATCTTGGGAAGGCGAAGAGCTCTCGAATGAACCTTGGCCGGCCGTCGGAAAACTATGCCCTAGCCGCGACTTTGTTCTCCGCCCAAGAAGTTACCGTCGGCTGCGCTCAGGAAAAGGAGAGGAGAAGGATTCTGATCGGGTAAATCAAGCCCTAAGTTAAGTTCCTCTTTTATAACTCAATATTCTGTTAACTTCTTTAAATAAATTTGCCACCCTTTTTAAACAAAATCGATGGCTGGAGCACTTGGTCAGCCGGCCTTTGACCGAGTCAAGGGTCGTTGGTTCGAATCCCCAGCCGAGCCTTTTTATTCCCTTTTTTTTCTGCTATTAACTATTTATTACTTAAATACAATTCGACCCTTATTTGATCAAGTAATAACTACTTGCACACTTGGTCAGCCGAGTTTTGACCGAGTCAAAGGTTGCTGGTTCGAACCTCGGCTTGGACATATTTTTGTCAAAACTTCCTTTGTTTAGTAAGAATACCAAACGACCTCCAAAAATTGCATAAAAATACTCTAAAAATTTCTAAAAATCTCTAGAATATTTCTATAGCATTTCTAAATATTTTTAAGAACGTTTAAAACTCCTAATGGGGAAAATTGGGTCGTTACAATCCCTCATACCTTATAAAAAGTTTGTCCTCGAACTTAGAATAATTCCGGATATTTCTGTCTCATACTGTCCTCATGCTCCTAAGTAACTTCCTCATGCTTCTGGTTCTAAATGACTTTCACTAATGGTACTCTTTGTTTCTTAGTCTCTTAACTTCTCGGTCCGCTATTATTCATATCGCATCGTACCCATTAGTGGTCTCTGGAAGGCTTGATATCTTCTCTATCCTTTCTAAACATATGTATAAAAACATAGAAAAAACCAAACAAGGACTTCTTCATCTTACTTAAACGCATATAAGCAAATATTCTATACTGCAAATAATAAAGAAAGCATAAAAGCAAAAACTTAAATACTTTCTTACTTGAAGACGGCAAAGATGGTGCTGATGTGTGATGCTGGAGAATGGGAACTGCTCTGATACCAACTGTAATGGCCACCCTTCTTACTATACTATACTACTCTCTAAGGATGACCGTTACTTAACTACTGACTCTACTTAACTGGTATGATCGAAATCACGAGGAGTCTCTACCGAAAAATTTCGACAGAGTCTCCCCTGTACCGGTGACCTTAAACTAAGATACAAACATAGTATACTTCAGCCACAGGCATCTGGAACATTTATCAAACACCCACACAGTTAAATAAGTATCAAACACACAAATATCTATTTACTAAACTGAACTCATCCTACATGCAACCTAGAACAAGAATAAACTCGAATGACACGGAGTGTAAAGTACAGTCTCAAATGTTTACAATAACTAAAATGCGGAAACAAGAAAAAGAATAAGGAAAGAAGACTAAAGGAATTCCTTTATAGTCCCAAGACTTCCATAGTCCTGGCATCACACATCAGCTGCGCCACCTTGTCGCCTTCCTTTATCTGAAGTAAGAGGAAATGCAATCTATAAGCAAAATGCTTAGTAAGCGCTATCTAACTCACAAAAACTCGATATGCATGTGAATATACTGAAAACTAAAACTGAATGCCCAAAAGGAAAACTACTCATGCTCATCTACTAGTAAAAGAAACAAACTTACTGAAATGCTAAACATGTAAAGCTACTAATGCTCTTCTAATAGCAAAGAACAGTAAGCTAATCTAAATAACATGCTAGCATAAAGGAAAACTCAACTTGCTGCTTTTAAAACGAAATGAAACTTATTTCATTTGTTCTAAACTTATTCTTTTATACTTTTATACTTATGTGAAACTTATTTTGTTTGTTAAAAAACTTATACTTATAATACTTAAAAATAATAATCAACTTTCTTCTTGGTCCCAGCAACTGTACTTTCTATGCGTGCATCCCTGACTAGACCCGAGATAGCTGGTCTCGAATTTAGTAGGGTTTACTAGGTTATCTAAACCTAGGGACGACTATGGGTGCCCAACCCAAGGACAACTGAGAGTCCTGCATATTAGGTTATCGAAACCTAGGGACGACTATGGGAACCCAACCCAAGCACAACTGAGAGTCCAGTACAGTGCCACTGATAAAAGTAAAATACTTGTTATCTTTTAATACTTCTAATATATAATGCCTCGGCATTTTCTTTAGCACCTTGTGTGCCAAAATCCCTAAAGTCTTGACTTTGGGATCTACTTAAAGCCTTGGCCTTTTTCTTTCTTTTCTTTATCTTTCTTATACTTGTCAATACTTCTAAAAGAATGCTTCTTTAAAAAGAAATTGAAATGTTTAAGCAAATTCTAACTTTAAAATGCTTAAACAAAAAATCTGCCTATTATGCTAATAAAATTCTGCATATTAAGCTTAATAAAAGTCTGTTCTAAGATTGAAATTCTGCATGCAATACTTATGAAAATTTGCAAGCAATACTTATGAAAGTCTGCATATCATACAAGCTTAAACTAAATCTAAAACTTGTTGGATTTAAAATCTATACTGCATGCCTCAAATTAAAAGAACTCAACTAGCTTACTCTAAACATATGTGAAGCTTGTTGGAATAAATGGTAGCAAGGAAACATATCTAAACCTCACGTTAGAACTCAAATCTGTATTCTAGAATGAGTGTAACAAGAAAACATATCTAAACCTCATGCTAGAATAAAGAACCTCAAATCTGTATACTTGAATGAAAGTAACATATCTAAACCTCAAATCTGTATACTTGAATGAAAGTAGCATATCTAAACTTCAAATCTGTATACTTGAATGTAAGTAGCATATCTAAACCTCAAATCTATATACTTGAATGTAAGTAGCATATCTAAACCTCAAATCTGCTCGTGCACAACTAATGGCAATAAGGAAATCCAGAAATCTATTCGTGCACATCCAAAAGCAATGGAAAACCAAAATCTACAATGCTACAATATGCAAAAATCTGCACTGCTCCTAAATGCAAAAATCTGCACTGCTCCTAAATGCAAAAATCTGCACTACTACAAAAGCTATTCACTCCTTTTCATGCATGCATATAACAAAAGAATTCCGGACTAGAATAAGCTCCAAAGGGGGCTGTCCTAAGCTCCAATAGAGTTGTTCATGCTTGCTGTAAACACAAGGGAAATGGGGCTGTTCGTGCCCTTTTTTTCTTAGCAAATATTAAACTCTGTCCGAAACTTTTGGAACCACTAGGAGGAAACAAAACACTCACTAACCAGCCAAATCCATTAAGCAAAAATAGCAGTAACACCTCCAACTGAACCTTATCTACTCATGGCATTAAGAAGCACAAAGGAGAAACAGAACTTCATCGTTCCAAGTCGAAACCATCCAGTGATTGCAAAACCATAAGAAATCAAAGCTTCACAGTTCAAATCGCAAAACCTCAACAATCACCAAATTAAACTTGCTGAAAACTTAAAACATAAACCTCTACAAAACTGATTCACAACTTGAACTTCTATATATTACTCTACTGAAAATATAGAAGCCCTAAAGAACCACTGTTAATACACGGTAGAAACAAGGAATCCCAAAACCGTATGCTAAATATAAGGGCTGTATTGGCTTGACAAAAATATTAGCAACAAAATAAATACAACTCTTAAGGCATGCTGTGAGATAAAAATAGCTTATCAATTCACCTACAAACAAGCCCTAGGGTTTCATGCAAAGTTTCGGGAACAAGGAATAGACCTCGGAACTATCCAACTGCAGGTGAGTAGCGACTTACATTGCGTTCTTAGACTCTCTACCGAAGGAGAAAAGGGCTTCTAGGGTTCGGATAACTCGAGTTTTTCGGCCTCTCCTTGCGCCTGTAGCTTCTTCTCGGCGAGAGGATCTTGGGAAGGCGAAGAGCTCTCAGATGAACCTTGGTCGGCCGTCGGAAAACTATTCCCTAGTTGCGACTTTGTTCCCGCCCGAGAAGTCGCCGTCGGCTGCACGCAGGAAAAGGAGAGGAGAAGGATTCTGATCGGGTAAATCAAGCCCTAAGTTAAGTTCCTCTTTTATAACTCAATATTCTGTTAACCTCTTTAAATAAATTTGTTACCCTTTTTAAACAAAACCGATGGCTGGAGCACTTGGTCAGCCGGCCTTTGACCGAGTCAAGGGTCATTGGTTCGAATCCCCAGCCGAGCCTTTTTATTCCCTTTTTTTCTGCTATTAACTATTTATTACTTAAATACAATTCGACCCTTATTTGATCAAGTAATAATTGCTTGCACACTTGGTCAGCCAGGTTTTGACTGAGTCAAAGGTCGCTGGTTCGAACCTCGGCTTGGACATATTTTTGTCAAAACTTCCTTTGTTTAGTAAGAATACCAAACGACCTCCAAAACTTGCATAAAAATACTCTAAAAATTTCTAAAAATCTCTAAAATATTTCTATAGCATTTCTAAATATTTTTAAGAACGTTTAAAACTCCTAATGGGGAAAATTGGGTCGTTACAACTTACCTCGAAGACCAAATCTCTTCACCCCTTTCGTGGGTGAAACTCTCAAAAATACATGATCACCAATAGAGAACTCTAGGGGTCTCCGTCACCGATCAGCATAACTCTTCTGATGGTCCGGAGCCTCTGACATCCTCCGTCTGATAATACGAACCAACACTGCCTCCTGCTGAGCTCTCTGAGGTCCTAATAGCTGGGCCTCCCAAACCTCCTCCCAGAGGATGAGTGTCTGACACGGTCTACCATACAAAGCCTCAAACGGTGCCATCTGGATAGCCAAATGATAGCTGTTGTTGTAGGCGAACTCCACCAAGGGCAGGTGGTCCTCCCAGCTCCCTCCGAAGTCCATAACACAAGACCTCAGACCTCAGCAAGTCCTCCATTGTCTGAATGGTCCGCTCTGACTGTCCATGTTGTGCAAAGAAGGGGGCAATACCTCTCAACCTTTCCTCTGAGCTACGGAAGAAGAGGAAGAGAGAAAAGAGATCGCGCGGAACAACAAGGCAAAGACGCACAAAAGAGAGCAAACACCAGGAAGGAGAAGAAGAAGAGAAAGAAAAAGAGTTACCGTGGTTCGGCGACTTGCCTACTCCACAAAACGGCCGAAGCTTTATTAGAATTCTCTTCTACACAAGAGAATCACATCTAATGATTCTTGTGTTTTCTGATCTACAATGGGTTTACAATGATCCCTATAAATACTGCTAAACCCCCAGACCCGGTAAAAACGTAACAGAATTTGTTATGAAAAACATAACAAAATTCTGTTATATAAAATCTTAACAGAATTTTATTACGAAAAATATTAACAGATTTTTCTTCCATGACATCCCTTCATCCAAATATGAGTCACTCGTCAACAATCTCCACCTTGGCGAATATTCACCCCTTCGAAGAATACGAATATCTGGACAAAACTCCATCTGGATCTCTGGGTCTGGGCTTCCTTCCTCTAGCATCTAGAGATATGGATCAAGTTCAAGCAATGCTTAAACTTCTCTGTGGTCACTGGCTTTGTCAGCATATCTGTAGCATTGTCTGTAGTGTGAACCTTCTCAAGTTGAATTTCCCCGGAAGCAATCAACTCTCTGATCTTGTGAAACCTCACATCAATGTGTTTGGTTCTCGCATGATACACCTGATTTTTCGCCAAATAGATAGCACTCTGACTATCGCATAACAACTTGACTCCACCTTGCTGAACACCAGTTCTCTGACCAACCCTGTAAGCCATAAAGCTTCCTTCGCTGCTTTAGCTGCTGCCATGTACTCGGATTCCGTAGTAGACAATGCAACAATAGATTGTATCATAGATTTCCAACAAATAGGTCCTCCTGCCACAGTGAATACGTATCCTGTAGTAGACCTCCTGTTATCTAAATCTCCTGCATAGTCTGCATCTACGTACCCAGCAACTAAAGGATCTTCCGGTTGTCTACTGAACATGATGCCATAATTAGTTGTATTTCTTAAGTATCTGAAAATCCATTTCACTGCATCCCAATGTGGTCGACCAGGATTTGAGAGAAACTTGCTTACCATACTAACTGCTTGCGCCAAATCTGGTCTCGTGCAAACCATGGCATACATCAGACAACCAACTGCACTGGCATAAGGAACCTTTGACATCTCTTGGATCTCGTCATCCGTCTTTGGACATGTGTATTGGATAACTTGAAGTGATGCGCCAGGGGTGTGCTCACCGACTTTGCATTCTTCATGTTGAACCTATCCAGTACCTTCTCCACATAGCTACGTTGAGACAACCATAATCTCCCTGTAGCTCTATCCCTGTGAATCTACATCCCAAGAATCTTCTTTGCCTCTCCCAAATCTTTTATGTCAAATTCCATGCTCAGTAGTCTTTTCAATTTGTCAACCTCTTTCATCTTCTTCGCAACAATGAGCATGCCATTTACGTATAGTAGTAAAAAAATCAGTGATTCATCTTCAAGGCTCTTCACATATATGCAGCAGTCATACTCACATCTCCTATATCCGTTTTGAATCATGTATGAATCAAAACGTTTGTATCATTGCCTAGGAGATTGTTTTAATCCATAGAGCGATTTCTTCAACTTGCAAACCAACCGCTCTTGTCCGGGCTGACTAAATCCCTCGGGTTATGACATAAAAATCTGCTCCTCCAAATATTCATGAAGAAATGTCGTCTTCACATCCATTTGCTCAAGATGCAAATCGTGATGTGCCACTAAAGCTAACACCGCTCTAATTGACGTATGTCTTACCACTGGAGAGAAAATTTCTTCATAGTCAATCCCCTTTCTTTGTGAATACCCCTTTGCTAACAACCGAGCCTTAAACTTCACTTCTTCTCCCTCTGACATTGCTTCTTTCTTCTTGAATATCCACTTGCACCCTATAGCTTTCTCTCCTTCAGGAAGTTCCACTAGATCCCACGTTTGATTTTTATGCAACGACTCCATCTCCTCTGCCATAGCACCCGTCCAGAGCTATGTATTGCCTCCTGAAAAGATGTAGGGTCTCCGCTACTAGTGGTAAGTGTATAAGATACCAAGTCTTCGAATCCGTATCTAGTGGGTGGTTTTACGACTCGTCTCGTTCTACCACTAGCTATAGTGCGATGCTCCATGTGCTCTGAGCTAGAATCATCGAAGTCATGAGTCTCTAGTTCCACTTGCACAATATCTTTCTCTTTGTTGCTTTGTGGTGTTTCCTTTCCTTCTTCCTGAGTACGTTGTAACATAGCTTTCTCGTCAAACACCACATCTATGCTGATCACCACCTTGTTTGCCTTATGATCCCAAAGCTTGAAGCCTTTAACTCCTTTCTGATAGCCCAGAAAAATGCATTGCTTTGACTTTGCATCCAGCTTTGATCTTTCCTCACTAGATATATGCATATAGGCTGGACATCCAAAAACTCGAAGATGAGAGTAATCTACTTGATTCCCTGTCCATACTTCCTCTGATACTTTGCCTTCTAGTGCTGCCCTTGGTGATCTATTAATGAGATAACATGCCATGTTAACTGCTTCCGCCCAGAAATTCTTTGCAAGCCCTGCATTCAGCCTGAGACATCTTGCCTTCTCAATGATTGTCCTGTTCAACCTTTCCGCTACCCCATTCTGCTGAGGTGTCCTGCGAACCGAGAAGTGCCTCATTATCCCATGCTGCTCACAGAATTCCTGAAACTTTGAATCTGTGTACTCAGTCCCATTATCTGACCTAAGGCATTTGATCTTCCTTCCGGTCTGGTTCTCTACTTCAGTTTTCCACAATTTAAACTTTGCAAAAGTTTCTGACTTGTGACGCATAAAGTATACCCATACCTTTCGTGAGAAATCATTAGTAAAACTCACAAAATACAAGTGCCCTCCACGTGATGCTACACTGGTCGGTCCCCAGAGATCCGTATGTACGTAGTCCAGAATCCCCTCCGTCTTGTTTGTTGCCGTCTTAAATTGCACTTTGCTCTGTTTCCCAAGAACACAAAATTTGCAGAATTCAAGCTTGCACGTTTTGACACCCTTCAACAAATCTCTCTTGTGAAGTTCTAGCATCTCACGTTCACCCATATGCCCTAGGCGCATATGCCACAAGACAGTACTATCTGATTCAGACTCCACCGAGGCGACTCCACCTAGAACTGTAGTCCCTATCAACTTGTAGATGTTTCCTGCTACCTTTTGTCCTTTCATTACCGTCAGAGCTCCCTTGCTGACTTTCATCACCCCGCTCACTGATTTGTAATTACAACCAATACCATCCAGTGTGCCTAGTGAGATCAAGTTCTTCCTTAGCTCTGGTATATATCTGACATCACATAAAGTTCTGATCACACCATCAAACATCTTGATTCTGACATTCCCTATGCCGATAACCTTGCATGATGCATCGTTTCCCATCAACACTGAACCAGAATCCACTGCCCTATAGGTGTCAAACCAATCCTTGTTTGGAGTCATGTGATATGAACATGCAGAGTCTAAAATCCATGCATCCGTCAGCTGCTCCGAACTTGACATAACTGATAGCAAATCTCCATCACCGCTTTCTGAATTTCTTCTTCAACTATGTTTGCAGACTTTGCCGAACTACTTTTGTTCTCTGCAACATATTTCTTTATCTCTGGACAATTTCTCTTGATATGACCTTTACCTCCACATTTGTAGCACGTGATCACCTTCTTCCTTCGCGACTTAGAACGAGTCTTGTTGTTGTTGTCATATCCATGTCGAGATTTGCTCCTACCACGCTCTTGGTTGCTATTTACCACAAGTCCTTCTCCTTGAGAAATTTCATCGCTTGTTTTCTTCCTTTGGTGAAAACCTAGCAATGCACTTGTGATCTCCTCCAATTTGAGAGTTTCCTTACCCCACATCAAAGTAGTAACCAAATTCTCGTCGTAGGAGATGAAGGTAGAGAATTCAACAACATCGGTGTCTTCGTCTTGATCTTCACATCAATCCGCTAGATCACTTACAATCTGGTTGAATACGTTGATGTCTTGGCTCAGATCGGTTCCTTCTGTCATCTTCAGCCCGAATAATTTCGCTTTGAGATACGACTTGTTTGTCAATGATTTTGACATGTACCGGCTTTCCAGCTTTTGCCAAACTGTCACCGGTGACTCCTCGTCCATGACATGATACATCACGTCATCCATAAGACAAAGCCAGATTGTTGCTACTGCCTTCGCCTGAAGTTCTTCCCAATCTGATTTCTCCATGCTTTCCGGTTTTCTTTCTCCTAACGCCTTCGCCATGCCTTGTTGCACCAACAAGTCCTTGACCCTTCTCTGCCATAATCCAAAGTTTCCGGTTCCGTCAAACTTCACCATATCAAACTTCGCAGAAGTCGTCCCCGACATGTTGAAGAAATCTGCCAAAAACCTGGAGCTCTGATACCAATTGTTGTGCAAAGAAGGGGGCAATACCTCTCAACCTTTCCTCTGAGCTACGGAAGAAGAGGAAGAGAAAAAAAGAGATCGCGCGGAACAACAAGACAAAGACGCACAAAAGAGAGCAAACACTAGGAAGGAGAAGAAGAAGAGAAAGAAAAAGAGTTACCGTGGTTCGGCGACTTGCCTACTCCACAAAACGGTCGAAGCTTTATTAGAATTCTCTTCTACACAAGAGAATCACATCTAATGATTCTTGTGTTTTCTGATCTACAATGGGTTTACAATGATCCCTATAAATACTGCTAAACCCCAAGACCCGGTAAAAATGTAACAGAATTTGTTATGAAAAACATAACAAAATTCTGTTATATAAAATCTTAACAGAATTTTATTACGAAAAATCTTAACAGATTTTTCTTCCATGACATCCCTTCATCCAAATATGAGTCACTCGTCAACAGTCCATCTGTCTGCGGATGGAATGCCGTACTGAAACGGAGTTGTGTGCCCAAAGCCTGCTGCAGAGTCTGCCAGAACCGGGATGTGAATCGTGGGTCTCTATCTGATATAATGCTCAAAGGAACACCATGCAACCTGATAATCTCACGACAATATAGCTCTGCTAATCGATCCAGAGAATCAGTCTTCTGGATCACTATAAAATGTGGGGATTTGGTTAATCAGTCAACGATTACCCAAATCGCATCATGGCCTCGTCGAGTCCTAGACAATCCTACCACAAAATCCATAGTAATGTGCTCCCACTCCCACTCTGGAATAGAGATCCTCTGAAGTAAACCAGTAGGTCTCTGGTGCTTAGCCTTCACCTGATGACAGACAAGACATCTAGCTACAAACTCCGCGATGTCTTTCTTCATACCGTTCCACCAATAGAAATGCCTCAAATCACGATACATACGAGTTCCACCTGGGTGGATAGCAAATCTAGAACGATGAGCCTCCTGAAGTAACTCCTCCATGACCGGGTGAGACTGAGGTGCACATAATCTGCCTCGAAAATAAACAATACCCTCGTCATCTCGTGTAAACTCGGTCTGCTGTCCGGAAGCTGTCTGGCTGCCAATGAACTGTAAATGCTGATCTCCGGCCTGGGCCTCTCGAATCCTCATCCTGATCGACGACTGAGCAACCATGGTAACAAGAATACCCTGCTCTGTCCGTCCCTGCTCCTCAAGGCCCAACTCGGAGAACCCCTGAATCAAGTCCGTGACTAAAACTCGGTGACAAGCTAAAGTCCCTCTGGACTTCCTGCTATGTGCATCAGCAACCACATTAGCTTTACCCGGATGGTAGCTAATAGTACAATCATAATCCTTCAGGAACTCCATCCATCTCCTTTATCGGAGACTGAGTTCCTTCTGTATGAAAATATATTTGAGACTCTTATGATCAGTAAGAATCTCAAAAGTAATACCATAAAGATGATGTCGCTAAATCTTCAAACAAAGATAATAGCGGCTAGCTCTAAATCATGTACTGGGTAGTTCTTCTCATGCTCCTTCAACTGACGAGAAGCATATGAGACTACCCTACCGTGCTGCATCAAAACAGTGCCCAAGCCCTGAAGTGATGCGTCTATGTAAAGTATGAATCCGTCATCACCAGAAGGTAAAACCAAAATTGGTGCTGATACTAATCTTTGCTTCAGCTCCTGGAAGCTGGTCTCGCAAGCCTCTGACCACGTGAACTTCACGTCTTTCCTAGTTAGACGTGTCAAAGGCATAGCAATACTGGAGAAACACTCAATGAATCGTCGGTAATATCCAGCCAGTCCCAAGAAACTACGGATCTCCTGAACTGACTTCGGCTGCTCCCAACTAGTGATAGCCTCGATCTTCTGAGGATCTATTGAAATACCTCGGCTTGACACCACGTGTCCTAGAAAACCAACTGAGGATAGCCAAAGGCACACTTGCTGAACTTCGCATACAGATGATGTCGTTGCAGAGTCTCCAAGACTATGCGAAGATGTTGCACGTGCTCCTCCTCAAAACGCGAATATTATCAATATATCATCGATAAACACAATAACAAACTGATCTAGATACTCCAGAAAGATACGGTTCTTCAGATCCATAAATACTGCAGGAGCATTGGTAAGCCCAAATGGCATTACCAAAAACTCGTAATGTCCGTATCTGGTGCGAAATACTGTCTTCTAAATATCAGAATCTCTAACTCTCAGCTGATGATATCCAAACCGCAGATCAATCTTAGAATACACTGATGTATCTCTAAGCTAATCAATTAAATCCTCAATCCGTGGTAAGGGGTACTTATTTATGATAGTCACTGCATTCAGCTGCCTATAATCGATGCACAACCTCAGAGTACCATCCTTCTTCTTGACGAATAGTACAGGAGAAAACTAGGGCGGAATACCGTGGGGTTCTCCACAAGGACACCGGAATGCTCCTGCCCGTGCATGCCATATGCAGCTGCTGCAGGAGGAGCTGTCCTCTGCTGATGATGTGAAGATTGGGCTTTCGGCCCTTCTCGCTGAGTCCCGGACTGACCAAACTAACCTCCAAGGACAAAAATCCCCGGAAGCTACATGCTGAGCCTTCAGCGAACAGTCTCGACTCAAGTGCCCAGGCAGTTTGCAATAATAGCAAATTGACTGTCCCAGGGTGCATGCTGAGATGATGTGATCTCGGGATCCACATCGGGTGCAGTGAGAGTCACCAGTGGACTGTTTCTGGTTCTGCTGAGAAGACCAGGAACGTCCAGATGAAGATCGTCCTGACTTCTGGGGTCGACCAGTTGACCCAGTCGACCCCATAAGTACTCTGACCCGACTGAGTGTTACTGCTCTGCTGCTGTCCAGCAGTCTGTGTCTGCTAGATCTGTCCGGAAGTCCGATCAGTCTGCTTCCTCTTCTTGTCTACTTTCACTCTCTGATGAGCAGACTCAATCATAAGAGCCCTATCCAGTTCCTCTGTGTATGATACTATACCAAGACAGGCAATCTTCACCTGAAGATGTCCATCCTGTCCCTGGACAAACTGAAGCATATGAGATCTGTCATCGGCAACCAACTCAGGATAGAATCTGGCCAACCGATTAATTTCGATGTTATAGTCCATCACTGAGCGGTTATTCTGTCGAAGACTCAGAAAATCCTGCCAACGAGTCATCTGATATGCTCGGGGGAAATACTGACTCTCGAATGCCTCTCTAAATCTCTCCCAAGTAATATGCTGCTCGCCTATAATCGAGCGCTGCGTGTCCCACTAGATTTCTGCCTCGTCTCGTACCTCAAGTACGAAGTAGTAGGCACGACTGGAGGGGGTGCCGGGCATACTGAAGGTGATACCACTAGTGGTACAGTCGAGGTATGTACCTCTGATGTCGAAACCGTCGGGGTTTTATAATCCAACGTGCCTATAATATCCTGACGAGTCTGTCCCTGACGGACAGGCTCGACCCGAGCAGATCTCTCTAAAGACTCTGTCTCAGGAGAGTCTATCGGCCTCTTACGTGGTCGCCCACGTCTCGGTACCAGAACACGTGTATGTGTCATATCTGTAAACAAAATGTTACCCAGATATTACTACAAGTATGAAAACTATAAAATTTCCTAATTTACCTATCGTTGTCTGGAGATGTCCTGTCGTTGCTTAGTCCCCCAAATAAAACTCGTCAAATATACCTCGGAATTCTGAAACGAGAAAATCGACGGAATCCGTACAAATCCGAAAATACCCAGATAAACTCGTAACTCCAGAATACAAGGAACAAGTATCAGAAATCCGCTCTGATACCAAAAATATTGGTATCAGATAAACTCAAAAAATCTAGAACAGGTATCGCAAACCAGCTCCGATACCAAATAAATTGGTATCAGATAAAAATCTCAAAAATCCAGAATGCCTAGAAAGTATCGTAACCTGCTCTGATACCAAATAAATTGGTATCAAATAAAATCTCGAAAATCCAGAATGCATAGCAAGTATTGTAACCTGCTCTGATACCAAATAAATTATCACGCCCCAGGTAGTCCCTGCCAGAAGAAATTTCGACAGCATCTCCCCTGTACGGGTGACAATATGAATACAGAAATACATATATCTAAACCATCGGCCCACACGGCCGGAACAATACACACAAATAGTAAACAATCCACGCAGTTATATTCAACATTTCCACACAGATATAATATGAACAATCCACGCAGTTATATAAAGGAAAACAATATAAAATCATCGTAGATATATGTAAAACCTCATATTCCACTACAACGAAGAAAATGAAGTCCATGAAGTAATGAAAATATCCGCAGCGGAAAACCAAAAGTTGTAAACCTAAGTGTTCGATATAAAGTCCACAATACAAAACCCACATCACAAGTATATAAGATGCAAAAGCAAAACATATCCCGATAATAGGAAATCCTCACGATAAAGGGGGCTAGCGACTCGAATATCTCCCGACGGCATCAACCTGAAATGTAGTAATACAACGGTGTGAGTCCAAAGAACTCAGCAGCTAATCCAATAAATATGTACAACAACATATAACTACCAGCAATAATCCTACGATACAGTATCCTAACAGTACAACATATAGTACAGTCTCCTAATAGTAAACAAGTATGCATAACTGAATAAACTGCAGTAACCAACAATAGACATGTAATACAGTCTACTGCAAGAATAATAAGAAATGTAATACTGAAATAAACTGTACTCACCTGCGAGGCTTGGGCAAATGACTATGGACATACACAGACAAAGATAGTCAGAGCAAATAAGCATGTATCCTGTATGCATGTCAATCATATACAGTCACCCAAGTGCATCATCCAGTATGCAACAATCACAATAAATGCAATCTGTGCATATGATGCAATATGACATGTGTTGGAGTGTATACTGAAAGCCTAAGCTTTGTAAACATTCATTATGAATAAAGAATCACATTTGGTCTAATTATCTACATTTGTTTGTAGTTGTTCATTTAATTTATATTGTAGATAACATAGTATGTGGTGTCACATACAGAAGATGATGTTATCAGTACCTTATAAATTATAAACAGTAGCTCACGACCAGAATGGAAAGGAACAAACCATTAGAAAGTCGTAGTGTAATTAGATATTAGTTTATCTTGACTATATAATTACACTAGTACACTCAGAGTGTATTGAGTAGGACCATTTGAAGTCGTTCCTTTTATACTGACTTTATAAAGGAATAAAGACCTCAGTTATTATGGAAGTGTGTGCTCTTAATCCTAATATAATAACAAGCATATATGTTCGATATTTATTTCTTTAATTTATCAATGGGTGAGATTTAGTTCGATGAATCAATAAACCCGATAAATTGGGAAATGGTATCACTCATAGTGTGTGTTGTTGATTATAGAAGGAAACTGTGTCCTAGTGATACTAGGTTGATAATGTCCTCAAGAGGAGCTCATAAAGATTGTCATGTTAAACCTGCGGGTGGACTTAGTCCGACATGATAATAAGGTTGAGTGGTACTACTCTTGGACTTAGATATTAATTAAATGAGTTGTCAGTAACTCACTTAATTAGTGGACATTCGATATCTTAAACACAGGGAGACTAACACACTCAGAATAAGAAGGAGCCCAAAAATGTAATTTGGGATTGGTGCGGTAGTTCAATGATAGTTCTCTAGTGGAATGAATTATCATTGATAAAATTAAGTTGTGTGTTCGGGGCGAACATGGGATGTTAATTTTATCGGGAGACCAAAACCAATTCCTCCTCTCGGTCTCTATCGTAGCCTCTTATTTATAGAGTACTATACCCACATATACCCACCTTTTATACCCACCTAAAGGGGGCCGGCCAAGCTAGCTTGGGAACCAAGCTAGGGCCGGCCTAAGCTTGGGTTTAAGGTGGCCGGCCCTAGCTTGAACCCAAGCTAGTAGGGCCGGCCATAATTAATCAAAAAGAAAATTTAATTTTAATGTTTATTATTATGTGGAAGATTTAATTTAAAAGAGAATTAAAATTAAAATATCTCTCTTGTAAAAATTTACAAAAGATTAAAGAAAGAGATTAGATCTCTTTCCTTATTTGTAGATTGGAGAGATGTTTTATTTTCTCTTTAAAATTATTCACATGTTAATAAAATTAAAATTATAGATATTTCCTTTTATTAACCATGAAGAGATTTTAAAGAGAAATTTTATTTTTTAAAATTTCCGGAAACAAATAAGGAAAGTTTTAATTGTTGATTGAAACTTGTCCAATTTGCTTCCTATTGTTTTGGCCGGCCATCATTGTTTAATTGGGGAAATATTATTTTATTTTTCTCAATTAAATCATGTCAAAGAAATTAAGGAAAATTTATTGTAATTAAATTTCCTAATTTACCTAGGCCAAGGAATATAAAAGAAGGGGTGAGGGTGCCTTCATGAGACACAACATCTATTATTCCTCTCTCTCTTTTGTTTCTTGGTGTGGCCGGCCATCATCTCCTTCTCTTCCTCTTGTGGTGGCCGAACCTCTCCCTCTCCCTTGGAGTTCTTGTGGTGGCCGGATACTACTCGGAGAAGAAGAAGAAGAAGGAGAGAAAGCTAGCATCTCTTGGAGCTTGGTTAGTATTTTGATTTTCTTCTTTGGTAAAGTTCTTCCTTTGTGGCCGAACCTTGCTTGGAGAAGAAGAAGGTGGTTGGTGGTTTCTCATCTTGGTAGATCGTTGCCCACACAACGTCCGAGGTTAGAAGAGGAATACGGTAGAAGATCAAGAGGTTTTTCTACAAGGTATAACTAGTAATTTCTATTTCCGCATCATGCTAGTTATTTATGGAAATAATACCAAATACAAGAGGCTTACGGTCTAGTATTTCGAATATGTTTTTTCGAAGTTGTGTTCTTTTGTTTCTTTCTTTTCCTTGTGATTTGATTGTTCTCTTTGGTTAACCTAAAGTTATTTTAGGAAATTAAATATTAGCTTTCTATTAAAGGTTTTGTCTAGTCGGTGGTGGTTGCTCCCATATCCAAGAAGGCCATGTGCCTCGCCACGTCAGTACTGGGAACCTTTTATGGAAATTAATATTTAATGGAATTAATAACTTAAGGAGACTTGGGTCGAACGTGTTAAGTTCCGCAGGAGATCCAAGTCAAAACCTAAAAGAACAAATAGATTAAGTTTTGGATCAAACGTGTTAAGTTCCGCAGGAGATCCAAAATTTAATTTAAAAGAACACATGGTAGCTAGGAAAAGGTTCAGATCTTTGTACAAAATTTTTGTACAGTGGAACCTATAGGCTTTCCGAGTAGCAACCAACAACATGGTCACCCCTGACGCCAGTCAGCCATCTCACACATAATGGTGAGACCGAGTGGGTAGGGCTGTGACACCGTGCACTCTACCATCACTACCCCTGAAGAGTGACCGAGTGGACGGGATGCACCGGAGTACACCTGTGAGATCTCGGAAAATTTAATTAATAGGGTTATTTGGAAAATAGCCTTATAGAATTTTTCCGGAATTTTTAGAAATTTTCTGGGAATTTTTTGGAGCTCGTACGATGGGTTTTGAAGGGATCAATTTCGGGTTCAGATAAAGCCTGTTTGGGATACCCGTTTAAGTGAGGAAATGTTTATTTAAATAAATTCTTTTTTTTAATTATTCCTTTTATTTCTTTCTCCCTTACAACGCCGATCCCAAACCCGAGTTTCCTCCTCACTTCCCCCATCTCCTTCTTTCCCCTTCCTCTGTTCTCTCTCGCGGACGGGCGACGACGACGGGAGCAAGGCTCCAGCTCCGGCGATCCTTCTCTGCCGGCATCGACACCACAAGCTCAGATCCGGTCGGTGTTTCTCCTCTCCAGACTGTAATCGGCCGAGGAGTTGCTGTTCGGCGGATCTTGCGGCTGATCACCGAAGGGGCTGCGGCTAGGGCACGGTGAAGGACCAGATCTCGCGTCGACCCCCATCCAATCGTCCACCAAAGCATGGAGAGGTGCCCTAGTTCGGATTTGTGCCACTCGATTCGCCGGCGTGGGTAAGCTAGCCCTAACAGAATCTGCCTGTTCTCTGGTTTGTGCCATAGATTGAGTCTTCTTTCTCGATTCTTGCTTTTCCTCTTTGATCGTCGGCGATCCTAGGTCAGGTCATGGATCGTTTGAGTGGATCTTGGATTCCTCTGCCGGAGCTAGGTCTTGGCAGACGCTGGCTAGTTGAGGGTCAGTAGATTCAATACATTGCATTATGGATTGGATTAGGTGACACTTCCTGGAGGCAACCGATCGAGGTAATGCATTGTTGATTCTTACTCTCTTTTCTTTGTTGTGATCTTGATGTCAGATTCAATTGTTTGCTGTAAATCCCTTGATCAGTACTTGGACTTTCTCTTCTTCACTGTGATTGAGGTCTCGGTTGAAGTGGAGAAGAATCCCAGCAGTCAATAGGTTCTGATCAGTGAGGTGTGCTCAAGATTTCAGCAAGGTTGAGTGCTGTGAACTTTCTTGGGTTCCAACAGCAACTACCATAACTGACAGCAACATCTTGGGTGGTGATCTACTGGTGATCACCTTGGATTTGGGTAAGTTTTTGGAGGTCAATTGTTACCTTGTTTTAATGATACGAATTAGGGTTATATTTAGTTGGTTATGTGTAGATTTAGGTATGATTTGGATTACATGATTACTAGAGGTTATAAGTAGTGGTTGATTGTGATTAGATTTGGTTGCTTAGATTAAACTAATGGAATGATTAGGGTTAAGATAATTAACCCTAGTCAACTATTGGATTTAATCTAAGTTTAGATTTCTAATCTAAATGGTGATTAGGGTTTTGCCCTAATTTAGTTTTGGAGATTTTATTTAGCTATTCATTTGGATTTAGCTAAATAAAATATATATATTGTTTGACACAGGACTCTGATTCGAGATAGGCGTCTCGACTTCGGATTTGGATTGTACCTTCTATTTGAGGCGGGTACCCTTTGACTTATCTCTTGATAGTGTCTTATGATATGTGCAGTTTATATATACTTACTAGTGATTGGTAGATTTATCACTTCCCCGGTTATAGTTTATTCGATACCTGCAGGCGGGTACCCTTTGACTTATCTTTTGATAATGTCTTATGATATGTGTAGCTTATATATATTTACTAGTGGTAGATAGTAGATTATTTCTTCCCTGGTCTTAGCTAGTTGATACCTATCACATGCTTCATCTGCTAGTTGCTTTACTTCAGGATTGGATATTCTATCTCTTGCCATGTGTATATATGTTCATAGAGATGCATATCTATAGTGCTTTACTCTACTGGATTAGTTGCTTTACATGTGTGATACATGCTCTTGGATTCATGATACTTACATCATTGTTATATGTGATGTCTTTGGATTTATGCTGTTTATATCATGGTTATATATATGCGTTTACCTTTTGGGCACACACATATATGGAGGAGGCTATGTTCAGGTATGACATACTGTAGTCGCATGCACCATATTGCATGATTGCATGCTGGGCGATTGACGACTCCATTATTGTTGAGCTCGTCGGCCGGCTACATGGACCCGCACACAACGTGTTCACTGCATGGGTAGTGGCACAGCACTCAGGGTGTGTAGGGTAGATTGCCCGGTAGTGCTCCGCTAGGACGCTCATGGGTAGCGTGACAGGAGCGTGGTAGCACACCGGGGTCCCTCCCCGTCATTGCGTACCGGGAGATGAGAGCGTTACGCTCTCTCACTATGTTTAAGGCAGGAGGATAGGTGTACTCCGACAGCATCCCGTCCACTCGGTCACTCATCAGGGGTAGTGACGGCAGAGTGCACGGTTGTCACAGCCCTACCCACTCGGTCTCACCATTGTGTGTGAGACGGTTGAGCATGGCAGTAGGGGTGACCAGGACATGTCATTTGCATCATATGCATAGATTGCATTACTTATGATTGATGCATTTTGGTGATTGCATATGATTGACATGCATACAGGTTATATGCTTTTGCTCTGACTATTTTTATCTGTGTATGTTCACAGTCAGTTGCACAAGCCTCGCAGGTGAGTACAGTTTATTGCAGTTATGCATTTTCTTATTTTTCTTGCTATAGACTGTACTTTATGCCTATTGCTGGTTATTACAGTTTATTTCGGCTATGCATATCTGTTATACTGTTAGGAGACCGTAACGTAGGTTGTACTGTTAGAAAACTGTACTGTAGGCTCTATGGTTTAGTGTACTATACCGTAGGTTGTATGGTTAGAGAACTGTTCTATTGATTCTATGGTTTAGGAGACAGTACCTTAGGTTATTACTGGTGGATATATATTGCTGTACATGTCTATTGGTTTACCTGCTGAGTTCTTGAACTCACCCCGTTGTTACTATTTTTTAGGTTGAGGCCGTCGGGAGATATTCCAGTCGCTAGCCCCATTATCGCGAGGATTTTCTTTGTCGGATTATATTTTGCTTTTGCATCTTATATACTTGTATTGTGGGTTTGTATTGTGGACTTTATGTCGAACCTTTGGGTTTGCTGCTTTTGTTTTCCGCTGCTGATTTTAACACTACTTCGTGGATTTGTTTTCTTCGTTGTAGTGGAGTAGGATGTGTACGTATATCTTCGTTGGTTTTATATCGTTCTTCCTTATTAAACTGCGTGGATTGATTATATGTTGAGCTGTGTGGAATATTGATATAAACTGCGTGGTTGTTTCTTATTTGTATTGTATTGTTCCGGCCGAGTGTGGCCGAGGTATAGATATATGTATACTGAGATTCATATTGTCCGCCGTACAGGGGAGATGCTGCCGAAATTTCTTCGGACAGGGACTACCTGGGGCGTGACAATTTATTTGGTATCAGAGCCGAGTACACGATACTTGCTCTTCGTTTTGGATTTTCGAGGTTTATCTGATACCAATTTATTTGGTATCAGAGCTAGGCTCCGATTTCGGATTTTTGTGTCCTGGAGTTTGTTAGCGTATCTGGATTTTTGGGATTTTATCTGATACCAATTTATTTGGTATCAGAGCGGATTTCTGATACTTGTTTCTCGTGTTCTGGAGTTTACGAGCTTATCTGGATATTTTCGGATTGTACGGATTTCCGTCGATTTTATCATTTCGGAATTCCGAGGTATTTTGACGAGATTTTATTGGTTCTATTTGGGGCTAAGCAGCGACAGGACATCTCCGGACGGCAAATAGGTAAAACAGGTAATTTCATAATTTTTATACCTGTAGTGATATCTGGATAACATTTTGTTTACAGATATGGCACATACACGTGTTCCGGTACCGAGACGTGGTCATCCACGTAAGAGGCCGATAGATGCTCCGGAGACAGAGTCTTCAGAGAGATCTGCTAGGGTCGAGCCTGTCCGTTAGGGATAGACTCGTCAGGATATTATAGGCACGTCGGATTATAAGATCCCGATAGTTTCGACTTCAGAGGTACCTACCTCGCCTACACCGCCAGTAGTACCTACAGGGTACTCGGCACCTTCTCTAGCCGTGCCTACTGCGTACTCGGTACCACCACAGACATCTGTGCTGGTTACTACATACTCGGTACCTGCACCAGCAGTACCGGTTACATCTTACCCGGTACCGCCCATCGTACCTTTAGTCGTCCCTACTTATGCCTACTCTGTAGTTCCACTAGTGGTTCCTACCCTATTTATGTGGCAGCACCAGTGGTACCTCTTCCAACCTATCCATCAGTACCACCCATAAGATCAACTCCAGTGATTCTGCCCAGTACCGCAGCGATATCTACGGATATGGTTGTGGCACGAGCATGGATCCCAGCCTTGGCGGAGTTGGTGAAAAGCTAATTCACGCTATTTCGCGGGGAGACTGATCCGAGCGTGGCTCAATCTTGGATAGAGTCTATGGAGCGGACATTCTTTTACATGGCCTGCTCTGAGTGGGAGAAGACTGAGCTGGCTGCTTACCACTTACGAGACGGGGGCAGAGATCTGGTGGGACACACAGCGCTCGATTATAGGCGAGCAGCATGTTATATATACGAGATTTAGAGAGGCATTCGAGAGTCAGTGTTTTCCCCGGGCGTATCAGATGACACGTCGGCAGGATTTCCTGAGTCTTCGACAGAATAACCGCTCAGTGATGGAGTATAATGCCGAATTTAACCGGTTGGCTGGATTCTGTCCTGAGTTAGTTGTCGATGACAGATCTCGTATGCTTCAGTTTGTCCAGGGTCTGGACGGGCATCTTCAGCTGAAGATTTCTGGTTTTAGTACTTCATCATACACCAAGACACTGGATAGAGCTCTTATGATTGAGTCTGCTCATCACAGAGTGAAAGTAGACAAGAAGAGGAAGCAGACTGACCGGACTTCCGGACAGATTCAGCAGCCACAGACCACAGGTCAGAAGCAGAGCAGTCGCACTTAGATGGGTCAGAGAACTTAGAGGTCATCGGGATGACCCCGGAAGTCAGGACGATCTTCATCTGGATGCTCCCGGTCCTCTTAGCAGAACCGGAAATAGTCCATCGGTGACTCTCACTGCACCCGATGCGGGTCCTGAGATCACATCATCTCTGCATGCACCTTGGATAGTCAGTTTGCTATTATTGTAAACTGCCTAGGCACGTGAGCCGAGACTGTTCGCTAAAGGTTCAGCATGTATCTTCCGGAGTTCTGTTCCGGGAGGACAGTTGGTCAGTCTGGGACTCAACGAGGTGGGCCGAAAGCCCAATCATCGTACCGTCAGCAGAGGACAGCTCCCCCTGTAGCAGCTGCATATGACATGCACGGGCAGGAGCATTCCGGTATCCTTGTGGAGAACCCCACGGTATTCCACCTTAGTGTTCTCCTGTACTATTTGTCAAGAAGAAGGATGGTACTCTGAGGTTGTGCATCGATTATAGGCAGCTGAATGCAGTGACTATCAGAAATAAGTACCCCTTGCCACGGATTGAGGATTTATTTGATCAGCTTAGAGATACATCAGTGTATTCCAAGATTGATCTGCGGTCTGGATATCATCAGCTGAGAGTCAGAGATTCTGATATTCAAAAGACAGCATTCCGCACTAGATACGGACATTACGAGTTTTTGGTAATGCCATTTGGGCTTACCAATGCTCCTGCATTATATATGGATATGATGAACCATATCTTTCTGGCGTATCTAGATCAGTTTGTGATTGTGTTTATCAATGACATATTGATCTATTCACGTTCCGAGGAGGAACATGCGCAGCACCTTCGCATAGTCTTAAAGACTCTTCGACAACATCATCTGTATGCGAAGTTCAACAAATGTGCATTTTGGTTGGCCTCAGTTGGTTTTCTGGGACACGTGGTGTCAAGCCGAGATATTTCAGTAGATCCTCAGAAGATCGAGGCCATCACGAGCTGGGAGCAGCCGAAGTCAGTCCAGGAGATTCGCAGTTTCTTGGGCTTGGCTGGATATTACCGACGATTCGTTGAGGGTTTCTCCAGCATTGCTATGCCGTTGACACGTCTGACTAGGAAAGGTGTGAAGTTCACGTGGTCAGAGGCTTGCGAGACCAGCTTCCAGGAGCTGAAGCGGAGATTAGTATCAGCACCAGTCTTGGTTTTACCTTCTGGTGATGACGGATTCATACTTTATACAGACGCATCTCTTCAGGGCTTGGGCGCAGTTTTGATGCAGCACGGTAGGGTAGTCTCCTATACTTCTCGTTAGTTGAAGGAGCATGAGAAGAACTACCCCGTACATGATTTAGAGCTAGCCGCTATTATCTTTGCTTTGAAGATTTGGCGACATCATCTTTATGGTATTACTTTTGAGATTCTTACTGATCATAAGAGTCTCAAATATATTTTCACACAGAAGGAACTCAATCTCCGACAGAGGAGATGGATGGAGTTCCTAAAGGATTATGATTGTACTATTAGCTACCATCCGGGTAAAGCTAATGTGGTTGCTGATGCACTTAGTTGGAAGTCCAGAGGGACTTTAGCTTGTCATCGAGTTTTGATCACGGACTTGAAGGATTCTCGAGTTGGGCCTTGAGGAGCGGGGACGGAGAGCAGGATATTCTTGTTACCATGGTTGCTCGATCGTCGATCGGGATGAGGATACGAGAGGCCCGGTAGGAGATCAGCATTCTGATTCATTAGCGCGGATAACCCGGACTGACCGAGTTTACACGAGATGATGAGGGGATTGTTTATTTCCGAGGTAGATTATGTGTACCTCAGTCTCACCCGGTCATGGAGGAGTTACTTCAGGAGGCTCATCGTTCTAGATTTACGATCCACCCAGGTGGGACCCGTATGTATCGTGATTTGAGGCGTTCCTATTGGTGGAACGGTATGAAGAAAGACATCGCGGAGTTTGTAGCCAGATGTCTTGTCTGTCAATAGGTGAAGGCTGAGCACCAGAGACCTGCTGGATTACTTCAGAGGATCCCTATTCCCGTGTGGAAGTGGGAGCACATTACTATGGATTTCGTGGTTGGTTTGCCTAGGACTCGACGAGGCCATGATGCGATTTGGGTAATCGTTGACCGATTAACCAAATCCGCACACTTTTTAGCGATCCGGAAGACTGATTCTCCGGATCGATTAGCTGAGTTATACTGTCGAGAGATTATCAGATTGCATGGAGTTCTCTACTGGTGATCATGTATTTTTGAGAGTTTCACCCACGAAAGGGGTGAAGAGATTTGGTCTCCGAGGTAAGCTAGCTCCTCGATATATTGGACCATTCCAGATCTTGGAGAGGATTGGAGCAGTAGCTTACCGTCTGGCGCTACCACCATCTCTAGCCGGCATTCATGATGTATTCCATGTATCTATGCGGAGGAGATACGTATCAGATCCGGCACATGTTCTGTCGGATATATCAGTTCCTATTCAGGCGGACGTTACTTACTAGGAGGTTCCGGTACGGATTCTGGACCGTAGAGAGCGTCAGCTGCGAAACAAGACGGTCCGACTGGTTAAAGTCGGATGACAGCAGCATTCTGACGAGGAGGCTACTTGGGAGCTGGAGGATACGATCCGAGCTCGATACCCTCATCTTTTTACTTGAGGTATGTGGGTTAGAGCTTCGTTCAGCATTTATACTGTTTGGTTATATCCTAGTGTTTGCTATTGGTTATAGCGAAATTTGGGGACTAAATTTTTTATTAGTAGGGGAGGATGTAAGATCTCGGAAAATTTAATTAATAGGGTTATTTGGAAAATAGTCTTATAGAATTTTTCCGGAATTTTTAGAAATTTTCTGGGAATTTTTTGGAGCTCGTACGATGGGTTTTGAAGGGATCAATTTCGGGTTCAGATAAAACCTGTTTGGGATACCCGTTTAAGTGAGGAAATGTTTATTTAAATAAATTCTTTTTTTTAATTATTCCTTTTATTTCTTTCTCCCTTACAACGCCGATCCCAAACCCGAGTTTCCTCCTCACTTCCCCCATCTCCTTCTTTCCCCTTCCTCTGTTCTCTCTCGCGGACGGGCGACGACGACGGGAGCAAGGCTCCAGCTCCGGCGATCCTTCTCTGCCGGCATCGACACCACAAGCTCAGATCCGGTCGGTGTTTCTCCTCTCTAGACTGTAATCGGCCGAGGAGTTGCTGTTCGGCGGATCTTGCGGCCGATCACCGAAGGGGCTGCGGCTAGGGCACGGTGAAGGACCAGATCTCGCGTCGACCCCCATCCAATCGTCCACCAAAGCTTGGAGAGGTGCCCTAGTTCGGATTTGTGCCACTCGATTCGCCGGTGTGGGTAAGCTAGCCCTAACATAATCTGCCTGTTCTCTGGTTTGTGCCATAGATTGAGTCTTCTTTCTCGATTCTTGCTTTTCCTCTTTGATCGTCGGCGATCCTAGGTCAGGTCATGGATCGTTTGAGTGGATCTTGGATTCCTCTGCCGGAGCTAGGTCTTGGCAGACGCTGGCTAGTTGAGGGTCAGTAGATTCAATACATTGCATTATGGATTGGATTAGGTGACACTTCCTGGAGGCAACCGATCGAGGTAATGCATTGTTGATTCTTACTCTCTTTTCTTTGTTGTGATCTTGATGTCAGATTCAATTGTTTGCTGTAAATCCCTTGATCAGTACTTGGACTTTCTCTTCTTCACTGTGATTGAGGTCTCGGTTGAAGTGGAGAAGAATCCCAGCAGTCAATAGGTTCTGATCAGTGAGGTGTGCTCAAGATTTCAGCAAGGTTGAGTGTTGTGAACTTTCTTGGGTTCCAACAGCAACTACCCTAACTGACAGCAACATCTTGGGTGGTGATCTACTGGTGATCACCTTGGATTTGGGTAAGTTTTTGGAGGTCAATTGTTACCTTGTTTTAATGATACGAATTAGGGTTATATTTAGTTGGTTATGTGTAGATTTAGGTATGATTTGGATTACATGATTACTAGAGGTTGTAAGTAGTGGTTGATTGTGATTAGATTTGGTTGCTTAGATTAAACTAATGGAATGATTAGGGTTAAGATAATTAACCCTAGTCAACTATTGGATTTAATCTAAGTTTAGATTTCTAATCTAAATGGTGATTAGGGTTTTGCCCTAATTTAGTTTTGGAGATTTTATTTAGCTATTCATTTGGATTTAGCTAAATAAAATATATATATTGTTTGACACAGGACTCTGATTCGAGATAGGCGTCTCGACTTCGGATTTGGATTGTACCTTCTATTTGAGGCGGGTACCCTTTGACTTATCTCTTGATAATGTCTTATGATATGTGTAGCTTATATATATTTACTAGTGGTAGATAGTAGATTATTTCTTCCCTGGTCTTAGCTAGTTGATACCTATCACATGCTTCATCTGCTAGTTGCTTTACTTCAGGATTGGATATTCTATCTCTTTCCATGTGTATATATGTTCATAGAGATGCATATCTATAGTGCTTTACTCTACTGGATTAGTTGCTTTACATGTGTGATACATGCTCTTGGATTCATGATACTTACATCATTGTTATATGTGATGTCTTTGGATTTATGCTGTTTATATCATGGTTATATATATGCGTTTACCTTTTGGGCACACACATATATGGAGGAGGCTATGTTCAGGTATGACATACTGTAGTATCATGCACCATATTGCATGATTGCATGCTGGGCGATTGACGACTCCATTATTGTTGAGCTCGTCGGCCGGCTACATGGACCCGCACACAACGTGTTCACTGCATGGGTAGTGGCACAGCACTCAGGGTGTGTAGGGTAGATTGCCCGGTAGTGCTCCGCTAGGACGCTCATGGGTAGCGTGACAGGAGCGTGGTAGCACACCGGGGTCCCTCCCCGTCATTGCGTACCGGGAGATGAGAGCGTTACGCTCCCTCACTATGTTTGAGGCAGGAGGATAGGTGTACTCCGACAGCATCCCGTCCACTCGGTCACTCATCAGGGGTAGTGACGGCAGAGTGCACGGTTGTCACAGCCCTACCCACTCGGTCTCACCATTGTGTGTGAGACGGCTGAGCATGGCAGTAGGGGTGACCAGGACATGTCATTTGCATCATATGCACAGATTGCATTACTTATGATTGATGCATTTTGGTGATTGCATATGATTGACATGCATACAGGTTATATGCTTTTGCTCTGACTATTTTTATCTGTGTATGTTCACAGTCAGTTGCACAAGCCTCGCAGGTGAGTACAGTTTATTGCAGTTATGCATTTTCTTATTTTTCTTGCTATAGACTGTACTTTATGCCTATTGCTGGTTATTACAGTTTATTTCGGCTATGCATATCTGTTATACTGTTAGGAGACCGTACCATAGGTTGTACTGTTAGAAAACTGTACTGTAGGCTCTATGGTTTAGTGTACTATACCGTAGGTTGTATGGTTAGAGAACTGTTCTATTGATTCTATGGTTTAGGAGACTGTACCTTAGGTTATTACTGGTGGATATATATTGCTGTACATGTCTATTGGTTTACCTGCTGAGTTCTTGAACTCACCCCATTGTTACTATTTTTCAGGTTGAGGCCGTCGGGAGATATTCCAGTCGCTAGCCCCATTATCGCGAGGATTTTCTTTGTCGGATTATATTTTGCTTTTGCATCTTATATACTTGTATTGTGGGTTTGTATTGTGGACTTTATGTCGAACCTTTGGGTTTGCTGCTTTTGTTTTCCGCTGCAGATTTTCACACTACTTCGTGGATTTGTTTTCTTCGTTGTAGTGGAGTAGGATGTGTACGTATATCTTCGTTGGTTTTATATCGTTCTTCCTTATTAAACTGCGTGGATTGATTATATGTTGAGCTGTGTGGAATATTGATATAAACTGCGTGGTTGTTTCTTATTTGTATTGTATTGTTCCGGCAGAGTGTGGCCGAGGTATAGATATATTTATACTGAGATTCATATTGTCCGCCGTACAGGGGAGATGCTGCCGAAATTTCTTCGGACAGGGACTACCTGGGGCGTGACAACACCTATCCTCCAACCTCAACCATAGTGAGGGAGCGCAATGCTCTCATCTCCCGGTACACAATGACGGGGAGGGACCCCTGTCCTGCTACTACGCTACGTCACACTAACCCATGAGTGTACCAGCGGAGCCCTCGACAGAGCAACCTACCATACACACCCTGAGTGTTGTGCCACTACCCATGTAGTGATCACGTGTGTAGAGGTCCATGTAGCCGGCCGACGAGCTCAACAATAATGGAGTCGTCAATCGCCCAGCATGCAATCATGCGATAAGGTGCATGCGGCTACAGTATGTCATACCTGAGCATATCCTCCATATGTGTAGGTCTAAAGAAGGAATCAAGGTAAAACATTGCTTTAAAAGCTAAAACGGACCAACCAGATTCAGAGACATCACTTGATGATGATGAAACGACGTTAATGGTAAGAAAATTTAAAAAATTATTTAAATATAATAAATTTAATCAAGTATAGGGTAGAAGAAGGGAAAGAAAGGTAAAGTGCTACCACCACAATAAAGAAGGGTTTGTGAAAGATAACTGTCCAAAGTTGAAAAATAAGGACATAAGAAAGGATAAGGAAAAGAACAAGAAGCCAACTCAAACTAACAAGCATAGAAATCTCAAAGCGACGTGGGACGAAATGTCATCCGAATTGGCAATAGAAGCCCTTGCCGAACTTGTGCTAGTGGCAAGTCACCAAGAAGATGAAGACGAAGCAAGCTCATCCGAAATGAGCATCGAAGAAAGCAATACTTCAGGGGAAGCTTTAGATTACAAGATCAATAAGGGAAGTCAGGTATGATCTCTTCCTCCTGACAAGTCATTTTAGTTTATAAAACTATTATCAAAAAATTGTTGTAAGTTAGAAAAAGAAAATAAGGAGTTAAAATCAACCTTAGCTATTTCTTGTTGATTAGAAGATTTCGACAAAGTAAATACATAAAATGAAAAATTGAAAAAGGAAATAGAAAATTTGAAAAGTCGTGCATGCTCAACTTTTATTACTTCTAATTTTAGAAATTTTTCAGGACTTAACTGGTATCTTAAATATCATAAGAGTCAAATTAGAAAGATATCATAGAAATATATTCCTAAAAAATTCTTGATTAATCCTGTAGGAAGGAATCTATTTTGGATTCGAAAATATATTTAGATTGATTATTTTTTTTAACTAAGGACATTCAGAGAAAAAATAAATATTTAATTTCTTTAAACAACTTTGTCTAGAAAGTGGCGGTTATTCCAATAACCAAGAAAGCCTAGTGCCTCACTATAACCTAGAAGCCAATTATTGAAATAAATATTTAATTAACTTAGTTTGAAGCATTTAACTAATGCTTTAAATTGCTTGTCAAAATTTCTATTAGAAAAGTCTGATCATTAAAATTTATTTAAGTTATTTTTTAAACTTTAATCTCAACAATTTTTTGATATTTTTTTAGAAAATTTTCTATGAACTAGTTATCAAATGCAAATGTTTTAATTTTGGCTAAAATTCAACTTTTTGTGAAATTTTTTTTGTTCAACCCTTGTTATTTTTTTAACCTTTCATATTTTTTGTTTGCCCTTAGACTTTAAATTTAGTTTTTCCAAAGTCATTTTAAAAGTACCTCATTTTTAATGTGAACAAAAGGGGGAGTAGTAAAGATTAAGTCTAGGAGGAGGGTAGTATAGTTAGTACAAATTTTTTTACTTTTAGTAAAGATTAGGTAGTTAGTACAAATACTTGCAGATTTTTTTTATTTGGAAAAATTTTATAATTGCTATTTTATAACTATTATTTTTGTGGTATACCCTAACTTAACTTGCGTTTGCTCACATCAAAAAGGGGAAAATTGTAAGTACCTCAAGGTAGTTTTGATATGATTAACCAAGTCAGGTTAGGTCTTGTTGGTATTTAACCCCTATGTCTAAGTGTGCAGGACTTAGGATCACAGGAAGTCGAGCGAAACATGCAACTAGTGAGAAGGACGGAACAAGAGAGAGTCGATGGGCTCGGTGCGTCAGAGGGACGAGGTGCTGTGGAAGTGTACGCGGGCAGACTAGAAGGAGGCGTGCGACATTTCCAATGGACGTGAAGATAGAGCGGAAGATTGCTCAAGAAGGCTGGAAATTGGGTTCTAGTGAGCCCTATTCTAGATGGTTGAGATCACACAAGCATGCGGAGTCAGAGCGGAAGATCCAGACTAATGCGAGTGGAAGCAAAGTGGAAGACCGGGCCGAAAATCAATAAAAAGTTGATTTTTTGATCCTAGGTGCCCTGACCAAGTCTAGGGCACTTGGACCTGTCCAGGGGGCTTGGACTTGGTCCAAGCACCCAGACTCCGAGCACCCAAAACCTTCCGGGTGCCCAAACCAAAAAAATTAACCAAACACAACGTGGCACATTGCGTTGCGACAAGGATAAAGTTTTATTCCCCTAGAACCCTTCCAGGCGCCCCAACCAAGGCTATAATATAGCCCTGGTCCTAATGGTTCAAAACAACACTTGTGATTGATTCCTATTCAGTTCAGTTCTGTAATCTAGTGCTTTAATTATTGTAAAGAGGCTTCTCTACTGGAAGAAAGTTTAGTGAGTATTCAACTTCCTTGGATTAACAACCTCTCCGGTTGTAACCAAGTAAATCATTTGTTCCTCTTCCTTTCTTTATTTAAATCTCTTATTTCTTTAATGCAAGTGTTGATTATTATTTAAGCTGTAAAGTTCAAGGAAAGTTCGTTTTTCTTTTCAAGGCTATTCACCCCCTCTAGCCGACCTCCAAGGGACCAACATATATTGATTCACATGCATTGATGATGTGAATAAATACATGGGGAGAGGCTCTCTCTCTCACGCGTGGGTACACAAGGGGGTGTAAATCCATGACCCAGATTGCACTGAACTAAGTTGACTCATGTGTGACTATTATTCAACCACAAGTGCATGGTTTCATCGTCAGTAATAAAAAGATATCGATCCCACATGGATTGGTTATAAGCACAAGAGATGTCTTACATAGAATTAGCTAAACAATCAACAAGGAAAGGAATGAACTAAGTAGCAAGTAGAAATGGAACTAGGAAAGTAAATGAAGTATATGGTTTGCTGAGTATTCTAGGAATTCAATTTCATTGTGATATTCATTGATGTAGCATGGTTCTCCAATTCATATCCTCAATTGACATGCATTTATAGGAAGTTGCCGGTTTTCTCCTGCAGAAGAAAACTGGCAAGGGACTTCGATTCTAGTGGTTAAATGGTTATGATCCCTATGAAGTTCGTTAGTGGGGCAACCTATCACCAACACCCCTCAGTCATACAACACAGAAAAATAACACCACTCAATTCACATAAAAGTGCAAGAACTAATTGCATTCAATTATCCCACCTCCTTGTAGAGACTATCTTCACCTTTCAAGGTGATCTCCTAGAACTCCGTTAGCGGGGTAGCCTGTCACAAACACCTCTCAGTCATACGATCTAGGGTATCCCTCTACGGGATCCAAAAGTCTCACAAATATTCAATTAAATATGGTAATGAGATCCAAACACAAACATCCACACAAGATCAAATAGATACAAAGCACATCAACATCATCTAAATAAGAAATTAACATATCCATGAGATTCATACATCAAATCATATCACAATTACTCTCTTAATCCTAGAACAATGAATCTACTCCATAATTCAAAGATAGAGATTCAAACACAAAGAGATTACAAACATTCCAACCCCCAACAAGAAGAGAGAATAGAAATGCTTATCTAGAGATGATGAGTGGTCTTCGAAATTAATCCTTAGCTTATGGACTCGATGTAGAGTTGGGGATGGCTTAGGATCACTAGAACAATGCTGGAGAGGATGAAGAACAACCCCAAGTTGAATCTCCCCAAAAGGGAGAGCCTCCTCGCTCCGGAGATGGACGAATCGTCAAGGGATGGAGGCGAATGACGCTCTAGGGTTTCCCCCAAAGGGGAGAACACTTTCCCAAGGAGAAGAACGAAGTCCCAAACCCAAGATGAGTCAAAGAATGAGGTTCTTGACCCTTTTATACCTCCTCCAAACTGCCCAGAAAAACTAGGATTATGGGGGTCTGGTAAACTAGATTTTTCACCCATTAAACCAGGTTTTCTCGTGATTCACCCTGAACCAAAGTTGTAGCTCTTAAAATTATCTACAATTTGATATTTGGACGATCCCTATCTCCAACCAAGCCGAAATTTATGGTGGTTCAAGTCAGAGCCATATGTGTGTGAATTTGATGAGATCATTTAATCTATTTTTCTATTGAGTTCGTCTATTGATGTTCCTAAATTATATAGCTTGTAGCAACTTTCAATTGAATGACTTATTTCTTTGTAAGCTTTACAAAAATTTTGTTCTGACCTTTGATTAAAGTTAGAGAAAATACCCCTTCTTTCAATATGCATTTTATATAGACAAACAATGTTGGGCAATTATCATATATATGACCAGTTGCATAACAAATCTCACAGAAAAGAGTATTAGAGTTCACAACAGAAATTTGGTCAAACTTTTAAAATAGAGCTTTCAATCTAGTGTTCAGTTTAAACATGTCCATCTAAATGATTATAGCCAGACCAAGATAGACATGTAAAAGTAACAACAAAAAAATAATACTGAATTAAAAACAAAGGAAAGAAAAATACAAAAAAGGAAAAAGAAAATGTCTAGAGTAACTCATATGCTAATCAACTAATGTTAATTGGAAATAGTCCCGGGTAATGGCGCCAAAAACTTGTAATGCAACCGCAAGTGCACGGTTTCGTCGTCAGTAATAAAAAGATATCGATCCCACAGGGACTGGTTATAAGCAAAAGAGATGTCTCACGTAGAATTAGCTAAACAATCTATTGGGATGTATACTATAAGCCTAGTTTTTGTTTGAACATCTATTTTGAAATATTTTGAAATGAGAATCATGTTGGTCAAATGTTTACATTTTATATTTATATATATGTCAATGCAGTTGTCCATTTAATTTATATTATAGATAATATGGTGTATGGTGTCACACAGAAGATCATGTTATCGGTTTCTTATAAATTATAAATAGTAGCTCACAACCAAGATGGATTGGGACAAACTATTGAACGGTTGTAGTGTAATTTGATATTAGTTTGTCTTGACTATAAAATTATACTAGTACACTATGTGTGTATTGAGCAGGACCGTCTGAGGTTGTTCGATTTGTACTGACTATATAAAAGAACAGAACCTCTATTATTATGGATGTGCGTGCTCTTAATCCCTATATAATAACAACCACGTATACATAGTATTTATTTCTTTAACTTATCAATGGATCAGATTTATTCGTTAAATCAATAAGTCTGATAAGTTGGGAAATAGTACTATTTATATGGTATGTTGTTGATTATAGAAGGAATTTGTGTCCTAAGTATTTAGACTAATGATACCCCATTGAGGAGCTCATAAGAATTATCATGTAAACCTTGCAGGTGGACTTAGTCCGGCATGATAATAAAGTTGAGTTGTACTACTCTTGGAATCAGATGTTAATTAATTGGGTTGTCAGTAACTCAATTAATTAACGGACATACGATATCTTAAACACGGGGAGATTAACGCACTCATGATAAAAAGGAGCCCATATTGTAATATGGGATTGGTGCGGTAGTTCAATAATAACCCTTTAGTGGTATGGGTTATTATTGATGGACTTGGGTTGGGTGTTCGGGCTGAACCCAGGAAGCCCAAGCCCATCAGGAGGCCTAAATCAATTCCTCCTCTAGATCCTTGTTGTAGCCTCTATATAAAGCCTCACATCCACCCATCCATAATCGGCGTTGGTTTAACTTGGTTTGGTTTAACTTAACTTGGTTGGTTTAACTTGGTTATAGAAAGGGAGATTTTTTCTAAACAGAATTATGTTATTTTTTTTTTCTCTTTGTAACCTATGGCAAGCCTATAAAAAGGAGTAGGTGGTGGCTCCTAAAATCTAACTTTCTAATTTTCTCTCTTCTCCTCCATGTGCCCGGCGCCCCTCCCTTTCCTCCTCACATAGGGCCGACGCCCCTCCCCTCCTCCTTGCTTAGGGCCAGTGCCCCTTCACCCTTGGTGGGCAGCGACTTGAAGAAGAGGAAGAAGAGGAATAAAGAAGATTATAAGGTGCCCCATCCTAGAGCCTCCTTTTGTAACCGTCGGTTTGGAAACATAGAAGAGAAGGAGGGTGGTGTTGTCTTGGTAGATCATTGCCCACACGACATCCAAGAAGAGAGAGGAATACGGCAGAAGATTAAGAGATCTTTAGCTACAAAGAAAAGGTACAACTAGTTCTTTAATTCTGCTGCATAATTAGTTAGTTTTCTTTGTATCATTTTTGGAATACCAACACAATAGGCCAACGATCTTGTACTTCGATCAAGGTGTGCTTTGATCATTCAAGAACTTGCTTGATTAATCAAACACATGATTGATCGAATATGCAGGTTGCTAAGAAAAGTTTTGTTCTTGTACAACCTTTTGTACAGGGAAATTGAAACAAAATGGAATTCCAACGCCTTCACAATCAACAAGGTAAGGAATGAACTAAGTGGCAACTAGAAATGGAACTAGGAAAGTAAATGAAGTATATGGTGGTGCTGAGTATTCAAGGAATTCAGTTTCATTGTGATATTCATTGATATAGCATGGTTCTCCAATTCATATCCTCAATTGAAATGCATTTGTAGGAAGTTGCCAGTTTTCTCCTGCAGAAGAAAACTGGTAAGGGACTTCGATCAACACTTCTAGTGGTTAAATGGGTATGATCCCTATGAATTCCGTTAGTGGGGTAGCCTGTCACCAACGCCCCTCAGTCATACAACATAGAAAAACAACACCACTCAATTCACATAAAAGTGTAGGAACTAAATGCATTCAACTATCCCACCTCCTTATAGAGACTAGCTTCACCTTTCAAGGTGATCTCCTAGACGTTCGCTAGTGGGGCAGCCTGTCACAAACACCCCTCGGTCATACGATCTAGGGTATCCCTCTATGGGATCCAAAAGCCTCACAAACATTCAATCAAATATGGTAATGAGATCCAAACACAAACATCCACACAAGATCAAATAGATACAAATCACATCAACATCATCTAAATAGGAAATTGGAATATCCATGAGATTCATACATCAAATCATATCACAATTACTCTCTTAATCCTAGAACAATGAATCTACTCCATAATACAAAGATAGAGATCCGAAGACAAAGAGATTACAAACATTCCAATCCCCAACGAGAAGAGAGAATAGAAATGCTTATCTAGAGACGATGAGTGGTCTTCAAAACCAATCCTTAGCTTCTGGAGTCGATGCCGAGGTGGAGATGGCTTAGGATCACTGGAACAATGTTGGAGAGGATGAAGAATAGCCCCAAGTTGAATCTCCCCAAAAGGGAGAGCCTCCTGGCTCCGGAGATGGATGAATCGTCAAGGGATGGAGGTGAATGAAGCTCTAGGATTTCTCCCTAAGGGGATAACCCTTCCCCAAGGAGAGGGATGAAGTCCCAAATCCAAGATGAGTCAAAGAATGAGGTTCTTGACCCTTTTATACCTCCTCCAAACTGCCCAGAAAAACCAGGATTACAGGGGTGTGGTAAACTAGATTTTTCACCCATTAAACCAAGTTTTCTCGTGATTCGCCCTGAACCAAAGTTGTATCTCTTGAAATTATATACAATCTGATATTTGGATTGAGCCCTGGCTCTAACCGAACTAAAAGTTATGGCAGTTCAAATTTTGGTTTGCAGTTTGGGCGGAGGTCCAGATGAACCCGCGATTGGGAGGCACGGCCGTGCAATATAGCACGGGTAGATAATGCTATCTCTCTATTGGATCTAAAGAAAAATTGTAGATCTTGAAGTTAGCTATGTTTCAGTATAAAGAACAACCCAAAACTACAATCGAGCACAATGTTATGGCTGTTTTACAATCGATCTGTAATCTTCCCAGAATTCAGCATAGCTTTGTTTTGGCGTGCCACGACCCCGTGGTACAATCGTGTGGCATCCACATGACCAGCTTATTCTTGGCCTCGGCTCTGTTCACACGATCATGTGGACTCACATGGCCTTACTCGACTTCCTCTCAGGTTGAGTCACACTGTCGTGTGCCTCACACGGCCGTGGCCTTCTTCTTCACTGTTGGCCTTACACGGCCGTGTGTGTCACACGACCATGACCTTCTCCTTTGGAATTTTGGCATGGGGAGATTCACACGGCCATGTGGGTCACACGGCCGTGGCTTGATTTGCCTCTGGTGGGGGCACGACCGTGTCGGTCACACGACATGAGCTTGTTTTCTTCTGGAGTTACTCCCGTGTATGTTTTTACTCCATTTTCGCTCCAATATGCGTCCTGTCAATCAAAATATGAAAAGAGCATATCTCCGAACAGAATATAATAGAAGTATGACATTATAATGAAATAAGGTGCAATAAACATAGATTATGCTAATGAAATACAAGTATATATGCTTAAAAATATGCATAAAAGTGTATATAATCTACGCACATCAGTGACCATGGCCTACGCACGTCGAATGCTAAACCGGTCAGGAAAATTTTTGTCCAAGTGGAATCGCCAACATTTTTCCATATAAATCTTTTTGCTACTTATTTAAGTGTGTAATAGATGTATTAAATTAAAAATTAATGCAGAATGTAAATGGCTGAGTGAAATGTTGGCATTTCATAGCTCGGTGAGTAATGATCATTCCCGAATAATAGACGATCTAAGAAAATCTCAAAGCATAGCTAGAGGTGGGGCAAATTTGTTACAAGAAAATTGCGTCTATCGTAGTCATTGGTCCTCTTTGTCGCGAATCTATTTTAAGAAAACTACGTCCATCGCAGACCTCGATCCACTCTTTCGCTAGGCCGCTCATCCTCTCGGCTGCCCATCCGCTCTGCCTCTCACCCGCTCTACTGCTAGATTGCTCGGCTAGCTTGGTTGCTCTGCTTGCTTAGCTATTCTACCTGCTCAATCATTCTGCCGGTTGGTCGCTCGACTGCTCTGCCCGCTCGGCTACTCAGCCTCTCTACCACTTGACACTTGGTAGAAACTAGCCCTGCTGGCATCCTGACATTATCTTCTCAAGTCATCTCGACAAATAAGTTGAATTTGATTTCGTGCAATTTTAATTCAGCTAATTCTCCAATAATCTCCTGTAAATTGTCCAACAATCTTGAAATAAACTCGATTTTATTGAGATGGCCACAAAACAAAGTGTTGTGGTGCAACAGACTTAACACATGAAGGTATGCGTCCTAGTGTTGTCGGCTAAGAGGGGTGAATAGCATGCAATCAAGGTTAGAATAAAACAATTTCTTATTTTTGCTTAGTAAGGTTGCACAATTAGATTAAGCAACTATAGATAATAAAAATAATAACAACTTAAGGGGAACAAGTGTAACGACCCGACCCCTCGGCCCCTTGGGCGGCCACACTAGCGGCCCAACTGGCGGCCCAACCTTGGTCCCTTGGGCGGCCCAACTGGCGACCCCTTATGTCGTCAACCGACAACCCTTTGGCCGTGTCGTTACTCACAAGGACTACCCACCCCTGGCCAGTGGATTTTTGCCTTTCTCAGGATTCGAACTCTAGATCTCCAGGTTAAATACTAGAGTTTATGAATCCTGGTAGCCAAGTGATTGTCATGCCCCGGGGGAGTCCCTGCCAGAGGAAATTCCGGCAGCACCTCCCCTGTACGGGTAACAATCTGAAATATTTCTACAGACACAATATACCTCAGCCACAGGCGGCTGGAATATACACACAACCACGCTGTTTATATGCAGCCTACTCGGATGATAGAATAAAAACACAACCACGCAGTTATATGTAGATCTAACAGCCCACTCAGCTGTACTAAAAACCAAAATACAAAACTGCTAGCCGGCTAGGCTTACACCACACAACAACACAACACTCCGGAAACAAAACTGGAACACAAAGCCAAATACACACATATCATATACCAAGATAAAAATAAACAAAATGCGGAGACTGGTCTTCTAATGTGACGTGGGGACAGACAGACAGGATACTCTAAGCGACTCCATAAACAACTTGGTACCTGAAAAAGATAGTGTCCATGGGGATGAGTTCAACAACTCAGCAGATACTAGTTGACATGTATAGTAAGCTATAACAGACAGTAATAACTATGGAGTACAGTCTCCTGGACAAAAGATGGAAATGCACAATAGAAAAGACTGAAAAGAACTGTACTCACCAGGGCCTCCTATCAGAATAATCAGGTCGTCAGACCAAGAGTATCATAAATCCTGTATGCATGTCAAACATATGCATCCATCCAAATGCAGTATATAAATGCAACAAACACAATCAGTAAATGCATAAATGCATATGATGCCAATGACATGGTCACCCCTGACGCTAGTCAACCATCTCACACACAATGGTGAGACCGAGTGGGTAGGGCTGTGACAATCGTGCACTCTGCCGTCACTGCTCCTGATGAGTGACCGAGTGGACGGGATGTTGTCGGAGTATACCTATCCTCCTACCCCAAATCATAAGTGGGGGAGCACAATGCTCTCATCTCTCGGTACACGATGAAGGGGAGGGATCCCGGCGTGCTACCACGCTGCAGTACACTACCCATGAGCGTCCCAACGGAGCACCACCGAGCAAATCTGACGTGTTACCACACTGCGTCATGCTACCCATGAGCGTCCAGCGGAGCACTGACAGAGATGAAACTGGCGATGTGCTCAACAATAATGGAGCAGACTATCGCGCAGCATGCAATCATGCGAATGATGCATGACACTAAGCATGACAGAATCCTGAACAACATAACAATATCCATATATATATATAAAATGTGTACCATAGGACAATGAACCAAATCAAAGGTACACAAATCAGAAAAGGTATAAAAACCTAGATCCTGAACATAATAAACACATGGTTGTGTCACTACCCCTATAAGCATGTATAATCAGGTAGGCACTAACATGAAGTGCATAATAAGTAAACAAAACAAGTATGTAGCAGGTATCGGGTAGTGACCAACCAAAGCAAAGACGAACATAATCATTACTAAGGGTTATAACCTACTAAACATATCAACATGACATTATCAAAGATAAGTCTGTTGGATCGAGACGTGCTAGAGGGGGGGGGGTGAATAGCACTATTGGCTAAATCATTTTTCGATTATCGGAAACGTAAGAATTATCGGAGTAATTAAGCAGCGGAATAAAACAAAACAAACACACAGAGACAAGAGGATTTTTACTTCGTTCGGAGCCTTGATCGACTCCTACTCGAAGGCCCGCAATCCTTGATCGCTTCCGGTGGGCAACAACTATAAGCTCGATAAAATGATTACAAGATGAAGTACAAGTAACTGGAAAAACTAGTTATACCGACGACAACAGTAGAATTTTGAAGCTTCGGGTCGTCGGAGACTTGTTGCAGCACTTCCGGGCGTCTTTCGGAGTAGCACGTTGAAGAGAGAAGACTTGGAATTCGTTGTCCTGGTGCTGCTGCTCGAGACCCCTTATAAAGGGTGTTCAAGGCGCCTTGAAGCTCTTCAAGGCGCCTTAAACAGGCCGAGTCACCCGCGGAGATCAGCACAGACTTGGTCGAACTTCATCAAGTTCAAGGCGCCTTCAGCCTACCCAAGGCGCTTTCAACCTTCGACCCAAGGCGCCTTGAACTTCATCTAAGGCGCCTCTAACCTTCTGCGCTGGCTTTTCCTGGTTCGCACCCGAGGCGCCTCCAAGCTCCATGGAGGCGCCTCGGACACTGTTCATCCGAGTTGTAACTTGTTCCTTTGTTCCTGCAAAATGTGTTAGTCCCAAACACATACCCTACAAAACAAAGTTAGCATAAAAATATAATGAATGATAAAAGTTTTGACAGCATTCGAACTGTCCGGGTCTGACTTCAGGTTTCCAACCGGAAACCCTAGGTCGACCCGACGCCTATTGTTCCCTCTACGGGGAACGCGTCCTCACCTACTCCACTCAGGAGATTTACCTGTTGTCAGTCCGGTCCTCCAGATCGACTGGACTTTCCGCCTAGGGTTACCACCCCCTAGGACCTAGGGTTACCGCCCCCTAGGGTTTTTCTCCACCTAGGGTTACCGCCCCCTAGGACCTAAGGTTGCCGCCCCTTAGGGTTTTCCTCCACCTAGGGTTACCGCCCCCTAGGACCTAAGGTTGTCGCCCCTTAGGGTTTCCCTCCACCTAGGGTTACCGCCCCCTAGGACCTAAGGTTACCCCCCCTTAGGATTTTCCTTCACCTAGGGTTACCACCCCCTAGGACCTAAGGTTACCCCCCCTTAGAATTTTCCTTCACCTAGGGTTACCACCCCCTAGGACCTAAGGTTACCCCCCCTTAGGATTTTCCCTTGCCTAACCGCAGTTAGGACTTTCCTAAAACCTTATTTAACCACGTTAGATAACAAGGAGTCTTAACTTTGAATCCCTTTGCCATTATCAAAACTGAGGTTCGATCGTCGGATGCTTACTGCACCAACAATCTCCCCCTTTTTGATTATGGCAACCGAAATTCAATGTTAAGTAAAAATGCAATAAAGATACGCATAAATAAGCATAGGCATAAATAAAGCATTGGCACATTCACAAATTCACAACAAAATTTTTGTTTTAATTTAATTTATAATATTCTTTGAATTTCTTCCTACTCTCCCCCTTTGTCATATATCAAAATACCCAAGAGAGTGAAGAAAATCTGGGCTTTAGCTTAACTTTCAAAGATAATTTTCAATCTTATCTTCCAATCTTTTAATTTACTTTTGATAAACACTTAGTTTTTCTTGTAAGATTTTTAGATAGGTGAAATCATAATTTTGAATGCAAAATTCTTCCTTTAGTTTGAGAGATACTCTTAGCTGGGATAAAGTTATTTTGTCTTTAAACAAATTTTTGTACTTAGCTAAATCTCTTTTTTTTTGTTTTAAACACTTTAAAAAGTACTTAGCTAAAAAATATTTAGCTATATTTGAAAATACTTAGCTATGTTTTCAGCATAAAAATGATTGCGTTGAGAAAATATCTTGCCAAGTAGCTAAGTTTAGAAAATAATTTAACAAAGTTTAGTTTGAGAAAACTTAATTAAGTACTCAGCTTTGAAAACATTTAGCTTATAGAGGAGTTATAATTTAAAAGTCAGGTCATAAATAATTTTAATTTTAAAGCTAAGTTAAAAATAGCTTGAATTTTCGAAGATATGCCAAAAATAGTTTTTAATTTTAAGGTCAAGTCAAAATTTTTAAAGAAAAACTAATTTTAAAACCGACTCAAAATCACTCCCCCTTAATTAATGCCTTAATAAATTTTGAGTTCAGGAGTTCAAGTATGAGGGTAAATAGATTTTAAGTTGTCCAGATTGTCTTGTTCAGGTATCAGAGCCCTAAAGTATGAGCATGCTCAAACTTCAAATCTCCATTTCCTTCAAGTCTAGTAAATTTAGGGGAGCAAGATTTTCAAGTTAGTTTTTAAGTATTTTTCAAAAGGTTTTTGAATAAATTTTTCAAGGATTTTTCAAAGGTTTTTGAATAAGTTTTCCAACTATTTTTCAAAGGATTTTGAAATATTTTTCAAAGGATTTTGAAATATGTTTTTCAAATATTTTTCAAAGGATTTTGAAATAAGTTTTTCAAATATTTTCAAAAGATTTTTAAATAATTTTGAAAGAGATTTTGAAAAGATTTTTAAATAATTTTGAAATTAATTTTGAAAAGATTTTTTAAACAATTTTGAAATTAATTTTGAAAAGATTTTTTTTAAACAATTTTGAAATTAAATCTGAAATTGATTTTGAAAAGATTTTTAAAAGAATTTTTTAAATAATTTTGAAAAAGATTTTGAAAAGATTTTTAAATAATTTTGAAAAAGATTTTTAAATAATTTTGAAATTAATTTTGAAAAAGATTTTTTAAATAATTTTGAAAGAGATTTTGAAAAGATTTTTAAATAATTTTGAAAAAGATTTTGAAAGGATTTTTAAATAATTTTGAAATTAATTTTGAAAAGATTTTAAACAATTTTGAAATTAATTTTGAAAAGATTTTTTAAACAATTTTGAAAATAATTTTGAAAAGATTTTTTAAACAATTTTGAAAAAGATTTTGAAAAGATTTTTAAATAATTTTGAAAAAGATTTTGAAAGGATTTTTAAATAATTTTGAAAAGATTTTTTAAACAATTTTGAAATTAATTTTGAAAAGATTTTTTAAACAATTTTGAAATTAATTTTGAAAAGATTTTTTAAACAATTTTGAAATTAATTTTGAAAATATTTTTTAAACAATTTTGAAAAAGATTTTGAAAAGATTTTGAAAATATTTTTAAATAATTTTGAAATTAATTTTTAAAAGATTTTTAAATAATTTTGAAATCGATTTTGAAAAGATTTTTAAAAGATTTTTTAAATAATTTTGAAAAAGATTTTGAAAAGATTTTTAAATAATTTTGAAATTAATTTTTAAAAGATTTTTAAATAATTTTGAAATTGATTTTGAAAAGATTTTTAAATAATTTTGAAATTAATTTTTAAAAGATTTTTAAATAATTTTGAAATTGATTTTGAAAAGATTTTTAAATAATTTTGAAATTAATTTTTTAAAGATTTTTAAATAATTTTGAAATTGATTTTGAAAAGATTTTAAAAAGATTTTGAAATGATTTTTAAAAGTTTTTTCAAATAATTTTAAAATTAAATTTTGAAAAGATTTTTAAATAAATTTTGAAATTAAATTTTGATATAATTTCATTTAATTACAGAATTTGAATTAATTATAGTTATGAGTTTAATTTTGAATTCTTAGTCATCTCACCCGATCTAGCTTTCAATCAGGTACTCCTATAATTGTTGTGAGATGAATTGAGTTTCAATTTAAGGGTTTGGTTTAACTTTATGTTAGATTCAGGTTTAGCTTTGGGTTCAACAAGTAAGCATTCTTTGGATAAACTTCTGGGCTATGGTGAGTCACTAGGAACTCATTAAAGTAACCATACCTTCGAGGTTTTCCAAATAGTCCTACCCATTGAACTTAATACTAAACCTTGGTCTAACTGGTTAGGATCCATTTAAGGGTAGCTTCGGTCAGTTCCACTTGGCCAAATGCACCAGGTCGAAGCTATATCTTCCTAGACATGCGATGCCCAAGCTTCCCTAACGTACTATCATCCAAAAACTTCATCAGTACCGTTGGTTAAGTTAAACCTAATCCATTTTAATCTAACCTTAATTACCCTGCCGGGTAATCTACTCTTGTTTACCCTTATCGGGTGGATTAATTTCGGAGGTGTCGGCTATTCTGGAGCCTCCTCCTATGTTATTGATTTACGTTTTATTAAGTTAAGTAAATAAAAGGTACTTGATTATAACTTGGTTTATACTGTTTAAGTTTTACTTTAGATTTATAACCCAAGTCTAGATTTCGTGATTTGACTAAATTATTAACAATCTTCTCTAATTTATCAATTTTATCTTTTAAAATATTATTTTGTATTTCTACTTTTCTAAGAGTTAATTTCTTATTTTTATTTGAATTAATTTTGTTCATTACATTATTAGCATGCATATCTAATTTTAAAGAGAAATCTATACTAGAGCAAGCAGGATTAGTTAAGCTAGTGCGATCATGTGTTGCAAAAAATGGATTTTCATATAATGTAAATGTACTAACCTTGATTTCTCCCTCTGGATTCTTGGGTCTTCTTTCTGGGCATTGTCTTTTGCAGTGACCCATTAGTTTGCATTTGGAGCATTTGATGTATTTCTTCCCTCTCCTGATCATTTTCTCCTTCTCCTCCGATTGTGCTGAGTGGGGCAGTCGTTTCTATAGTGCCCTCTCTTCCTACACTTAAAACAGATTATGAGAGATTTACAATTTGAATTTACAATTTTACCTTTTAGATCCGTGATAGGATCCTCCCCCTTGACTGTTGTCATTTCAAATTCTGACTCAGATTCAGATATCTCGTCTTTGGCCATCAGTGCTATGATATCGGTTTGCTCTGAGTCTGGTTCAGAGGTTGACTCTGAGGATTCAATTTCAAATTCGGACTCAGGTTCTATTCGATCTTCTAACTCTGAAGGGATCTCATAAAGCTTGAGCACTTTCTCCCAAAGCTCCTTAGCATTATTGAACTTTCCAACTCGATCAAGATCTGAATTTGTTAGTCCGTATAGGAGAATGTAAGTTGCTTTTGCATTTGCCTCGAATGTCCTTATTGTTTGTGCATCCCACTTGTCACAGGTGATGAGTACACCTTCTTTGGTGGGGAGAGTGAATCCAATATGGACTATGGTCCATATTTCTGCTTCGGTCTTTAATTGATGCTCCACCTAGTCTTTCCAGTATCTGAAGTTCTCGTCAGACAGCAGTGGTAGGGATGTGGAGTTGTACCCATCTTCGTAGGCCATTAGAAGGAATCTCGTAAAATAAACACAATAAAACTTGTTCCAAGACTTAGTCTTGGATTAGTAGTGCGGGAGAGAAATAAAGATAGTAATCCAGGAATTTCGAAAAAAAAATAATAAAATATTATTAAAATATTATTAAAATAATATTAAAAAATATTACCACAAATTTTTGAAAACGTAATATTTCGCTAATTCCAATTAATGGTGAAAAAATGAGAATTAAATTTTCAAAACAGTTTTGGAGGTAAAAAACGAAAGGCGTAAGGTTATATTTTCAACCTATACAAACGACAAAGCCACGAAAAATGCTTGAATGGTGGTTACACCAGTTCAAAGCGACCCCGCTCTGATACCAATTGTTGGATCGAGACGTGCTAGAGGGGGGGTGAATAGCACTATTGGCTAAATCGTTTCTCGATTATCGGAAACGTAAGAATTATCGGAGTAATTAAGCAGCGGAATAAAACAAAACAAACACACAGAGACAGGAGGATTTTTACTTCGTTCGGAGCCTTGATCGACTCCTACTCGAAGGCCCGCGATCCTTGATCGCTTCCGGTGGGCAACAACTATAAGCTCGATAAAATGATTACAAGATGAAGTACAAGTAACTGGAAAAACTAGTTATACCGACGACAACAGTAGAATTTTGAAGCTTCGGGTCGTCGGAGACTTGTTGCAGCACTTCCGGGCGTCTTTCGGAGCAGCACGTTGAAGAGAGAAGACTTGGAATTCGTTGTCCTGGTGCTGCTGCTCGAGACCCCTTATAAAGGGTGTTCAAGGTGCCTTGAAGCTCTTCAAGGCGCCTTAAACAGGCCGAGTCACCCGCGGAGATCAGCACAGACTTGGTCGAACTTCATCCAGTTCAAGGCGCCTTCAGCCTACCCAAGGCGCCTTCAACCTTCGACCCAAGGCGCCTTGAACTTCATCTAAGGCACCTCTAACCTTCTGCGCTGGCTTTTCCTGGTTCGCACCCGAGGCGCCTCCAAGCTCCATGGAGGCGCCTCGGACACTGTTCATCCGAGTTGTAACTTGCTCCTTTGTTCCTACAAAATGTGTTAGTCCCAAACACATACCCTGCAAAACAAAGTTAGCATAAAAACATAATGAATGATAAAAGTTTTGACAACATTCGAACTGTCCGGGTCTGACTTCAGGTTTCCAACCGGAAACCCTAGGTCGACCCGACGCCTATTGTTCCCTCTACGGGGAACGCGTCCTCACCTACTCCACTCAGGAGATTTACCTGTTGTCAGTCCGGTCCTCCAGACCGACTGGACTTTCCGCCTAGGGTTACCACCCCCTAGGACCTAGGGTTACCGCCCCCTAGGGTTTTTCTCCACCTAGGGTTACCGCCCCCTAGGACCTAAGGTTGCCACCCCTTAGGGTTTTCCTCCACCTAGGGTTACCGCCCCCTAGGACCTAAGGTTACCCCCCTTAGGATTTTCCTTCACCTAGGGTTACCACCCCCTAGGACCTAAGGTTACCCCCCCTTAGGATTTTCCTTCACCTAGGGTTACCAGCCCCTAGGACCTAAGGTTACCCCCCCTTAGGATTTTCCCTTGCCTAACCGCAGTTAGGACTTTCCTGAAACCTTATTTAACCACGTTAGATAACAAGGAGTCTTAACTTTGAATCCCTTTGCCATTATCAAAACTGAGGTTCGATCGTCGGATGCTTACTGCACCAACAAAGTTAAGGTACCCACCTCCAATAGCAGGTCCAATCCAGTCAAATCCAACGTCAAGACGCTCATCTCGAATCAGTCCTGTAATACATGGTATCCAGATTTAGCTAATTACATATAAATAAATTAGCTAAATCAAATCATCGAGAAGATAACATAAATCCAAATCCAATTATAAACTCTAATTGGATCATCCAACTCCTCAATCGACTTTAACTAATCCATACGAATTAGAACTTGCAATAAGCATAATCCATCTAAATAATCAAACCCAACCATGATTTACATCTAAGATCAAAACCTACATTTAACTATTCAATCACACTAATCATGTATCAACTAGTGATATACTAACCATCTAGTAATCCATATCATCTCTAATTCAACACATACCTAATTCATCAACAATACAAATCAATTTCCCTGCTTCTTACCTTAATCCACAACCCAACAAATCCATAGAAAAGACAACTTGTTGTCGGGACAGAGGTAGCTGTTGGAAATCAAGAAACGCCCTGCAATGCACTGTCTGGATCAAAATGAAGCTCAAGAAATCGACATCCAAACAACAACCAAATTTCCAGAACAACCTTAGCACCTTACCTCTTCCTCTAATTGCCTGCGATGACCAAGAATCCGACGAAGCTGTTGCTGGAAACCTTAATACCAGAGACTCAGGCCGATAACAAGGTGGTTGCTGGCACTGGACGGCTGGCAGACCGGTGCTAGGGCAGAGAACGATCGGAGTGGCGCCGGGCAGTGAAGTCAGCGTCGGACTAGGGTGGTCGGTGGAAGCACAGAAGAGATCGGGAGGGGCGGTGGCGCTGTGCAGAGATGTGGCAGAGAGGAAGAAGTCAGCGTCGGGAAACTAGGGCTCGGCGTTGAGAAGGTCGACGTTGTCCCGTGTGGCGGCGGCGCTTGGCACGGAAGGAGGAGAGAAGAAGAGGGCGTCGGTGGTGCGCTAGGGCACAGGTGATGGCGTTGGGTCAGTGTCGTCGCACAGAAGAGAAGAGAAGAAACGAGACTCCTTGGCTGCCCCTTTTGTCCACGAGAGAAGAGGAAGAAGAAGGAAAGGGGGAGAAGAAGGGATCTGTGGCGGAAGAGAAGAATCGAGAGAGAAATAAGAGAAAGGAAACCGTCGGGGAGTAGTTCGGCGAGGGAGAAAAGAAAATAAAAAGAAAAAGAAAAATAAACTTTTCCTCGCTTAAATGGGTAGCATAAACAGGCTTTCCCGGGCCCCGTTTTATCCCCGTAAACTCGTCCATACGGTCTCCGAAAAATTCCAGAAAAATTTCTAAAAAATTCTGAAAAATTCCCTTATGATTATTCGCCATTTTTTCTATATTTTACATTCTCCCCCACTAATAAAAATTTGGTCTCCAAATTTCGTTATCTACCATCAGCAAGTACTAACAACAAATAGAAAGTATAAATGTTGAACAGAACATAACTCACACACCTCAAGTGAAAAGATGGGGGTTATCGAGCTCGGGTCATATCCTTGAGCTCCCAGGTAGCCTTCTCGTCCGAACGATGCTGTCATCCGACTTTAACGAGTAGGATAGTCTTGTTCCGTAACTGATGCTCTTTCCAGTCTAGAATTCGTACCGGAACCTCCTCATAGGTGACGTCAGACTGAACGAGAACAAGGATATCTGTCAGCACATGTGTTGGGTCAGGTACGTATCTCCTCAGCATAGATACATGGAATACGTCGTGGACGCCTGCTAGGGATGGTGGTAGTGCCAGACGATAAGCTACTGCTTAAATCCTCTCCAGGATCTGGAAAGGTCCAATATATCGCGGAGCTAGCTTTCCTCTGAGGCCAAATCTCTTCACCCCTTTCGTGGGTGAAACTCGCAGAAATACCTAGTCGCCAGTAGAGAACTCCAGGGGTTTGTGTCGCCGACCAAATTAACTCTTCGGGCGATCCTACGCCTCTGACATCCTCCGTCTGATAGTACGGACCAACTCTGCCTCATGCTGAGCTCTATGAGGTCCCAACAACTAGGCCTCCCCAACCTCATCCCAGAGGGTGGGTGTCCGACAAGGCCTACCATACAACGCTTCAAATGATGCCATCTGGATAGCCGAATGGAAGCTATTGTTGTAGGCAAAATCTACCATTGGAAAATGGTCCTCCCAATTGCCTCCAAAATCCAATACACATGACCTTAGCAAGTCCTCTAGAGTCTGAATGGTCCGCTCTGACTGTCCATCTATCTACGGATGGAAAGCTGTATTGAAACGGAACTGAGTGCCCAAGGCCTGCTGCAGACTCTGCCAGAAACAAGACGTAAACCGAGGGTCTCTATCCGAAATAATAGTCAATGGGACACCACGTGATCTGATGATCTCCCGGCAATACAGATCTACCAATCGATCCAGGAAATCAGTCTTTCGGATCGCTAGGGAGTGCGCAGATTTGGTTAATCGATCAACGATTACCCAAATCACGTCATGGCCTTATCGTGTCCTAGGCAAACCCACCACAAAGTCCATGGTGATATGTTCTCATTTCAACTCAGGAATAGGAATCCACTGAAGTAATCCGGCAGGTCTCTGATGCTCAGCCTTCACCTGCTGACAGACAAAACATCTAGCTACGAATTCCGTGATGTCTTTCTTCATGTCGTTCTACCAATAAGAACGCCTCAAATCTTGGTACATATGGGTACATCCGGAATGGATCGCAAATCGAGATCGATGAGCCTCCTGAAGTAGCTCATGCAAGACCGGGTGAGATTGAGGTATGCATAATCTACCTCGGAAGCATACAATACCCTCCTCATCTCGTGTGAACTCGGTATGTTTCCCGGAAGCTATCTAGCTGCCAATGAACTACAAATACTGATCACCAGCCTGGGCCTCTCGGATCCTCGTCCTGATCGACGACTGAGCAACCATGGTAACCAGAATACCCTGCTCTGTCTGTCCCTGTTCCTGAAGGCCTAACTCAGAGAAACCCTGAACCAAGTCTGTGACTGAAACTCGGTGGCAAGCCAAAGTCCCTCTGGACTTCCTGCCGAGTGCATCGGCAACCACATTAGCTTTTCCCCCGGGTGATAACTAATGGTACAATCATAATCCTTCAGGAATTCCATCCATCTCCTCTATCAGAGATTAAGTTCTTTCTGAGTAAAAAGTTATTTGAGACTCTTATGATCAGTGAGAATCTCAACTGTAATACCATAAAGGTGATGCCGCCAAATCTTTAAGGCAAAAATAATGGCGGCCAGCTACAAATCATGTACTGGGTAGTTCTTCTCATACTCCTTCAACTGTCAAGAAGCATAGGAGACTACCCTGTCGTGCTGCATCAAAACAGCACCCAAACCCTGTAGAGAAGCGTCGGTGTAAAGTACAAATCCATTCTCTCCAGAAGGTAAAACCAAAACTGGAGCTGACACTAATCTTCGCTTCAGCTCCTAGAAGCGGGTCTCGCAGTCCTCTGTCCAAGTGAACTTCATGCCTTTCCTGCTCAGGCGTGTCAGCGGCATAGCAATGCGGGAGAAACCCTCGACGAACCGTCTGTAATATCGAGCCAGACCAAGGAAGTTGCGAGTCTCCTCTATAGACTACAACTACTATCCAATGGTAACAAACTCTATCTCCTGTGGATCCACGGTATTCCCTATTGGTAATCATGTGTCCCAAAAATCTCACAGAAGACAACCCTAAAACGCACTACTGAACTTCGCATATGGATGTTCCCATCGAAACATCTCTAGAACTATGCAAAGATGGTGTACGTGACTCACCTCGGATCTGAAATAGATCACAACATCATCAACAAGACAATGGAAACCGATCCAAACATCCTAGGAATACCAAAATCATCGAGTCTCTGAAAACATCTAAGCTCCGCAAGCTCTAATGGTATAATCAAGAACTCACAATGTCCGTACTAAAGACATTCCTAACCATAAGATCCCTGACAATAAGTCTGAAATCGAATCACCAACAATATAAATCACCAAAGAATAGATCCTCCAGTGTGAGAGCAACGCTCCATCACAGGAAATACCACATATGTGGGAGCAACACTCTACCACAAGAAATCCTCAATATGTGGGAGCAACGCTCCACCACAAACAATCCCTAAGTGATCAAGACATCTAACTATCTAGCTAGAGAATGCACGAGATCACTCTACCACAGGTCACTGTCAGCATCCAAGGATAAAACAACCTAGTAAGAATATCAAATCATTTGTCAACTCTCTCAACCTCCTAGTGGTTCACCCACCAATAGGAGAATTAGTTGACAGGATAGTGTAACAAATGACATAATGTAGACACTCAACATTCTACATTCGTTATAGGTAGAATCATCATGATGCTACCAATAATACACCTGACACACATACACACACAACATAGGTATGATCAACATAATTCTCCAATTAGTACACACTAAACATACTCATAACACAGGTAAAATTAATCAGTGTGATACCTCCAACATTACATACCGAACCTGTGTGCATAAATCATCGTAGGTATAATCGACAATACACCTCAAACAACACTCACATGACATATATACACCTATGCCAAGAGTATAATCAACATATACTTCCAGTAAAGCATACTAAACCCGAGTGCACTTACCATCAAATAAAATCAACAAGATACCTCAAATATCACACCAAACACATGTGTACATATCACAATACCGATTTAATCGATAAGATACTTCCAATAAGACACTCAAACACATGTGCACATCCCACAACATAGATTAAATTGACAAGATACTTTCAATAATCAAATCAGACACATACAACTAACCACTTAGGTATAATACACTAGAAACCTACAATAACCATAACTGGATGTGAATACTTACACTATCTGCAAATGAACTATCTATCATAGAACTCCCACAACACATACTAATCATGTATACACACAACGTAGACATGCATAATCAGCATTCTAGCTCAATCAAACAGACCAACCCTATGCTACCTTCTAAGTTATCCAACTAGGTACATATAGTCTAAGACTAAAGTACCCAAGGAATAGGATACATCGATCCTCTATAGACTGACCAAGCCGACAATAGTATACGGCTAATTCGGTCTTTTCCACGTCAGTACAAGTCATGTACTCAAATGTGCTCTAGATACCTAACTAAGCACAAATAACCCAAAGATTCGTACCTCTAAAAATAGAGTATGACAATCCTCTACTGATCAAACCAACAAAACTAAATCGGTCATCTACTAACTAATCAAGAATACCTTAATCTTCCACAAGCAACTAAGGTATATCAATCCATGACTACCCAAATCAACAAGTGTAAATCAGACTTCTTCTGACCGATGTAACAAGAGTAAATCAATTATCTACTGATGAAATTACCTACAATAACATGGTATTCTACTGGCTAAGTCAAAATGAATATGTAGACACTATCCACTATCCAGCTCATAATAGCAGAGGTTGATATGTGCCTCCATCTCCTAACCAACTAGTAATAACATAAGCAAAAACAAAAAACAAAAAACTACTGGTGGTATGATATGACAAATCACCAGAGACTGTTATCCTTGATCTCTATTAAGGTCGATCATCATCAGTGGCTAACCCATCACATGTAATTGGTGCTACAATAACCAGATAGGTACTAAATACAAAGTGATAATCATGTCATAACTATCATAGTCAATAATGCATACACTAACAGAAGTATATGATAACAATATACCAACACTAACAGAGGATGTGAAACCAGTGAGACAGCCCCAGAGGAGACTTAACCCACTGATCCTTGATATAGTCAAGAAAGAGGTGACTAGACTTCTATAGGCAGACATTATTTACCCTATTTCTGACAGTAAGTGGGTGAGTCTCATCCATGTGGTTCTAAAGAAATCAGGGGTGGCAGTGGTAGTTAATGAAGAGAATGAGTTGGTGCCCACACGAGTAAAGAATTCTTGGAGAGTTTGTGTAGATTACAGGAAGCTAAACCAAGAGAGTAGGAAGGAGCATTACCCTTTGTCTTTTATTGATCAGATGTTGGAGAGACTGGCGGGCAAGTCACATTATTGCTTCCTCGATGGTTACGCTAGATATTTTCATATTTGCATCGACCCAGAGGACTAGGAGAAGACTACCTTCACTTTCCCTTTCGGTACATTTGCTTATAGACGGATGCCATTTGGACTATGTAACACTCCAGGAACTTTTCAGGGATGCTTGGTAAGTATTTTTGGTGATTTATTAGAGCATTGCATGGAAGTTTTCATGGATGATTTTTCTGTATATGGTTAATCATTTGATGCATGTCTAGGAAATTTGTCTAGGGTTTTAGATAGATGCATTGAGACTGACTTGGTACTTAATTTTGAAAAATGCCATTTTATGGTTGAGCATGGTATTGTTTTAGGTCATATAGTCTCTAGGAAAGGAATTAAGGTAGATCCTGCTAAAGTTAGCGCTATATATTCTTTATCTTACCCCGCATGCGTGTGGGATGTTTGAGTTTTTCTTGGCCATGCAGGATTCTATAAGAGATTTATTAGGGACTTCAGTAAGATTGCTCTTCCATTATCTCAACTTCTTCAGAAAGATGTGGAGTTTCAGTTTGATCAGAGGTGCAAGGAAGTCTTTCAGAAATTGAAGGAGGCTTTGATTTCTGCACCTATTATCAGGGCACCAAATTGGACTTTTCCATTTGAGCTGATGTGTGATGCTTCAAATTTTGCTATAGGGGCAGTACTTGCACAGAGAGTAGAGGGAGCACCACATGTGATCTGCTATGCATCAAAGACCTTGGATTCGGCTCAAGCAAATTACACCACAACAGAAAAGCAACTTCTTTCTATTGTTTTTGCTTTAGATAAATTTCGATCATATTTACTTCGTTCTCACGTGGTGATATTTTCTGATCATGCAGCATTGAAGTTTCTCCTCAAGAAGCCGGATGTTAAGCGTAGATTGATTAGATGGATGCTTCTCCTTCAGGAGTTTGATTTAGAGATATGAGATAGGAGCAGAAAGGAGAACTTGGTTGCAAATCATTTGAGTAGAATTGAGGGAGACATGGATCACACGGCTATTGATGATGACTTTAGAGATGAGCAGCTTTTCAGGATGCATGGTGAATCTCCATGGTATGCAGACTTGGTAAATTTTTTAGTAGGTAATGTTTTTCCTGTACAATTTTCAAAAGCTCAAAAGAAAAAATTGAAAAGTGATTCAAAATATTATGTGTGGGATGATCCTTATCTATGAAAATTTTGTAGTGATTAGATCATTAGAAGATGCATACCTGACTTTGAGTTCTAGTTTATACTTGTATTTTGTCATTCATCTTAGAGTGGGGGACATTTTGGACCCCAAAGGACAGCTAGGAAGGTTTTAGAGTGTGGATTTTATTGGCCTACCCTTTTTCGTGATGCTTATAATTTTTGTAGATCATGTGATAGGTGTCAACGAACTGGGAACATAGGACCTAGGAATGAAATGTCTCAACATTACATGCTATTCTGTGAGATTTTTTATGTATGGGGTATTGATTTTATGGGTCTATTTCCTGTCTCTTTTGGATTTTCATATATTATATTGATAGTTGATTATGTTTTCAAATGAGTGGAGGCTATTCCTACCAGGACTGATGATTCTTTAGTTGTTGTTAGTTTTATTAGGACACATATTTTCTGTAGGTTTGGAGTGCCCAGGGTAATCATTAGTTATCAAGGGACACATTTTTACAACAGACACATGAAGGCTATGCTGAGCAGATATGGGGTTTCACATAGAGTTTCTACTCCTTATCATCCCCAAACAAATGGTCAAGCCGAGGTGTCAAATAGAGAAGTGAAAGCAATTCTAAAGAAAACTGTGAGACCTGATAGGAAAGATTGGAGCAAGAGATTGGATGATGCACTTTGGGCTTACAGGACTGTTTTCAAGAACCCTATAGGAATGTCTCCATATAGGATGGTTTATGGTAAAGCTTGTCATCTTCCGGTGGAGATTGAACATATAGCATTCTGGGCAGTTAAAGCTTGTAATTTTAATGCTAGCTTAGCAGGAGAAGAGAGGAAATTGCAACTTCAAGAACTTGAGGAAATTCGATTAGAAGCATTTGAGAACTCACGGATTTACAAAGAGAAGACAAAGAATTTTCATGATAAGCACATTGTGGGTAAGGAATTTCATATTGGTGACAAGGTGCTCTTATATAGGTCATGACTTCAATTGAGTAAAGGTTCGTTGAGATCTCGTTGGGAAGGACCTTATGTTGTAACTAATGTGTTTTCTTGTGGAGTCTTTGAGATTAGGGAAGAGCCTACCAACCGGATTTTTAAGGTGAATGGGCATAGACTCAAGTTGTTTCATGAGATTGCCAATGGAGAGGTGATGCAAATGATGAAGGTTATTGATGCTATCTACTCATATGAAGGGGAGTTTGTTCCGACTTAATTTCCTTTTGCATTTCAATTCATACTTTTTGTTTAGTTTTTAATAAATATTTTGAATGCAAAGTTTGATTTTCTGATTGCATTTAGTTATGTTTACAGTTGGTAGTTTTCTTATTGCATTTAATTTTGAGTGTGAATAAGAAAATGACACCCCTAACAATTTTTCTATAACATGTTAGAAGTAGAGATTGTGAGCTAGATTTGAGAATCTATTTTTTGGGGCTCAATGTCGATAATGGACTTTTGATTTTATCAAGGTTTCTACTTAATAATGGATACTTGATTGATGAATTAGATTGATATTTTTTCATGCCTAGTGAGTTTAAACCTTATTTGAGAGATGCACTTGTGTCATTGCACTATAGAACTTGCTTTGATTCTTTCAAAACCACAATCTAGTGGATTAAATCATGTTTATGAAGGTTAGTCTATTTGTTTCTTTCTTCCACATAAATTCTTTCTATTCTTCTTGATAATCAACATATCAATTTATGTTTTCTCATTTGTAAGTTGTTTGGATGTGGATACATGGTTTGTTATATGATGGACAATTTGGCCACGATGAATAAAAGTTGAGTGTGGGGGAAGATGTTGCATGATTTGGAAATTGTGTAGATTTGGTAAGGATTCATGAAGCTTGGTAGATAGTCCTTGTGTTGATGCACTTTGAGCACTTTAATTTTGTATCAAGATTTGATGTCAAGTAGAGAAGATTTTTGAAGACAAATAAAGGTTTTCTTTGGATAAACATTGGAAGTCTGAAAAGGGAAATGAAAGGGTTGTATCATCAACAATTTAATATAACTAAGTTGCTACTGAAATTGATTCAATGAGTAATGAACTCTGATTTTCAGCAATTGCAGTTGCATGAATTGATTTTAGTTGTTGAGATCATATTTTTGATTGTTCCTGTTGTCAAAGATGTATCAACTCGGCATTGTTAGTTATTGAATCTAATGAGGAATTGTTTGAAGACCCTGTATTGTTGATTAATGGCAGACAAGGATAATTTTCTAAGTTTGGAAATGCAGGAATTTCTTTAACTTCATTGAATCTGATTCTGCAACTTTAGAACCTTTGAAACTGAATTTTGGAAATGTATAGCTGGATAAACATTCCAGATTTAATACTTCATTGCAACAACAAACTTAAACATGAGGATTTCAGAAACTCTGAAATCTGACCAAGCTACTGGAAGCTTCTGACATTAGTGAATTTGAATGTGTTGCTGAAGAGTAGAAACAGAAATTTGTGGCAGAATCTGTAAGCCAAAACATTGTTAAGTTTAGATGTTAATGTTTAGCAGTTAAGTGTTAAATATAGAGATAGATTTAAAGGTTGTTGCTGATCCTAAATCAAACAACACTGTTGGACAGAGATTGCAGAGTCTATAGAGCTGTATCTGTGAAACTGTGAACTGTTTGAGCAAGGTGAATATATATGCTGGTTATCTGATCTAATGGATATAAATTTCAAATTTGACTGATAAGAACCATTACACTCATGAAGTACTTGAAGATAGAATCATTTAATCTGAAAGGAAAGAAGGGAAGGATAGTACTTGATACTCAACCAGTGTGCTGGCTGAAACTGAATGAAGCATTTTTGCATTTTTGAAAAAATGAGTTGTAGCAAGCTTAAGTTGCTTAATTTCAGAATTCTTTGGAGGACGATTTGATAGGGATCTTAAGAGGCCAAATGAAAAGAAATTGGAATTTTTGGAGGTTAGATGATGATGAGTTGATACAAATTTAGAAACTATACAGAAAATCAGAAAACCTGCATTTGCTGTGATAACTGGAGTTAAAAGCTATTTGTTCACTAGAAATCTGGAAGCTAGCTGTTTGTAGAGTGTTGATAAAAGAAGACCTTGAATCTCCATAGTTTAGCTGAATTTTAAAATGAGACTTTGATACAGAGCAGTGAGACAAGCTGGAAACTGGAAGTTGGAACTTAAGATCTGAATCTGTCCATTTGTGCAGTTGAGTTAGAATTCTGAATCTGCAGTCATTGGAAATATATTTTGAGATGAATTTGATTAGGTCCCGCTGTGGATTAAATGTAGAAGGAAAGCTACAAAAATAGAGGATGTTAAATGATAGAAAAGGAGCTGAAACTTGTCAACACAGGAAGTTGATTATGATTTCAAGAAGACAGAATTGGATTAAGTTTATTTGCTATTTTTGATGAGGAATTAATGGAACTAATAGTCTTTCGATTCAATACCAAATGAACCATCTTATCAAGATCAAATTTCTAGAAAATGTGCAAAAAAAAATCATTCTGTATCAGAATCTGGATACTTAGTTGAGGTTTAATCAGAATCTGGATACTTAGTTGAGGTTTAATTTGAAGTTGCAGAACTATATTAAACTTCTGTTGGGCAAGATTTTGAAAGATATTTGATTGTTAATTCATTCCATTGGTTGTTACAGATACATGATCTAGAACCATTGATGATTAAATGAGTAATGGAATAAAAAGGTTTAAAATCTAGCACCGTGCTAAATTCTGTGTAGTAGCAGAGAATTGCAGAAATTCTTGAGTTAGTGGAGCACTTGTTGAGTTTCATTGCTCGAGATGAGCAAAGATCTAAGTGTGGGGGAGGTAAGGTATGATCCAAGTTGTCTCATTGATTTAATGCACAATTAGAGAACAAGAAGGTTTAAATTGGTACCATATCAGGTGATTAAATGCTGAAATATTGAAGTGGATTCAGAAATGCAGAATTTTGTATCAATGATGTACTTAAAGTCATAGGGAAAAATAGTGAAGAAAATTTGAGAAGATTGAATCTGATTCCAAGTAAAATTCATTTAGTGCAAAAGATTTATTCTGTTTATGTTCTCAAATGGTTCACAAATTGATTGAAAGTTTTGATTTCAAAAGCTGCTGAAATACAACTGTAAGTGCTGAAATTCTATTGTAAAGCTGATTTGGGATCTGAAACTGAATGTAGATGGGTAGTGTAATCAATTGAGGAGTTGTGCAAATTCTGCAAATTCAGAAAATTGAAATGGAGAGTGTATTTCAGGTTCAACAACAGTAGAACCTAAAAATGAATACCTAAAAATGAATCTGGAAAAGTTTTAGTGCTGTAATTTCGAATCAAAAGGTTAAAAATTCAAGTAAGGGAAGTTGAAATCTTTGAATAGAAGTAGTTTCATAAGTTGTAAGTTGAAAGAGACAATTGGGAAGGCTTTGACAGTGAATTCGGAACTGAACAACTGGTATACAGAATTGGATTATTTTTGAAGGTGCAGGGTTGTACCAAGGATTGGAAAGTGTTAGGACTGAATTGAAGTGAAGATGCTAAACTCTGACCTAGAATTGATGACATAACTTCTTAGGTTTGTATACAAAGAAATCAGAGTTCAGATTTTCAGAATGAAAAAAAAAATTAGATACATTAAACTTTAACAGAATTGATACAGATGAAGTCAAGTAAGAAAAACAAAGAGAAAAAAGGAAGTATGGTCAAGTATTCATTTATATAGCATTCTTTGTATCCATGTCTTCCACTAAAGCTAAATCTTTCTTTCTTATTTTTTCTGAGTTGATTCTTCTTTTTCTTATCTTTTCTTGCAAATAATGTGTTGATGTGCACTTAATTCATATTCTTATATTTTCCTTTCCATGATTAACCTTTATAGTGTGTTTTGTATCCATGATCATGGTAGAGAGTAGAAGATAAGCAAGCATATGGTAGGGCATGCAAGAAGCACAAGTAGCACGAGTGCCCACCAATTTTTGATTACATGTGAATTAGGATGAGGGCCACCAAAATTCTATCTTGTGAGATTTAGTGTGAAATCAATTTCAATTTACTTATGATAGATGGAAGTTATTTTGTTGTTAACCAAGAGAAAAGTTTTAAGTCCATGAATACTTGAGATTTTGAAATGTGATAATCTTAGATGGTTTACTTTCTTTATTTTCTAAACATGTTTAGGAATTAGTTTAGGGGGTGCCATTTAAGTAGGATTTTTAGTTTTCTTTACTTGAACGGGACGTTCAAGACTAAGTGTGGGGGATTTGATAACCATGATTTAGCTACATTATTTTGATTCATAATGCATGTTCTTAATGGTATATTCTTAGCTTAAACTCACATTTATATTGCATTTTATAATCACATTTGATCTTGAACTTAATTGCAAATTAACTTTTAATTATGGTATTTGATGCTAATATTTGATTGTTATCTTGTAGGCATCAAAAGGGTCATGGACCCAATCCGATCAGTTCAAACTTAGGTCAAATCTAGGGCTTAATGAGGCGATCAAGCTCTAGAACAATTGTAGCCATTCATCCACAATAAAGAAGATCTGAGTCATCCATTGAAGACCCGGCCCATCTAACCTAATGACGAGTAGATCTCAGCCGTATATGAAGATCTAGAGGATTTGATTCAGATCTGAGTTTATCTAGCCGTTGATCAAGCCTGAAACATTATGGAACATCCGATCAAGTTTGAGGGGGATTTAAAAACCTTGAGAAACTACAGTGTTCCCTGAGCTTGGTTCCTCGCGATTCTCTATTGTTCATCATTTTCATCCTTAGCGAAGCCAACGCTCCCATCAACATCTAGATCAGAGTTTGAGATCTGTCATCACCGGCAGCATTTGGAGTGACCGACGATCATTATCCGACCACCAGATTGCGAGAGAGGAGATTCTTCTATCGTCGTCCGTGCAATTCACATTCACCAGACAAGATCAGATCAGCGGAGTTTTTCCGATCTGAAGGAGTCCAACAGGCAATAGAAATCACGGAGGAGTTTTTCTAGAAGTTTCTGCTTCACATCCGTTCATCAATTTGCTCGCGACTTTGCAATTGATTTGATCAATCGATTGACGATCGCGTCTCATTCATCTTTCCCATGATCTTCGGCAATTAAACTTTATAGAAGATTGTAAACTTATAGGGAGGTTTCTACAGTTGCACACTTCTTGATTCTCAACCGAGAATCCGATTTGATCCGGTCATTTCTCATGGGAGTTTTCGTGAGATTTTATGCGAATTTGCAGAAACACAGTTGATGAAACAATGATTTGAGTTGTGATGCTCTTTCATCTTGATTTTAGTTTCAATTAATAGATCTATAGTTTTAATCTATTTTTCTTTTTGTTGCAAACAAAACCAGGTTGAAATATGTTTTGTTAGATTTTCTCATTCTATTTCTTACGTTAACAGCTTATAGTTGAATTTTAACAGAAATCAGAGACAAGAGTATAGGGATTTCAATTCTTACTGTTGGTGCAATATTCCCCAGGTCAAGGTTACCAAGTTGACTGAGCTTGGACTGAGTCAAGCTCGAGTCTTGATGTTTGAGTTTCGATGTTTGACAATACATGTAAACAACACATGGAGATTGTAGGTGCAATTGTTCATGTGGGGAGATTGTGAAGAAGAGTCAAGTAGGTCAAGGTTGACTGGATACTTGATTGGAAAGTCCTGGTGAGTGAAGTCAGGCAGAAGGAAAGTCCTGGTGAGTGAAGCGAGGCAGAAGGAAAGTCCTGGTGAGTGAAGCCAGGCAGATTGGAAGTCCTGGTGAGCGAAGCTAGGCAGATTGAAAGTCCTGGTAAGTGAACCCAGGCAATTAAGAAAAGTCCAAGTAGGTCAAAGTTTTGACCGGATACTTGGCTCGAAGAAATCCAGGTGGATCAAGGTTGATCGAACACCTGGTGGTGAAAGTCCAAGTAGGTCAAAGGGATTGACTGGATACTTGGCACGAGGAGGAAAAGTCCAAGTAGGTCAAAGGGATTGATCGGATACTTGGCACGAAGAAAAGTCCAAATGGGTCAAAGGGATTGACTGGACACTTGGTGAGCGAGTTCTAGCAGGTCAAGGGTGACCGGATGCTAGGCATGATATACCAACAGGTCATAGGTGACCGGATGTTGGTTTAGGGGGCTTTGGACTTGATTTTGGGCAAAATCAAGGAGCTGGATCGATCCGCCGATCGATTGGCTCATGCCCAATCGATCGGTCGATCGATTGGGTGAGTCCCCACAACAAGCTTGCTCCCAATCGATCGGTGGATCGATTGGGAGAGGCTCTCAATCGCACAGAATAGCGCTGGATCGATCAGCCAATCGATCCAGAGCTCCCAATCTATCGGGTGATCGATTGGGAGGTGTGATTCTGTGCAATAAGCCCTGGATTGATCAGTGAATCGATCCAGACGTTTCCCGAGAGAACAGAGGCACTCTGGATCGATCAACCGATCGATCCAAAGTCTCCCCGATCGATTGAAAGCAATCCAATCGATCATGATCCGACCGTTGGCGTGCGATTCCTTCGTAATCGCTCGCACTATTCACTCCCGATCTACACAGCGATCTTCGAGGGTTCTTCTCTAGAGCTCACCACCAATTCTTGAAGCTTCTTGGAGTAGCGTTTCCAAGGTCAAGAGGCATCCCAAGCAAGAGGAAGAAGCTAGCTAGGGTTTATTGTACACAATCTTGTAAGATTTACTTGTATTTGCTTCTTCTTCTCTTCTTGTTTGTTGTGTGAGTTTGTAAAGGCTTCTCCGCCTTCGGTAGTTACCGTAAAGGAGTATTTTCATAGTGGAGAGTGCTGGTGTGTGTGGATCCTTGGATTAGTCACCTCATCTTGAGGTGGATACCAAGTAAATCCTTTGTGTTAGCGTTGTCTGTTTTCTTTCTTGTATTTCCGCTGCATATCATTGAAGAAACAAGCAACGAAGAGCACGAGGAGCGCAATGAGCTATTCACCCCCCTCTAGCTACATTTTGGTCCTAACAAGTGGTATCAGAGCGAGACCGCTCTTCACCGGAATCATCGCCGGAAGGGGCAAAGAGCTAGAGGGTGAAGAAGTTGGAGCAAAAGTCTTCAAGTCAAAGATTTCTTCAAGCTCAACTTCAACATGGAATTCCAAGACGGACTTGGATTCGACACAAGGGTGTCTCCACCATATATATCTACAAGCTTCGATTCTTGGAGATCAAGAATAAAAAATTTCTTGATGATGGAGATAGAGCAATGGTTTGCTCTAATAGAAGGCTTCGAGGCTCCAAGAAATTCAAAGGGCAAAATCCTCAAGAAAAGCAAATGGGGCCAAGAACAAATTCAAAGGTGTGAGGCGAATAACAAGGTAACCAAATTATTGGTTAATTTATTGCCAAGCACCATTCATTGCAAAATTGGAGAATTTGAAGATGCAAAGGAATTGTGGAGCAAGTTGGCCAAACTTCATGAAGAACCCTCCATTATACCAAATCAAGATAAATCCAAAGAGGGCGACTCATTGGAGCAAGACCAAGAGAAGGAGGACTCCGAAGTTGAGAGATGCTCAACTTCCAAAGAAGAAGAAGTCCAAGAAGCCTCATCTTCAAAGGAATGCAACGAAAAGGGCAAAAAGGGTGCATACTCTTTGTTTCTTGTAGAAGATGAAGATGAAGAAGCCTCCACCTCTAGGATTGAGGGGGAGCAATTTTCGATGAAACCGGATCAAGAAGAAGGAGAAGTCTCCACATCCGGGTCAAGAGAAGAAGAGGATGAAGAAGCTTCCACCTCCACAAGTCGAGTCGAATCTATTGGAGGAGCATCATTATCGGATCAAGAGGAAGCCTCTACCTCCGGATCAAAAGGAGAAGATGCCATCCCTACACATGAAGGTATAAATATTTCAAATAAAAATAAAAATCATATCATATGTTTTGAGTGTAGGGAGCATGGGCATTATAAGAGTAAATACCCTAAATTGGCCAAGAAAAAGAGCCAAGTGGCACCAAAGGGTAAGGAGAAGCGCAAAGAGGTCACTCCCTCAACAAAGAAGAGCAAGGAGCACATTGTGTGCTTTTTGTGTAACCAAAAGGGACATTATAGAAGTCAATGTCCCAAGGAGAAGAAAGCAGTTAAGGCTCAAGAAGGAAGCACAAGTCAAGGGGGAGCCTCCAAGGTAAAATGAAAGGTATCATTTATTGAGCCTACCCCTTTAAATAATGGTAAAAAGCATGCTAGTTCTAATTTATATCATTTTAATGCTATTTACCATAAACATAGGAAGCATGATAGCATTAAGGGAAATCATATGGCTCTTCATGCTAAAACTACCACACCTAGGGTTAGGAAGGTAGATAAGAATTTAGGCAATAACTCTAAGGATTTTAGTTATAAGCCTAGAAATAGAAATGCTCATAGACTTAATGATAAATCAAAAACTAAGGATTTATGGAAAGAAAATCAAGTCTTGAGGTCAAGACTTGATAAAATGGAAAAGACCCTAAAAAGGATGGAAAATATCCTAAAAGGGCAAAATGAGCAAAACCTAAGTTTAGGACAACAAAAGCCATCCAATGGCCATAGAGGTTTGGGATATAAACTTAAGGCTAAGAAGGATGTAATTTCTTACCATAGGGTTCCATATAGCTATGGAACCGAGTCTAGGTCTAAGGGTCAAGTCAAAAGGACAAGGGAAGTTATCCCTAGGAGTATTTTTGCAACTAAGGTGACTAAGACTTCTAAGAAGTCTAACAAAGTCACTAAAAAGGTCACAAGGGAAGAAATCCCTAGGGTTGACCTAGAAAAGGTGACCAAGGCTTCTAAGAAGCCAAACAAAGTCACTAGGAAGGTATCTAGGGAGGTTATCCCTAGCGAGTACCTAGATCATCCAAGGAGCACCAATAGGTTTTGGGTTCCTAGGAGCATTTTCTCTACCCCATAGATGGGTTAGAGAATGTCAACTCAAATTGAAAGGGTAGTTAAACTAATCATGTTGAAGTTGACACTCAAGGAGCATTTTCAAGGTTATTATTAACCTTTGAAAATGAAAAGGATTATCATTTAATCTTAATTGGAGTAATATGTGCTATGAGTTGAGAAGATTTGATGTATTTTCAATGGCACAACAAAATATGAGTAAAAGAAATGCCAATTTGGGATTTTGGCAATTTTTTTATAAAGTTAAGGGATTAAAGGCAATCTATGCCTTAACTCAAATGGTTACTCTTGGAAGAGTAGATTGTGCCAAAATTTGAGGAATATAGTTAATTTCAATTGGCAAAACAAATTAAGAGTAAAAGAAATGTCAAGTTGGGAGTTTGGTATTTTATTAGGGACTTAAGGGCAATCTAGGACTTAAATTTTAAGTTAGCCAAGGTTTTAGGATACTTAGATAGGTAATCTAGGTATTTTATTTATGCTAAAACTTGCCATGATTGTTTGCCTTTTATATGTCATGACATCATATTTATTTGCTTTGGCATTCATACCTTATTATTAAAAAAATATATAAAAATACCATGTCATGTCATACATACATCATATAGTCATAGGAAATTTTCTTTTGAAAATTATTTTTCTTTGATGTATGTCAGAACATTATCATACATTAGTTTATTTCTTGCAATTAAGGACTAATGGCTTTTGTTAACAAGTAACATCCTTGGTGGATGTTCATAACCTCAAAATGTCTAGGTAGATATGCATGATCCCTAGATTAGGACAAAACCAAGACTTACATCTCACAAAGAACTATAAGGTGGCTTGTATGTGATTTTGTACACATTAGATGCAAGTGAGATGTTAGGATGATGAACAAAACTCAAGATGTGATTTGGTGCATTCTTTTGAGTTTTAGGTTCATCAAAACACATAGTTATGTATTTTCCAATCATTGGGAAAGCTAATGTACAAGTCATGTGCATTGAGCCCAAGGAACATGATTGGATATTGGTTTTGAAAATCATTTTAAAATGCTTTTGGAAAACCTTGGTGAAGGCTATCTTTTGATAGTAATCATCATTGAATAGTTGAGCACAAACTTGAAGAAAACACTAAAGTGTTTACAAGTTTGTGTCAATCTTTGAAAATATGAAGTATTTTCTTAGAAAACTATTTTTCCATGATACTATATGCCCTAAATAATGTCTACAATGATTTTTATGATTTTTGGAATTTTGTAAATTTTTCTAGGGGTTTCTGAAATTGACTGAAATGGAATTTTAACTTTTTCAGAGCTTCAATCGATCGCCCGATCGATTGAGATCGCCCGATCGATTGAGATCACCCGATCGATTGAAGGGTCTCAATCGATCGAGCGATCGATTGAGAGCAAGCTTCTCGCGAACAGTAGCTTCCTGGTTCGATCCACCGATCTATCCAGCCCTCCTGAATCGATCAGTGGATCGATTCAAGCAGGTTCAATCGATTGGGACCCAACTCTAATCGATTGGGAATGCTGATTTTGGCTGGTAAAGCCTGATTTCAACATTTTGGACCATCTTTAGTCTAGGTAACCATTCCTAACCCCTCAAAACATATTTATACACATTTAAGGGGAGTTTTCATGATGAAAACAAGGATGGATTGGTTAAGGAAGACTAAGTCGAAGTTTAGGTTGAGGTTTTGTTTCATTATTGAATTTATGAACCTCAAAACTTCTATTTTTGGGTTTCCTAAAGGTTTAGGGATTCCAAGTGATTGTTGGTGCAAATGACAGAAGTTTCGTGCATGTCTTTAGGGGGAGTTACTCTTTAAGGACATGAAAAATATTTTTCATACACCTTGGAATGTGGCTAACCTTTTTTTTGTGAAAATGCTCAAGGTTGGGCATTTGAATATAATGGAGAGTGGATATCTTCATTATTCAAGTGGTGTCTGCTCAAGGATGAGCATTTAATGATAATGAAGGGTATGAGACCTTCATTATCGGGTTGTGAGCAACGAGTGAAGTTGTGAACAACGTTGGGTAACTCTTCAGGGGGAGAGTTTATTTTTTTTTATGTGTGACAATAGGGGGAGAATGAAAGGGTTTAAGTTAGGCCTTCATTATCTAGTGGCATGAAGGGAGTTGAGGCTATAAGATTAGCCTAACTTAAATGTGGTATTGTCAAACATCAAAAAGGGGGAGATTGTTGGTGCAATATTCCCAGGTCAAGGTTGACCAAGCTAATTGAGCTTGGACTGAGTCAAGCTCGAGTCTTGATGTTTGGGTTTCGATGTTTGACAATACATGTAAACAACACATGGAGATTGCAGGTGTAATTGTTCATGTGGGGAGATTGTGAAGAAGAGTCAAGTAGGTTAAGGTTGACTGGATACTTGACTGGAAAGTCCTGATGAGTGAAGCCAGGCAGAAGGAAAGTCCTGGTGAGTGAAGCCAAGCAGAAGGAAAGTCCTGGTGAGTGAAGCCAGGCAGATTGGAAGTCTTGGTGAGTGAAACCAGGCAGATTAAAAATCCTGGTGAGTGAAGCCAGACAATTAAGAAAAGTCCAAGTAGGTCAAAGTTTTGACCAGATACTTGGCACAAGGAAATCCAGGTGGATCAAGGTTGATCGGACACCTGGTGGTGAAAGTCCAAGTAGGTCAAAGGGATTGACTGGATACTTGGCACGAGGAGGAAAAGTCCAAGTAGGTCAAAGGGATTAAACGAATACTTGGCATGAAGAAAAGTCCAAGTGGGTCAAAGGGATTGACTGAACACTTGGTGAGCGAGTTCTAGCAGGTCAAGGGTGACCGGATGCTAGGCATGATGTACCAACAGGTCATACGTGACCGGATGTTGGTTTAGGGGGCTTTGGACTTGATTTTGGGCAAAATCAAGGAGCTGGATCGATTGGCTCATGCCCAATCGATCGGCCGATCGATTGGGTGAGTCCCCGTGACAAGTGTCCTCCCAATCGATCGGTGGATCGATTGAGAGAGGCTCGCAATCGCACAGAACAGCGCTGGATCGATCAGTCGATCAATCCAGAGCTCCCAATCGATCGGGCGATCGATTGGGAGGTGCGATTCTGGGCAATAAGCCCTGGATCGATCGGTGAATCGATCCAGGCGTTTCCCGAGAGTACAGAGGCACTCTGGATCGATCGACCGATCGATCCAAAGCCTCCATGATTGATTGAAAGCAATCCAATCGATCGGGATCCGACCGTTGGCGCTGGATAAAGTCGTTGGCGTGCGATTCCTTCGTAATCGCTCGCACTGTTCACTCCCGATCGACACAGCGATCTTCGAGGGTTCTTCTCCAGAGCTCACCGCCAGTTCTTGAAGCTTCTTGGAGTAGCGTTTCCAAGGTCAAGAGGCATCCGAAGCAAGAGGAAGAAGCTAGCTAGGGTTTATTGTACATAATCTTGTAAGATTTACTTGTATTTGCTTCTTCTTCTCTTCTTGTTTGTTGTGTGAGTTTGTAAAGGCTTCTCCGCCTTCGGTAGTTACCGTAAAGGAGTGTTTTCATAGTGGAGAGTGCTGGTGTGTGTGGATCCTTGGATTAGTCACCTCATCTTGAGGTGGATACCAAGTAAATCCTTTGTGTTAGCGTTGTATGTTTTGTTTCTTGTATTTCCGCTACATATCATTGAAGAAACAAGCAACGAAGAACACGAGGAGCGCGACGAGCTATTCACCCCCCCCTCTAGCTACATTTTAGTCCTAACACTTACTTCAGTTCCAATTCTCAGTTCAAACTTTAGTTTCAGTTCTGTTACTGAATTTGTTTATTCTTAAACTTCCATTAGATTAGAATAGTTTGAAAGCTCTTTTTCCTTAAATTGATTTTCTCCTGGTTCACTGTAGCTTCAAGTAATGTTGTTCACTACAGAGAATTGCAACTCAGTTCAGTTTATCTTTAAGTAATTTGTTTCAGTTTATTTTGATTTTGTTGTTATTCATGTGTAAATTCGGATGCAGTTAGCTTGATAATTCTAAGTTAGCTTTATTTCATGCAGTGATGTGTTTGCTCAAAATAAATTTTGTCAAGCATACATATCTTTTAATTCCATGGCATTTATTTGTGAAAGTTAGCCATTTTAATTATGAGTTTGTAATAACCAAAACTTCATTTCCAGAATAAAGCTCAAAATGAATATCACATTCTAGGCATTCACACATTTATTAATTACTCATTGGAAAAAGAATACGACTTGGGACTCCTTATTACAATAATTGTTTTTAGTTACAATGAGTTTCAATCTAATTAATTTGGTATGACATGTGACATGCAAAATGGTTAACACCACTCCACCAACTCCTCTTACTCGTCAACCTCGGACCTTATCAAAGGAGTCAGACTTAGATTAACAACCGCTCTCGTGCAGGCCAAGACGCAGACCTATGGGACCCGGCTTGGTATCCGAGGCCCAGACTACTACTCCATCGTCCCGACCGACCTATGATTCCGTTCCCGATCCACAACTCCCAAGTTACCCTGTTATGCCGCCCAGAGTCAGGACAGGAGTTGAGCGAGAGAAGGCCCCGATCGTTAAAGAAGAGATTAACCAGGACCTACTGTAGGACTGTTGGCGGCCGGCTAGAAGGGGGGTTGGATAGCCTGCAAACGCAAAAACAAAAACCAACCCTTCTCGAACTCTTAAACAAACACATGCATAAATAAAGTAAACAATAAAACATAAAGGAAGTAAAAGGCAGACAGAGATTTACTTGGTTACAACCGGGGAGGTTGTTAATCCAAGGAAGATGAAGCACTAGTATCTCCTTCAGGCGGAGAAGCCTTTTACAGCGTTTAAGAACAGAAACAGAAGCTCAACTCTAAACTAAAGCACACAAGCATTGGAATTATAATTCTTAAGTTCGTTGAAAAGCTTCTAGACCACGGCTATATTTATAGCCTTAGTCGGGGCGCCTCGAAGGGTTCCGGGCACCCTGAGGGGGATAAAACTTTATCCCCAATGTTCAGATCGAGTCAAATATTGATCTGGTCAAATATTGACTTCTGGGCGCCCCGGTACGTTCCAGGCGCCCCGGTACGTTCCAGGCGCCCCGGGCGGGAAAGTTAACCCCATTGACTTTTTTCAGCTCGGGTCTTTTGCTCCGGCTCCGTTCACCTCAGACCGAGTCTTCTGCTCCAGATCTGTTCGCCTGGGTGATCTCTGTCATCCGGAAAAGGGCTCACCCGTACCCAACTCCCGATCTTCTCGAGCAGGCTTCCGCTCCGGCTTCTCATCCCTCGGAATCACTGCGTGCTTCCTTCTCGTCCACCAGAGTACTCATCCGCAGTCTTCGTCTCTCGGTCGCACCCCATGCCAACCTTCTCGCTAGATGCGTCTCTTGCTCCCCGAGCAATCTTCCGCTCCGACTTCTCGTCCCTCGGAACCAGCGCACGCTTCCTTCTTGTCCACCGGGGTACTCTTCCGCAGCGCCTCGTCCCTCGAACGCACCGCGTGTCGTCCTTCTCGCTAGCTGCATCTTCTGCTCGACTACCTGTGCTCCTAAGTTCTTGCACACTTAGACACAAGGTTAGAAACACACAAGACCTAACTTAACTTGTTGATCACAACAAAACAATCTTGGGGTTCCAACAATCTCCCCGTTTTTGATGTGATCAACCCAAGTTAAGCTAGGGTAAAAATAGACATAAAAATAAATAATTTATATTGCAATAACGTGAAACAAGATAGAAAAATTAAATTTCAAAAAAAAAATTAATTTCTACCTCCCCCTAGACTTATACTTTTTCTTCTCCCTCTTTGATCACATAAAAAATTGAGGTTGCAAGAAAAATCTAAGGGTTGACACTTAGAAAAATTATAAAAATCTATTTCAATGATTTTTTTGAAAATATTTCTAAATCAAGGAAAATTTCTAAGTCAAAAATAAATTTTGAAAAAATTCTTAAGTTTTCGTCATCAAGAATTAAGAACTTTCTAATCCGAAAACTTTATGCAAGAAAATTTTTAAAAAATTTTGAGAACATTTAGAAAAAAGAATTCTATGCATTTATTATTATTATTATTATTTTAATTCTAATGCTATTATCAGAAAGTTTTAAATTTCCATTTTAATTTATTATAACTTCTCAAATCACACTTTTTCATATTTGAAGCGACCAATATTAAACATGCAAAAAATTGTATCATGTTAATTTCTATTATTAGTTTGTCGAGATTCTTTAATCGACAAGCTATTTCTTTTAACTTAATATTTTTTGTTATATTTTGAATTTATAATTCACAAAAATATTTTGATAATATAAATTCTAACTTGATAAAATTTTTCGACAATATAATTTGTAAAACATCTTTCGGCAATGTTTCTACTTTGCAAAATTCGTTCGAAAAAATATTTTGTAATTTGTAGAAATATTTTGTCATAAATTCTAATTTTTAAAAATTTATTGATAGTATATTTTCTAATTCGAAAAACTCTTTCGATGATATTTTGATTGAATCATTGAATTGATCAGAAGTTGAAGTCCATACCTGACTTACCTTCTTGGCTGTTGATTCTCCCCCTGTTGAATTGCTTTCTTCCGAAGATTCTCCCCCTTCATTGATGCTCATTGAAGAAGAGTTTTCTGTGTCCTTGGGATGAAATTCAACTATTGGGGCTGTCGTGGCACTTACCTCGGTTTCCGACTCTTTTGACGATGGATCGGTGTTGGATTCAATTTTGACTTCTTCTTCGTAGAGTTTTAAGAACTTTTCCCAAAGTTCTTTTGCGCTTTTATATTCGCCAATTCTATCGAGATCTTCATTTGTTATTATGCTTAGAATGTGAAATTCTGCCCGGGCGTTTGCCATATACTCGTTACATTGCTTCTCGTTCTAGAGGCATTTATCGAGTTCTTCTCCATTCATTGTCTTTGGTGCTTCAAAACCATATTTCATTATTAAACAAATACTAAAATCAATGTTTAGATATACCTCCATTTGTTTCTTCCATAAAGAAAACTCCCCCTCGAATGCTGGAGGATAGATGCTATCTCCGACCATTGTTTTGTTCCTTCAGACGGCGGTTAGTCCTTCTGAGGCATCTCGGCTCTGATACCACTTGTAGGACCATTAGCGGCCGGCTAGAAGGGGGGTTGGATAGCCTACAAACACAAAAACAAAAACCAACCCTTCTCAAACTCTTAAACTAACACTTGCATAAATAAAGTAAACAATAAAACATAAAGGAAGTAAAAGGCAAACAGAGATTTACTTGGTTACAACCGGGGAGTTTGTTAATCCAAGAAAGATGAAGCACTAGTATCTCCTTCAGGTGGAGAAGCCTTTTACAACGTTTAAGCACAGAAACAGAAGCTCAACTCTAAACTAAAGCACACAAGCATTGGAATTATAATTCTTGAGTTTGTTGAAAAGCTTCTGGACCAAGGCTATATTTATAGCCTTGGTCGGGGTGCCCCGAAGGGTTCCGGGCGCCCTGGGGGGGGATAAAACTTTATCCCCAATGTTCAGATCGAGTCAAATCTCGATCTGGTCAAATATCGACTTCCGGGCACCCCGGTACGTTCCAGACGCCCCGGTACGGTCCGGGCGCCCCGAACTGTTCCGGGCGCCCCGGGCAGGAAAGTTAACCCCGTTGACTTTTTTCAGCCCGAGTCTTCTGCTCCGGCTCCGTTCACCTCAGACCGAGTCTTCTGCTCCGGATCTGTTCGCCTGGGTGATCTCTGTCATCCGGAAAAGGGCTCACCCATACCCAACTCTCGGTCTTTTCGAGCAAGCTTCCGCTCCGGCTTCTCGTCCCTCGGAATTGCCGCGTGCTTCCTTCTCGTCAACCAGCGTACTCATCCGCAGTCTTCGTCCCTCGGTCGTATCCCGTGTCGACCTTCTCGATAGCTTTGTCTCTTGCTCCACGAGCAATCTTCCGCTCTGGCTTCTCGTCCCTCGGAACCAGCGCATGCTTCCTTCTCGTCCACCGGGGTACTCTTTCGCAGTACCTCGTCCCTCGGACGCACCGCGTGCCGTCTTTTTCACTAGCTGCGTCTTCCGCTCGACTACCTGTGCTCCTAAGTTCCTGCACACTTAGACACAAGGTTAGAAACACACAGGACCTAACTTAACTTGTTGATCACACCAAAACAACCTTGGGGTTCCAACACCTACCTGTTCTCAACCTAGTCCTTCTACTCAATCAGGGCCTACTTCTCAGCCTAGCCCTAGCGAGACCGCTCCCGAATCCTCTTGGGCACGTTATTCCTACTTTCGTGCTACTCTACCCACCGAGTGGGGATTACATCACTACCCTGCTACCCCTGCTCACTCTGTCCTACTACGGAGTCAACTAGCAACTCAATGGGAGCAGACTATGAAGGCGATGGATACCTTCTCACTACTCGCCCTGGCGGACCTAATCTCTGAAACTGCCACCATGGTAAGCTTCCACTTTCTCTTACGGCTTCCCTCCTCCTATTCTGACTTTCTGATCTTAATTTTCTGTTATTATGAATAGATGTTTGCCCAGTCACTCCGCTTAAATCTTAAGTTCTTGCATATACACTAGTTGAATAAGATATTAAAGGATCGAGTTACTGACCTAGAGTCTCAAATCTCCGACCCTTCTTTAGTAGTGTCCCAACAAAAGGCAGAGGTGGAGACCTTAAAGAAGGTGAATGACTCCCGGGAACAATCCCTAGGAGAGGCCTAATTAGAGATTGACTGTCTCCGAGATGACAAAAATAGACTTGAAGTTCTCCTACAGTCATCGGAGGTTAAGTGTCAAGAGGAGTTGTCCCTCAAGGATAAGGAACAATCAGAACTGATTCAATAAACCGCAGTGCTAGAGGACTTCAAGCTTATGCATAATCACGAGATGGAGTCAGGAGTGTATACTAAAAGCCTAGCTTTTGTAAACATTTATTTTTGAAATAAAAGAATCACATTGGTCAAATATCTACATTTTATTTATTAAAGTGTAGTTGTTCAATTAATTTATATTATAGATAACATGGTGTGTGGTGTCACACACAGAAGATCATATTATCAGTTCTTTATAAATTATAAACAGTTGCTCACGACTAAGATGGAAAGGAACAAACCATTGGAATAGTCGTAGTGTAATTAGGTGTTAGTTTATCTTGACTAATAAATTACACTAGTACACTCTAAGTGTATTGAGTAGGACCATTTTAGGTAAGTTCTTTTTATACTGAATTAATAAAAGAACTAAACCTTAGTTATTATGGAAGTGTGTGCTCTTAATTCTAATATAATAACAAGCACATATATTTAGTATTTATTTCTTTAACTTATCAAAGGGTGAGTTTAGCTTGATAAATCAATAGGCCCGATAAGTTGGGAAATATTATTACTTATAGTGTGTGTTGTTGATTATAGATGGAAACTGTGTCATAGTAATCTAGGTTGAGAATGTCCCCAAGAGGAGCTCATAAGGATTGTTATGTTAAACCCTGCAAGTGGACATAGTCCGACATGACAATGAGGTCGAGTGGTACTACTCTTGGACTTTGATATTAATTAAGTGAGTTGTCAGTAACTTACTTAATTAGTGAACATTCGTTATCTTAAACACAGGGAAACTAACACACTCATGATAAGAAGGAGCCCATAATATAATTTGGGATTGGTTCGGTAGTGCAATAATAACTCTCTAGTGGAATGAGTTATTATTGATGAACTTGAGTTGTGTGTTTGGGGCGAACACGGGATACTCAAGCTCATCGGAAGGTCAAAACCAATTTCTCCTCTAGGTCCCTGTCGTAGCCTCATTAAAGCCTCAAGTCCATCCATATAAAGCCCTTCTTGGTGTCTAAGAAGAGGGTCGGCCCAAGGCTTGGTGACCCAGCAAGGGTCGGCCACCATCTTCTCTTAAGGGGGCCGGCCACAAACTTTGTAAAGGGGCCGGCCACAATAATTCAAAGATGAGAGGGTGTTTTGAATTTTTAAAATCTTCTCTTTATAGATACCTACAAGTTTTAAAAGAGAGTTTTTAAAATATAAAACTTTCCTTATTTGAATTATGTCACATGGTTTAATAGAAAGTTTAAAAGTTTTAAAACTTTCCTTTTTTAACCATCCTCATGGTTTTAGAAAAAAGGAAGAGAAGTTTTAAATTTTAAATCTTTTAATTTTGAAACCATGGTTAAAAAAGGAAATTTTAGAAGAGAAGTTTTAAATTTTAAAACATGGTTTTAAATTTTAAAACTTTCCTTTTTTAACATCCACTTTAGGAAAGAGAGCTTGTAAAATTTTATAAGAGAATTTCTTCTTGTAAAATTTTATAAAAAATATTTTCTTCTCTACTTGATGATGTGGTCGGCCACCCTTGCTTGGTGCCCAAGCAAGGGGTCATCCAATCAAAGTTTAAATCAAATCATCATCTAATCAATCCATGATTTAGTGATTGATTCAATCAAGAGGAAAGAAAAGGAAAAATAAAAAGGAAAAAGGAAAAACAAGAGGAAGATTTTAATTTTTGTAAAAAGTCTTCCCTTATTTGCCTTGGGCAAGTAATATAAAAGAAGGGGAGGGGAGACCTCATGAGATAACACAATTCTTATTCTCTTGTTGGTGATCTCTTTGGTGGGCGGCTCTCTCTCCCTCTCTTCTCCCTTTGCTCTCTTTTGCTCCTTGGTGGTGGTGGCCGAATACTAGAAGGAGGAGAAGCTCTTTTGGGTGGTGTTCATCTTGGAGGATCATTGCCCACACGATGTCCAAGGCGAGGCGAGGAATACGGCAGAAGATCTCGAGGTCAGAAAAGGTATAACTAGTAATTTTCTTCCGCATCATGCTAGTTATTTTTCTTTGTTAGAATTTCAAACACAAGATGCAATATATTCTAATTTTTTGGATTTTTTATTCGAGTTTGTGTTTTTGTTTTTTCAAATTTGTGATTTGATTGTTCTTTTTGGTTAAACCTAGAGTTATATAAGGAAATTAAATATTAGCTTTCCTTAAAAGGCTTTGTCTAGGAAATGGTGGTTGCTCCCATATCCAAGAAGGCCTAGTACCTTGCCATGTTTAACTTGGAAGTCAATTTTAGAAATTAATATTTAATGGAATTTATAACATAGGTGGATTTGGATCAATAGTGTTAAGTTCCGCTTGCGATCCAAATCTAAACCATTAAGAACATATAAGTTAAATTTGGAATCAATGATGTTAAGTTCCGTCTGTGATTCCTAATTTAACTTCTAAAGAACACAATAGGTTATTTAGGAAAGGTTCGACACTTGTACAAAAGTTTTGTACAGTGGAACCGGTACAATCTTCCTAGGACTAACCAACACTGACTCAAGAGATAAACTCCAAGGATATACTTCTTATGGACCATAGATGGGATTTGGAGTCCCAAGCAACAGAGCTGGGCTCCTTGCAGGCAGAGCTGTCTCAGGCCCAATCTGCCCTATCTAGTTCTGTTATTGCCTTAGAGACTTATAAGGCCGGGGAGAGCGATCGTCTACCCACAAGCCAAGAAGAATACTTACACTCTTCATAGTTTGTCTCTCAAGTGGGGGATCGCTTTATCAGATCTGTGGCTTATGGTGCGGTAGGAGCACTCCAACAATTCAAGGAGGGAGGGTATCTGCCCCCCGATCCTCCTGAGGACTTCTTTGATCATCATCGGATCTTTAAAGAGATGCCCAACGATGTATTTTCAGAATTTAAATACCCCTTCCTATTGTACATGAACATCTGCCCAATGTACTTTATAAAAATTAAATTTCAGTATCATTGCTGCTACTTCCTTTTTAGATTTTATGTCTTTTCCTTAGTCCTTACACAATGGATCTCGAGCTGTTTAGCCTTAGCACAAGGGCCTGAGTAGGTCTTAAAGAAGATTCGCCCATGTTCTAGATCGAGCTAACCTAACCGGGCATTTCCTGCCCGACCGATCATGTTTTCCCTATCTCCAATCTTACAAAGGAGTGATTCACTCAAGTACGATAGGGTTGGAGGTAGTTAGCACTCCAAGAATGGTCCAGCCTCCTATCTTGAGTGTCTTGTAGGTAAAAGGCGCTTGACGCTAACCTTTTAACAATTTTATACGGTCCGTCCCACTGAGGTGCTAACTTGGTTTCCTCTTCTACAAGATTTGCCCTTTTCCACACTAAGTCTCATTCTCCAAAGAACTACGGAATCATCCTCCTATCGTAATTTTGGCGCATCCGCTATCTATATGCAGTTAATTGGGCAGCTGCCCATTCTCAGGTTTCACTGATAAAGTCCAGCTTTGAAAGTCGTCACTCGACATTTTTTTCGTCATACAACAGCCTTCTGACGAATAGCACCCTAACTTCTATGGGCACAACTGCCTCACTACCATAGACCAGGTGAAAGGGGCTGAGTTCAGTACTTTCTCGTGGAGTCGTGCGATATGCCCATAGGATGCTAGGCAACTCTTCCACCTAATCACCGCACATATGATCCAACTTGACCTTCAACCCTCACACTATCTCTCTATTGGTGACCTCCGTCTGCCCATTACTTTGAGGATAAGTCACGGACGTGAAGGCCTAGGTTATTCCAAATCCTTGACACCATTCCTAGATCTTGTGTCCTTGGAACTATCTTCCATTATATGAGACCAGCTTGTGTAGTATTCCAAATCGGCATAGGATATTTTTCTACAGAAATTGAATAATGGCTCCCTCATTAATCTTGGCTAGGGCTTCTGCTTCCACCCATTTGGAAAAGTAGTCCACCGCTACGAGCAAGAATCGTTTCTGACCTAGTGTCCACTACAACAAAAACTGCAAACGACAACGAATATTATCCGTTGTTGTAGGGTCAAAAAATCGTTGTAACTGAGGGTGTTGTAGAATGTATTGCCCTACGACAACGGTTTTGAATCCGTTGTCTTTGTAGACATTTGACAACGGTTTTTATCCGTTGTTGTTTATATGCTCAAAATTTGTTTACGAAGGATACGACAACGTTTTAAAATCGTTGTGGTAGATAATTTCAACAACAGAAATAAACCGTTATGGTAGATAATATTTACTTGTTTTGATTTTTTACAACAGTTATAAACTATTGTGGTATATAATTTTAATATATTTTACAATGGATAAAACCGTTGTCTTGTATCACTTTTTACAAAAAAAAATCGTTGAGGTTTCATAGTTTTTACAATATTTTTAACTGTTGTCTTAAATGTTCATTAATACCAAACAACCAATCTTATTTTATATAAGCAAACCACTAATACAAAACTAAATATTTACTACATTAAATCCAAAATAAACATCCATATATAATTCATCTTGTAGTCACACATATACAAGATGAGTAGTATCAAACCATGCATAAATCACATGTTTTCCAATACTGTTCTCCATATGACTTTTACACATTAGCAAGGCAATTTGCAACCTAACAAAGCTCACTCCTTGCATCAAAAGTCTCAAGCTACACGAATTGACTGAATTACATACCTACAACAAAAAAATTAAACAAAACTTATCAATTCCAAATTTAGATTTATTCATATAAATCTACATAAAAAACAAGCAATATAACCAACTTATGGGCTAAGAAATAAAACTTATGCAATACAAACTTATGCAATACAAGCAATTCCAGGATTTCGCATAGCTCTAATATAAAACAATTCCATGACAACGGGCAATATCAGAATTCCAGAATTCTAATTTAGATTTATTCATATAAATCTACATAAAATACAAGCAATATAACCAACTTATAGTCAAAGAATTTAACTTATGCAATACAAATGTAACAACTTCAATTTCCTCATTCCGAGTCCTAATAGTAATTAAAAATATTTAGAAATGCTTTAGAAATATTCTAGAGATTTTTAGGAATTGTTAGGAATTTTTAGAATATTTTTATGTAATTTTTGGAGGTCGTTTGGTATTTTTACCAAAAGAAGAAAGTTTCAAAAAAAATAAAGAGGTTCGACCGAGGTTCGAACCCGCGACCTCCGACCCGGTCCAAGACTTAAACAAACCGCGATAGCCAAGTGTTCAACAGGTGTTTCGTGAACAAATCAATAATGAATTGGTCTTAAGCCATAACAGAATCGGAAAAATACCGAAGTTATAAGAGGGATAAGTGTTGTTATGTTTCCGTGACCTAAACCTAAACTTTCCTCATCTCCCTCGCTCACGAACGGCGACGGCGACTCGGCATAGGCGGAAGCGAAGAATGAAGCCCTAGCTTCGTCTCCGGCGGTCGGCAAAGGGGTAGTCTCGTGAGATCTCCACACGGTTGTGATCCTCTCGTTGAGGTGAAACCGTGAGCATGAAGAAGAGGGTGAATCTTGCAATCTCCGAAACCCTAGAAGCCCTAGCTGCCTTTTTCTCGGTTGTGAGTCCAAGAAGCAAGGTAAGTGCTCTCACCTGCAATAAGAGTAGTTCCTTCGATTGGTTTTTGATTGGTTTGGTTTCTGGATAGAAATGGGTAAGCAAGTTCAGAGTTCTTGTCGTGATGGTTCATAAGCTAGGGATAGATTCAAGTTTCCATTGAAGCAGGGACGTATTTCTGTATTTCAATTTTGATGTGTGAACTCCAGGTGATGTTTGGTTTTGTTTGTGAATGTTTATGGTATTCTGTGAACAGATCATGGATCAGTTACAAGGTTATAAATATTTCTTGATGATGTTTTTGAAGTTTAGATGAACTTGTTAAATTGTTTTCAGTATTTTGCTTCCAGTTGTCCATATGGAATAGAGTTTGTAAAGGAGTTTTAATAACTTGATGATGAAACAGAAAGTTTAGAAAGCAGTTGTTGATACTAGATGAGTGGGGAAACTGAAATAATTGAAATCAATTTGGAAGTTTTAATGTAGTTTAGATCTCCTTGTAGTGTAGAATTTTAGTGCAGTTTAGATCTCCTTGTAGTGCAGAATTTTAGTGCAGTTTCTTTAAGTAACTCGTGCTTTAGCATTAGTGCAGATTTCTGTTAAGCTTTAGTGCAGATTTCTGTTAAGCATTAGTGCAGATTCCTGCTAAGCATTAGTGCAGATTTTTTAATATGCATTGCAGATTTTTAATATGCATTGCAGTGCAGATTTTTCATTAAGCATTTCAGTTCCAGATTTTTAGTTCCCTATCAGTATTTTGAGTTTTATAAGAAAGATAAAGGAAAGAAAGAAAAAGACCAAGGCCTTAAGTAGATCCCAAAGTCAAGACTTTAGGGATTTTGGCACACAAGGTGCTTGTTAAAATGCCAAGGCATTTAAGAAGAAGTAATTAAGATATTTTACTTTGAAAGGCTAGTACCCGACTTCCGAGGTTGTCGTTAAACAAATCCAGGTGACCAATTCCGAGGTCTTGGCCCTTGTAAGACCGAGGTATTTACCCTCGTAGGACTGGTGGCTCGCTACCTCAGTTTCTATTAGGGAGCGCGCAATGGTACTACGCCTGGGCCCAAGAAGAGATTGATTATTATTTTGAAGTATAAAAGTATAAGTTTTTGAACAAAAAAAATAAGCTTCACATAAGTTTAAAGATCAATAAGTTTAGTTTCCTTTTATGCTAGCATGTCATTTAGAATTTTCTTGCTGTTATTTGATATTAGATGTGCAGCTTTACATGTTTAACATTTTAGTATGTTCACATGCATATTCGAGTTTTGTGAGTTAGATAGCGCTTACTAAGTAATTTTGCTTATAGTTGTATTTCCTCTTACTGTAGATAAAGGAATGGAAAAGTTATAGCGAAGGAAGGCGACAAGGAGGTGCGGATGGATGTGTGATGTTTGGACTATAGAAGCCTTGGGATTTAGTTAAAGATTTTATTAAGATATTTTGTATTTAGACTATTGGGATTGTTTATTCATGTTGATGATTTAATTCATAAAATGACTTTATGTATTTAGAATTTTCTCATTAGAATTACTATGCATATTAGTTTCACTATTGAGTTGTGTTAATGTTGCATGCATGTTCAAATTAATACATATATTTCATCATGTTTAGATTGATATATAGTTTTAGTTGTATATATATGCTGGAGTAGAATGTAGAGATAAGTTATTCATGTTTCCGCTGTCACTAATTGCATGTTTAGAGAGTTTTATGTATTGATAATTACATGTGAGCAACATAGTTAAGATAAGTTAGTAGTCCAGTAACGCTCCACCCTCTCAGACTAGTAGTGAGGAGGGTGGGGTGTTACAAGTTGGTATCAGAGCAGTTTCTATTCTCCAGCATCACACATCAGCACCAACCTTGCCGTCTTCAAGTAAGAAAGTATTTAAAATTCTTTTATTAATATACTTTTCCTTATTATTTGTAGCATAAAGAAACCCTTATAAATATTTGTTTATAAGTGCTAAAGTGAGATAAAAGTTTTGTTTGGTTTTTCTATGTTTATATATATGTCTAGGAAGAATAGAGACGATTTCAGTTTTCTTTCTCTTTCTACATAATTAGATGTCAAGAAGAGGGCGTCCCCGTAACGCTCATACTGAGGACCGAGTACAGGAGAATGAAAAGGACTCAAGCCGGAGGATGTTCGGGTAGTTTGGGAGTACCCAGAGGTATTCCCAGAAGAGTTACCTGGACTACCTCCCAATAGAGAAGTGGAGTTTGGAATTGAGTTGGTTCCTGGTACCAGTTCAATTTCAAAAACTCCGTATCGAATGTCTCCAGCAGAGCTAAAAGAGTTACAAGAACAACTTTAGGAGCTACTTGACAAGGGTTTCATCCGCCCTAGTTGTGAGATCTCGGAAAATTTAATTAATAGGGTTATTTGGAAAATAGCCTTATAGAAATTTTCCAGAATTTTTAGAAATTTTCTGAGAATTTTTCGGAGCTCGTACGACGGGTTTTGAGGGGATTAATTTTGGGTACGGATTAAGCCTGTTTGGGATACCCGTTTAAATAAGGAAAAGTTTTAATTATAAATTATTTCCTTTTTCCTCTCCCTAAGCCTATTCCCGAACCCGAGCGTGTCTTCCCCCAAAACCCGATCTCGATCTCCTCCTACCCGACCCTCTCTTCTTCCTCTGTGCTCTCCCTCTCTTGCGGATCACTCGACGCCAAGGCCGGAGGAGACTCATCACAGGAGCTCGACGGTGCCGAGAAGCTGGATCTGATCGGGGGGTTATGTCCGGCGGATTTGGAGGCCTATCGTCGAAGGCGCTGTGGCTAGGGCACGGTGAGAGACAGATCATGCATCGTCTCCCATCGGTAAACCATTCCTCTTCTCTCCTCACTCTGGACACAGTGTGATTATCCTTTTCGCTGGCCGGATTGGACCGAGCGGCATCACCTAGCAGTGATCTTGGAGGCAGGGCATCGCCGGATCGCGTCTCCTTCCACCATCGGCCACTGAAGCTTAGAGAGGTGCCCTAGTCCGGATTTGTGCCACTCGATTGTCTGCGAGGGTAAGCTAGACTTAACCGAAACCCATCTTGTCGATTTCCCTCTTGATTCATCATCGGATTCTTGTTGATTCACGGATTAATGCTCTGTTCTGGTTTGGGAAAGGAATTGGATCACGTTCTTGCTATTCCCTTGGTCAAATCTGATCCTCTTCTCTTTGTGGCTGAATTAGGTCATGAGATTGGGTGTGTTGAATTGTTGATCTCATCTCTTGTGATCGGATTGACTTCAAGGAAATGAGAATCTGTGATCGTGAAGTGGATTCAGCAGAGGTGTTCTGTAGACTGTGAGGTTCCTTGTTCTTGATTCCAGTAAGGTTGGGTGCTGTGGATTAACAAGCATGACTGTGTACTGTGGGTGTTGGTTCAACTCTACTTGTTGCAGCATCCAGAAGCTGAGATTGAGGTAAGGAACAGATAATTGATATATGATGTGTAGGCATTTTGATACATGTGGATTATGGTTGTATTACTTGATCGTGTGTAGAATTGAATTAGGTTTATGTGTAGATTTAGGTATGATTTGGATTACATGATTACTAGATGGTTAGTGATTATGTTTAGATTTATTTGTTTATATTGATCTAATGGAATGATTAGGGTTAAGGTAATTAACCCTAGTCAACCGTTGAATTTCTAATCTAATTGGTGATTAGGGATTAGGTAACTAATCCTAATTAATCATTAGATTTAATTATGTAGATTGAGGTTGTGTGATTAGGGTTTTGCCCTAATTTAGGTTTAGGGATTTTATTTATCTATTCATTTGGATTTAGCTAAATAAAATATATATATTGTTTGTTGACACAGGACTCTGATTCGAGACGGGCGTCTCGACGTTGACTTTGGATTTGCTTGATTGTACCTTCTATTTGAGGCGGGTACCCTTTGACTTATCTTTTTGATAATGTCTTCTGATATGTGTAGTTTATATATAATTACTAGTGGTAGATGGTAGATTATCTCTTCCCTGGTCTTAGCTTAGTTGATACCTATCACATGCTTCTTCTGTTAGTTGCTTTACTTTAGAACTGGATGCTTTTATCTTTTGCCATGTGTATATATGTTCATAGAGATGGATATTTATGATGCTTATCTATACTTGATTAGTTGCTGGAGATACCTGTTATATATTGTTGGATTTGCGTTGCTTATATCATTGTTATACATATGTGTTTGTTGTATTGGCACCTACGCATATGGAGGAGGATATGTTCAGGTATGATATACTGTAGCCGCACGCACCATATTGCATGATTGCATGCTGGGTGATTGACGACTTCATTATTGTTGAGTTCGTCGGCCAGCTACATGAGGGCTTGCACACAACGTGACCACTGCATTGGTAGTGGCACATAACTCTGGGTGTGTATGGCAGGTTGCTCGGTGGTGCACCGCCGGGGTGCTCATGGGTAGCACGATACAGCGGGGTTGCAGCCGGGATCCCTTCCCGTCATCGCGTACTGGGAGATGAGAGCATTGCGCTCCCTCACTATGTTTGAGGTAGGATGATAGGTGTACTCCGACAGCATCATGTCCACTCGGTCACTTATCAGGGGTAGTGACGGCAGAGTGGACGGTGTCACAGCTCTACCCACTCGGTCTCGCCATCGCGTGTGAGACGGCTGACTGGCGTCAGGGGTGACCATGTCATATTGCATCATATGCACAGATTGCATTTATTGTGATTGTTGCATATTAGATGGTGCACTTGGGTGACTGCATATGATTGACATGCATACAGGATACATGCGTATTTGCTCTGACTATTTTTATCTGTGTATGTCCACAGTCATTCGCCCAAGCCTCGCAGGTGAGTACAGTTTATTTCAGTTATGCACTTCTTATATTCTTGCAGTAGATTGTATTTCATGCTTATTGTTGGTTACTGCAGTTTATTTAGTTATGCATACCTGTTATAGTTAGGAGGTTGTACTATATATGTATACTATTAGGATGATGTACCGTAGGATTGTTGCTGGTAGCTATATGTTGCTGTACATATCTATTGGATTACCTGCTGAGTTCTTTGAACTCACCCCGTTGTTACTATTTTTCAGGTTGAGGCCGTCGGGAGATATTCCAGTCGCTAGCCCCATTATCGCGAGGATTTTCTTTGTTGGATTATATTTTGCTTTTGCATCTTATATTCTTGTATTGTGGGTTTGTATTGTGGACATTGAACACTCGGGTTTGCTACTTTTGTTTTCCGCTGCGGATTTTCTCATTACTTCGTGGATTTGTTTTCTTCGTTGTAGTGGAGTAGGATGTTTACATATATCTTCGAGAATTTTATATCGTCTTTCCTTATTAAAATGCGTGGATTGATTATATGTTGAACTGTGTGGAATGTTGATATAAACTGCGTGGTTTGTTTCTTATTTGTATTGTATTGTTCCGGCCGTGTGTGGCCGAGGTATAGATATATGTATTCTGGATTCATATTGTCACCCGTACAGGGGAGATGCTGCCGAAATTTCTTTCAGAGCGGACTACGTGACAATTCTTTCTCGTGTTCTGGAGTTTACGAGTTTTGCGAGCTTATCTGGATATTTTCGGATTGTACGGATTTCCGTCGATTTTATCGTTTCGGAATTCTGAGGTATTTTGACGAGGTTCTATTGGGGGCTAAGCAGCGACAGGACATCTCCAGACGGCAAATAAGGTAAATTAGTTAATTTTATAGTTCTTATACCTGTAGTGATATCTGGGTAACATTTTATTTACAGATATGACACATACACGTATTCTAGTACCGAGACGTGGGCAACCATGTAAGAGGACGATAGATTCTCCGGAGACAGAGTCTTCAGAGAGATCTGCTAGGGTCGAGCCTGCCCGTCAGGGACAGACTCGTCAGGATATTATAGACACGTCGGATTATAAGATCCCGACGGTTCCGACTTCAGAGGTACATACCTCGACTGTACCACTAGTGGTATCACCTTCAGTATACCTAGCACCCCCTCCAGTCGTGCTTACTACTGCGTACTTGAGGTACGAGATGAGGCAAAGATCTGGTGGGACACGCAGCGCTCGATTATAGGCGAGCAGCATATTACTTAGGCAAGATTTAGGAAGACATTTGAGAGTCAGTATTTTCCTCGGACGTATTAGATGATACGTCGGCAGGATTTTTTGAGTCTTCAACAGAATAACCGCTCAGTGATGGAGTATAATGCCGAATTTAATTGGTTGGCTAGATTCTATCCTGAGTTGGTTGTCGAGGGCAGATCTCGTATGCTCTAGTTTGTCCAGGGACTAGACGGGCATCTTCAGGTGAAGATTGTCGGTTTTTGTAGTTCATCATACACAGAGGCACTGGATAAAGCTCTTATGATCGAGTCTGCTCATCAGGGAGTGAATGCAGACAAGAAGAGGCAGCAGACTGATCGGACTTCCGGACAGATCTAGCAGCCACAGCAGCAGAGCAGTCGTACTCAGACGGGTCAGGGTACTTCTGGGTCATCTGGCCGACCCCAGAAGTCAGGATGATCTTCATCAGGACGTTCCCGGTCTTCTCCGCAGAACCGAAAACTGTCCACCGATGATTCTCACTGCACCCGATGTGGGTCCTGAGATCACATCATCTCTGCATGCACCCTGGGACAGTCAGTTGGCTATTATTGCAAACTATCTAGGCACTAGAGCCGAGACTGTTCGTTGAAGGCTCAGCATGTAGCTTCCGGGATTTCTGTTTAGGGAGGACAGTTTGGTTAGTCCGGGACTCAGCGAGGTGGGCCGAAAGCCCAATCTTCGCATCGTTAGCAGAGGACAGCTCCCCCTGTAGCAGCTGCATATGGTATGCACGGGCAGGAGCATTCTGGTGTCCTTGTGGAGAACCCCACGGTATTCTGCCTAAGTGTTCTCCTGTACTATTCGTCAAGAAGAAGGATGGTACTCTGAGGTTGTCCATCGATTATAGGCAGCTGAATGAAGTGACTATCAGAAATAAGTACCCCTTGACATGAATTGAGGATTTATTTGATCAGCTCAGAGATACATCAGTGTATTCTAAGACTAATCTACGGTCTAGATATCATCAGCTGAGAGTTAAAGATTCTAATATTCAGAAGACAACATTTCGCACCAGATACGGACATTACGAGTTTTTGGTAATGTCATTTGGGCTTACCAATGCTCCAGCAGTATTTATGGATTTGATGAACCGTATCTTTCTGGAGTACCTAAATCAGTTTGTTATTGTGTTTATCAATGATATATTGATCTATTCGCATTCTGAGGAGGAGCACGCACGACATCTTCGCACGGTCTTAGAGACTTTGCGACGACATCATCTGTATGCGAAGTTCAGCAAGTGTGCATTTTGGCTATCCTCAGTTGGTTTTCTGAGACACGTGGTGTCAAGCCGAGGTATTTCAGTTGATCCTCAAAAGATCGAGGCTATCACTAGCTGGGAGCAGCCGAAGTCAGTCCAGGAGATCCGTAGTTTCTTGGGACTGGCTGTATATTACAGACGATTCGTTGAGGGTTTCTCTAGTATTGCTATGCCATTGACACGTCTGACTAGGAAAAGCGTGAAGTTCACGTGGTCAGAGGCTTGTGAGACCAGCTTCTAGGAGCTGAAGCAGAGATTAGTATCAGCACCAGTCTTGGTTTTACTTCTGGTGATGACGGGTTCGCACTTTACACAGATGCATCTCTTCAGGGCTTGGGCGCTGTTTTGATGCAGCATGATAGGGTAGTCTCCTATGCTTCTTGTCAGTTGAAGGAGTATGAGAAAAACTACCCAGTACATGATTTAGAGCTAGCCGCTATTATCTTTGCTTTGAAGATTTGGCGACATCATCTTTATGGTATTACTTTTGAGATTCTTACTGATCATAAGAGTCTCAAATATATTTTCACACAGAAGAAACTCAATCTCCGACAGAGGAGATGGATGGAGTTCCTGAAGGATTATGATTGTACTATTAGCTACCATCCGGGTAAAGCTAATGTGGTTGCTGATGCACTTAGCAGGAAGTCCAGAGGGACTTTAGCTTGTCACCGAGTTTTAGTCATGGACTTGATTCAGGGATTCTCCGAGTTGGGCCTTGAGGAGCAGGGACGGACAGAGCAGGGTATTCTTGTTACCATGGTTGCTCAGTCGTCGATCAGGATGAGGATTCGAGAGGCCCAGGCCGGAGATCAGCATTTACAGTTCATTAGCAGCCAGATAGCTTCCGGACAGCAGACCGAGTTTACACGAGATGATGAGGGGATTGTTTATTTCCGAGGTAGATTATGTGTACCTCAGTCTCACCCGGTCATGGAGGAGTTACTTCAGGAGGCTCATCGTTCTATATTTGCTATCCACCTAGGTGGGACCCGTACGTATCGCGATTTGAGGCGTTCCTATTGGTGGAACGGTATGAAGAAAGACATCGCGGAGTTTGTAGCTAGATGTCTTGTTTGTCAGCAGGTGAAGGCTGAGCACCAGAGACCTGCTGGTCTACTTCAGAGGATCCCTATTCCAGAGTGGAAGTGGGAGCATATTACTATGGATTAAGTGGTTGGTTTGCCTAGGACTCGACGAGGCCATGATGCAATTTGGGTAATCGTTGACCGATTAACCAAATCCGCACATTTTATAGCGATCCGAAAGACTGATTCTCTGGATCGATTAGCAGAGTTATACTGTCGTGAGATTATCAGGTTGCATGGTGTTCCTTTGAGTATTATATCAGATAGAGAACCCGATTCACGTCCCGGTTCTGACAGAGTCTGCAGCAGGTTTTGGGCACACAACTCCGTTTCAGTACGGCATTCCATCCGCAGACAGATGGACAGTCAGAGCGGACCATTCAGACTTTGGAGGACTTGTTGAGGTCTTGCGTTATGGATTTCGGAGGCAGTTGGGAAGACCACCTGCCATTAGTGGAGTTCGCCTACAACAACAGCTATCATTCGGCTATCCAGATGGCACCGTTTGAGGCGTTGTATGGTAGGTCTTGTCGGACACCCACCCTCTGGGAAGAGGTTGGGGAAGCCCAGTTGGTAGGACCTCAGAGAGCTCAGCAGGAGGCAGAGTTAGTTCGTACTATCAGACGGAGGATGTCAGAGGCTCAGGACCGTCAGAAGAGTTATGCTGATCGGCGACGGAGACCCCTGGAGTTCTCTATTGGTGTTCATGTGTCTCTGAGAGTTTCACCCACGAAGGGGGTGAAGCGATTTGGTCTTCGAGGTAAGCCAACTCCACGATATATTGGGCCATTCCAGATCTTGGAGAGGATTGGAGCAGTAGCTTACCGTCTAGCGCTACCACCATCTCTAGCCGGCATTCATGATGTATTTCATGTATCTATGCTGAGGAGATACGTATCAGATCCGCCACATGTTCTGTCGGATATATCAATTCCTATTCAGGCGGATGTTACTTACGAGGAGGTTCCGGTACGGATTCTGGACCGTAGAGAGCGTCAGCTGCGGAACAAGAATGTCCGACTGGTCAAAGTCGGATGGCAGTATCATTCTGACGAGGAGGCTACTTGGGAGTTAGAGAATACGATCTGAGCTCGATACTCTCATCTGTTAACTTGAGGTATGTGGGTTAGAGTCCTTTATGCATTTATATTGTTTGGTTATATTCTAGTGTTTGCTGTTGGTTATAGCGAAATTTGGGGACCAAATTTTTATTAGTAGGGGAGGATGTGAGATCTCGGAAAATTTAATTAATAGGGTTATTTGGAAAATAGCCTTATAGAATTTTTCCGGAATTTTTAGAAATTTTCTGAGAATTTTTTGGAGCTCGTACGACGGGTTTTGAGGGGATTAATTTCGGGTACGGATTAAGCCTGTTTGGGATACCCGTTTAAATAAGGAAAAGTTTTAATTATAAATTATTTCCTTTTTCCTCTCCCTAAGCCTATTCCCGATCCCGAGCGTGTCTTCCCCCAAAACTCGATCTCGATCTCCTCCTACCCGACCCTCTCTTCTTCCTCTATGCTCTCCCTCTCTTGCGGATCACTCGACGCCAAGGCCGGAGGAGAATCATCACCGGAGATCGACGGTGCCGAAAAGCTGGATCTGATCGGGGGGTTCTGTCCGGCGGATTTGGAGGCCGATCGTCGAAGGCGCTGTGGCTAGGGCACAGTGAGAGACAGATCATGCATCGTCTCCCATCGATAAACCATTCCTCTTCTCTCCTCACGCTGGACACAGTGTGATTATCCTTTTCGCTGGCCGGATTGGACCGAGCGGCATCACCTAGCAGTGATCTTGGAGGCAGGGCATCGCCGGATCGCGTCTCCTTCCACCATCGGCCACTGAAGCTTAGAGAGGTGCCCTAGTCCGGATTTGTGCCACTCGATCGTCTGCGAGGGTAAGCTAGACTTAAACGAAACCCATCTTGTCGATTTCCCTCTTGATTCATCACCGGATTCTTGTTGATTCACGGATTAATGCTCTGTTCTGGTTTGGGAAAGGAATTGGATCACGTTCTTGCTGTTCCCTTGGTCAATTCTGATCCTCTTCTCTTTGTGGCTGAATTAGGTCACGAGATTGGGTGTGTTGAATTGTTGATCTCATCTCTTGTGATCGGATTGACTTCAAGGAAATGAGAATCTGTGATCGTGAAGTGGATTCAGCAGAGGTGTTCTGTAGACTATGAGGTTCCTTGTTCTTGATTCCAGTAAGGTTGGGTGCTGTGGATTAACAAGCATGACTGTGTACTGTGGGTGTTGGTTCAACTCTACTTGTTGCAGCATCCAGAAGCTGAGATTGAGGTAAGGAACAGATAATTGATATATGATGTGTAGGTATTTTGATACATGTGGATTATGGTTGTATTACTTGATCGTGTGTAGAATTGAATTAGGTTTATGTGTAGATTTAGGTATGATTTGGATTACATGATTACTAGATGGTTAGTGATTATGTTTAGATTTATTTGTTTATATTGATCTAATGGAATGATTAGGGTTAAGGTAATTAACCCTAGTCAACCGTTGGATTTCTAATCTAATTGGTGATTAGGGATTAGGTAACTAATCCTAATTAATCATTAGATTTAATTATGTAGATTGAGGTTGTGTGATTAAGGTTTTGCTCTAATTTAGGTTTAGGGATTTTATTTAGCTATTCATTTGGATTTAGCTAAATAAAATATATATATATTGTTTGCTGACACAGGACTCTGATTCGAGACGGACGTCTCGACGTTGACTTTGGATTTGCTTGATTGTACCTTCTATTTGAGGCGGGTACCCTTTGACTTATCTTTTTGATAATGTCTTCTGATATGTGTAGTTTATATATAATTACTAGTGGTAGATGGTAGATTATCTCTTCCCTGGTCTTAGCTTAGTTGATACATATCACATGCTTCTTCTGTTAGTTGCTTTACTTTAGAACTGGATGCTTTTATCTTTTGCCATGTGTATATATGTTCATAGAGATGGATATTTATGATGCTTATCTATACTTGATTAGTTGCTGGAGATACCTGTTATATATTGTTGGATTTGTGTTGCTTATATCATTGTTATACATATGTGTTTGTTGTATTGGCACCTACGCATATGGAGGAGGATATGTTCAGGTATGACATACTGTAGCCGCACGCACCATATTGCATGATTGCATGCTGGGTGATTGACGACTCCATTATTATTGAGCTCGTCGGCCGGCTACATGAGGGCCTGCACACAGCGTGACCACTGCATGGGTAGTGGCACAGCACTCAGGGTGTGTATGGAAGGTTGCTCGGTGGTGCACCGCCGGGGTGCTCATGGGTGGCACGATACAGCGGGATTGCAGCCGGGATCCCTTCCCGTCATCGCGTACCGGGAGATGAGAGCATTGCGCTCCCTCACTATGTTTGAGGTAGGAGGATAGGTGTACTCCGACAGCATCCCGTCCACTCGGTCACTCATCAGGGGTAGTGACGGCAGAGTGGACGGTGTCACAGCCCTACCCACTCGGTCTCGCCATCGCGTGTGAGACGGTTGACTGGCGTCAGGGGTGACCATGTTATATTGCATCATATGCACAGATTGCATTTATTGTGATTGTTGCATATTAGATGGTGCACTTGGGTGACTGCATATGATTGACATGCATACAGGATACATACGTATTTGCTCTGACTATTTTTATCTGTGTATGTCCACAGTCATTCGCCCAAGCCTCGCAGGTGAGTACAGTTTATTTCAGTTATGCACTTCTTATATTCTTGCAGTAGATTGTATTGTAGGTCCCTTTGGAGGCCGGCAAGAGGGGAGGGATGAATTGCCCTACAAAATAAAACCAAAAACCCTTCTCGGATATTCAACTAAATTAAAAGAACTTGTAATTAAAAAGGCAGAGACTAATTAAAACAGAAAATAGACACAGAGGAATTACTTGGTTTGCAACCAGAGGATTGCTAATCCAAGGCAAAGAAGGCGCACTAATTGATTCTCCTCTAGGCGGAGTAGCCTCTTACAGCGTTGAAAGCACAGAAAGAAATAACACAAATGAAAGCACTGGATTACAAGTAGTTGTTCTTAATTCTTATTGATTCTGGACCAAGGCTATATTTATAGTCTTGGTCCGGGCGCCTGGAAGGGTTACGGGCGCCCTGGGGGGATAAATTTTATCCCCCAACGGTCGGATCGAGTCAAAACTCGATCCTGTTGAAAAGTCGATTCCGGGCGCCCGGAAGGTTTCCGGGCGCCCGGAGCCCTAAGGTCAACATAAGTTGAATTTTCGACTCCGGTTTAGCTCGTCTCGATCCAGCTCATCTCGGTCCGGGTCTGTTCGCTCCGGCTCCGTTTGCTTGGGTGATCTCGGCCTTCCGGAATAGGGCTCACCCGAACCCATGTTCCGGCCTTCTCCTCGAGCATCCTTCCTTCCCGGTTTCTCGTCCCTCGAACGCCGCGCACGTTCTTCTCGTCCGCCGGTGTACTCTTCCGCGGTCACCTCGTCCCTCGGACGCACCAAGCTCGTCGGCTCTCTCCCCGTGCCGTCCTTCTCGTTAGCTGCGTCTTCCGCTCGACTTCCTGTGTTCCTAAGCTCCTGCACACTTAGACACAAGGGTTAAACAACGCAGGACCTAGCTTAACTTGTTTGATCACATCAAAACACCTCGGGGTTCCAACAATCTCCCCCTTTTTGATGTGAGCAACCCAAGTTAAGCTAGGGAAAAATAGATGCAATAAAAACAATTTATTTGCAATTAAGTCCAAAGATATTTTATAAAAAAAAATTTATATACCTCCCCCTAGACTTAACATTCTTCTCCCCCTTTGATCACATTAAAAATAGGGGTTCTTTAAACAAGTCTAAGGTAAACAAAATTTTAAGTGAATTTTCATAAAAAAAATTTCTAAGGCAATTAATATTAATTTGTAAGGCAATGTTCAAAAGAGAATATCTAGTTTAATAAAAAAAAAATTCTAAGTCAATATTCAGAAAAAATTTTAAGTTATTTTTTATAAAAGATTTCTAAGGCAATTTTCAAAGGAAAAATGTATAAGACAATATTCATATAAAAATTTCTAAGTTGATTAAAAAATATCTAAGTCAATAATTTTCAGAAATTTTCTAAGTCAATTAAAAAAATTTATTTTCCAAAAAAAATTATTATTTTTTAATTATAAATTAATTTTAAATATTCTCTTACACAAATTGAATAACTCTTTTAAAGCATTAGGTAAATTAAATTAATGCTTTTTCAGTTAGTCAATTAAACTTTTCATTTCGATACTTGGCTTCCAGGTCGTGGCGAGGCACTAGGCCTTCTTGGTTATTGGAGCAACAACCACTTCCTTAGACAAAACCTCATAATGAAATTAGTCGTTTAATTTCCTTGCTGAAAATGCTAAGTTTAATTTTAAATTAAACAGGTTTTTGGAACCCAGTAGAGGTTCCTACCTACAGGGTTAACCAAGTATTTCCTAGGTACATAGATTTTTGATATATTTCTAATTTGACTTTGATGAAATCTATAATACCAATTTAAACCTCTATAATTTCTAAAAGTAGAAATATTTGAACTTTTATATTTTTTCAATCTTTCTATTTCTTCTTTTAGTTTTTCATTTTCAATTTTCAATTTATCAAAATCCTCTATAAGACATGATTTTGCTAAAATTCTTTTTGTTTCCAAAATTTCATTTTTTAATTTGATATTTTCATTTTCTAATTTATACATGGATTTAGTCATTGCCTTAATGCCAGAATAAAGTTGATCAGGGGGTAAGAGGCATACCTCACTTACCATATCAGACTTGAAGCCTGAATCTCCCCCTGCTTCGCTAGTCCCCCTTCATCGATGCTAGGTTCTGATGAGTTTTGCCCTTCGTAACTTGCCATCAGCGCTATCCCAGCATATTCTTGAGCTTCTGATTCGGATGAAGAAGTGTCGTCCCAAGTTACTTTTAGGTTGTGTTTCTTGGGTGTCTTCATTTTGACCTTCTTGAGTTCTGGGCAGTCTTCCCTTAGGTGTCCCTCCTTCTGACACTGGTAGCACTGTACCTTTCTTCTACCTTTTTGATTCTTTTTATTCTGCATTTTAAATTTATTAGATCTAAAAAACTTTTTAAAGTTTCTTACCATGTACGCTTCTTGATCGTCTTCGGAGTCTGACTCGGGTTCATCCTTGTTGGTTGCGTTCAGCGCCATAGTCTGGGTTGTGTCCTTTGATATCTCTGCATATCTAGTTTCGTGTAATTCAAGGGTAGAAAACAACTCTTCTAAAGTACTTACCTCCAAGTCTTTTGAGATGTAGTAAGCATCGACAATTGATGTCCACTCTGGAGTTCTTGGAAACGCGTTGAGCGCGTAGCGTATATTGTCCCGGTTTGTTACCGTTTCACCAAGGTTTTCGAGACCAGTAACTAGTTCTTTTACCTTTGCATGTAGACCAGCTACTTTCTCACCTTTCTCCAGACGAATGTTCATCAGTTTGTTGCGGAGGATGTCCCTTCTAGCGAGCTTTGCTTCGGACGTGCCTTCGTGGAGTTCCAAGAACTTCTCCCAAAGTTCTTTAGCAGATAAATAGTTTCCGATGCGGTTGACCTCTTGAGGAGGTAACACGCTCAACAGGTGATGTTCCGCACGGCTGTTTGCTACCGACTCATTCTGCTCCTTCTTTGTCCAATCGCTCTCTTCTTTTTCTTTTCCATCTTTATCTATTGGAGCTACAAAACCATATTTCATAATAAACCGAATTTCAAAATCTGTTTTTAGGAATACCTCCATATGACGCTTCCAGTCTGCGAAGTTCCCCTCAAATTTTGGTGGAACAATGCTTGGTCCGGCCATCTTTGTTGCTTCGATCGCCGGTTAGTCCTCCTGAAGCGCCTAGCTCTGATACCACTTGTAGGTCCCTTTGGAGGCCGGCAAGAGGGGAGGAGTGAATTGCCCTACAAAATAAAATCAAAAACCCTTCTCGGATATTCAACTAAATTAAAAGAACTTGTAATTAAAAAGGCAGAGACTAATTAAAACAGAAAATAGACACAGAGGAATTACTTGGTTTGCAATCAGAGGATTGCTAATCCAAGGCAAAGAAGGCGCACTAATTGATTCTCCTCTGGGCGGAGTAGCCTCTTACAGCGTTGAAAGCACAGAAAGAAATAACACAAATGAAAGCACTGGATTACAAGTAGTTGTTCTTAATTCTTATTGATTCTGGACCAAGGCTATATTTATAGTCTTGGTCCGGACGCCTGGAAGGGTTACGGGCGCCCTGGGGGGAATAAATTTTATCCCCCAACGGTCGGATCGAGTCAAAACTCGATCCTGTTGAAAAGTCGATTCCGGGCGCCCGGAAGGGTTCCGGGCGCCCCGGTCGGTTCCGGGCGCTCGGAATGGTTCCGGGCGCCCGGAGCCCTAAGGTCAACATAAGTTGACTTTTCGACTCCGGTTCAGCTCGTCTCGATCCAGCTCATCTCGGTCCGGGTCTGTTCGCTCCGTCTCTGTTTGCTTGGGTGATCTCGGCCTTCGGGAATAGGGCTCACCCAAACCCATGTTCCGGCCTTCTCCTCGAGCAGCCTTCCTTCCCGGTTTCTCGTCCCTCGAACGCCGCACACGTTCTTCTCATCCGCCGGTGTACTCTTCCCCGGTCACCTCGTCCCTCGGACGCACCGAGCCCGTCGGCTCTCTCCCCGTGCCGTCCTTCTCGTTAGCCGCGTCTTCCGCTCGACTTCCTGTGTTCCTAAGCTCCTGCACACTTAGACACAAGGGTTAAACAACGCAGGACCTAGCTTAACTTGTTTGATCACATCAAAACACCTCGGGGTTCCAACATGTATTTCATGCTTATTGTTGGTTACTGCAGTTTATTTAGTTATGCATACCTGTTATAGTTAGGAGGTTGTACTATATATGTATACTGTTAGGATGCTGTACCGTAGGATTGTTGCTGGTAGCTATATGTTGCTGTACATATCTATTGGATTACCTGCTGAGTTCTTTGAACTCACCCCGTTGTTACTATTTTTCAGGTTGAGGCCGTCGGGAGATATTCCAGTCGCTAGCCCCATTATCGCGAGGATTTTCTTTGTTGGATTATATTTTGCTTTTGCATCTTATATTCTTGTATTGTGGGTTTGTATTGTGGACATTGAACACTCGGGTTTGCTACTTTTATTTTCCGCTGCGGATTTTCTCATTACTTCGTGGATTTGTTATCTTCGTTGTAGTGGAGTAGGATGTTTACATATATCTTCGAGGATTTTATATCGTCTTTCCTTATTAAACTGCGTGGATTGATTATATGTTGAACTGTGTGGAATGTTGATATAAACTGCGTGGTTTGTTTCTTATTTGTATTGTATTGTTCCGGCCGTGTGTGGCCGAGGTATAGATATATGTATTCTGGATTTATATTGTCACCCATACAGGGGAGATGCTGCCGAAATTTCTTCGGGCAGGGACTACCTGGGGCGTGACACTAGTCATTCATCATGGGGAGCTCTAGTGTTGTTCGTTAAGAAGAAAGACGGATCTATGCTGGCGTGCATAGATTTTAGAGCGCTGAGCAAAGTAATAGTTAAGGACAAGTACCCTCTTCCCAGAATAGATGATCTATTTGATCAGCTAAAGGGGGCAATAGTGTTCTCTAAAATAGATCTTCGCTCTGGATACCATCAGTTGAAAGTGAAAGGAAGTGATACACCCAGAACAGCTTCCAGGATCAGATGTGGACACTACGAAATTGTAGTCATGTCATTTGGTGTGACTAATGCACCTGCGGTCTCCAGGGACTTTATAACAGGTCTTTCAAGGACCACTAATGGGTATGATGTGATAGGGGTGATAGTAGACAGAGAAGTTAAGAGACCAAGGAACAAAGGAGTACCACTAGTGAAGGTCATTTGGCATCAGAAGTGCGAGGAAACTACTTGGGAGCGTAAGGCCAGTATGAGACAGAGATATCCGGAGTTATTCTAAGTTCGAGAACGAACTTTTTATAAGGTGTGGAGAATTGTAACAACCCAAATTTTCTCATTCTGAGTCCTAATAGTAATTAAAAATATTTAGAAATACTTTAGAAATATTCTAGAGATTTTTAGGAATTTTTAGAGTATTTTTATGTAATTTTTGGAGGTCGTTTGGTATTTTTACCAAAAGAAGAAAGTTACAAAAAAATAAAGAGGTTCGGCCGAGGTTCGAACCCACGACCTCCGACCCGGTCCAAGACTTAAGCAAACCGCGATAGCCAAGTGTTCAACAGGTGTTTCGTGAACAAATCAATAACAAATAGGTCTTACGCCATAACAGAATCGGAAAAATACCGAAGTTATAAGAGGGATAAGTGTTGTTGTTTCTGTGACCTAAACCTAAACTTTCCACATCTCCCTCACTCACGAACGGCGATGGTGACTCGGCTTAGGCGGAAGCGAAGAACCAAGCCCTAGCTTCGTCTCCGGCGGTCGGCAAAGGGGTAGTCTCGTGAGATCTCCACACGGTTGTGATCCTCTCATTGAGGGGAAACCGTGAGCATGAAGAAGAGGGTGAAGCTTGCAATCTCCGAAACCCTAGAAGCCCTAGCTGCCTTTTTCTCGGTTGTGAGTCCAAGAAGCAAGGTAAGTGCTCTCACCCGCAGTAAGAGTAGTTCCTTCGATTGGTTTTCAATTGGTTTGGTTTCCGGATAGAAATGGGTAGGCAAGTTCTGAGTTCTTGTCGTGATGGTTCATAAGCTAGGGATAGATTCAAGTTTCCATTGAAGCAGGGACGTATTTCTGTATTTCTATTTTGATGTGTGAACTACAAGTGATGTTCAGTTTTGTTTGTGAATGTTTATGGTATTCTGTGAACAGATCATGGATCAGTTACAAGGTTATAACTATTTCTTGATGATGTTTTTGAGGTTTAGATGAACTTGTTAAATTGTTTTCAGTATTTTGCTTCCAATTGTCCATATGGAATAGAGTTTGTAAAGGAGTTTTATTAACTTGATGATGAAACAGAAAGTTTAGAAAGCAGTTGTTGATACTAGATGAGTGGGGAAACTGAAATAATTGAAATCAATTTGGAAGTTTTAATGTAGTTTAGATCTCCTTGTAGTGCAGTATAGATCTCCTTGTAGTGCAGAATTTTAGTGTAGTTTTTTTAAGTAACTCGTTCTTTAGCATTAGTGCAGATTTCTGTTAAGCTTTAGTGCAGATTTCTGTTAAGCTTTAGTGCAGATTTTGTTAAGCATTAGTGCAGATTTCTGTTAAGCATTAGTACAGATTCCTGCTAAGCATTAGTGCAGATTTTTTAATATGCATTGCAGATCTTTAATATGCATTGCAGTGCAGATTTCTCATTAATCATTTCAGTTCCAGATTTTGAGTTCCCTATCAGTATTTTGAGTTTTATAAGAAAGATAAAGGAAAGGAAGAAAAAGGCCAAGGCCTTAAGTAGATCCCAAAGTCAAGACTTTAGGGATTTTGGCACACAAGGTGCTTGTTAAAATGCCAAGGCATTTAAAGAAGAAGTAATTAAGATATTTTACTTTGAAAGGCTAGTACTCGACTTCCGAGGTTGTCGTTAAACAAATCCAGGTGACCAATTCTGAGGTCTTGGCCCTGGTAAGACCGAGGTCTTTACCCTCGTAGGACTGTGGCTCGCTACCTCAATTTCTATTAGGGAGCGTGCAATGGTACTACGCCTGGGCCCAAGAAGAGATTAATTATTATTTTGAAGTATAAAAGTATAAGTTTTTGAACAAAAGTAATAAGTTTCACATAAGTTTAAAGATCAGCAAGTTTAGTTTCCTTTTATGCTTGCATGTCATTTAGAATTTTCTTGTTGTTATTTGCTATTAGATGTGCAACTTTACATGTTTAACATTTTAGTATGTTCACATGCATATTCGAGTTTTGTGAGTTAGATAACGCTTACTAAGTAATTTTTCTTATAGTTGCATTTCCTCTTACTGCAGATAAAGGAAAGGAAAAACTATAGCGAAGGAAGGCGACAAGGAGTTGCGGATGGATGTGTGATGTTTGGACTATAGAAGCCTTGAGATTTAGTTAAAGATTTTATTAAGATATTTTGTATTTAGACTATTGGGATTGTTTATTCATGTAGATGATTTAATTCATAAAATGACTTTATGTATTTAGAATTTTCTCATTAGAATTGCTATGCATATTAGTTTCACTATTGAGTTGTGTTAATGTTGCATGCATGTTCAAATTAATACATATATTTCAGCATGTTTAGATTGATGTATAGTTTTAGTTGTATATATATGCTGGAGTAGAATGTAGAGATAAGTTATTCATGTTTCCGCTGTCACTAATTGCATGTTTAGAGAGTTTTATGTATTGATAATTACATGTGAGCAACATAGTTAAGATAAGTTAGTAGCTTAGTAGCGCTCCACCCTCGCAGACTAGTAGTGAGGAGGGTGGGATGTTACAACAAACTTATGCAATGCAAGCAATTCTAGGATTTCACATAGCTCTAATATAAAGCAATTTAATGACAACGGTCAATACCAGAATTCCAAAATTCTAATTTAGATTTATTCATATAAATCTACATAAAATACAAGCAATATAACCAACTTATAGTCTCATAATTTAACTTATGAAATACAAACTTATGCAATACAAGTAATTCTATGATTTCGCATAGGTCTAATAAAAAGCAATTCCAGGACAACACTTATTTCCAGAATTCCAGAATTAGATTTATTCATATAAATCTACATAAAATACAACCAATGTAACCAACTTATAGTCTCAGAATGTAATTTATGCAATACAAACTAATACAATACAAACTAATGCAATACAAGAAATTTAACCAACTTAGAGTTGTCTTGGTAACTTCCATTGGAAAACTTATGCACATAGATTTAAATTCGCAGAATAAGTTTACTCTGCTTGTGCCTGTCTATTAGATCAATAAATGTCATTGACCTTGCTATTGAGTTTCTAAATAATCAGTCAAAAATATTCTTAAAAGATACTCGTGGCAATAAGAAATTAACTAAACCAGCGGAAAATGCATCTAAACATTGATTTAGGATGCGGACTTGTTGAGTTATAGGTAGGATTGACAAAATGACAAGAACTTGTCTAGGTAAATGTTGAAAACAGACAAGGAATTTGATATATGCTTTGTTCCTAGAAAAATGTCTTTATATACAAAACATGCTCATAATTCCAGTCAACATGCTATAAACTATTAGAGTGTATACTAAAAGCCTAGCTTTTGTAAACATTTATTTTTGAAATAAAGAATCACATTGGTCAAAACTATCAACATTTATGATAAGTGTAGTTGTTCAATTAATTTATATTCTAGATAACATGGTGTGAGGTGTCACACACAGAAAATCATGTTATCAGTTCCTTATAAATTATAAACAGTTACTCACGACTAAGATAGAAAGGAACAAACCGTTGGAATAGTCATAGTGTAATTAGGTATTAGTTTATCTTGACTAATAAATTACACTAGTACACTCTTAGTGTATTGAGTAGGACCATTTAAGGTAAATTCTTTTTATACTGACTTAATAAAAGAACAAGACCTTAGTTATTATGGAAGTGTGTGCTCTTAATCCTAATATAATAACAAGCGCATATATTTAGTATTTATTTCTTTGACTTATCAAAGGGTGAGATTTAGCTCGATAAATCAATAGGCCCTATAAGTTGAGAAATGATATTACTTATAGTGTGTGTTGTTAATTACAGAAGGAAACTGTGTCCTAGTTATCTAGGTTGAGAATGTCCCCAAGAGGAGCTCATAAGGATTGTTATGTTAAACCCTGTAGGTGGACTTAGTCCGACATGACAATGAGGTTGAGTGGTACTACTCTTGGACTAAGATATTAATTAAAGCGAGTTGTCAGTAACTCAATTAAATTAATGGACATTCGATATCTTAAACACAAGGAGACTAACACACTCATGATAAGTAGAAGCTCATAATGTAATTTGGGATTGGTGCGGTAGTGCAATAATAACTCTATAATGGAATGAGTTATTATTGATGAACTTGAGTTGTGTGTTCGGGGCGAATACGGGATACTTGAGCTCGTCGGAAGGCCAAAACCAATTTCTCCTCTAGGTCCCTATCGTAGCCTCATTAATGCCTCATATCCACTCATGAAAAGTCCATCTTGGTGTCCAAGAGGGGGTCGGCCCATGGCTTGGTGACCAAGCCATAGGGGTCGGCCACTTCCTTCTCAAAGGGGTCGGCCCTATGCTTGGTGCCCAAGCATGTAGGGGTCGGACACCATAATTCAAAATATGAGGGTTGTTTTGAATTTTTAAAATCTTCTCTTTGTAGGTATATACAAGTTTTAAAAGAAAGATTTTAAAATTATAAAACTTTCCTTATTTGAATTAGGCCACATGGTTTAAAAGAAAGTTTTAAAAGTTTTAAAATTTTCCTTTTTTAACCATCCTCATGGTTTTTAAAAGAGAGTTTTAAATTTGAAACTTTCCTTTTTTATAACCATGTTAAAAAAGGAAATTTTAGAAGAGAAGTTTTAAATTTTAAAACTTGGTTTTAATTTTTTTAAAACTTTTCTTTTTTAACATGCACATTAGGAAATTAAAAGAGAGTTTGTAAAATTTTATAAGAGCTTTCCTTCTTTGCTTATAAAATTTTTACAAAGTTATTTTTCCTTCTTTTAAGGGCCGGCCACCCTTGCTTGGTGCACAAGCAAGGGGCTGGCCAATCATTCAATCAATTAAAAGAGAAAAAGGAAAAATAAAAAGGGAAAAGGAAAAACAAGAGGAAGATTTTAATTTTTGTAAAAATCTTTCCTTATTTGCCTTGGACAAGTATTATAAAAGAAGGGGAGGAGAGGCCTCATGATAAATCAATCCTTATTCTCTTGTTGGAGCTCCCTCTTGTGGCTGGCCCTCTTCTCTTTTCCTTTCCCCTTGCTCTCTTTTGTTCCTTGGTGGTGGTGGTGGCCAAATTCTAGAAAAGGAGGAGGAGCTTTTGGGTGGTGTTCATCTTGGAGGATCGTCGCTCACACGACGTCCAAGAGGAGGCGAGGAATACGATAGAAGATCTCGAGGTTATTAGCATACAAAGAAGAGGTATAACTAGTAATTATTTTCTGCATCATGCTAGTTCTTCTTTGTATGAATTCCAAACACAAGAGGCATATGATTCTAGAGTTTCGGATTTGTTTCAAAGTTGTGTTTCTTTTCTTTTGTTTTTTAGATTTGTGATTCGATTGTTCTTTTCGGTTAATCCTAATGTTATTTTAGGAAATTAAATATTAAATTTCTATTAAAGGCTTTATCGAGGCAGTGGTGGATGATCTCATATCCAAGAAGGCTTAGTGCCTCGCCATGTTTGACCTGAGAGCCGATTTTAGAAATAAATACTTAATCAACTTTATAACATAGGTGGATTTGGATCAATAGTGTTAAGTTTCGCTTGCAATCCAAATCTAAAGCATTGAGAACAGATAAGTTAAATTTGGAATCAATAATGTTAAGTTCCGTTTGCGATTCCTAATTTAATTTCTAAATAACACAATTGGTTGTTTAGGAAAGGTTCGACACTTGTACAAAATTTTTGTACAGTGGAACCGGTATGATCTTCCTAGGACCAACCAACAATTGGTATCAGAGCTAGGGTTTGCCTCTGTGTGTTTAGAATTCAGTTAGATTATGCACATGTTATACATAATTTAGGCAGGATAATAGTAGAATGTGCTAACTTTGTGATTGTAGGCTCCAACTATTATGGCATATAGATATTGTGTGTGATTGAACCCTTAGACATGTCAAGGGCATTTTTATTGTGTGTGCATGATTGTAATATTAAATACAACAGGAGCTGTATTAGTTATTAGGATTTTACATTTTTGTTTCGATCTAGATTACATGTTCATTCCTTTATGGAATATAGGATCGATATATGTAAAAAAAAAAAAAATTTCGTGAATCATATCCTTGCGAGGCATGGTGCTATTGGAGGACCAGAGGTGCAGTGGAAAAAGGAAGCTCGATGGACCTGACGACAGGATCCCTAGGGATGGAAGCACGTGAAGGACAGTGATGGAAGAAGCCATAATAGTTGGAAAATTAATTTCCATATTTATTGATTTTATTTACTGTGATGTGTGTTTGCATGTGATGTATGTTAGCATAGGTTAAAATTCCTCACCTTAAAAAACTAAGTGGGAGAGGGATTTTTAAATAAATTCCACGGTCTCCATTGCTGGTTTGTAAGTGATGCAACAAGCCTGCGTGTTGGCTCTGAGTGCCTCCCTCCACAACGGATGGGTTTGTTGCGGATCACTAGATCAAACTTCCTTTATGGATGGTTATAGGAAATTATTTAGGAGCGTGTGATCTTCTTCAACTGAAGGGGCACAATCCTATTTAATGGACTAAGTATCAAGTAATGGTATACACTTAGACGCATTCAATAGTATCCTCCCCAACGGAGTCACTGCTATTATTTTGTGTAACCAAAGGAAACTAACTATTAATTTTATTTGTCATAAAGTTAGAATGACAAGATAATAGAATTAATGGGTAAGACCCTCCTCTTACAAATGTTGAATTTGTATACGTCCACACTAACGTGACATGCAAACTTCACGGTGTTTTGAGGTGTTGGTAAATTTAAATAGTATTGTTTAATGAATCAATATTGTTTTAAATTTAGAGTCTTGACCAAAGTTTATTTTGTGATTCTTAGGATGAATTTCAACCCACTGGCCATTATACTGAAAGAGAACAAACTTACTGGTCCCAACTATATAGATTGGAAAAGAAACCTGGACTTTGTCCTAACTGCTGAGGGCTATAAGTTTGTATTGTCAGAGGAGTGCCCTAATATGCCTAATGGTGAATCTACCCAAGAGGAGATTGAGAATCATAGGAAATGGGTAAAGGCAGATGAGATGACGTGGTGTTACATTTTGGCTTCAATGTCAAATGTGTTGCAACATCAGTATCAGGATTTACCAACAACTTATGATATAATGAACAATCTCAAGGATCTCTTTGGTCACCAGGATTGGCCCGCTAGGCAAGAAGCAATGAGAAAGTTAATGATAGCCACCATGACAGAGGGTCTCCCGTCAGGGACCATATCCTAAAGATGATGGCTTATTTGAACGAAATACAAATCCTTGGAGGAGAAATTGATGGGGAAACCCAGATCGATATGATTCTTCAAACGCTACCCAGAAGTTTTGAGCATTTCCGCCTAAACTATAATATGAATAAAAGGATGTATTCATTGGCGGAACTACTAACAGAACTTCAAGCAACAGAAGGGTTATTTCGTCATAATTCTCAGATTCACTATGCTGAATATGGTTCTACTTCTAAGTCGAAAGGCAAGAAGAAGAAGAAACAGGCTGCATCAGCAAAGAAGGTGAATAAACCTCAAGGTACAGGACCAAAAGCTGGAATGAAGAAGCCGAAGGGCAAGTGCTTCATCTGCAAGCAATTAGGACATTGGAAGGCAGACTGCCCTCGTAGGAAAGAGAACAATAAAGGTATATCTCATACTCTAGTAATTGAAACATGTTTAGCGGTGTTATCTACTAGCACCTGGTGTGTAGATACAAGAGCCACTGATCATGTCTGCAACTCATTGCAGGGGTTCCAAGAAACCCGACAACTATTTGAAGGAGAGATAGCCGTCTACATGGGCAATGCTACTAAGGTGGCGGCTGTTGCAGTGGGAGACGTCTACTTATCTTTTGATAGGAATAGAAGTTTGGTTTTAAGAAATTGTCTTTATGTACCCAATTTTAGAAAGAATTTAATTTTAGTTTCTAAACTGTATTTGGATGGATATTCTGTTTCTTTCAATAACAATGTAGTTATAAAAATAAATAGGGTTATTATCTGTTCTGGTACATTGGTTGGAAATTTATATACATTAAATCCAATTTCTCCTACAAAGCAACAAATGGAAATTAATAACACATCTTCTAACTCTAATAAGATAAAAGAACCTTCAGAAATGAACCAAACATATCTTTGGCATCTAAGGCTTGGTCATATTAACTTAAGTAGGATTCAAAGGCTTGTAGCCGATGGACTCTTAGGTTCATTAGGGTTGGAAAACTTTTCAACCTGTGAATCTTGCTTGGAATGTAAAATGACCAAGAGACCTTTTAAGGCCAAGGGGTATAGAGCCAAAAATGTGTTAGAACCGGTTCATTCTGATTTGTGTGGTCCTATGCCTATCTAGGCAAGAGGTGGTTATGAATATTTCGTCTCCTTTATAGATGACTTTTCAAGATACAGGTACATTTACTTAATGCGCCACAAGTCTGAATATTTTGATAAGTTCAAAAAATATAGGGTTGATGTGGAGAAACATCTTGGTAAAAGTATCAAGATGTACACTACGGTCTGACCGTGGTGGCGAATACCTCTTTGGAGAGTTTAGGAATTACTTATCAGAAGTCGGGATCCAATCTCAATTATCTGCACCTGGTACACCCCAACAGAATGGTGTGGTAGAACAAAGGAATATGACTCTTATGGAAATGGTTAGGTCGATGATGAGTTATTCAGAATTACCAAATTCATTTTGGGGATATGCTCTAGAAACAACAATGTACATTCTGAATATGGTACCTTCTAAAACAGTTCCTTCTACTCCCATGGAATTGTGGAATGGGCGTAAGCCTAGTCTGAATCATATCCGGATATGGGGTAGTCCAGCCCATGTGCTGAAGGGAGATACTGACAAGTTGGAACCACGTACAGAAGTTTGTTTGTTTGTGGGATATCCTAATGGAACGAAAGGTGGTTTGTTTTATAATCCTAAAAATCAGAAGATCATTATTAGCACAAATGCTCGATTTTTAGAGGAAGATTATGTAATGAACCATAAGCCCATGATTGAAATTATTCTAGAAGAAATAAGAGAGGACACGTCTACTTTAGTACCAACAGTACAAGATGAAGTACCACAAGAGACTACAACACGTGTCATAGATAATGCACAGTTACAGACAGTGACTCGTCGTAGTGGGAGGGTTGTAAGGCAACCTGAGAGATTCATATTTTTGGGAGAATCTTCAGATTTGATCTCGGGTAAACATGAACCTGATCCCCGGACATATGACGAAGCACTCCAAGATAAAGATGCAGTATCTTGGCAAAAGGCAATGAATCCTGAAATAGAATCTATATATTCTAATAAGGTCTGGGAGCTTGTAGAACCACCAAATGGTGTAAAAGCCATTAGATGCAAGTGGATCTACAAAAGGAAAAGAGGAGCAGACGGGAATGTAGAAACCTTCAAAGCAAGGCTTGTTGCGAAAGGGTACACTCAGAAAGAGGGAATCGATTATGAGGAGACTTTTTCACCGGTAGTCATGCTTAAGTCTATCCGGATACTCTTATCCATTGCTGCTCATATGGATTATGAGGTTTGGCAAATGGATGTCAAGACAGCTTTCCTTAACAGAAGTCTTGAAGAGAACATCCATATAAAGCAACTAGAGGGGTTCATTGAAAAAGGCAAAGAGCATCTAGTGTGCAAACTCAATCGGTCCATTTATGGATTGAAGCAAGCTTCAAGATCTTGGAACATCTGGTTTAAGGAAGTAATCCAGTCATATGGATTTATTCAGTGTCCGGATGAGTCTTGTGTATACAAGAAGTGTAACGGAAACATGGTGGTATTTCTTATACTATACGTAGATGATATTTTGTTAATTGGCAACAATGTCATAGTATTATCAGATGTAAGGGTATGGTTGCCCAAACAATTCGATATGAAGGACTTAGGAGAATGTGCACACATTCTTGGGATCAATGTCATAAGGGATTGCAAGAAAAGGATGTTATGTCTATCTCAAGCTTCATATATAGATACAATCCTTGCTCATTTTAGCATGCAAAACTCTAAGAAAGGTTTCTTACCTTTTAGGCATGGAGTAGCTTTATCTAAAGAGATGTCTCCGAAGACATCAAAGGAGATAGAGGGAATGAAGGTAGTTCCTTATGCTTCGGCTGTGGGAAGCCTAATGTATGCAATGCTGTGTACGAGACCGGATATCTGTTTTGCTGTGGACATGGTCAGCAGATATCAAAGTAACCCATGACAAGGACATTGAACTGCGGTAAAGCATATATTAAAGTACCTGAGAAGGACTAGAGATTATATGCTAGTTTACCAAGCATATGATTTGCTCCCTGTGGGTTACACGGATTCAGATTTCCAATCAGATAGGGATAATAGTAAGTCTACGACAGGCTATGTGTTTACTTTAGGAGGTGTAGCCATTGCATGGAGGAGTGTTAAGCAGAAATACGTTTCAGACTCAACCATAGAAGTTGAGTATGTGGCATCCAAAGAAGTTGTATGGCTTAGGAACTTCCTAATGGACTTAGATGTGATTCCTAGTTTGCAAAAAATCATCACAATTTATTGTGATAATAGCGGTACAGTTGCAAACTCGAAGGAACCACGAGCCCATAAGGCGAGTAAACATATAGAGTACAAGTACCACCTGAAACGAGACATCGTGAAGAGAGGAGAAGTTGTCGTCGCCAAGATTGCATCAGCAGATAACCTGGCAGATCCTTTCACAAAGGCCCTTCCAGCGAAAGCTTTTGATCGGCATGTGGAGGGGATGGGAATTAGATGTATGGCAGCAGATATGGCAACTTAGTCTTTTAGTATAAGTGGGAGATTGTTAGAGTGTATACTAAAAGCCTAGCTTTTGTAAACATTTATTTTTGAAATAAAGAATCACATTGGTAAAAAATATCTACATTTATGTTAAATGTAGTTGTTCTAATTTATATTGTAGATAACATGGTGTGTGGTATCACACACAGAAGATCATGTTATCAGTTCCTTATAAATTATAAACAGTTACTCACGACTAAGATGGAAAGGAACAAACCGTTGGAATAGTCATAGTGTAATTAGGTATTAGTTTATCTTGACTAATAAATTACATTAGTACACTCTTAGTGTATTGAGTAGGACCATTTAAGGTAAGTTCTCTTTATACTGACATAATAAAAGAGCAAGACCTTAGTTATTATAGAAGTGTGTGCTCTTAATCCTAATATAATAACAAGCACATATATTTAGTATTTATTTCTTTGACTTATCAAAGGGTGAGATTTAGCTCGATAAATCAATAGGCCCGATAAGTTGGGAAATGATATTACTTATAGTGTGTGTTGTTGATTATAGAAGGAAACTGTGTCCTAGTTATCTAGGTTGAGAATATCCCCAAGAGGAGCTCATAAGGATTGTCATGTTAAACCCTGCAGGTGGACTTTGTCCGATATGACAATGAGGTTGAGTGGTACTACTCTTGGACTAAGATATTAATTAAAGCGAGTTGTCAGTAACTCAATTAAATTAATGGACATTCGATATCTTAAACACAGGGAGACTAACACACTCATGATAAGTAGGAGCCCATAATGTAATTTGGGATTGGTGCGGTAGTGCAATAATAACTCTCTAATGGAATGAGTTATTATTGATGAACTTGAGTTGTGTGTTCGGGGCGAACATAGGATACTTGAGCTCGTCGGAAGGCCAAAATCAATTTCTCCTCTAGGTCCCTATCATAGCCTCATTAATGCCTCATATCCACTCATGAAAATCCCATCTTGGTGTCCATGAGAGGGTCGGTCCATGGCTTGGTGACCAAGCCATAGGGGCCAGCCACTTCCTTCTCAAAGGGGTCGGCCCTATGCTTGGTGCCCAAGCAAGTAGGGGCCGGCCACCATAATTCAAAATATGAGGGTTGTTTTGAATTTTTAAAATCTTCTCTTTGTAGATATCTACAAGTTTTAAAAGAGAGATTTTAAAATTATAAAACTTTCCTTATTTGAATTAGGTCACATGGTTTAAAAGAAAGTTTTAAAAGTTTTAAAACTTTCCTTTTTTAACCATCCTCATGGTTTTTAAAAGATAGTTTTAAATTTGAAACTTTCCTTTTTTGTAACCATGTTAAAAAAGAAAATTTTAGAAGAGAAGTTTTAAATTTTAAAACTTGGTTTTAACTTTTTTAAAACTTTCCTTTTTTAACATCCACATTAGGAAATTAAAAGAGAGCTTGTAAAATTTTATAAGAGCTTTCCTTCTTTACTTATAAAATTTTTACAAAGTTATTTTTCCTTCTTTTAAGGGTCGGCCCTTGCTTGGTGCCCAAGCTAGGGGTCGGCCAATCATTCAATCAATTAAAAGAGAAAAAGGAAAAATAAAAAGGGAAAAGGAAAAACAAGAGAAAGATTTTAATTTTGTAAAAATCTTTCCTTATTTGCCTTTGGCAAGTATTATAAAAGAAGGGGAGGAGAGACCTCATGATAAAATCAATTCTTATTCTCTTGTTGGAGCTCCCTCTTGTAGTCGGCCCTCTTCTCTTTTCCTTTCCCCTTGCTCTCTTTTGTTCCTTGGTGGTGGTGGTGGCCGAATTCTAGAAAAGGAGGAGGAGCTTTTAGGTGGTATTCATCTTGGAGGATCATCGCCCACACGACGTCCAAGAGGAGGCTAGGAATATGGTAGAAGATCTCGAGGTTATTAGCATACAAAGAAGAGGTATAACTAGTAATTATTTTCCGCATCATGCAGTTCTTCTTTGTATGAATTCCAAACACAAAAGGCATATGATTCTAGAGTTTCGGATTTGTTTCGAAGTTGTGTTTATTTTGTTTTGTTTTTCAGATTTGAGATTCGATTGTTCTTTTCGATTAAACTTAATGTTATATTAGGAAATTAAATATTGAATTTCTATTAAAGGCTTTGTCGAGGCAGTGGTGGATGATCTCATACCCAAGAAGGCCTACTTCCTCGCCATGTTTAACCTGGGAGCCAATTTTAAAAATAAATATTTAATCAACTTTATAACACAGGTGGATTTGGATCAATAGTGTTAAGTTCTACTTGCGATCCAAATCTAAACCATTGAAAACAGATAAGTTAAATTTGGAATCAATAATGTTAAGTTCTGTTTGCGATTCCTAATTTAATTTCTAAAGAACACAATAGGTTATTTAGGAAAGGTTCAACACTTGTATAAAATTTTTATACAATGAAACTGGTAGATCTTCCTAGGACCAACCAACATAAACTCCATCTACTAACTCAGCCGAATTTAATCACTAAACGACGAGTTTATTTCCCGGAGGCAAAGTTTAATAGACAAAACAAAAACAAAATTATAAGGACACCACGACAATACCTATAACTAAATTTACAAAATGTTTAATCAGCAAGATAACACATGGATGTATATTAGGTATTGATATATCAAAGCAAAAGATGATAACAAAGAGAGGCAATAATATTAAGTATCCACAATTAAATACATATATACCGATGGATATCTTTTACGGAACAGCCGATGAGGGTATAAGTTCTGCCTTCTTCTATTCTTTTGTTCATCACTTACTCTCTAGTTAAAAATTAAAATCAATTAAGTTCATTATCAACATTCAAGATATATATTCTCTGTGTTGTAGAGAAAAAATAGCAATCTATGGAAGGTTCAAGGAAACAAACAATTAGAGAACCCAACTATTAGAATTACACAAGGAAACAAGTAATGTTATCTGTTAGAAGTATTGTTATAACAATTATCTCTTAAATTACGAAACAAAGCAAATGGAAGAGAGACAACTAACTGAGCAAATGGAAGCAAATGGAAGAATTGATTTCCTATGCTCTGGATGTCGATACAACAACCTACAAAGAAAGAAAAACAAGCATCATCAAGAACAATATATCGAAAAAACCCTTAAAATATTCTATGAGAACATTTTCTATGCATCTTTATGAAGGTCTTAACCAAAAGACAGTTTGATCAAATCAGTATCACTGAATTATCGAATCTGCTGTTGGTGCGGGAAGCATCCGACAATCGAACCTGAGTTTTGATAATGGCAAAGGGTTCAAAGTTAAGGGGTGTTGTGATCTAACAAGTCTGTTAAGCGTTTCAGGAAAAGACCTAACTGTTGTTAGGCAAGGTAAAAACCCTAGGGGGTGGTAACCCTAGGTCATAGGGGGTGGTAACCCTATGCGGAAAGTCTTGGTGGGTCGAGTGCTTCAGGCAAAAGTCCTAGGGGGGTAACCCTAGGTGGAAAGTCCTGGTGTCGCGAACCAGGTGAAAGACTGGACCAGCCGGGAAGCGGAAGTCCAGCAGAAAGTTCGGAAGCATCGATCACCGAGCAAAAGTCCAGTCGATCTGGAGGATCGCACTGGCAACAGGTAAATCTCCTTAGTGGAGTAGGTGAGGACGCGTTCCCCGTAGAGGGAACAGTAGGAGTCGGGTCGACCTAGGGTTTCCGGTTGAAAATCTGAAGTCAGACTCGGACAGTTCGTTGACGTCCGAAGTCAGACTCGGATAGTCCGTTGACTGTCATTCACTCATATTATTATATTTTATGTGCTAACTTTATGATGCAGGGTATATTTGGGATTAATGTATCTTGCAGGGACCAAAGTGCAATGAATAGCCTCGGATGAACAGTACCAAGGCGCCTCCATGGAGCTTGGAGGCACCTCGGGTGCGAGCCGAAGCTAGCTGTCTAGAATGGTTGGAGGCACCTTGAAGGAAGCTCAAGGTGCCTTGGACTGGAGGATGAAGGCGCCTTGAGGAAGCATGAAGGTGCCTTGAACCTGATAAGGTTCGACCAGTTCAGCCCTATCTCAGCGTATGACTCGGCCAGCATGGAGGCGCCTTGGATGGCTTTCAAGGTGTCTTGAACACCCTTTATAAGAGGGTTTCGACCAGCAGCTCGAGACAACTTATTCTAAGTGATCCTCTTGTTGCGTGCTGCTAAATCAACGACCCGGGAGTGCTGTGACTTGACACCAACGACCCGGAGCTTCACTTTTTCCATTCATTGTTGTCAGTATAAGATTTCTGGTTTAAATTAAGCTGTAAATTGTTATACTTTTAAACCTTATCGAGCTTATAGTTGTTGCCCACGGAAAGCGATCAAGGATCGCGGGCCTTCGAGTAGGAGTCGATCTAGGCTCCGAACGAAGTAAATCCTCTTGTTTTTTCTGTTTGTTTTTCTTTATTCCGTTGCGTGTTTTAACTCCGATAGTTTTAGGAATCGAACGAAATATCCACGAGCGATATTCACCCCCCCCCCCTCTAGCGCGTCTCGATCCAACAATTGGTATCAGAGCGTGGTCATTTTGAATCAGTGCAACCACCATTCAAAACAATTTTTCGTGGTATTTTCAGATTTTTCGAAGTCAATTAGAATTTTGCTTTATAGTTATATTCTAATTCTTTTCTCAAATCGGATTTTGCTCGAAGTTGGTGCAACACCACTCGTGATCGTTTTCTTTTAAATACTTCCCGCACTACTAATCCAAGACCAAGTCCTGGAATTTTCTTGTCGTTTATTTTCTTCATAGTTGATCTAAAATAGCCCAACAAGAGGGTTATAGCACTATCCGTCCCTCGCTCTTCACCGGAGAGGACTTTGGTTACTGGAAGGGCAGAATGGAGAACTTCCTGAAGATCCAGTTCGAGACGTGGATGATCGTCAAGACTAGTTTGGATCTGCCAACGGATAAAGACGGCAATCCTACACCCTGCGAGGACTGGGAACCTGCATTAATCAAGAAGGAGGAGGCAAATGCCAGAGCAACTTGTACCCTCCAGTGCGGACTAACAAAGGAGGAACTAAACTGCGTCGGTCCATTCTCATGCGCCAAGGAACTATGGGAGAAGCTGATCGAGCTTCACGAAGGGACCTCTGATACCAAGGTAAGTAAAAGAGATCTTTTACTTAATAAATTATATAATCTGAAAATGCAGGAAGGTGAGACGGCAAGTTCACTGCACGCAAGAATTCAAGACATCCTCAATTCCCTCCACAGAATTGGGCAAAAGATAGAGAATCGGGACGTCATAAGGTACGCACTAAATTCATTTCCGAGGAGCAAATTGTGGGCATCAATGGTAGATGCCTACAAAGTCTCCAAGGATTTATCTTCAATAAAATTAGATGAATTATTCTGTGAGTTTGAATTACATGAGCAGACTAATGCACAGCCAACCGAGAAGAGGGTTGCTTTGGTTGCAAGTACCAGTCGAACGCGCGAACCGAGATCACGACGAAGAACTGAACCAGAGTCAGAAGAAGAACCCGACTCAGATGATGAAGATGAAGAACTAACAACCGAGCTCATGAACCTTGTGAAGAGACTCTACAAGAAGAAGAAAGGCTTCAACAAGAAGGACCTAAAAAAGGCAGTCCAATCCAAGGAGGCCCAACCAAGTTCTAAGGTAAAGTTCGAAGTGATCTGCTACGGGTGCAACCAGAAGGGGCACATCAAGGCCAACTGCCCTAATCAAAAGGATGCAAAGAAGCAAAGAAGGAAGAAGGCCTTAAAGGCGACATGGGATGAATCTTCCTTAGAAGACGAGGATGACGAACTCGATAAAACGAGTTTACTTGCGCTGATGGCCCGAGACCAGATCGATGAATCCGAGAGCGAGATCAAGTCGGAGGCTGAGTCCGAGCGAAGCCACGGATCTGTATCCGTTTCCGAAGGGCCCGATCCCTCTGTAAGTATCCCTCGACTCAATAACTTAGTCAATTATTTATTACAAAAATTAGCTAAGTCGAATCTTAGAATTAAGTCACTTCTAAAGGAAGTAGCTGTCTTTAAAGAAGTGACTGACTCCAAATCTTTGACTGAACCATTTCAGACTGGAAACTCAACTCAAGTTCAAAAACTTGAAGAAGAGAACTCTAGTCTGAAAACTCAAGTCAAGGATTTGGAGAAAACACTAGAACGGTTTTCTTTAGGTTCCAAAAATCTTGACCTAATTTTTGGGACACAAAGAGTCGTTTATAATAGAACTGGTCTAGGATTTAAACCAAAAAGGAAATATAAATCCTAATTATCTCTTGTAGAAAGAACAAATAGAAAAACAATCCAAGCATGGGTCTGCAAGTCTAAATTGGTTAATCAAGTTGGACTTGGTCAATATTGGATCCAGAAGGATCAAATACACTACCTCGATAGACCATATCGAGGCTATGATCCAGGCGGAGCAAAAAGAAAAAATAATATTAATAAAACGAAATCAAATTAAAAATTCGAAAGTAAATTAAAATTCAAAATTCAAAATTAAATTAATAATTCAAAATTAAATTAAAATTCAAAATTCAAAATTAAATTAATAATTCGAAATTAAATTAAAATTCAAAATTAAATTAAAATTCAAAATCAAAAATTAAATTAATAATTTGAAATTAAATTAAAATTCAAAATTAAATTAATAATTTGAAATTAAATTAAAATTCAAAAAAATTAAAATTAAATAAAAAATTCGAAATTCTATTCGAAATTAATTCAAATTCAACTTAAATCAAATAAAAAATTAGAAGGAGGATCCAGAATAGCTGGCACCTCCAACTAAACTACCCGACTGGGTAACCGAACTTAATCTACCCGAAATGGGTAAACAAGAGTAGACTACCCGGCAGGGTAATTAAGGTTAGATTAAAAGGAGCTAGGTTTAACTTGACTCACGGTACTGATGAAGTATTGGATGATAGTACGTTGGGGAAGCTTAGTCATCGCATGTCTAGGAAGATATGGCTTCGACCTGGTGCATTTGGCTAAGTGGAACTGACCGAAGCTACCCTTTATGGATCCTAACCAGTTAGACCATGGTTTTGTATTAAGTTCAATGGGTAGGACTATTTGGAAAACCTCGAAGGCATGGTTACTTTAATGATGTCCTTGTGACTCACCATAGCCCAGAAGTTTATCCAGAGAACGTCTACTTGTTGAACCCAAAGCTAAATCTGAATCTAACACAAAGTTAAACTAAACCCTTAAATTGAACCTCAATTCATCTCACAACAATTATAGGATTACCTGATTGAAAATTTAGATCAGGCGAGATGACTAAGGATTTCAAATTAAATAATTCATAAAATTTCAAAATTCTTTTAAACCTTTTAACACTTAATTTCAAAATTATTTGAAATATCTTTAAAAAAAATATATTAAAAACCTAATTTCAAAATTATTAGAAAAATCATTTAAAAATGAATTTAAAAAATATTTTAAAACTTAATTTCAAAATCATTTGAAAAATCTTTTAAAAACCTAATTTCAAAATTATTTGAAAAATCATTTAAAAATAAATTTAAAAAATCTTTTAAAACTTGATTTAAAAATCTTTTTTAAAAAAACTTAATTTCAAAATCATTTTAAAAATCTTTTAAAACTTAATTTTAAAATCATTTTAAAATCTTTTAAAACTTAATTTCAAAATTATTTTAAAAATATTTTAAAAACTTAATTTCAAAATCATTTTAAAAATCTTTTAAAATCATTTGAAAAATCTTTTAAAAACCTAATTTCAAAATTATTTGAAAAATCATTTAAAAATCAGTTTAAAAAATATTTTAAAACTTAATTTCAAAATCATTTTAAAAATCTTTTAAAAAAACTTAATTTCAAAATCATTTTAAAAATCTTTTAAAAACTTAATTTCAAAATTATTACTTAATTTCAAAATTATTTTAAAAATCTTTTAAAACTTAATTTCAAAATTATTTTTAAAATCATTTGAAACTTAATTTCAAAATTATTTTAAAAATCTTTAAAAACTTAATTTCAAAATTATTTGAAAAATCTTTTAAAAATCATTTTAAAAATCTTTTAAAAACTTAATTTCAAAATTATTTTAAAAATCTTTTAAAAACTTAATTTAAAAATTATTTTAAAAATCTTTTAAACATCATTTTAAATCTTTTAAAAAACTTAATCTGAAAAAGTCACTTAAACATTATTTTTTCAAACTAATTAACTTAAAATTATTAACTTCAAAATAAACCTAAAGTCAGATCTTTGTTTCAACAAATACAAATTCAACCTTAATCACTTCACTTTCTGTTCATCAAATAGAGTCCAATTCAAACAATTTATGTGTAGAAACATAAAGAATTAGATCAGTGGATGTTAGATAGTGGATGCTCCAGACACATGACTGGAGATAAACTAAAGTTCACAAAGATCAAACTAAAGAATTTAGGGTTTGTTGCATTCGGCAACGACGGCAAACTTAAGGTAATCGGAAGAGGTAACATCGAACTTAGTTCCGATTTTATTATTCGAAAAGTTCTGTTAGTTGAAAACTTCAATTTTAATCTTCTAAGTATAAGCCAATTATGTGATAGTGGATATTTAGTTACCTTTGACAGATCTAGTTGTTTAGTTAAAAATATTGAAAACCCTGAAATCACACTTAAGGGGCTTAGGAAGAATAATATGTACTCAATTGATCTACCCACCTCCTCATTAAAGTGTTTTCTAACACAAGAAAAGGAAACTAAGTTATGGCACAGAAGATTGGGTCACACTCACACTAGACTCATTTCAAACATGAGTCAAAATGGTCTAGTTAAAGGTTTGCCCAAATTAAAATTTATTGAAAACTCAATCTGTAATGCTTGTCAACAAGGAAAACAAACCAAGTCAACACACAAATCAACTAATCTAGAAAGAACTAACTCTTTACTTGAGCTCCTTCACCTTGATCTATTTGATTCACATGGAGCCAAGTCACTAAGCAAGAACCAGTATTGCTTAGTAATAATTGATGACTACTCCAGGTTCACCTGGGTAAAATTTCTAAAAACAAAAGATGAAACTTTTGAAGAATTTAGTAATTTTTGCAAGTTAACAGAAAATGAAAAAGATACTAAAATTAAGAGAATAAGAAGTGATCATGGGGGGGAATTTGAAAATCATAGATTTACTCAATTCTGTAAAATCAATGGACACCAACATGAATTTTCATGTCCTAGAACCCCCCAACAAAACGGTCTAGTGGAACGTAAAAATAGAACCCTACAAGAAGCCGCTAGAACCATGCTAAATGAATATAACTTAAGTCATCAATTTTGGGCCGAAGCCATAAATACAGCAAATTATATCAAAATAGAATTCTAATTAACAAATATCACAATAAAACTCCTTATGAAATGTATTATAATAAAATTCCCAACCTAAACTACCTAAAAGTTTTTGGATGTAAAGTTCATATTTTAAATACTAAAGATTACTTAGGAAAATTTACACCCAAATCAAATCAAGGAATCTTTTTAGGGTACTCCACAACCAGTAGGGCCTATAGAGTCTATAACCAAAATACCCTAAAAGTTGAAGAAATAACTAATATAATATTTGATGAAGATAATAGTCTACCTAACTTAAATGAAAATGTTGACATTAATCCAAGAATTATTGAAGACGATGAAATTCATCCCAACACTAATAAACCAGAGGAACCAATTTCTGACTCAAATATAAGACCAACTAGAACAAGTACCTCTCACCCACCTGACCAAATTTTGGGTGATCCAAACCTTGGAGTCAGAACTAGATCCTCATATAGGAACCTGAGTCAGATTGTCCTTATTTGAAAATTTGAGCCTAAGACTATAGAAGAAGCCCTACCCGACCCAGACTGGATCATTGCTATGCAGGAAGAGCTAGCACAATTCAAAAGAAACCAAGTCTGGGAACTTGTACCTAAACCCATAGATAAGTCCATAATTGACACTAAATGGGTGTTTAGGAACAAATTGGATGATCAGGGTGAAATAGTTAGAAACAAGGCCAGACTAGTAGCCAAAGGATTCAGTCAGGTTGAAGGTTTAGATTATGATGAAACCTATGCACCAGTAGCTAGACTCGAATCCATTAGGATGTTGCTAGCCTATGCAACACATAAAGGATTTAAATTATACCAAATGGATGTAAAATCTGCGTTCCTAAATGGGTTCATTAAAGAAGAGGTCTATGTAAACCAACCCCCAGGATTTGAGGACTTAGACTACCCTAATCATGTATTTAAATTGAAAAAGGCCTTATATGGACTTAAACAAGCTCCTAGAGCATGGTATGAACTGTTATCCAATTACTTAACAACCAAAGGTTTTAATCAAGGTCACATAGATCCGACCCTATTTGTAAAAACTATAGAAAAAGTCATCTTCATAGCCCAAATCTATGTTGATGATATAATTTTCGGCTCAACTAACTCTAAATTTCTAAAAGAATTCGTTAAATTAATGGAAAATGAGTTTGAAATGAGTATGGTCGAAGAACTAAATTTCTTCTTAGGTTTACAAATTAAACAAATAAAAGATGGAATTTACATTTACCAAACTAAATATGCTAAAGAACTAATTAAAAAATTTGGCATGGAACATTCTAAAATCATAAATACCCCAATGGACACAAACATCAACATTGACTCGGACCCAGAAGGAAAATCAGTAGACCCAAAGTACTATAGAAGTATAATAGGAAACCTACTCTACCTAACTGCAAGTCGACCAGATATAATATTTACAGTTGGTATGTGCGCAAGATACCAATCTTGTGCAAAAGAATTCCATTTAACATATGTTAAAATAATACTTAGATATATAAAAGGCACCCTCAATATAGGACTTTGGTACCCTAGAACTAGCACCTTTGACTTGTTTAGCTATTCTAACTCAGACTATGCCGGGTGCAAATTAGACATAAAAAGTACATGTGGTAGCTGTCAAATCCTAGGTCAGTGCCTAGTAAGTTGGTCAAGCAGAAAGCAACATTGTGTTGCTCTATCCACCACTGAAGCTGAATTGAATACATAGCCCTAGGAGAGTGTGCCTCTCAACTTTTGTGGATGATGCATACCTTAAAAGACTATCAATTAGAATACAAAAATACAAAAATATTAATTGATAATATAAGCTCAATTAATCTAACAAAAAATCCAATTCACCACTCTAGAACTAAACACATAGAGGTAAAGCACCACTTTGTAAGGGATCATATAGCTAAAGTTGAACTTGCACTCAACTATGTTGAGTCCAAATCAAACCTAGCTGACATTTTCACAAAACCCTTACCTGAACTTGAGTTCAGTGCACTTAGAAGATAAATAGGAATGTGCTGGGTAGAATAATGTTAATTTTCAAAATTCATTATCTTATTTGAAAACTCATTCTCTTATTCTTTTTAAAATATAGGAAAAATAATGATTTTAAAATCCCCTTTTCTTAGAATTTTCAAAAAATTGGACTTAGTTTAGGCTCTACCCTAGAAATCCTGTTCCCCTAGATTTAAGCCAGAGCATTTCACAAACACCTAGGCATACCTTGCTTGTGTTTGAAAAACATAGAATGGTGTGAGATGCAAAGGGTACAGCCTGGACTCAAGTATGCTTATTTCTGTGCATCAATATGAGTCTGGGCGTTAAATACTTTATTAACAGTAATCAAGTCAAGTCTTCCAGTCTTAGTCAAATCTAACTGGACTAAATGACTTAACTCGACTAACCAAGTGAAAGCTGCTGCCCTCTAGGCAATCAGCAAGTAGCCAATATTTAGTTTCTCCCTCTTCGTCCTAAAAATTATCAAGTTCTTACTCCTATGTTTTCAACAATAAGTATTGTTTTATTCAAATTAAGCTAAGTATCTTTTTAACTTAAGCTATATTTTCAAAATTCAATGTTTGTAAAAGACTAAGCTAAGTGGTTCATATAGAAACCTTCACACTTTTTTCAAACTTAGCCAACCTTCAAATTTAACTTCTTATAAATTCTTGCTAAGATATTTTTACTTACCTAAAAGTATTAAAAATAATAGTTTTGCAAAATTATTACTCATTACTTTCAAAATATTTTTTTGCTAACTAAAAAGAGACTTCAATTTTCTTTAAGATTTTCAAAATTTAGCTAAGTATATTTCAAAAACAACTAAGTCTCAAAAGTGGCTAAAATCGTCCTTCACAGTCTACTATATATTAGCCTTTTAAATCTTAGGTGAAAATTTTTCCGAAGTCAATCCCGTTTTTCAAAGCTTAATCTATTTTTCAATGAGAAAGACTTAAACCTTACTTTCAAATGACTTATTTTTTTTATATATGGCAAAGGGGGAGAGTAGGAAATTCAAAAAGTAAAAATTCAAAAAGGAAGCCCGGTATTATGGGGGAGAGTCACAAAGTTTAAGTGTTGCTTTTATTAAGGGAGAGAGTAGGAAACTCAAAAGTAAAAACTCAAAAAGGAAGCCCTGCACTAAGGGGGAGCTTCACAAAGTTTAAGTGTTAGCTTAAGTTATGCTTTTATTTGAATTTATATACTTAAGCTTGCTCACTTAAAATCTTTTAATATATTCATGCATTTGTCTTACTTAACTTTGAATTTGGGTTGTCATAATCAAAAAGGGGGAGATTGTTGGTGCGGGAAGCATCCGACGATCGAACCTGAGTTTTGATAATGGCAAAGGGTTCAAAGTTAAGGGGTGTTGTGATCTAACAAGTCTGTTAAGCGTTTCAGGAAAAGACCTAACTATGGTTAGGCAAGGTAAAAACCCTAGGGGGTGGTAACCCTAGGTCATAGGGGGTGGTAACCCTATGCGGAAAGTCTTGGTGGGTCGAGTGATTCAGGCAAAAGTCCTAGGGGGTAACCCAAGGTGGAAAGTCCTGGTGTCGTGAACCAGGTGAAAGACTGGACCAGCCGGGAAGCGGAAGTCCAGCAGAAAGTTCGGAAGCATCGAGCACCGAGCAAAAGTCCAATCGATCTGGAGGATCGCACTGGCAATCGGTAAATCTCCTGAGTGGAGTAGGTGAGGACACGTTCCCTGTAGAGGGAACAGTAGGCGTCGAGTCGACCTAGGATTTCCAGTTGGAAATTCGAAGTCAGACTCGGACAGTCCGTTGACTGTCGTTCACTCATATTATTATGTTTTATGTGCTAACTTTGTGTTGCAGGGTATATTTGTGATTAATTTATCTTGCAGGGACCAAAGTGCAAAGAATAGCCTTAGATGAACAGTACCGAGGCACCTCCATGGAGCTTGGAAGCACCTCGGGTGTGAGCCGAAGCCAGCTGTCCAGAATAGTTGGAGGCACCTTGAAGGAAGCTCAAGGCGCCTTGGACTGGAGGATGAAGGCACCTTGAGGAAGCATGAAGGCGCCTTGAACCTGATAAGGTTCGACCAGTTCAGCCCTATCTCAGCGTATGACTCGGCCAGCATGGAGGCTCCTTGGATGGCTTTCAAGGCGCCTTGAACACCCTTTATAAGAGGGTTTCGACCAGCAGCTCGAGACAACTTATTCTAAGTGATCCTCTTACTGCGTGCTGCTAAATCAACGACCCGGAAGTGCTACAACTTGGCACCGACGACCCGGAGCTTCGCTTTTTCCATTCATTGTTGTCGGTATAAGATTTCTGGTTTAAATTAAGCTGTAAATTGTTATACTTGTAAACCTTATCAAGCTTATAGTTGTTGTCCACGGAAAGCGATCAAGGATCGTGGGCCTTCGAGTAGGAGTCGATCTAGGCTCCGAACGAAGTAAATCCTCTTGTTCTTTCTGTTTGTTTTTCTTTATTCCGCTGCGTGTTTTAACTCCGATAGTTTTACGAATCGAACGAAATAGCCACGAGCGTTATTCACCCCCCCCCCCCCTCTAGCGCGTCTCGATCCAACATCTACAATCTGAGTTATCGATGCTCGCCCGCTATTTCAAGCAACAGAATGCGTAGATCTTCATGCCGAATAGAGCACGAATAGTACTGCAAAACATGTAAATAAAATCAGCTACTAATGCATTGTGTACAATAAGAAGAGGCATTCACCATTTGTTGCAGTCTCGATAACTTGCATAGTGAGGTTAGTATCTAAATTAACTTTCTACCTACTCCTGCCTTGATGATTCTTCTAGGTGATACAACTAAAGGAATGGAACATATCAATTCCTAGAAACTTTTGCCAACAAAATACTAGAAATTGGCTTGTACACTTTTTGTTAACTCTAGAATATTCCAACTCCTAGCCAAAGGTTAACCAAACTGCACACCAGACTAGCTCTAAGTTTAAGTATACCAAATAGCTTCCATGATTAGGAAGCTGATAAGTCCTTCTATCTTGTTGCATATTGACTAATAAAACTCATGTTGGCTCACCTCCCACTCCCAGCACTAAAAAAATGCCTTACAGCTTACTTCTGTAGTGAGTGGGGAGGCAGCCATTCCTGCATTGCTATGTCTTGAGCAAATTGATGACAACTAGCAAATTAGCACTTACCATCTTTCTATACCATGTATCACTTTCAGTGCAATAGTAGTAGTATAAGCACAGTGAGAACTTCGGAGCTTCATGAAGAGACAAGAAGAAAAATCATAAATAAAAATATAACCGAAAATGGCTATTATAAATGGACCTTTTGTAGAGATTCCTTTCATTAAACATCCTGCATCAAATTTCTCTTGGTCAATTGCCACATAGACTGATTTCACCAGATTAGTATCCATTGGCTCTAGAGGATGACTTGCTCCATTAAAAGAACTTCTTCCTCCTTCAAAGGAGTCAACACTCCTGAAGATATCAACCTCAGGGGTTGATTCATTTTGATCAACCAATGTGCCTTGTATTTCATATTCCTTTAGAACAAGTGCATCAGCATTTTGAGATCCGCAAACAACATCCGCACATTGTTCATTCCTTGAGCTACTTGCGTGCACGCTTGAAACCTTATGAAGAGAAGAACTTTGAGTGGATAGCATCTTGAACTCAGGAATCCTATCCATTTGGAGTAAAGTTATATCATCACTTACGTTTGTCTAATCATGTGATTACAAGAACTCTGAATTCTGCTATAGCAAAAGTAGTAGATTACACAGCAAAGTCTCATTTCTTATCGTCCCCCAAACTATAAATCAAGAGTAACTATTAGCTTATTAACTTTGACACTACAGACATGATGAATTCCAGCAGCCGAGCAGTAAATTCTCCACTTTTCTCTCTAGTAACCTAAAATACCAAAAAAAGAAACACTTATTAGAACAATCTGATTAACTGATCTCCATACCCAAATCAAAGCGCTATATCAGCCTTTGCAGCTTGTAGAACTGGATAATAAAATCATAAATAGGAATGTAATTAGGCATTTTTATCTGTGTTCCCTTCCTAATCTTTTTGAAATAACCAGGTAACTGCAAGCATGCCAAAATTAATATTGAAATAATAGTGTATACAAAGCATTCACTATAGGAATGATTTTAGATGATGCACCCATCCTACCTTGATGCTACTTCCTTGCGAACAGTGTAACGTATCTTCTTCTCAAAGTTACGCTCTTTTCGCTTTTCTCGGAACCTCATTAAGGATGCAATTCTATGAGGCATATCTCCACGCTGACACATATCAAAAGCCACTGAACTCATTAATGCATGAAAGCAAATTGGCATGTGGTAATGTTTAAGCAAACCTTAGTTGGGATAGAAGATGATGGAAAAGGATTTGATCCGGCTTGCATCTCACGACCTCCCAGTAACAATAGCACGGCTTGAACCTAAAATATCAGACAAAAGAAGAAAAAACCAGTAAGATTCAAAGTTTAGGACTGCAGTGAGTAAACCGAATTCTAGACGGTGACAAAACCAACCTTTTCGGGAGAAACAGAATCGAAAACATACACTTCGCCCTGGAATGAGAGGGTAAGCTGATTACCGCCTGGCTATACTGTTACTAGAGGCTGAGTATCACCCAGATGACTCGGACCAGACAGTCCATCTGCCTCCATCTCCCCGTTCTCCACTGCTCCTACGCCTTCCTCCTCTATCCCATGGCTGCCGCTGCTACAGTCCGCCTCCTCATATTGCTGCAATGTCGGCGCATCTGCGGAGGCAATCAGCTCCAGTGCCTCCTACTGCGTGACCTCCATCGACATGGGATGTAAACAACACACCGGGATGAACCTGGTGGTCGACCGACATGCTGTGGATGTGGTGGCTAGGAAAGCTCTCGATGACTGCTGGATTAACGACATAACTGTTGGAGTGTATACTGAAAGCCTAAGCTTTTGTAAACATTTGTTTTGAATAAAGAATCACATTTGGTCAAATTATCTACATTTGTTTGTAGTTGTTCATTTAATTTATATTGTAGATAACATAGTATGTGGTGTCACATGCAGAAGATGATGTTATCAGTACCTTATAAATTATAAACAGTAGCTCACGACCAAAATGGAAAGGAACAAACCATTAGAAGGTCGTAGTGTAATTAGGTATTAGTTTATCTTGACTATATAATTACACTAGTACACTCAGAGTGTATTGAGTAGGACCATTTGAGGTCGTTTCTTTTATACTGACTTTATAAAGGAACAAAGACCTCGGTTATTATGGAAGTGTGTGCTCTTAATCCTAATATAATAACAAGCATATATATTTGATATTTATTTCTTTAATTTATCAATGGGTGAGATTTAGTTCGATGAATCAATAAGCCCGATAAGTTGGGAAATGGTATCACTTATAGTATGTGTTGTTGATTATAGAAGGAAACTGTGTCCTAGAGATACTAGGTTGATAATGTCCTCAAGAGGAGCTCATAAGGATTGTCATGTTAAACCCTGCAAGTGGACCTAGTCCGATATGACAATAAGGTTGAGTGGTACTACTCTTGGATTTAGATATTAATTAAATGAGTTATCAGTAACTCACTTAATTAGTGGGCATTCGATATCTTAAACACAGGGAGACTAACACACTCATAATAAGCAGGAACCCAAAAATGTAATTTGGGATTGGTGCGGTAGTTCAATAATAGTTCTCTAGTGGAATGAATTATTATTGATAAAATTAAGTTGTGTGTTCGGGGCGAACACGGGATGCTTAATTTTATCGGGAGACCAAAACCAATTCCTCCTCTCGGTCCCTATCGTAGCCTCTTATTTATAGAGTACTATACCCACCTATACCCACCTTCTATACCCACCAATAGGGGCCGGCCAAGCTAGCTTGGGAACCAAGCTAGGGCCGGCTTAGGTATAAAATTGGGTGGCCGACCCTAGCTTGAACCCAAGCTAGTGGGGGCCGGCTAAATTAAATTAAAAAGGAATTTTAATTTTAATTTTTATTATGTGGAAGAAATAATTTATTAAAGAGAATTTAAATTAAAATATCTCTCTTATAAAAGATCTACAAAAGATTAAAGAAAGAGATTAGATCTCTTTCCTTATTTGTAGATTGGTGAGATATTTTATTTTCTCTCTAAAAATTATTCACATGTTATAAAATTAAAATTATAGAAATTTCCTTTTATCAACCATGAAGAGATTTTTGAAGAGAAATTTTAATTTTAAAATTTCCGGAAACAAATTAGGAAGTTTTAATTGTTGATTGAAACTTGTCCAATTTGATTTCATTGATGTGGCCGGCCATAAGATTTCAATTGGGGAAATTTTATTTTATTTTTCTCAATTAAATCATATCAAGGAAATTGAGGAAATTTTATTGTAATTAAATTTCCTAATTTGCCTACGCCAAGGAATATAAAATAAGGGGTGAGGGTGCCTTCATGAGACACAACCTCTATTATTTTCTCTCCCTCTTTTCCTTGGTGTTGTGGCCGGCCATCATCTTCTTCCTCTCTTCCTCTTGTGGTGGCCGAATACTTCATCCCTCTTGGAGTTCTTGTGGTGGCCGGATACTACTTGGAGAAGAAGAAGAAGAAGGAGAGAAAGCTAGCATCTCTTGGAGCTTGGTTGGTGTTTTGATCTTCTTCCTTGGTGAAGCTTCCTTATTGTTGGCCGAACCTAGCTAGGAGGAGAAGAAGGTGGTTGGTGATTTCTCATCTCGGAAGATCGTTGCCCACACAACGTCCGAGGTTAAAAGAGGAATACGGTAGAAGATCAAGAGGTCTTTCTAAAAGGTATAACTAGTAATTTTTCTTTCCGCATCATACTAGTTATTTATGGAAATAATACCAAATGCAAGAGGCTTACGTTCTAGAATTTTGAATATGTTTTTTGATGTTGTGTTCTTTTGTTTTTTCTTTTCATTGTGATTTGATTGTTCTCTTCGGTTAACCTAAAGTTATTTTAGGAAATTAAATATTAGATTTCTATAAAAGGTTTTGTCTAGTCGGTGGTGGTTGGTCCCATATCCAAGAAGGTCGTGTGCCTCGCCACGTCAGTACTGGGAACCAATTATGGAAATTAATATTTAATGGAATTAATAACTTAAGGTGATTTGGGTCGAACGTGTTAAGTTCCGCAGGAGATCCAAGTCAAAACCTAAAAGAACAAATAGATTAAGTTTTGGATCAAACGTGTTAAGTTCCGCAGGCGATCCAAAATTTAATTTAAAAGAACACATGGTAGCTAGGAAAAGGTTCAGACCTTTGTACAAAATTTTTGTACAGTGGAACCTCTAGGCTTTCCGAGTAGCAACCAACAATTGGTATCAGAGCTAGGGTTTTGCCTCTGTGTATTTGGTATTAGGTTAATTATGCACATGTCATACATAATTTAGGCAGGTTAATAGAAGGATGTGCTAACTTTATGGATGCAGGATCCAACTATTATGGCTTTTAGTTATTATGTGTGTGATTGGACCCTTGGACATGTCAAGGGCATTTATATGTGTGTGCATGATTGTATTAAAATACAGCAGGAGCTGTATTTAGTTTTATTAGGATTTTATTTTTGATCTAGATACATGTACATTCCTTTTATGGAATATAGGATCAAAATGTAAAATTCTATTTATGTCGTGGATCGAATCTTGCAAGGCGTGGAACCTTCTAAGGACCAGAGGCGCAGCGGAACAAGATGCGACAGCTAGACCCGGTAGCGGTGGCCAAATATGGCAGCAGCTTGGGATGACAACACACGGAGGACAACTAGAGATAAAAGCCATAATAGTTGAAAATTAGATTTTCTATTTATTGCTTTTATATTGTGCTGTGTGTGCATGCTAGTTTACAAGTTTAGTAGGCTAGCATAGTTAAAATTCCTCATTTATAAATAACTAAGTGGGAGAGGGATTTTTAAGTAAATCCCATGGTCTCCATTACTGGTTTGTAAGTGATGCAAACAAGCTTGCGCGTTGGCTCTGAGTGCCTTCCTCCATAACGGATGAGCTTGTTTGTGGATCACTAGAACAGACTTCCATTTTTGGATGACTATAGGAAGTTAATTAAGAGCGTGTGATCTTCCCCAACGGAAGGGGCATAATCTTATTAATGGACTTAGTGTCAAGTAATGGTATACACTTAGACACATCTAATAGTATCCTCCCCATCGGAGTCACTGCTATTATTTGTGTGACCAAATGATACCAACTATTAATTTTATTTGTCAAAAAGTTAGGTTGATAAGATAATAAAATTAATGGGTTAAAACCCTCCTTTTATAAATGTTGAATTTGTATACGTCCACACTAACGTGGCATACAAAATTCACGGTGTTATGAGGTGTTGGTTAATTTAAAATAGTATTGTTTGAGGAATCAATATTATTCTAAATTTAGAGTTCTGACCAAAAGTTATTTGTGATTCTTAGGATGACTTTCAACCCACTGTCCATCATACTTCAACAGAATAGACTTACTGGACCTAATTACATAGATTGGAAAAGAAACCTAGACATTGTTCTTACTGCTGAAAGCTATAAATTTGTACTGACTGAGCAGTGCCCTGAAGCACCTACTGGTGAATCTACCCAAGAGGAGATTGAATATCATAGGAAATGGGTAAAAGCAGATGAGATGGCTGTTGGATCGAGACGCACTAGAGGGGGGGTGAATAGCGCTCACGGCTATTTTGATCGTATCGGAATCGTAAAACTATCAAAGTAAATATACGCAGCGGAAATAACGAATGCAATCACAGAGGGACACAAGAAGTTTTACTTCGTTCGGAGCCTAGGTCGACTCCTACTCGAAGGCCCGCGATCCTTGATCGCTATCGGTGGGCAACACTTATAAGTACGAAAAGGAGTACAAGATTTACAATTAGTACAGTAATTAAAAACAAGTATACCGACGACAGAATCGTAATCTCGAAGCTCCTGGTCGTCGTGGACTCGTAGCAGCACTTCAGGGTCGTTGATTGAGCAGCACGCAACACAAGGATCGCTTGGAAGTTGTTATTGTTCAATGTTGCTCGAAGTCCCCTTATAAAGGGCATCCAAGGCGCCTTGAAGGCCTCTGAAGGCGCCTTCAAGGCTCCGAGTCCACCGTGCAGATGAGCGCTGACCAGTTTGCGCTTATCACCTTTGAGGGCGCCTTCAAGGGCCTTCAAGGCGCCTTCCAAGGCGCCTCCAGAGCCAGCTGAGGCGCCTTCAACCCTGTTTCACGGCCAGATCAGCTTTTCTACCCGAGGCGCCTCCAAGCTCCATGGAGGCGCCTCAGACACTGTTCATCCGAGGAATTAGATTGCTCCTTTGCACCTGCAAGATACGTTAGTTCCAAACACAATCCTGCAACACAAAGTTAGCACAAAACACATGATAAATAAAGTATAGACAGTCTCCAGACTGTCCGAGTCTGACTTCGGGTTTCCGACCCTATTCCCTCTACGGGGAACGCGTCCTCACCTACTCCACTCAGGAGATTTTACCTGTTGCCAGTCGATCCTTCAGATCGATTGGACTTTTGCTCAGCACCCGACGCTTCCGGACTTTCTGCTGGGCATCCGCTTCCCGGTCAATCCAGTCTTTCACCTGGTTCGCGACACCAGGACTTTCCACCTAGGGTTACCACCCCTAGGACTTTTGCCTGAAGACATCGACCTACCAAGACTTTTCACATAGGGTTACCACCCCCTATGACCTAGGGTTACCGCCCCCTAGGGTTTTCCCTTTGCCTAACCGCAGCTAGGACTTTCCTGATATCCTCAAGTAGACTTGTTAGACTACCAAATATCTTAACTTTGAATTCTTTGCCATTATCAAAACACGAGTTCGATCGTCGGATGCTTCCCGCACCAACAATGGCGCGGTGTTACATTTTGGCTTCAATGTCAAATGTATTGCAACATCAGCATCAAGATTTACCAACATCCTATGATATTATGAACAATCTCAAGGAACTCTTTGGTCATCAGGATAGGGCTTCTAGGCAAGAAGTCATGAGAAAGATAATGACTGCCACCATGCAAGAGGGTACTCCTGTGAGGGATCATATCCTAAAGATGATGGCTTATCTGAACGAGATACAGATCCTTGGAGGAGAAATTGATGGGGAAACCCAGATCGATATGATCCTCCAAACGCTACCTAGAAGTTTTGAGCAGTTTCGCCTGAACTATAATATGAATAAAAGGATTTATTCATTAGGGGAACTACTGACAGAACTTCAAGCAGCAAAAGGATTATTTCGTCACAATGCTCAAATTTACTATGCTGAAAATGGTTCTACTTCTAAACCGAGAGGAAAGAAGAAGAAGAAACAAGCTGGTTCAGCAAAGAAAGTGAATAAGTCTCAGAGTACGGGATTTAAAGCCGGAGTGAAGAAGCCGAAGGGCAAATGCTTCATCTGCAAGTAGGCAGGACATTGGAAGGCGGACTGTCCTCGTAAGAACCAAAACAAAGGTATATCTCATGCTCTAGTTGTTGAAACATGTTTAGTGGTGTTATCTACCAGCACCTGGTGTGTAGATACGGGAGCCACTGATCATGTCTGCAATTCTCTGCAGGGGTTCCAGGAAACCCGACGACTATCTGAAGGAGAGATTACCGTCTACATGGGCAATGCTACTAAGGTGGCAGCTGTTGCAGTGGGAGACGTCTACTTATCTTTTAGTAGAAATAGAAATTTGATTTTAAGAAATTGTCTTTATGTACCCAATTTTAGAAAGAATTTAATTTCAGTTTCTAAACTGTTTTTAGATGGATATTCAGTTTCCTTTAGTAACGATGTAGTTATTAAAAGAAATAAAGTGATTATCTGTTCTGGTGCATTAGTTGGCAATTTGTATACTTTAAATCCAATTTCTTCCACAAAATAAAACATGGAAATTTATAACTCATCTTATAATTCTAATAAGAGAAAAGAACCTTCGGAAATGAACCAAGCATATCTTTGGCATCTAAGGCTTGGTCATATTAACTTAAGTAGGATTCAGAGGCTTATAGCCGATGGACTTTTGAGTTCATTAGAGTTGGAAAATTTTCCAACTTGTGAATCTTGCTTAGAAGGTAAAATGACCAAGAGGCCGTTCAAGGCAAAGGGGTATAGAGCCAAAGAAGTGTTAGAATTGGTTCATTCTGATTTGTGTGGTATGTCCATCCAAGCAAGAGGTGGTTTTGAATATTTTGTCTCTTTTATAGGCGATTATTCAAGATACGGATACATTTACCTAATGCGCAAGTCAGAGTGCTTTGATAAGTTCAAAGAATACAAGGCTGATGTGGAGAAGCGACTAGGTAAAAGTATCAAGACACTACTTTCGATCGTGGTGGCGAATACCTCTTAGGAGAGTTTAGGAATTACTTATCGGAGGGATTCAATCCCAATTATGCACTGGAACACCCCAGCGAGAATGGTGTAGCGAGCGAAGGAAAAGGACTCTTATGGAGATGGTTAGATCGATGATGAGTTATTGAGATTACAAATTTGTTTTGGGGATATGCTCTGAAAACAGTATATGTTCCGAACTTAGTACCTTCTAAATCAATTTCTTCTACTCCCATAGAATTGCGGAATGGGTGAAAACTCGTCTAAGACATATTCGGTTGGGGTAGTCCAGCACATGTCTTGAAACGAGATCTTGATAAGTTAGAATCCCGTATGAAGTTCGCGTGTTTATAGGATATCCCAAAGGAACGAAGGTGGTTTATTTTATAGTCCTAAAGACGGAAGGTCATTGTTAGCACCAATGCCGATTTTTGAAGACGACTATATAATGGATCACAAGCCCGATGTAAAGTTGTTTTAGAAGAACTTAGAGGACACGTCTACTTGAGTACCAACGATACAAGATGAAGTACCACAAGAGGCGCAACACGTGTCACACATGATACACAATCACAAGCGGTGCCTCGTCGTAGTGGGAGGGTTGTAAGACGACTGAAGATTCATGTTTTGGGAGAGTCTTGGACTTGATCCGGGTAAACATGAACCTGATCCTGAACATATGATGAAGCACTCCAAGATATAGATGCAATCTTGGCAAAAGGCAATGAATTCGAAATAGAGTCTATGTACTCTAATAAGGTGCAGGAACTTGTAGAACCACCGATGGTGTAAAAGCCGTTGGATGCAAGTGGATCTACAAAAGAAAAGAGGGACGGGAAGGTAGAAACCTTCAAAGCTAGGCTTGTTGCGAAAGGTACACTCGGAAAGAGGGAATCGATTATGAGGAGACCTTTTCACGGTGGTCATGCTTAAGTCTATCAGGATACTCTTATCCATTCTTTGCTCATATGGATTATGAGATTTGGCAAATGGATGTCAAACAGATTTTCTTAATGGAAGTCTTGAAGAGAACATCCATATGAAGCAACGGAAGGGTTCATTGAAAAAGGCAAAGAGCATCTAGTGTGCAAGCTCAATCGGTCCATTTATGGACTAAAGCAAGCTTCAAGATCTTGGAACATCCGGTTTAATGAAGTAATCCAGTCATATGGATTTATTCAAAGTCCAGATGAGTCTTGTGTATATAAGAAGTGTAACGGAAACGTGGTGGTATTTCTTGTACTATACGTAGATGATATTTTGTTAATTGGCAACAATGTCAAGGTATTATCAGACGTAAGGGTATGGTTGTCCAAACAATTTGATATGAAGGACTTAGGAGATTGTGCACACATTCTTGGGATCAAAGTTATAAGGGATCGTAAGAAAAGAATGTTGTGTCTGTCCCAAGCTTCATATATAGATACAATCCTTGCTCGTTTTAGCATGTAGGATTCCAAGAAAGGTTTCTTACCTTTTAGACATGGAGTAGCTCTATCTAAAGAGATGTCTCCAAAGACGTCGAAAGAGATAGAGGACATGAAAGCAGTTCCTTATGCTTCGGCTGTAGGAAGCCTAATGTATGCAATGCTATGTACAACACCTGATATCTGTTTTGCCGTGGGCATGATCAGTAGATATCAGAGTAACTCTGGACAAGGACATTGGACTGCGGTAAAGCATATATTAAAGTACCTGAGAAGGACTAGAGATTATATGCTAGTTTACCAAGCAGACGATCTGCTCCCTGTGGGTTACATCCAATCAGATAGGGATAACAGTAAGTCTACATCAGGCTATGTGTTTACTTTAGGAGGTGGAGCCATTTCATGGAGGAGTGTTAAGCAGAAATGTGTTTCGGACTCAACCATGGAAGCTGAGTATGTAGCAGCCTCTGAGGCAGCTAAAGAAGCAGTATGGCTCAGGGACTTTCTAATGGACTTAGATGTGATTCCTGGTTTGCCCAAAATCATCACAATTTATTGTGATAATAGCGGTGCAGTTGCAAACTCGAAGGAACCACGAGCTCATAAGGCAAGTAAACATATAGAGCGCAAGTACCACCTGATACGAGATATCGTGAAGCGAGGAGAAGTTGTCATCGCCAAGATTACATCAGCGGATAACCTGGCAGATCCTTTCACTAAGGCCCTTCTGGCGAAAACTTTCGATCGGCATGTGGAAGGAATGGGAATCAGATGTATGGTAGAAGATATGGCAGCTTAGTCATTAGTATAAGTGGGAGATTGTTGGAGTGTATACTGAAAGCCTAAGCTTTTGTAAACATTTGTTTTGAATAAAGAATCACATTTGGTCAAATTATCTACATTTGTTTGTAGTTGTTCATTTAATTTATATTGTAGATAACATAGTATGTGGTGTCACATGCAGAAGATGATGTTATCAGTACCTTATAAATTATAAACAGTAGCTCACGACCAAAATGGAAAGGAACAAACCATTAGAAGGTCGTAGTGTAATTAGGTATTAGTTTATCTTGACTATATAATTACACTAGTACACTCAGAGTGTATTGAGTAGGACCATTTGAGGTCGTTTCTTTTATACTGACTTTATAAAGGAACAAAGACCTCGGTTATTATGGAAGTGTGTGCTCTTAATCCTAATATAATAACAAGCATATATATTTGATATTTATTTCTTTAATTTATCAATGGGTGAGATTTAGTTCGATGAATCAATAAGCCCGATAAGTTGGGAAATGGTATCACTTATAGTATGTGTTGTTGATTATAGAAGGAAACTGTGTCCTAGAGATACTAGGTTGATAATGTCCTCAAGACGAGCTTATAAGGATTGTCATGTTAAACCCTGCAGGTGGACCTAGTCCGACATGACAATAAGGTTGAGTGGTACTACTCTTGGATTTAGATATTAATTAAATGAGTTGTCAGTAACTCACTTAATTAGTGGGCATTCGATATCTTAAACACAGGGAGACTAACACACTCATAATAAGCAGGAGCCCAAAAATGTAATTTGGGATTGGTGCGGTAGTTCAATAATAGTTCTCTAGTGGAATGAATTATTATTGATAAAATTAAGTTGTGTGTTCGGGGCGAACACGGGATGCTTAATTTTATCGGGAGACCAAAACCAATTCCTCCTCTCGGTCCCTATCGTAGCCTCTTATTTATAGAGTACTATACCCTCCTATACCCACCTTCTATACCCACCAATAGGGGGTCGGCCAAGCTAGCTTGGGAACCAAGCTAGGGTCGGCCTAGGTATAAAATTGGGTGGCCGGCCCTAGCTTGAACCCAAGCTAGTGGGCCGGCCAAATTAAATTAAAAAGGAATTTTAATTTTAATTTTTATTATGTGGAAGAAATAATTTATTAAAGAGAATTTAAATTAAAATATCTCTCTTATAAAAGATCTACAAAAGATTAAAGAAAGAGATTAGATCTCTTTCCTTATTTGTAGATTGGTGAGATATTTTATTTTCTCTCTAAAAATTATTCACATGTTGTAAAATTAAAATTATAGAAATTTCCTTTTATCAACCATGAAGAGATTTTTGAAGAGAAATTTTAATTTTAAAATTTCTGGAAACAAATTAGGAAGTTTTAATTGTTGATTGAAACTTGTCCCATTTGATTTCATTGATGTGGCCGGCCATATGATTTCAATTAGGGAAATTTTATTTTATTTTTCTCAATTAAATCATATCAAGGAAATTGAGGAAATTTTATTGTAATTAAATTTCCTAATTTACCTAGGCCAAGGAATATAAAAGAAGGGGTGAGGGTGCCTTCATGAGACACAACCTCTATTATTTTCTCTCCCTCTTTTCCTTGGTGTTGTGGCCGGCCATCATCTTCTTCCTCTCTTCCTCTTGTGGTGGCCGAATACTTCATCCCTCTTGGAGTTCTTGTGGTGGCTGGATACTACTTGGAGAAGAAGAAGAAGAAGGAGAGAAAGCTAGCATCTCTTGGAGCTTGGTTGGTGTTTTGATCTTCTTCCTTGGTGAAGCTTCCTTATTGTTGGCCGAACCTAGCTAGGAGGAGAAGAAGGTGGTTGGTGATTTCTCATCTCGGAAGATCGTTGCCCACACAACATCCGAGGTTAGAAGAGGAATACGGTAGAAGATCAAGAGGTCTTTCTAAAAGGTATAACTAGTAATTTTTCTTTCCGCATCATACTAGTTATTAATGGAAATAATACCAAATACAAGAGGCTTACGTTCTAGAATTTCGAATATATTTTTCAATGTTGTGTTCTTTTGTTTTTTCTTTTCCTTGTGATTTGATTGTTCTCTTCGGTTAACCTAAAGTTATTTTAGGAAATTAAATATTAGATTTCTATAAAAGGTTTTGTCTAGTCGGAGGTGGTTGCTCCCATATCCAAGAAGGCCGTGTGCCTCGCCACGTCAGTACTGGGAACCAATTATGGAAATTAATATTTAATGGAATTAATAACTTAAGGTGATTTGGGTCGAACGTGTTAAGTTCCGCAGGAGATCCAAGTCAAAACCTAAAAGAACAAATAGATTAAGTTTTGGATCAAACGTGTTAAGTTCCGCAGGCGATCCAAAATTTAATTTAAAAGAACACATGGTAGCTAGGAAAAGGTTCAGACCTTTGTACAAAATTTTTGTACAGTGGAACCTCTAGGCTTTCCGAGTAGCAACCAACAATAACGCAGGTCAAGATTTCCACTCATCCCTGGTAGTGGAGATCTTTTGCTAGCGCTCGAATTCTTCAAGCCTTTGAGTTGGATCAGAAACAATTTAGGAACAGAAGTTCACACACAACAGAAATAAGTCAAGTCTAACAAAAAAGCAGAATGGGGGAAAAAAAAGAGGACATCGTTGTGGAGGAAGATCCAGCAAAGGCGGACGGTCGGTCGACAGGACGGCGTGAAGAGATTGCATGAGGAGAGGGAAAGAAAAATGGCTAGGGTTGAATGCGAAGGGGAAGACACGACGCCAAAAAGATATTCAGAGAGAGGGAAAGCAAAAACTACGCGCAAGGGGAAAAAATACCAAAGTCAAATACAACGGTTTTATCAAAACTGTTGTTGTAACCCTTAAAAACACGGATAAAGACAACAGTTTATAAAACCGTTGTAAAAAGTGTTGTCATTTTAAAAAGAAGTTGCTCAATGACAACAGTTTTCACAAAACCGTTGTCTTTTATATTTAATGGGGAGTTCAAAGACAATGATTTTGGCAAAAATAGTTGTCTTTGAGCAAATATGCAACGCTTTCTCTTAAAACCGTTGTCGTAGGGGTGTTGTCTTTTAACATTTTTGTTGTAGTGGTCATTGGGAATGGTCCTACAATGTCTATACCCCATTAATTAAAGGGGCATGAGGCTATCGAGGCTTTTAACGTCTCAGTTGGCCAATGGGTCAGGTTCTGATGCTTTTGGCAAGATAAGCAAGTATTCACCAATTGTTGAGCATCTCTCTGCAGAGTAGGCCAGAAATACCCGACCAGTAATACGTTTCGAGCCAGTATCCTTCCTCCAACGTGGTTACCGCAGCACCCCTAATGTACTTCTTGCAAGGCATACTTTGCCTCATCGGTACCTAAGCATTTGAGCAGTGGTCTGGAAAATGCCGCTTGTACAGTTGATCCCCGATCAGAGTGTATACGTGCGCTCTTTTCCTGATCAATCTAGCTTCCTCCGGATCAGCAGGTAGGACGCCCTGCTGAAGATAAATGATCATTGGGACTCTCCAGTCGATCGGCTCCTCTACATTGTTCTGTAAGTCTATTTGAGCTATTAAGAAAGTTTGGGCTATCGACCTGTCTAGCACCCAAGTGGTCAAAAAGCTGGCCATTTTAGCTAGTTCATCATCCTGTTGGTTATGTACCCAGAAATCTTAGTCACTGTGACTTCCTTGAAATCCTCTTTCATTTTCTCATATGCTTCTCGGTATAACTGCAGCTTATCACTATTAACGTTAAAGTTGTCCACTACTTGCTGAGCTACGAGCTGAGAATCTGAATAAATGACCACCCGGGCGGCTCCGACATGTCAAGCTGCTTGCAGCCCTGCCAATAGACCTCATATTCCGCTTCATTATTAGTGGCTCTGAAATTTAGCCTCACGGCCAGTTGCATGATATCTGTTGGACCCCGTAGTTGTTTTGATGTGATCAACCAAGGTTAGATTAGGTCATGTTTGTTTTCTGATCCCTGTGTCTAAGTGTGCAGGAGCTTAGGAGCATAGGAAGTCGAGCGAAAGACGCAGCTAGTGAGAAGGATGATACGGGAAGGAAGCCGACGGGCTCGGTGCCTCCAAAGGACGAGAGAGATGCGGAAGAGTACACCGATGGGTGAGAAGAACGTGTGCGACGTTTGAGGGGCGTAAAGCCTGGATGGAAGCTTGCTTGAGGAGAAGGCCGGGAATTGGGTTCGGGTGAGCCCTATTCTAGTTGGACGCAATCACCCAAAAGATCGGAGCATCGGAAGCTACAACGAAGTGGAAAGGAGCTAGAAAACACTGGTCTGAGGTGCCTCACACTGGTCTGAGGCGCCTCACACTGGTCTGAGGTGCCTTACACTAGTCTGAGGTGCCTCAAGTAGTTTGAGGCACCTTCAACACAGCTTGAGGCACCTCCAAGCTGGTTAACTCGACCGTTTGAGCGCGGATAGAGTTTTATCCGCTTGACTTTGTTAGAGGCACCTTGGACCTTATTGGAGGCGCCTTGGACCTTCGAGATAGGATTTCTAGGAGTTATTTAAAGGCCCCTGGAGCTAGAAACTATTTATTCATTCAAGCAATCAACTCTGTAATCATTCCTAGCAACCTCTGAGCATTCTAAGTGTGTAAAAAGGCTTCTCCGCCTACAGGGAAGGAGATATTCTAGTAGAGTTGTTCGACCGCCTTGGATTAACAACCATCTTGGTTGTAACCAAGTTAAAATTTTGTCTCCTCTTTTATTTATGCTTTTTATTTTATTAGTGTTGCATTTTTTAGTTGAAAGTCTTGAGGAGGGTATAATCTTATTTTGCAGGCAATTCACCCCCCTCTTGCCGGTCCCGCTGCACCAACAATATCCTCCTGAGGGGATATCAGGAGTATCCTCACTCCGCTTTCTTACTGGGTGAACGACCCATCTACATAGACCTTCCAAGTTTCTTTAAAATCAGGTTGATGGACCTCTGTCAGAAAATCTGTCAGGGCTTGCGCTTTAATTGCTGTTCGGGGTTGATACTGTATGTCATATTCTCCCAACTCAGTTGCTCATTTGATGAGACGCCCAACTATCTCCATGTTGGTAAGAGCCTTCCCCATGGTGTTGTTGGTCAGGACTGTGATGGGGTGTGCCAAGAAGTAAGATCTTAAGCGGTGAGCCATGAGTAAGAATCCATAAACCAATTTTTTTCAGGGTCGTATATAGGGACTCGACCCCTTTCAATAAGTGGTTGAAGAAGTACACTGACCGTTGTGCATCATCTTATTTTTTTACCAACACCGCCCCTAGGGCCTTAGGGGTGGCTGACGGATAGACCCAAAGAGGCTCCCCCGCAATAGGATTAAATAGTGAGGGCAAGGTCTCCAAGTGCTTTTTCAATTCTTCGAAAGCTTGGTTGCATTCTTCATTCCATTGAAACTTGGCCGCTCTCCTGAGCATCTTGAAGAAAGGCAATGCTTGATCTATAGACCGAGATATAAACTTGGACAATGCAGTTATTCTACCTACTAACTTTTGGGCTTCCTTTAGATTTTGAGGTTCTTTCATGTCTCGAAGTGCTTGAACCTTTTCCGGGTTAGCTTCAATTCCTCGCCTAATTAATGAGGTATCCCAAGAATTCCCCCCCCCCCTCCCCACACTCCAAACAAGCACTTCAATGAATTTAACTTTAGCCCATATTGTCGTAGTGTGCCACAAGTCTCTTCTATTTTAACAATCAAATTTATGGCCAGAGTGGATTTGATGAGGATGTTATCTATATAGACCTCCATGTTCCATCCTATCTGCTCTTGGAAGATCTTATCCATCATTCTCTGGTAGGTAGCTCCTACATTTCACAATCCAAAAGACATGATGGTGTAACAAAAAGTATCATCTGTCGTGATGAAGCTGACCTTCTCCTAATCTTCCCGCGCCATAGGGATTTGGTGGTACCCTTGGTAAGCATCAAGCATGCAAATCCTTTCGTAACCCGAGGTTGAGTCTACCATTTGATCAATCCTGGGTAGCGGGTAGCTGTCCTTGGGGCTGGCACGGTTGAGGTCTCGGAAGTCAATGCAGACTCTCCACTTATTGTTGGGCTAAGACACCAGGACCACATTAGAGAGCCAAGGTGGGAATTGCACTTCTCTAATGTGCCCTACTTTCAGGAGTTGGTCCATCTCAGCTCGGATGATCTTATTTTGCTCAACCGAGAAGTTTCACTTTTTTTGCTTGACTGGTTGGCAGTCAGGCAGAAGATGTAGTTTGTGTTCAGCCACCTTGGGCTTGATTCCGGGTAGCTCTTTAGGGGACCAAGCGAAGATGTCCCTATTGCGTGTCAAGTATTTGACCAGATTTATCTTGATCTCGATAGACAGGTCGCTCGATATGCGGGTGAGGCTTTCTAGGCGCTCGAGATAGAGTTGGACCTCCTCCCAAGGGATGAGCTCCTCTGCTATAGGTAGAGGTTCCTCTTAGATGACGTGAATCCTGACATCCTGGGTTCTCTTAGCCTTACGAGTGAGAGACTAATTGCTCACCTTTAACTTTCCCGACTTGGTCTCCTATAGGGAATTTAATCTTTTGATGGAAAGTGGAGACTACCATTCGGAACTCGTGTAGTGACGGTCTCCCCGAGATGACGTTGTATGAGGGCAGCGAATCCACCACTATAAAAGTGCTTCTCAGTGTCCTCAGCAGGGTCTCGCTACCCAATGATATGGCTAGCTTGATTTGGCCCAAGAGTCTTACTTCATTGCCGGTGAAGCTGTATAATGAAGTGGCTATGGGCTGGAGTTCACTGACGTCGATTTGCATGCCCTCAAATGCGTTATTGAATAGCACGTTGACAGAGCTTCCGATATCCATGAAAACCCTGGCCACGTGACTGTTGGCTATGACGGCTTTGTTGGTTGCTACTCGGAAAACCTAGAGGTTCCACTGTACAAAAATTTTGTACAAAGGTCTGAACCTTTTCCTAGCTACCATGTGTTCTTTTAAATTAAATTTTGGATCGCCTGCGGAACTTAACACGTTCGACCCAAATCACCTTAAGTTATTAATTCCATTAAATATTAATTTCCATAATTGGTTCCCAGTACTGACGTGGCGAGGCACATGGCCTTCTTGGATATGGGAGCAACCACCACCGACTAGACAAAACCTTTTATGGAAAGCTAATATTTAATTTCCTAAAATAACTTTAGGTTAACCGAAAAGAACAATCAAATCACAAGGAAAAGAAAAACAAAAGAACACTATATCGAAAACAAATTCGAAATACTAGAATCGTATGCCTCTTGTATTTAGTATTATTTCCAAAAATAACTAGTATGATGCGGAAAGAAAAATACTAGTTATACCTTTTAGAAAAACATCTTGATCTTCTACCGTATTCCTCTTCTAACCTCGAACGTTGTGTGGGCAACGATCTTCCGAGATGAGAACCACCAAGCACCTTCTTCTTCCTTGCAAGTTTCGGTCATCAAAACATCTTCTAGGATGAAGAGGTTCGGCCACCACCACCATGCTCCAAGGGATGCTAGAAACAAAGCTTTCTTTCTCTCCTTCTTCTTCTTCTTCTCTAAACTTGATCCGGCCACCATATGAGTCTCCACAAGAAGGATGAGGTTCGGCCATCAAAGAGAAGAAAGGAGGAGAGGATGGCCGGCCACACCAAGGAAGAAAAAGAGAGAGGAAAAATAATAGAGTTGTTCACCCGTGAAGGCACCTCTACCCCCTCTTTTATAATCCTTGGTCTTGACAAATAAGGAAATTTTAATAAAAAATTTCTTAATTCTTTTGTCATAAAAAGAAAAATTATTTTAATTAAAAAACAATTTTCTTCTTTTAATAATAATGGCCGGCCACTTCTAATTCCCCAAAACAAGGAAATTTTAATTCACACAAGAATTAAAACTTCCTAATTTGTTTCTAGAAATTTATAAAAATTTCTCCAATAATTTTTATCCCTTCATGATTGGTTAATAAAAAGGAAATTTTATAAATTAAAATTCTTCTTCTAAACATGTGGATAATTTCCAAAAGGAAAGTTATCTCTAAAAATTAAAATCTCTTTTCAATCTACAAATAAGGAAAGATATCAAATCTTTTCTTAATCTTTTGTAGAAACTAAAAGAGAATATTTAATTTTTAAACTTCTCTTTTAAATTATTATCATGGTCAAAAAGGAAAGTTTTTCTTAAAAATAAAATCTCCTTTCAATCTACAAATAAGGAAAGATTTCAAATCTTTTCTTAATCTTTTGTAGAAAGCTATAAAAGGAAATATTTAAATTTTAAACTCTCTTTTAAAACCATGATATACACATAAGAAATAATTTTAACAAAAACCCCTTTTTAATATGATGTGGCCGGCCACCTAAGCTTGGGTTCCAAGCAATTGGCCGGCCACCTTAAGGCTTAACCTTTAGGCTTGGCCGGCCCTAAGCTTCAGCTTCAAGCTTGGCTTGGCCAACCCCTATAGGTTGGGTAAAAAGGTGGGTATGTGGTGGGTATAAATCTCTATATACAACAGGCTACGATAGGAACCGAGAGGAGGAATTGGTTTTGGTCTCCTGATGAAATTAAGCATCCCGTGTTCGCCCCGAACACATAACTTAATTTCATCAATAATAATTCATTCCACTAAAGAACTATTATTGAACTACCGCACCAATCCCAAATTACATTTTGGGCTCCTTCTTATTATGAGTGTGTTAGTCTCCCTGTGTTTAAGATGTCAAATGTCCACTAATTAAGCGAGTTACTGACAACTCATTTAATTAATATCTTAGTCCAAGAGTAGTATCACTCAACCTTATCGTCATGTCGGACTAAGTCCACCTGCAGGGTTTAACATGACAATCCTTATGAGCTCCTCTTGAGGACATTCTCAACCTAGATCACTAGGACACAGTTTCCTTCTATAATCAACAATACACACTATAAGTGATATCATTTTCCAACTTATCGGGCTTATTGATTCATCAAACTAAATCTCACCCATTGATAAATTAAAGAAATAAATATCAAATATATGTGCTTGTTATTATATTAGGATTAAGAGCACACACTTCCATAATAACTGAGGTCTTTGTTTCTTTATAAAATCAGTATAAAAGAAACGACCTCTAATGGTCCTACTCAATACACTCTAAGTGTACTAGTGTAATTATATAGTTAAGATAAACTAATACCTAATTACACTACGACCTTCCAATGGTTTGTTCCTTTCCATTATGGTCGTGAGCTACTGTTTATAATTTATAAGGTACTGATAACATGATCCTCTGTGTGTGACACCACACACCATGTTATCTACAATATAAATTAATTGAACAACTACATTTATCATAAATGTAGACATTTGACCAATGTGATTCTTATTTCTAGATAAATGTTTATACCAAAAGCTAGGCTTTTAGTATACACTCTAACAATCTCCCACTTATACTAAAAGACTAAGCTGCCATATCTGCTGCCATACATCTGATTCCCAACCCTTCAACATGTCCATCAAAAGCTCTCGCCTTAAGGACCTTAGTGAAAAGATCTTTAGGTCATCATCTGATGCATTCTAGGCGGCAACAACTTCTCCTCGTTTATACGATTTCTCGTATTGGGTAGTGCTTGCGCTCTATTGTGTTTACTTGCCTTATAGACTCATGGTTTCTTCGAGTTTGTTACTGCACCATTATTATTACAATAAATTGTAATAATCTTTGGACAAACTAGAAATCATATCTAAGTCTATCTTGAGGTAATTAAGTCATTCAGCTTTTATGGTTTCCTCAGAGGCTTGCCATATACTAAGCTTCTATGGTGGAGTCCAGAAAAACACCTATGCTTATCACTCTTCCATAGTTATGACTTTACCTCCTAAAGTAAACACAAAACCCCGAGGTTGACTTATTATTGTCCCTATCCGGTTGGAAGTCAAAATCCATGCAACCCACAGGGACCAAATTAACTGCCTTGTAAGCTAGCATATAATCTCTAGTTCCTATAAGGTACTTTAATATATGCTTTATTGCAGTCCAATGTCCTTGTCTAGGGTTACTTTGATATCTGCTAACTATGCCCTTGGCAAAACAGATTTCTGATCTCGTGCATAGCATACATTAGGTTGTCTAACTGCCGAAGCATAAAGAACTGCCTACATGTCCTCAATCTCCTTTGATGTCATCGGAGACATCTCTTTAGATAAAGACACTCCATGCTTAAAAGGTAAGAAACCTTTCTAGGAGTTTTGCATGCTTAAAATGAGCAAGGATTTTTTCGATGTATCAAGCTTGGGATAAGTAAAATATATTTTTTTCTTGCGATCCCTTATTACTTTGATCTCAAGAATATATACATTCTCCCAAGTCCTTTATATCGAATTGTTTGGACAACCATACCCTTACTTCTGACAACATTTTGATATTGTTTCCAACTACCAAAAATGTTATCTACGTATAGTACAAGAAATACCACCACGCTTCCATCACACCTTTTGTATACACAAGACTTATCTGGTTACTAAATCCATAGATCTGGATTACTTTGATAAACCGGATGTTCCAAGACCTTGAAGCTTTGCCTCAGTCCATAGACTGATTGAGCTTGCACACAAGATGCTCTTAGCCCTTTGCAATGAACCCTTCTGGCTGCTTTATATGGATGCTTTCTTCAAGACTTCCATTAAGGAATGCTGTCTTGACATCCTCTTACCAAATAGATAAAAGAATCCGGATAGACTTAAGCATGACTACCAGTGAAAAAGTTTCCTTTTTCATCAAGCCTTGCTTTGAAAGTTACTACCTTCCTGTCTATCCCTCTTTTCCTATTATAGGCCTTTTTACACCCAACGGCTTTTACATCATTTGGTGATTCTACAAGCTTCCAGATTTTATTAGAATACATATATTCTAATTCTTTTATACATTACTCTTTGCCAAGATGCTGCATCTTTATCTTGGAGTGCTTCATCATATGACCGGAGATCAGGTTCATGTCCTCCAGGGATCGAGTCCAAAAACTCTCCCAAAACATGAACCTATTTAGGTTGCATAACAACCCTCCCACTACAACAAGACACTTTCTGTAATTGTGTATCAATTTGTGATACGTGTTGCAGTTTTCTTGTGGTATCTTATCTTGTACAGTTGGTACTAGGTTAGACATATCCTTTATTATTTCCTTAAGAACAAATTTACTTATGAGCACGTGGTTCATTATATAGTCCTTTTCTAAAAAAACAGTCATTGATGCTAACAATGACCTTCTTGATTTTTAAGACTATAAACCTACTTTTGTTTATCTAGGATAACTTACAAACAAGTGAACTCCTATCCAACTTATCATTGTCTCTCTTTAACATATGTGCTGGATTACCCGAATCCGAATATGCTTCAAAATAGGTTTTCACCTATTCAGCAATTCTATATGAGTAGAGAGTTCTAACTTGGAAGGTACTATGTTCACTTTCGTTTTCAGAGTTTATCCTTAAAATAAATTTGGTAATTATCTGAATAACTCATCATCTATCTAATTATTTCATAAGAGTCCTTTACCTTCTTTCTACTACACCATTCTGTTGGGGTGTACCAGGTGCAGTTAGTTGGGATTGAATCCCTACTTTTGATAAGTGACTCCTAAATTCTCCCAAGAGGTACTTGCCACTACGATCTTACCATAGTGACATTTACTTTAACATTTCTCCGCATCAGCCTTGTACTCTTTGAACTAATCAAAGTACTTAGTCTTGCGGTACATTAAGTAAATTTATTTGTATCTTGAATAGTTGTCTATAAAATAGACGAAATATTCAATACTACCTCTTGTTTGGATAGTCATAGGATCACACAAATCAGAATGAACCGATTTCAACATATCTTTGACTCCATACCCCTTGGACTTAAAAGCTTCTTGGTTATTTTCCTTCCAAGTAAGACTCGCAGGTTGGAAAGATTTCCACTACCAATGAACCCAAAAGTTCATCAGCTACCAATGAATCCTACTTAAGTATAACCTAGCTTTAGGTGCCAAAAATATAATTGGTTCATTTCCGAAGGTTGCTTTCTCTTAAAATTAGAAGATGTGTTACTAATTTCCATTTGTTGCATCGTGAGAGTTATAAATTGTCAACCATCATACCAGAATAGATAACTTCCCTATTTTTCTTGATAACAACTTTGTTATCAAAATATACACAATATCTATAATAGTTTAGAAACTGAAATCAGGTTCTTTCTAAACTTGGTACGTAAAGACAATTACTTAAAATCCATATTTTATTCTTATCAAAGGATAAACATCTCCCACTGCAACAGCTACCACTTTTACAGTAGTGCCCATGTGGACGGTGATTTACCTTTCATTTAGTTGTCGGGTTTCCTGGAACCCTGCAATGAATTACAGACATGATTAATGGCATCTTGTATCTACACTCCAGGTTCTGGTAGATAACACCACTAGGCATGTTTCAACTAATGAATTAAATATACCTAAATTGTTCTTAGTTCTAAGAAGACAGTCTACCTTAATGTCCAAGTCCTATTTCCAATCATTACAATTGGGACTACTAAGTCTTTTCTATAGTATGACTACTAGGGATTGACAAACATCCTAAGAATCTCAAAAATATTTGGTCAAGATCAACTCCTTAAAATCTCCATGAATTTTGTGTATACAAAATCGAAGAGGAGATTTTATTCATTAATTTTATTATTTCGTCAACTTTACTTTATAACAAATAAAATTAATAGTTGATCTGTCTTTGATCAAATATTTGGTCAAAACTCTTTGAATTTAAAATAACATTGATTCCTCAAACAATATTATTTAAATTTACCAACACCTCAAACACCGTGAATTTTGCATGCCACGTTAGTGTGGACGTATACAAATTCATCATTTGTAAGAGGAGGGTTTTACCCATTGACTATCTTGTCAATATAACTTTTTGACAAATAAAATTACCTCAAACACCATGAATCTTGTATGCCACGTTAGTGTGGACGTATACAAATTCAAACATTTGTAAGAGGGGTTTATTTTATTATATTGCCAATCTAGTTTTATGACAAATCAATAGTTGATTTCCTTTTGGTCACACAAGTGATAGTAGTGACTCCGTTGGGGAGGATACTATTAAATGTGTCTAAGTGTATATCATTACTTGACACTAAGTCCATTAATAAGATTATGCCCCTTCCGTTGGGGAAGATCACACGCTCTTAATTAACTTCCTATAGTCATCCAAAAATGGAAGTCTGTTCTAGTGATCCACAAACAAGCTCATCCGTTATGGAGGAAGGCACTCAGAGCCAACGCGCAAGCTTGTTTGCATCACTTACAAACCAGTAATGGAGACCATGGGATTTACTTAAAAATCCCTCTCCCACTTAGTTATTTATAAATGAGGAATTTTAACTATGCTAGCCTACTAAATATGCATACTAACAAGCACACACAACACAGCATAAAAAGCAATAAATAGAAAAACTAATTTTCAACTATTATGGCTTTTATCTATTGTTGTCATCCCTAGCTGCTGCCATCTTTGGCCACTGCCACCGGGTCTAGTTGTCGCATCCATCTTGCTCCTTGTTCCGCTGCGCCTCTAGTCCTTAAAAGGTTCCACGCCTTGCAAGACTCAATCCGCGACATAAATAGAATTTTACATTTTTCGATCCTATATTCCTCGAATGAATGTACATGTATCTAGATCAAAAATAAAATCCTAATAAAACTAAATACAGCTCCTGCTGTATTTTATAATACAATCAATCATGCACACACAATAAAATGCCCTTGACATGTCCAAGGGTCCAATCACACACATAATAACTATAAGCCATAATAGTTGGATCATGCATCCACAAAGTTAGCACATCCTACTATTAATCTGCCTAAATTATGTATGACATGTGCATAATTAAACTAATACCAAATACACAGAGGCAAAACCCTAGCTCTGATACCAATTGTTGGTTGCTACTCGGAAAACCTAGAGGTTCCACTGTACAAAAATTTTGTACAAAGGTCTGAACCTTTTCCTAGCTACCATGTGTTCTTTTAAATTAAATTTTGGATCGCCTGCGGAACTTAACACGTTTGATCCAAAACTTAATCTATTTGTTCTTTTAGTTTTAGACTTGGATCTCCTGCGGAACTTAACACGTTCGACCCAAATCACCTTAAGTTATTAATTCCATTAAATATTAATTTCCATAATTGGTTCCCAGTACTGACGTGGCGAGGCACATGGCCTTCTTGGATATGGGAGCAACCACCACCGACTAGACAAAACCTTTTATGGAAGCTAATATTTAATTTCCTAAAATAACTTTAGGTTAACCGAAAAGAACAATCAAATCACAAGGAAAAGAAAAACAAAAGAACACTATATCGAAAACAAATTCGAAATACTAGAATCGTATGCCTCTTGTATTTAGTATTATTTCCAAAAATAACTAGTATGATGCGGAAAGAAAAATACTAGTTATACCTTTTAGAAAAACCTCTTGATCTTCTACCGTATTCCTCTTCTAACCTCGGACGTTGTGTGGGCAACGATCTTCCGAGATGAGAACCACCAAGCACCTTCTTCTTCCTTGCAAGTTTCGGCCATCAAAACATCTTCTAGGATGAAGAGGTTCGGCCACCACCACCATGCTCCAAGGGATGCTAGAAACAAAGCTTTCTTTCTCTCCTTCTTCTTCTTCTTCTCTAAACTTGATCCGGCCACCATATGAGTCTCCACAAGAAGGATGAGGTTCGGCCATCAAAGAGAAGAAAGGAGGAGAGGATGGCCGGCCACACCAAGGAAGAAAAAGAGAGAGGAAAAATAATAGAGTTGTTCACCCGTGAAGGCACCTCTACCCCCTCTTTTATAATCCTTGGTCTTGACAAATAAGGAAATTTTAATAAAAAATTCCTTAATTCTTTTGTCATAAAAAAGAAAAATTATTTTAATTAAAAAACAATTTTCTTCTTTTAATAATAATGGCCGGCCACTTCTAATTCCCCAAAACAAGGAAAATTTAATTCACACAAGAATTAAAACTTCCTAATTTGTTTCTAGAAATTTATAAAAATTTCTCCAATAATTTTTATCCCTTCATGATTGGTTAATAAAAAGGAAATTTTATAAATTAAAATTCTTCTTTTAAACATGTGGATAATTTCCAAAAGGAAAGTTATCTCTAAAAATTAAAATCTCTTTTCAATCTACAAATAAGGAAAGATATCAAATCTTTTCTTAATCTTTTGTAGAAACTAAAAGAGAATATTTAATTTTAAACTTCTCTTTAAATTATTATCATGGTCAAAAAGGAAAGTTTTTCTTAAAATAAAATCTCCTTTCAATCTACAAATAAGGAAAGATTTCAAATCTTTTCTTAATCTTTTGTAGAAAGCTTTAAAAGGAAAGATTTAATTTTTAAACTCTCTTTTAAAACTATGATATCCACATAAGAAATAATTTTAATAAAAAATCCTTTTTAATATGATGTGGCCGGCCACCTAAACTTGGGCTCCAAGCTATTGGTCGGCCACCTTAAGGCCAACCTTTAGGCTTGGCCGGCCCTAAGCTTGAGCTTCAAGCTTAGCTTGGCCGGCCCCTATTGGTTGGGTAAGAAGGTGGGTATGTGGTGGGTATAAATCTTTATATACAAGAGGCTACGATAGGGACCGAGATGAGGAATTGGTTTTGGTCTCCCGATGAAATTAAGCTTCCGTGTTCGCCCACTCAATTCCATCAATAATAATTCATTCCACTAAAGAACTATTATTGAACTACGCACCAATCCCAAATTATATTTTGGGCTCCTTCTTATTATGAGTGTATTAGTCTCCCGTGTTTAAGATGTCAAATGTCCACTAATTAAGCGAGTTCGACAACTCATTTAATTAATATCTTAGTCCAAGAGTAGTACCACTCAACCTTATCGTCATGTCGGACTAAGTCCACCTGCAGGGTTTAACATGACAATCCTTATGAGCTCCTCTTGAGGACATTCTCAACCTAGATCACTAGGACACAGTTTCCTTCTATAATCAACAATACACACTATAAGTGATATCATTTCCCAACTTATCGGGCTTATTGATTCATCAAACTAAATCTCACCCATTGATAAATTAAAGAAATAAATATCAAATATATGTGCTTGTTATTATATTAGGATTAAGAGCACACACTTCCATAATAACTGAGGTCTTTGTTTCTTTATAAAGTCAGTATAAAAGAAACGACCTCTAATGGTCCTACTCAATACACTCTAAGTGTACTAGTGTAATTATATAGTTAAGATAAATTAATACCTAATTACACTACGACCTTCCAATGGTTTGTTCCTTTCCATTATGGTCGTGAGTTACTGTTTATAATTTATAAGGTACTGATAACATGATCCTCTGTGTGTGACACCACACACCATGTTATCTACAATATAAATTAATTGAACAACTACATTTATCATAAATGTAGACATTTGACCAATGTGATTCTTATTTCTAGATAAATGTTTATACCAAAAGCTAGGCTTTTAGTATACACTCTAATAGGCTTTGATTATTAGGGCAGCATCATGAGGGAGCTCCAACCCCTCTAGGTATTGCGGCCCAAAACTGATTACGAGCCCGGCAGCTTGCTCCCAGCTGCATCTTACAGCGTATATTTCCAAGCGATGCTCATGAGATTTTCGGACCCTAGTGGAATCTCTATCTGTAGGTCCCCCAGAGATCATGTCGATCTCTCGGATGACTGCATGTCCCTTATTCTTGTCCTCCAGGGATTCCCCTTGCTCCTTGTCGTGGCCTGGCTGTTGGCTTCCTTGACCTGCGTTGTCGAGTGGGGGTTTACTTGACTAACCTGCCGTAACCTGCTGGCTAGCCATCAACCTTTGAAGTTGGGGCACGATCTCAGGTGAAGGCAGGCCCAGTTCAGCAGCGCGCCGTGAATCACAGGTAAACTGGAAGCAGTCCCCAATGGAATGAGTGTGGGACATGTGGTAAGTGCAATAGCGAGGCCCCTATTGACCGGGTCTTGGAGCTTGGACAACTTCTACCCTTTGAGCCATCTGGGAGTCCTATCAGGGAGGGAATCCCGATCGGGAAGAGGCTAAGATTGTGGTTGATGTAACTAGCGGCCTTCCCAAGTATCTCATCGAAGTTCTTCACAAGCTCTCAAATGAGGGCTCAGAAGAACTCCCCTTCTACCAAACCATGGGAGAAGACGCTCATCAATATTTCAAAGGTAGCGGACGAGATGTCCTGGGCTACTTGGTTGAAGCGTTTGATATAGTTTCTCAAGGGCTCGGCAGACCCTTGCTTAAGGGCGAAGAGACAGTGGTCTATCTTCTGATACTTCTTGCTGCTGGTGAAATGACCAGGAAAACAGTCTTGAAGTCATGGAAACAGGTGATGGACTCATTCGGCAATCCATCGAACCATTTTTGTGTCGAGTCGGACAGAGTGTTCAAGAACACTCGGCACTTGATGGTGTTGCTGTATTGGTGCAACAATGCAGTGTTCCGAAACTTCCGAAGATGATCCTCCAGATCCTTGCTACCGTCATATTCTCCAATAGCTCGGGGCTTGTACCCCTTCAGTAACTTCTCCTCGAGTACCCTTAAAGAGAAGGACACTTGCTCCTCAAGCTCCACCCGGGGCTCCTCCCTGAGGACTATGGCTTTCCCTTTCTTTGAGTCCCTGGGCGGGGAGCTTTCTGTCATGGAGGCCTGCGGTTGCTCTTTCTTATTGTAACAATCCGGACCCTTGTGGTAGTAGTCCGAGCTAAGTTCCCGATAGAAGGCTGGGGGAAATCCTTGAGTTGTTTTCTCTTAGATCCTCTATCCAAGACGTGTAGGGTCCTTGGAAATTGCAGACATCTTGTATGGCCGTGAAGCAGTGGCCTATTTTTCGAAAGCCACCCGCCTCTTGGCCTCCTTGAACATTTCGTACTCCCCCACTGTCATGGTGACGTTGATTCTTCCGATCTCCTCCATCTTCATGCTCCAGAACAGGTGAAGGAAGTTCCTGCAGACGGCACTAATTGATCCTGTCTAAAAGCTGAGTCAGACGAAGGTTGGATGAGCTGTCGCTGGTGTTGACGGAGAGGCGACTATGACACCGTTATCATATGTGCTCCCGAGAAAGGACCCCCACGTGGCGCTGACGAATGGCGGTAACTAAGAAGGCGGTACTTGAGCTATGCACACTCAAAGAAGCGCACGGAACGTTAGAGGCCAGAAATCAAGGAAAAAGTCCCCGGGCTAGGCCCTCCGACGCTCAAGTCAGGTACTTTTTTCCCATAAGAAAAGATGCACAAAAGAAAAAGAACAGTAGAGGACGAAAGCAGAAGTGCACGTACCTATTCAAGGGAGAGGACCCCCCTTTTTATATGACTGTGCGTACCTCTGGAGCCTGACCGATGTCAGAGAATGTCAAGTGTCAGACCTTGTAGGGTGATGGAGGACGCGTGGCACCCTTCTATGGGACTGAAGAAGGTTCCACTCACAGATGATAGTCGACCCTTGGAATATTCCCTAACATACAATAGTTATTCTTTGACAGACAATTACGATTCCCTGACCTTGTTGTCGCCTAACGCCTTTTGTCCCACCTCGGTATGATTAGGGGTAACTCGGGATGATCTGTCAAGCATAAAGCCTGGTTTGAATCTTAAGGGGCAGGAAGAGCAGTGGTGAGATCACTCAAGAGTTGACCGGGAGTTGGCCTACTCAGAGAACCAGACCTGGATATAACCGAGCTATGAAAACCTGACCAGTCGGAGCTGGTCAGGCATCCCCCCGATTATACATCCTGATTCAGATATGAGATTCTGCTCTGTAAGCACCCGACCGGGCATCATGCGGCTGATGACACCAAGCGATCATACCTCTTCTTTCCCTAACTGCTGACTGTCACATCCTCCTGACTGTTGACTATCACATCCTCCTGACTGTTGACTGTCACATCCCCTTGACTTCTAATTGTCACGTCTCCTTGACTTCTAATGGTTGATCATATGAAAACTAACACGGGATACTTACAATCACCCCCTTTTTTTTATGTGAATCAACCCAAATTAAGTTAAAGTTAAACCAAAACAGTAAACTAAATGATTATGCAATTTAGTACTTTTAATTTGCAAATTAAAGCAATTGGTACCAAAAATAATTGTACCTCCCCTATACTTAATCTTACTTCTTCCCCTTTGATCACATTAAAAATTGGGATAAAAATTGAAATAAACTTCTAAAGGTTACATAAATATTGATTAAGACTTAGAAAATTTGTGGGAATTATTTTTTGAAAATCTGAATTGTTACTATTTAAAAACTAATTTTTGAAAAAAAAAATAAAATTATTTTTAATCTTTGAAAATTTTAAATTTTTTTGTCACTGTTAAACACAATAATCCAGAATAGTGATAAAATATTCATGAATAACCATAATTAATATAAGCAATAATAGATTATTTTATATAAAGATATGTATTTTTCAAAAAAATATTTAAAAATTGATTTTGAGCTCGAAAAATATTGCTAATTTTTCTAAGTATGTCAAATAGAAAGTATATCTGAAAATGCCTAACAGCTGACTGCTAACTGCTAACTGCTACGTCCTCCTGACTGTTGATTGTCATGTCTCCTTGATTTCTGACTGCTATGTCTCCTTGACTTATAACTGCCACGTCTTCCTGACTTCTGGCTACCACGTCTCCTTAACTTCTGACGGTCGGGCCCTACCATTATGCACCGTATCATATTGCCCCCCTAATAATGATATATGCAATTTTCCTTTGCGATGGAACATTTGGAAATAGATTTAGCTTCAGAAGTGTAGATTTCTAGATTTTAGCATATGAAAAATAAAAGAGAGCATTTCTCATATCATGTCTTCTCATGAGACTTATCTTTTATTCTGCAAATCCATAGAGTTGTAAATGAGCCAAGCTGCTCATGAGTTGTTCAAAGCTCGATTAAATAAAAATTAATTTGAGCTTGCTTAATGAGGCTTGTTAAAATAAACAAACCAAGCGCAAGTTTAACAATACTTGACTCGTTAGCTCGTGAACATGTTCGTTAGTAAGTTCATGAATCAATTTTTAAATAAAAAATAATAATTTTGCTATTAAATTTATAGATTTTACACTCTACTTATGAAAAAATATAGATAAATTTATTAAATTTATTTATTATAATAAAATTATAAATTTTAATAAGAATATTATAATTTTCTCTAAATATATAATTTAGTTTTTAATAAATATTTAAATTTATAATTTATATTTATTAAGCTTGTTTAAGCTTGAATAAGCTCGTGGGCTATGAATATATTCATCAAATAAAGCTCGAACTCGGCTCGATTATAAACGAGTCAAACTCAAACATTCAAGAGTTTGGCTCGGCTTGGCTCGACTCGGCTCGGCTCGATTACACCCCTACAAATCTAGTTGGAGAGAATCTTAATTTTATTTAATTATTTAACATAGAATTATTTTTCTACTACAAATATAAAAAAGCAAGGATATGAGAACGTCTAGCAAAGATCTGACCACTTCATTATTTGTATTTGTTATATTCTTAAGTTATTTTTTCCAAGCTTTTGCTGTGTTGGAGATCTAAACTATTTCTTGATTATGTGCCTGCCAACTCACATTCTAGTTCGTAGCACTGAGGAAATTTTATTTATTTATTTATTTATTTTGTTTAAATCCTCTTGTATAGATTTAACCTTTCAAATCTTTTTTCACTGTCATGGGCATGGATCTAGGTTATTAGTTTGTTAATTCTTGTACTTGGAAACTAGTTTTGTTTCTGTGGTCGTGAAAAAGTTGTTGAAAGGAAAGAAAAAAATTGAGTTTACTTATGGTAAAATGTAAATTAAGTTTATTTGAAGGTAAAATGTAATTTTTCTTTTTACTGAAAAAGTGAAAAATTTCTCTTGCATTTGTTTTTTTAATGCTTCCTGTTGTTCTAACAAATAGATCCCTATGTTTTTAGAGGCTCTTTGAAGCTTGAAAGAAAGCATCCACAAAAATGCATCAACGCAGCTTGACCCGTGCTCTCAGTGTTAGGGAGCGCATTGGTGACTCCCTTTCTTCCCATCCCAATGAACTGGTGGCCCTTTTCTCAAGGTATATATATAACCATCTCAGATCTATTCTTTTGCTCCATGAAAATATCGAGAGATGTCTTTCTTTCTCCTGGATGGTTGGATATCTGCATGTTTACTTACATTGCCAAAACGATGTAATACTCAAAGAGCAACCAACCATCTATTCAGCTTATGATTTTCTGTTTCATGGTTTATCAACATGAAAATAGAATGATCTACCCACTGCACATGCCTTCTTTAAAAATACTTATGGATCATTGCCTATCATACTTTATCTTACAACCGTTGTATTCTAAAATTGTCTAAGATGTAATGGTCATATTGCAATTCTATTACCCTTATCTTGAGAAACCGTGAGTTAATGAGTTCGACACATCTTTGGGATTTTGGATTTTTGATTTTTGATTACTCATTCAAATCTTTAGCCTTGTTCTTGTTGCTTCAACTGTTAATGGGTCTATTTTTGATACCTTGCATCTGATTACTTTCATCTCTCAGGATTATACACCAGGGCAAGGGTATGCTGCAACCCCACCAGTTGTTGGCTGAGTATGGAGCTACTTTTTCTGAAGCCGATAAGGAAAAACTGAAGGATGAAGCCTTTGAGGATGTTATCAAGGCAGCACAGGTATACATTAGATGATACTACTGTTTCTAGCATCGTCATGTTTTAATCTTTTCATTTTCTCATTGGATCATCTTGTCCTCAATGCAGGAAGCCATTGTTATTCCTCCATGGGTTGCTTTGGATATTCGACCTAGGCCTGGATTCTGGGAATACGTCCGGGTCAATATCAGTGAGCTCGCTGTGGAGGAGTGGGCTATTCCAGAATATTTGCATTTCAAGGAGGAACTTGCTGATGGAAGGTAGGTGAAGCTAAGACCTGTATCACTATCATCAGATGCTTTATACCTCTTTGAGAGAACCATTTGTAATTCTTCTCCTTTCAGCTCAGAGAACAACAACTTTGTGCTGGAGTTGGATTTTGAGCCCTTCAATGCTTCTTTTCCACGCCCCTCGCAGTCAAAATCTATAGGTAAAGGAGTGCAGTTCCTCAACCGTCACCTCTCTTCAAAGTTGTTCCAAGACAAAGAAAGTTTGTACCTCTTGCTTAAATTCCTAAGGAAACACAACTACAAGGGCATGTTTAGTACTCAATTTTAGTTCAATAACAGATGTACACGTGCACACTTTTCTTGAGTAACTATAAATTGGTTTCTGCCATTGTCAAAGATCTGTCCAGGAAAGCATTGAGCTCCTAAGCTTCTGTAATTAACTATTTTCATTCTTGCTATGCAGTCAATGATGTTGAATGATAGGATCTAAAGCCTTAGTGCCCTCCGAGCAGCATTAAGGAAGGCAGAGCAACATCTCACTACAAAAAAATTATTGTTTTGGGACGAATTTTGGGATGAATTTATAAATAAATTTTGTTGCAAAATTTTTTGAGACGAATTCAGGGATGAAAAAATTGTCGTCCCAAAGTTCTTGTTGCCAAGGTGGCGACAAATTTGGGGATGAAATTAGCGACAAATAAATTTTTTGTCGCCAAATTAGTCTCCAAATTTGCAACAAAAATAATATTTGTCTCAAATTGCTGTGAAATTAAGGACGAACTCAGCGATGAAATTGATAACGAATTAAAATTTGTCGCTAAATTTGTTGCAAATTCTACAACAAAAATAATATTCGTTGCAAAATTGTCGATGTCTACTTGCAACGAAAATCATTTTCGCAACGAATAATATATTTGTTGCAGAATTTGCAACGAATTTCACGACGAAAATAATAATATAAAAAAATATGATCTGCGACAAATGAATAATGTTCATCCCTAATTTGCAACAAATTTGGCGACAAAAATATTAACAAAAGAAATTTGTGATCTGCGACAAATTAATTTTCGTCCCAAATTTGCAACAAATTTGGTAACGAAAATAATAACAAATAAATTTGTGATCTCCGATAAATTATTTTCGTTCCAAATTTTGTTCCAGAATTTGGGATGAATCCGTGAATTCGCCCTAGAATCTAGGATGAATTCACGGATTCGTTCCAAAAATCTGGGACAAAATTTGGGATGAAAAGGAAGTTATCGCAAAATTATCGATACACAATAAATTACGATAATTTGGCGATAAAAAAAATTGTCACCAAATTCATCCCAAAATTCCCTACAGAATCAGCTTGTTTCTGGAACTTCCAATCTCATACATATAAAGCAACTTCCAATCTCATACATATAAAGTTGTGCACAACAAAATTAAATACCACATAATAACATTCAACACATCCTATTTAACATATATACACATCTAGTAATATCTGAAATCAATTTTATAGTAATACAAATTCAAAGTTCTCAAAATATTATACAAGAACTTTCTTCTTGAGAGTACAAGAACTACAAGTCCAATAGTCCAAAAACTAATACAAATCCAGCACCTCTTTAAAGTTATACAATTTTTTTTTTCAAAATAAATAATACATACATGAACTCATCTTTTTCCACAAACCATCTTCCTAATCAAATCTTTTTTTATTGCATAAAACCATACAAACAAACTAGATCATTTCTAACCAGAAAGATAATTTTTAAAATTATAAAGTATCATAAATATGATACAACCTATTTCACTACATCAAATTGTAATTACAAGTATTCTAAATATGATGCAACCTATTTCACTACATCAAACTATAGCTACAAAAATCCTATTAATTTTAATCTAACATAGAGAGAATGGGATGCCTTCTTAAAATTCTTATCATATGAAAATGTCTCAAATGACGAAAACATAAAATAGTCAAGATCAATTAGGTGATACTAGACTTGCATTTAGTGCTCATCGTTACTTTGATGCTAGTAAAATTCTAATCGTAATTCAGAATTCTAGCTAATAATATAGTAGTTGCAATTTTCAACAAGTTTGTAAAAAGAATGATGTCCATATTTAACTCTTTCATTAACTCTTCAAAAGTAACTAATAAAAATATATAAATAAAATTATAAATACAGCATAATCTTGCAACACATTATGATCTGCCTTTATATTTAATAGTCATACGGTGTCAGATAATTTAGTTTGATTGTCACAACTTGCCCATAATAGTTCATCTGTAGCACTCAACACTTCTTGAAATTTGTGATATGTTTCATCCACACCTGGTACTTCTAACTCCTCCAACGGTGATGTATAAGTAGTAAACAATTGTTCAACTGTTAGAGGGAAACTAGAACTTGCACCAAATGTTTTGGGAATGAAATTCTAACCTCTTTCATCAATTACCATCCTCTAATATGGATTTATTTGTTCATAATAACTCTAATCCCCACTAAAAGAGACTTGGATATTCCGTCCATAATCCTCATCAGATATGAACGGTTCATCATGGCATGCCCAATTATAGTAATTCAGGATAAAATCAAATCTACAAAGATTTTTTTCAACTTTATCAGAGGCTAGAAATTTGCCATTGTGATACTTTCTATACAGACACCTTATCTTTTTACCATCCATATACTTAACTTGACTAGATGTAAAATTTAAAAATTACCTCAAGCAAGTGATAAACTCATCAGTTAAACCCCGATGATCAGGCATATTCTTGTTATACATCCAACTTCTTTCATTCTACATTTTACCTGTATTTATTTATTTAAATACTATTAAAAACTAATACACATAAATCTTATCATCAAAGACAAAATAACAAAGAGCACTTTATCAAAATGAAGAAACACGCATATATATAAAATATTAGTATGATAAAATTTAGAAATGAACACATATCAGTACAAGGATGCTACAGGAAAGATCAACAAGAACTCTTACGAAAATATTGGATTTATTACAATTAAACAGAATGTACCGTACGATAATAAATTACAAATACGAGTGCCTCCAACTACACTGAGCTAAATCTGCACAAACAACATTACAAATTTAGATAATATCTTACGATAATAAATTAAAAATTAAATTACAGAATATAATCCCATAGCAGACATCTATAGCCGCGACCACCGGGGGGCAGTAGTTACCACCGAGGGCAGCCGCAACCACTGAGGGCATGCTGCAAACGGCCACTGGGACCAACCGCAGCCAGGCCCGGCCACTTCGCCAGGGCTAGGCTGGCCACGCACGGCTAGGACTTGCCACGCGCGGCCAGGGCTTTCCAAGCGCGGCCACACATGGACACACATGGTCAGCAGCGACGACCCTCGGCCACGCGTGGCCAGGACCTACCACGTGTGGCCAAGCAAGGCCACGTGCAGCCAGGCTAGACCACACACAGCCAAGCGAGGCCACACATTGCCAGGCGCGGCTACATTCAGCCCCATGCGGCCCCACGCAGCCAAGCAAGGCCACACGTGGCCCCGGGCAACCAAGCGAGGCCACGTACAAGCTGCCATAGGCTGAGAGGGGAGAGGGGAGAGGGGAGAGGGGAGAGAAAAGAGAAGTACCGAGACATGCGCCCTACTAGAGAGTCTTGTGGCCGCCGCCGGAGATCGATGTCGCTGCCGAGAGAAGAAGTTACGAGTGGTAAGGGAAAATCTAGATGTAGCAAAGGAAAGATAGCATTTTGCAAAGGATAGAGTAGATCTGGATCTAAGACTTACTTTTAGGGTTTTTTTTTCAACAAATCCTAGATTCATCGCCAAATCTGGGATGAATCCCGGATTCGTCCCCAAATCTGCTACAAATCTAGGATTCGTCCCAAATTCTAAAGAATAAGAAATTAAAAAAATCAATCAGAACCCCTAAATATCGACCTTGAGATGTCGAAATTTCATGAAACAAGTTTCTTTGAATTCTTAATTTTCTGTTGATCATAAATATATCTTCATCCATAATTTTAACCTAACACATTGAGTGTGGTGATTTTTAACATGAATATGACCTAATTCATATTAAAAAAATCACCACACTCAAAATATTAGGCTAAAATTATGGATGAGAATATTTTTATAATCAGGAGAATAATACGAACATATAGAAACTTGTTTTATGAAATTTAATGTCTCTAGGTCCATATTTAAGCCTTCCTATTTTTTCCCTTTTTTTAAAAAAATTAATTCTGGGACGAATCCAGTATTCATCCCAGATTTGGGGTCGAATCCCAAATTCATCCCAGAATTGGGGACAAATCCATGGATTTGCCCCAGAATTAAAAATTAAAAAAAAACAAGGAAAAAATAATCGAAAGACTTGAAAATGGACCTAGCTAGAGACATCAGAATTTCATGAAACAAGTTTTTATGTGTTTGTATCATTCTCTTGATTGTATAATATCCTCATAAATAATTTTCACTTAATATATTGAGTGTGGTGATTTTTTAACTTAAATTTGACCGAATTTGGTTTAAAAAATCATCACACTCAAAATATTAGGTTAAAATTATGAATGAGGATATTTTTATGATAAGGAAAATGATACAAACACATAGAAACTTATTTCATGAAATTCTGATATCTCTAGGTCTATATTTAAGTCTTTCAAAAAATTTCCTTTTTTTTTAAATTTTTTATTCTGAGATTATCATTTTTTTTTTCTTAAGGCCCTTGATCCGACCACCTTGGAGACAAATGAGGCAAAATGCATGCAAGCAAAAGAGGAAATGACAACTCCATTACAATTCAAGACTTAAAGTAAAGAACCAATAAGTCACACAAGGAATCGAACCAATGTTATCCGGATCTTGAAGGTTATTGTTGGAAGCTTCAGATGGAACTAATCTAAGGAGCTTGGAAGGCTTGAACAGAGAGACGCCTGTCCGATTCTCGGAAGAAGATCTATGGATGAGAGCTGATCAGAGAGGGAATGTGAATGTGATCCAGATGGAGTGGGTTGAGCTATGCTGGTTACGAAGAAGTTGTGTGGGATGGCCGGATGAAGCTTCTCTGGCAATAGATATGCCGACAAAGAGACTATGGATCGATAAAGTCGGCTGTTACACTTCTCCCGATCGGGAGAAATCTGTAGCAGGAAGAGATGATGACTCCTGAATTCAGAAGCTGGATGAGAGGGGCTAGTGGAGAACCTCAAATCCGAGTGTTCCCACTAGGGACAGCTGGCAATGGCGAAGAAGCGATGAGATCTGAAGATGACTGAAGGAGGTGACTCGCGGGTGGAGAGCTCTTCCAATCGAAAAAGAGATGCGCAAGATCTGGTGTTGGAAGAGATGACTCCTGAATCTGGAAGTCAACCCTAATGGTAGTAGCTGTGCGAGATCTAGCTGCCGGAGGAGACGGAGAAGATGGGGAACGAGAGGTGTGCATGAGGCTCGATGGAGAAGAACGAGTTGGCATCTGGCAGCTCCATTCTGTCAGTTCCTCTCCTAAAACCTAGGCTTATCCTCCTAACGTTCATTAGTGGCATTCAATGCACCAGATCATCCCCCATCTAGATGGAGAGTCCAGATCGTTTAGATTTTTTTTTTCAATTCATGGTTGAAAGTCTTGAAATAACGATATGAGGAAATTCTATCATCAAAGGTATAACATTAACAATCAAAATTAAAAACATGGTCTTTAATGACAAAACATCAACAACGGACCAAAATATCATCGTTAATGTGTATACATCAACGACAGGTACTAAATCCTGTCGTTGTTGAACCTTCAATAACGGCGGTATTTGATACCGTCGTTAAAAAAATATACATCCGCTACATTAACAACCCCCTAGTGTTGGTCCCACAGATATGGAGGAAGGTACATGCAAGTACACAGACGACGCATGGTAGGGTAAACCCCAAGTCGTCAATCCTTGAGAATCGACCCCTGACCATTACGTCAGAGATGTCATGCGCCCACCGTTTGTGCTACGCCCTAGGTGCAATATTCATCGTTAAAAAAAGTTTTTCTAGTAGTGAAGCCTAGTCAGGTCAAGTTACTCATGCCAAGTCCGATAAGATGAGTGAGTCAAACCTAAACCTAATCAGTCAAGATTTACAAAATGATATTAAGTCAATATTTTTAAATTAATGAAGTTGACCATCCTTAATTAGCACAAGGAATGAGATAATCAAAATATGACAATTAAATAAAATCAAATATCTATAATTTTTTATAGAATTATACTTATCCAATCTAAACCTTCTATAAATGAAGACCATGCGACGTTTAATATTTCATCCTTAATTAGCAGGATCCTTAATTAGTTATATGCATCCTTAATTAGCAGGATTTATTCCATAAGAGATAAGCACAAATAAATTTAACCTAGTATAAATAAAGAGCATGCAACCGTTTAATATTTACAAATAAATTTAACGATTTATTAGGAATGAGATAATCCATATATGACAATTAAATCAAATCAAATATCTTTAATTTTTTATAGACTTGTACTTATCCAATCTATAAGTATTATGGATCACAAACGCAAGAGGATGCAGCCGTTTAATATTTCTTTGATGTAGAAGGGGCTATTGTTCCCGGTGTGGGTGGCGGCGGCGGCCATCTGGAAACTGCTGGCGGCTTTTAGACTTGAAATCTGATCTCGTTGCGGTGAAGGATGACTGGCGACTATAAAAATCATTGTGGAAGACGTGGTGGCTTCGGTCAAGGTCAGGGGACGAAGCACGGCGAGGTTCGTGATTCATAAGAAGGCCAACGCCTACCAAGAGAACGTGGAGATTACTAACTCAATGGAGAATTTAATGATGACCACGAACGGAATGGATGCTACCGTTGTGACAGGGAGCAGGAGCTTTAAAGATGGCTACACTGATCGGTCACCTTTGGTTAGTTACATTATAAATAATCAATTGATTTACTTGATAAGAAATTAAATAATACGAGAATGTTTATACAGGAATCTCTACGTTCTCTTGGTAGACGCCGGCCTTCACGTGAATCATGAACCTCGCTATGCTTCGGCCCCTCGCCTTGGCCGAAGCCACCACGGCTTTGACAATGGATTTGTAGTTGCCGGAGCCATCCTTCGACACCATGAGATCCGATTTCACGTCCGACGCCGCCAGCAGCTTCCGGTCGGCCGCCGCCACCCACTCTGGGAACAATAACCCCTTCGATATCAAACGGCGGCGCCGTTTATGCTGCCCACTAGCGGCAATCAGCATCGCGTTGTTAACGGCGAGCAACTCTGTCAGGTTTTCGCCGTCCATCACCAGCACCGTCAAACAGAGCTTGAAGAAGCTGTCGCGGCACGTGCGCTGGTTCACCATGGCGGCGCTGCGCCACGTCTGTGCGTCGTCACCCGGGCGAACCAGGTTCACGTGCCGACTGTATCAGCCAGCAGCTTGACGCCGTCAGTCCAGGCCCCTCTCCCCGGCTCGTCGAACTGCTCGGTTTCCTCGCCCCGGCCCACTGGTAGAGGAGATCACGGAGTCCGTTCCAAGTCAGCACATGCTCAAAGACCGAGTCAGACCAAGTCACCGTGGAGTTGCACGGGTACCGGTGTTACCAGCAGCAGCGGCAGAAGCTACCAAGAAATTCGCCATGTATTCGAATTAATGCACGAAATATTAAACGGCTGCATTCGTTGTGATCAATATATTATTAGATTGGATAAATCTAAATCAATAAAAATTTATAGATATTTGATTTGATTTAATTATTATATTTAGATTATCTCACTCTTTATAAATAGTTTAGTTTATTTGTGCTTATCGTATGAAACAAATCGTGCTAATTAAGGATGACCAACTTCATTACTAAAAAATCATACTGCCAATTGTTGAATATTGGGGTCTTAAATGGACTAAAATAATTTTGAGGAAGGAAGCCATCAATTGTTGAAAGTCGTAATTGACTTCAAAATTGAAATCTATGATTCGCGTAGATAGATTTAGACTATTAATTTGCTCAAAACCGATTAAGGGTGAATGAGAAATTAATGTTTAAAGTCGGCCCAAAATAACATTTATTATTCATTAATAAAATGTATGGGAGAATAGTCCTACATCGAAAATTCTCAATGTGTATTCTCTACTTATTAATGAAGATGTGTTAATGGAGTTAACACAAAAATAAAGGACAGGTGCTCCCTTAGCCCAGGGCGAGCAGGTGCTCGCACCTGTGAGCCCGCCACCCGCCACGTGTGCACTTGCTCACTGTGCGCTTTGTAGGCGCATGTACACATCGTCGCGAGGAGCATTGAGGAGCTTAAATTTATGCTCCAGGTGACATTGCAGTGCCTACGTGGCACCTATGCGGCATCCTCGTGGGCAAAGGGAGATGACTGGACAGTTGACTTAGGGAATGGATGACTACCGTTGATCAACGTTGATCAAATAGGTATGATGGATCGCTTGTGATGCGATCTAGAGCGTTGGATCGCAAAGAGTAACGATCTGACGACTTGGGATGAGACTTGATCTGAAGCATTGAATCAATGGATCCAGATCCGATGGCCGATGACAATAGGCGGGATCTTGCAGTGCCTACGTGGCACCTATGCGGCATCCTCGTGGGCAAAGGGAGATGACTGGACAGTTGACTTAGGGAATGGATGACTACCGTTGATCAACGTTGATCAAATAGGTATGATGGATCGCTTGTGATGCGATCTAGAGCGTTGGATCGCAAAGAGTAACGATCTGACGACTTGGGATGAGACTTGATCTGAAGCATCGAATCAATGGATCCAGATCCGATGGCCGATGACAATAGGCGGGATCTGAGGGTCACAACTCCTCAGATCTGATGGATGAGATTGAAGTGGGCTTGGAGAAGGGTTACAACCCTTCAGAATGGATGATCTAGATCGATCCAGCCCAAAGAACACATCCACTCACCCAAAGGACACTCAACCTCTTCTTTCAGTATAAATAGAACCCTCCAGATGATGGAATTATCACTCAATCCTCTCTTCTCTTCCTCAAGCATTCATCTCATCTTGTGCATTCAAGAGTCCAAGAAGTCTACTAGAAGGTTCGCTGGTCTCGGAAGTCGGAGTGCTACGATTCTGAGACGTTCGTTGTCGTTGTATCTTGGGAACGAATTGCAACAATCCGTTAAGCACCGTAGCGGAGCAATATCGTTTACGGAGATAGTGTCGAACACTAGCCTCGACGATCAGTTTGCATACTCCAGAAGCTACCCGGGATAAACAGTCGTAAACGATATTTCGTGCAAACTGATATGGTTACCAACGACATTCTGACGGTCGTTCCGACTGTCATTCCGACCGCCATTCCGACAACCATTCCGCACGGAGAAAAGCCAGAGAAATTCACCGGAACCGACTTCAAAAGATGGCAGCAGAAGATGCTGTTTTATCTAAAAACGCTAAACCTTGTACGATTTTTGCACGAAGACACGCCAGCCGCTACGGAAGGTAGTAAGGCTGCTAGCGATGCGTGGTCTCACGGAGATTTTCTGTGCCGCAATTATATACTCAACGCCTTGGACAATATGTTATATAACGTATATTGTTCTCTGGAGACGACAAAATCTTTGTGGGAATCCCTTGAGAAGAAATACAAGACCGAAAATGCTGGATTGAAGAAATTCATCGTCGGTCGATTTCTGAATTTCAAGATGGTGGACTCAAAAAGCGTCTCATCTCAAGTCCAAGATATGCAATTAATACTGCATGATCTGGACGCCGAAGGCATGAAGCTGAACGAGACATTCGCAGTTGCTGCGGTAATTGAGAAGCTCCCTCCGTCATGGAAGGATTTCAAGAATTACCTAAAGCACAAGCAAAAGGAGATAGGGCTGCAAGACCTGATCCTGAGGCTACGAATAGAGGAGGATAATCGAAAGTTATCTGACTCCAGAGGAACCAAGCGAACTATAGACGAAATGTCCAACCTGGTCGAGCCGAACGCTAAAAAGCCGAAGCAGTTCAAAAAGAAGGCTCAAGCAAAGAAGTTCAAAGGCTCCTGCTACAACTGTGTAAAGGCAGGACACCTGTCCAAGGACTGCAGACGGCCAAAGAAGCCAACCAAGGGGCCAAAGGATGCTGCGAATCATGTCGCAACCTCTCTTGAGGACTTGTATCTCACTGCGGTTGTATTTGAAGCCAACTTGGTGGATACCAACCCGAAGCAGTGGTTCATTGATACTAGAGCAACTCGTCATATCTGTTCCGATAAGGCGATGTTCTCCAAGTATACTACGATAAATGGCAGGAAGCTCTATATGGGTAATTCCACGACGTCGCCAATTGTTGGACTCGGAAAGGTTGTTCTGAAGATGACGTCCGGAAAGGAGCTAACACTCATTGATGTACTCCATGTTCCCGACATCAGTAAGAACCTAGTTTCTGGAGCGGCATTGGTCAAGGCCGGATTTAGGCTAGTGTTCCAGTCAGACAACTTTGTACTTACGAAGAATGGTGTCTTCGTAGGAAAGGGGTATCTAGAAAAGGGTATATTCAAAATGGTTGTAATGCCTGTACTCCGAAATTTTGATGGTAATAAAATAAATACTTCCAGCTATGTTGTTGAGTGTTTTAATTTATGGCATGATCGACTCGGACATGTGCATAATAATACTCTCAAACGTCTCGTCAAATTAAATTTATTACCAAACGTCAATGTTGACGGAACACACAAATGTGAAGTGTGCGTGGAAGCGAAAATGACGAAACTACCTTTTTATTCGGTGGAAAGGACAACAACTCCTATAGAGTTAATACATAGTGATCTATGTGACTTGAAATTTGTGCAAACTAGAGGAGGTAAAAAATATTTTATTACTTTTATCAATGACTGCACAAAATTCTGTTATGTCTTTCTTTTAAGAAGTAAAGACGAAGCTCTAGAGGCGTTCAAAACCTATAAAACAGAAGTTGAAAACCAACTTGACAAACGAATTAAAATAATTCGAAGCGATAGAGGTGGAGAATATGGTGCACCGTTTGATGAATTTTGTACAGAATCTGGCATTATCCATCAAACAACGGCGCCTTACTCACCTCAATCAAACGGTGTTGCCGAACGTAAAAATCGGACACTAAAAGAAATGATGAATGCCTTGTTGATAAATTCAGGCTTACCTCAAAACTTGTGGGGGGAAGCAATATTATCGGCAAATCACATTCTCAACAGAATCCCTCATAAGAAAAATGATAAAACTCCATATGAACTATGGAAAGGCCGCGAGCCATCGTACAAATACCTGAAAGTGTGGGGGTGCTTGGCAAAGGTCGAAGTACCTAAACCAAAGCAAGTAAAGATCGGACCTAAAACGTTCGATGCGGTATTTGTCGGATATGCCCATAATAGTAGTGCATATCGTTTCCTAGTTCACAAATCAGACATTCCTGATATACATGTGGGAACAACCATAGAATCTCGGAATGCGATATTCTTTGAAAACGTATTCCCAAATAAAAAGGGAAACGGTGAAAGTGATAACAACGGAAGTTCAAACAAAAATGATGTTACCGAACTTAGCTGTTATAAAAGGACTATTGACGATCAATGTGAAGAGCCACGTCGTAGCAAACGGGCTAGAGTTGAGAAATCGTTCGGGCCAGATTTCATGACTTTCATGTCAGAAATGGAACCAAGAACATTAAGTGAAGCTCTCTCTAGACCCGATGCTCCAATGTGGAAAGAAGCTGTCAATACTGAAATTGAGTCTATCATGAATAATCATACTTGGGAATTAGTAGACCTTCCTTCTGGTAATAAACCATTAGGTTGCAAGTGGATACTAAAACGTAAGTATAAAGTTGATAGATCAATTGACAAGTATAAGGCCAGACTTGTAGCCAAGGGGTACAAGCAAGAGGAAGGCCTTAATTACTTCGATACATACTCACCGGTGACAAGGATTATGTCCATACGAGTGCTAATAGCCATTGCAGCACTGTATGACCTTGAAATACATCAAATGGATGTTAAGACTGTGTTCTTAAATAGTGAGTTGGAAGAAGAAATTTATATGGAGCAACCCGAAGGGTTCATGGCTCCTGGAAATGAGAAAAAGGTGTGTCGACTTGTTAAGTCGTTGTACGGACTTAAGCAAGCGCCTAAACAATGGCACGAAAAATTTGACAAAGTAATGTTGTCAAACGAATTCAGAATAAATGAATGTGACAAATGCATTTATGTCAAAAACACACCTGAAGGCTATGTAATTGTCTGTCTATACGTAGACGACATGCTAATAATGGGCAGTAATCATGATGTAATCATGACTACAAAGAAAATATTGACCAGAAATTTTGATATGAAAGATATGGGTCAAGCAGATGTTATATTGGGAATTAAAATTTTCAGGACATCAGAAGGGATAGTTTTAACACAATCCTATTATGTAGAATCTGTATTGAAAAAATTCAATGCGTACGATCTCTCTACAGTGAAAACACCTATGGATCTAAGTGCCAACACTTAGCGAAAAACCATGGTGAGACCATATCGCAGTTGGAATATTCTCGGATAATAGGCAGTTTGATGTATCTCACAAACTGCACACGTCCGGATATTGCCTGTACGGTCAACAAATTGAGTCGTTTTACGAGTAATCCAAACGACACCCATTGGAAAGCATTGATGCGAGTTCTCAGATATTTGAAATATACTATGAACTATGGATTACATTATGGAAAATATCCCGCTGTGTTAGAAGGATATTGTGATGCTAATTGGATATCAGATACAAAAGACTCCAAATCTACTAGTGGATATGTATTCACGATCGGTGGGGGAGCAGTATCTTGGAAATCCACTAAGCAGACTTGCATTGCTCGGTCAACTATGGAATCCGAGTTTATAGCACTAGACAAAGCAGCTGAGGAAGCTGAATGGCTGCGGAATTTCTTGGAAGATATTCCGAGCTGGATGAAACTTGTGCCTGCCGTACTAATCCACTGTGATAGTCAATCGGCGATTGGAAGGGCACAGAGTAATATGTATAATGGGAAGTCACGACATATACGTCGTAGACATAATACCATTAGGCAGTTGATCTCGAATGGAGTGATTGCAATCGACTATGTTAAGTCCAAAGATAATTTGGCAGATCCTCTAACGAAGGGGTTGAGTCGAGATCAAGTATACTGCTCATCAAGAGGAATGGGAGTAAAAATCTACAACTGAAAAGGACTCTAGCGGTAACCCAACCTTGTTGACTGGAGATCCCAAGATCTTGGTTCAATGGGACAACGAAGTTACAGAAGTTGTGGTCCAGCACATTAGATAGTTTATCTCTATCCCAATCCTAGGATGAATTTGTGCTGTCCTACCTCATGTAGTGAGGTTAAGCTTATGCTTTTAGTGACTTCTATACCTGATAAGGTGGAGTATGGTAGGATACTCTTGATAGAAGTGTCACCTATGTGAGTGTGAAGACAGGCCGCTTCAATGAAACACTCATGAATCCAAGATGGTATCCATGGCCGAAACGGAACCAACCATGAGAACCTAAAGTAGGTGAGATAGATCTCTATGTGGGTGTTATTGTCTAAGTATACACCAACAGCTGAGCAGTTCAAGATATCACGTTCACTGCGCAGCCTAGTATACTCGATAGCATTTCACTACGGAAGGTTCAAAGCCACAAGCTACCTCTCCCGATGCAGTGACTTATCGATTGGACTCTTGTAAAGTGTCAGCATGCATACATGCATTGCATTAATTTCCATTCATGTGGGGGATTGTTGGATATTGGGGCCTTAAATGGACTAAAACGATTTTGAGGAAGGAAACCATCAATTGTTGAAAGTCGTAATTGAATTCAAAATTGAAATCTACGATTCGCGTAGATAGATTTAGACTATTAATTTGCTCAAAACCGATTAAGGGTGAATGAGAAATTAATGTTTAAAGTCGACCCAAAATAACATTTATTATTCATTAATAAAGTGCATGGGAGAATAGTCCCACATCGAAAATTCTCGATGTGTATTCTCTACTTATTAATGAAGATGTGTTAATGGAGGTAACACAAAAATAAAGGACAGGTGCTCCCGCCCGCCACCCGCCACGTGCGCACGTGTGCACGTGTGCACGTGTGCACGTGCGCAATGGGCGCTTTGTAGGCGCACTTTGCACTTCGCATCATCGCGAGGAGCTTCAATTTATGCTCCAGGTGACATTGCAGTGCCTACGTGGCACCTATGCGGCATCCTCGTGGGCAAAGGGAGATGACTGGACAGTTGACTTAGGGAATGGATGACTACCGTTGATCAACGTTGATCAAATAGGTATGATGGATCGCTTGTGATGCGATCTAGAGCGTTGGATCGCAAAGAGTAACGATCTGACGACTTGGGATGAGACTTGATCTGAAGCATCGAATCAATGGATCCAGATCCGATGACCGATGACAATAGGCGGGATCTAAGGGTCACAACTCCTCAGATCTGATGGATGAGATTGAAGTGGGCTTGGAGAAGGGTTACAACCCTTCAGAATGGATGATCTAGATCGATCCAGCCCAAAGAACACATCCACTCACCCAAAGGACACTCAACCTCTTCTTTCAGTATAAATAGAACCCTCCAGATGATGGAATTATCACTCAATCCTCTCTTCTCTTCCTCAAGCATTCATCTCATCTTGTGCATTCAAGAGTCCAAGAAGTCTACTAGAAGGTTCGCTGGTCTCGGAAGTCGGAGTGCTACGATTCCGAGACGTTCGTCGTCGTTGTATCTTGGGAACGAATTGCAACAATCCGTTAAGCACCGTAGCGGAGCAATATCGTTTACGGAGATAGTGTCAAACACTAGCCTCGACGATCAATTTGCATACTCCAGAAGCTACCCGGGATAAACAACAATATCATTCTATAGTTCTGATTTCATGGCTCTCATGTCGACATGCTGACAGGCATGATGAACTAGTCAATTCATGTTTACAGTGAACTAAGTAGAGTACATATGTGTGCCCATGATATGAAAACGTTGACATGTGTGATTCATTCTCTATTACTGTAAAGTTTCATTTATTTATTATCCAAGTTATCTATTTATCCAATTATTTTTTATTACCTATGGCATATTATTTGTCTATTTGTTTTAGATTCATCATTATTTTTTTTTACTTATCCTAGTCCTTTGTATCACACTACAAAAAATAAAACATTAGGACCGAAAAATTAGTAGCGGTTTAGAGTTTAGGGTTTGAAGCGGTTGTAAAAGCAGACCCAATAGAATCAGTGAAGTGTAATCGCTCTTAAAACTACTTCAATTGGGTTTTTTTGAAGCGGTTGGCAAACCGTTGCTATTGGACGCATATAGAACTGGTTATAAGAATCGTTCCTATAAGTGTCTTTTAGAAGCGGTTTAGGTTTGCTTCTAAAGGTTACATACGACCGCTTCTAAAGGGTACATACGAGATTAATAAAAAAAAACATACTCGCATCTCATATTATTTTCACAATTCCAGCAAACCTTTCTATTTCGGCGACCCTCTTTGTTCCAACAACCTCTTTTCTATCGACCATCTATGTTCCTACGATCCTCTTTATTCTAGCAACCCAAGATTAATTGCACCCTAGCATCATCCTTCGACATCCACATCATAAATCGCCTTTGATTTTGTTTCTCGAGGTAATTTCTTGGTTTAGTTTTCGTATGATGACAATATTTTTATATGTTAATGGTGATAAAAATTATAATCGATTAGGATTTAATTTGTGTTGGCCGATAGATTTGTAAAATTTTCCAATGAATCCCTTAATTTAATTGGTCTTTTTTTACAAGTTATCCGTATTATTTTTCAAGTTTATTATTGTAGTTTGCTTACAGCGTGTCTATGATGCCAAGCTTCATTTTCATATTTTTGTTCTCTAAGTTGAATAGTATCACGGATTTCTCATAAGACCATTAGCATATATATATATATATATGATTTTTTTTTCCTTTGAAATCCTTCTGTTTATATATTTAAAATTTTATATTTAGGAATTGTATTTATATATATGTTTGTTGAATTCTTTGAAATTTTATCTACGAAGTTTCTTTAATTTTGATAAATCTTGCTTCAATGTGTTAGCTTTTATAAATTATTGAACAACATCAAATTATGCAGAAGCAATGGATGGCTGCGCCACATGGCAGTCTTGAGTATCGGGTGGGAATCCTATATTTTTTACGTTATGCATTTGGTGATGCGGCTCCAGATGTCACGAGACAATGTCCTTGTTGCAAATGCATAAACTCATTGAGTCATGATCGTGAAACAGTACACGAACATCTGATGATAAATGGTATCTTACAAGATTATCGCATCTGGAATTTTCATGGAGAAAAACTAATTGTACAAGATCATGATAACAAAGAACCTTCATGATTCGGTGCAACAAGTTTCTGAAGTAACTAGCCATGAATCCATGGTACAAGAAATATTGCATGATGCATTTGGAATGCATGAAGGATCTACAAGTAATGAAAATTACATTAGAGCATCAAAGAGTCATACACCGATGGAGTCTAATGTGAAAGTTTTCTATCGACTAATAGAGGAAGGGAAACAACAGCTATATACCAGATGCACAGAGTTTTCTAAACTGTCGTTCCTTGTTGAGTTATTTCAATTGAAAGTGAATGGAAAATGGAATGATTAGTCATTTATAGCATTGTTGGACTTCCTTCGTCGTGTACTTCTATCTGAAGCTCAAGTGCCTAAGTCATTTTATGAAGAAAATAAATTAATTTCTAGTTTAGGACTTCATTATGAAAAAATTGGTGAGAATGAACAGGTTTGCAAAGTGTGTAACCTTTCAAGGTGGAAATATTTGCAGTAATCGTCAAGGAGATCATATAAAGGTGGAAAAAAACGTCTCGAGGTAAAAATTCCAGCCAAAGTCTTTTGGTATTTTCCTTTAAAATCAAGATTGCAACGGTTATTCATGTCATCCAAGACGTCTAAAAATATGCAGTGACATTTCAAAAAACGTATTTCGGATGGAAATCTAAGGCATCCAGCTGATTCTCGAGCATGGAAGGAATTTGACGATCGTCATTATGAATTTGCATCTGATCCTAGAAACGTACGCTTGGACTCGCTGCTGATGGGTTTAATCCGTTTAAAAATCAAAGCACTTCATATAGTACTTGGCCTATTGTCCTGATGCCTTACAATTTGCCACCTTGGGAATGCATAAAGCCTTATTCTATTATTTTATCCACCCTTATTCCAGGTCCAAAAGCACTTGGAAATGATATCGATATATATTTGCACCCCTTATTGATCCAATTTGTTTCATACTCATGTTCCTTAGGCATATCAACTTACTAATTCTTAGGCATATCAACTTTTCACTTCAGAAATTTGATTTTGTTCTTGGCAAGTAAATTTTTGCATCTAACTTGCTAAGTTAAATTGCCACAGGTTTCAGAAATTACATCCACTGAAATTGCATGCTTTAAACCATGAAAATCTCAACATCTCTAAACAGCACCAATTAGTTAACAACATTTTGGTACTGTTAAGATCATACAGTTTTAATCTGATTTCTGAAATCAAGAGTAAACCAAACCTAATAGTAAGCAGATTGGCACATAATCCTGCTAATGCATCCCACTGAAACTGCATTTGGTACATAATCTGATTCCTGTTGACAAATATCTGATTTCTGAAACTGCATTCCTTTTCTGAAACTGCATTTGGCACATAATTCTGTTAATGCATCCCACTAAACTTTTGTCATCCCACTAACTGCATTAAGACCCATTAGAAGAGATTAGTACATTCCCACTAATTCTGCACATGTAGGGACTTGATTCACAGAGGTTTCTAGTGGCAGTTCAAGATACTATGAGTTTACAGCCAGCCAAGCTAGGAGTTAATATAACAAGAACTCTAATGAAGTGCTGATGAAGCCATGATTCAGTTTCAGAACATAGCACATTGTCTAATTAGTGAGTTTATTAGATAATGCATTTCAGAAATTAGTGGGATGCCTTCCTAACAAGTCGCATTTGGCAACGTGTAGTAATGAGGTTATGTGCCAAATCTAGATTTTGAATCCGGTTTCTAATTTATGAAATGAAACCAGATTTGTGATGTTTTAAAGTACTTTAATATTTTCACATTAGGTTTCTGATTTCTCAAATATTATGAAATACATCCCCATAGCATTTGCATATGCTCACTTGTTCATCTGCAATTACATAGAATTTTTTGATCTTCATTTGGTGAAACACGTTAGCCATAAAGAAGTAATTTTCTTTTTACTTAATTTAATGAAAGAGTTTTTTTTATAATTTTTTTATAAAATTTCTTTATAATTTCATTATACTTCATCTGCAATTGCATAGAATTTTTTTTACGTTTTTAAAATGTTTTAAATTAATTTAAGTTTTTTTTAAGTTGTTTAATTTTTTACGTTTTTTATAGCTTTATTTTTAAATAAAATATCACATATTTTATCTTTTTATTTAATTTTTATAATTTAAAATGGAATTTTTGTTATAAATAATTTTAGGGGTATTTTGGCAAAAAAAAAATTGTTAACCCCAAAATCAAGGAAAATCTTATTTTTTTTCGAGGTCTTCCAAATACGGGTTGCATGCCCTTTTCGCTGATGTGTTGGGCATAGATCATTACTTAGGAATTAATCGCTTACATAAACCAAACAGGGTTTTCATTAATAGCCTTGGATGGATAACTAAGGTTATCAAGGATAACCTCCAACCAAACACAACCTTATGGTTACGAGGTATTTAATTGTGGTTCTCTTATAAAATCTCGCTTAGTTTACATTAATTTTTATTTGTTTACAATATAAGCGGGGCACAAGGTTAAATCTTAATTACATGTCTTCTTAATTTGGATTGTCATTAGTTATTGAAAATGTGTTGCATTGTATCAAATCTAACCTCGTTACAATTCATATTAAAATCATAGGAAACAAGTTTGGATTATTTTTTTAGTTACATGCGATAGTGTCCTTAATTATTTACATTCCCTATTTTTTTAATTGTTATTATTATTCTTTTTGTTTAATTTTATTAAAAATGATAAATATAATTTTTATTTTTCATGTTAATTCATATTTTTATAAATTTATTTGTTATTAGACATTATTAGTGCTATTATTACATTTTTATTTAAAAAGAAAATAATAGTGTCAAGAAGATTGTGTTGTCGTATCGCATAAAGTTTTAACCTAAAATCAATTAACAATTTTAATTGTTATTATTTTTGTTTAATTTTATTTAAAATATTAATTAAATAAAATATTAATTTTAATATAGTAAAAATAAGACTTTATACTAGTTTCCCTCACTCAAACAACACTCAAAATTGATAATTACAATTTTTATTTTTCATGATAATTCATATTTTTATCAATTTATTTCTTATTAGACATTATTAGTGTAACGACCCGCCTTCTACTAACTAGGCTGTAAGGCCAGACCGTCACATTATGCTGTGCTAAGCTATGATTTAAGGTGCGGAAAACTGGATTAATTTAAACCTTTGCTAAACTAATATCATTTCTTCATTCTACATGTGCTAAGGGATGCAATCTAAGATATCCAGGGCGTATCCTACATCCCCCATGGTCCAGGAGCTGAGATATAAGGTTTCCTGGTCGAAACCCAGCTTCCCAATCAATTCAGATTGCACTCAATCGATTGAAAGCTATTGAATCGATCCGTTGATCGATCAAGGTTGCTACTGTATACAAAATAAATTCTGGATTGATCGGCTGATCGATCCAGGCTGACCAATCGATCCAATGATCGATTCAGGAGCTCTCTGTTCGTGAGAGCTAATCCCTCGATCGATCCATTGATCGATCCAGCGTGCTTTTGTACAAGGTAGAAATTTCTGGATCGATCGGTTGATCGATCCAGACTTGCCAATCGATCGGAGGATCGATTCAGTAAGGTTCTGTTCACTGGAATCAGGCCCGATCGATCGGCTGTTCGATCCCGGGGCCTTCTGTTCGCGATAATCAGCCCCCAATCGATTGACTGATCGATTGAGGTCTACAGACCGATCAGAAAGAAGCGCTGGGATGCGCTGGGACTCAAAGCGCTAGGGGGGATCGGTCTGTGGACCGATCCACCCATAGGCTGATTGGTCCACAGACCGATCAGGATGAGTCCTGATCGGTCCAGAGAGCTATGGATCGGTCTATTGACCGATCCACAACATGTCGTTTTGTTTCTGCTGCTTCTCTGATATTTCTGATTCACTTCTGATTCACCTGATCAAATCATCTGCTGTGAGATCTTTAAGTTATAGGTTGCAGGTATCATGCCATTGGTTAATTTCAAATGAAGCTCCATCAGAAGAATAAGAACAAGTGCCCTTTATGCTGTATTTCACTGCAACTGATGCAATTCGAGCTTCAACGTTCACTGGCCACGATCAGTTGGACTCTTGCTCATTGGTTCGAGCTCAGAGACACCAGTGAAGACCATGGATGGTATTGGTGTGAGTTCAGAGGACCAGATGAGAAGGAAGAGTGATTGGCGACGCCTGAGTTGGTTGCAGTGATTCGACACAGGTGACAGTGATTCGGGACAGTGAGAAAGCAGAATAAGAAGAAGGAAGAAGAGAGGTTTGCTAAGGTTCTGGAAAAACTCTCTGTCGATCAAGAGGCTGTGTTGTTGAGCTCTTGACTGAAGACTTCCTTCTGTCTTTGCGTGCGTTTTGCTTCGTGGCTGTAAGTTTCATTTGTTCATTCCTTCAGCCACCAAAACTCTGTAAGTCATTGTGCTTTGTTTTCAAATCTATTCTGTGACTTTTGTGGAGAGGTTACTCCACCGAGAAGGAGAAACACTTAGCCGGATTTTGTCCGGGGTGTGATCTACCGAAAGATCAAGGGATCGTCCACCTTACGGACACGCCGAGGAGTAGGGGCAAGTTATCCCCGAACCTCGTACATCGTTTTGTTAGTGGTGGTTTGTTCTTTTCCTTGCATCAGTTTTCATTTTACTTATTTCCGCTGTGCTAACAAACTCTTGTGAGGAAATTGATTGGATTTTTAAAGGAGCTCTCTGTTCGCGAGAGCTAATCTCTCGATCGATCCATTGATCAATCCAGCGTGCTTCTGTACACGGTAGAAATTTCTGGATCGATCGGCTGATCAATCCAGACTTGCCAATCGATCGGAGGATCGATTCAGCAAGGTTTTGTTCACTGGAATCAGGCCCGATCGATCGGCTGTTCGATCCCGGGGCCTTCTGTTCGCGATAATCAGCCCCCAATCGATTGATCGATCGATTGAGGTCTACAGACCGATCAGAAAGAAGCGCTGGGATGCGCTGGGACTCAAAGCGCTAGGGGGGATCGGTCTGTGGACCGATCCACCCATAGGATGATCGGTCCACAGACCGATCAGACTCTTCCCAGACCGATCAGGATGAGTCCTGGTCGGTCCAGAGAGCTATGGATCGGTCTGTTGACCGATCCACAACATGTCATTTTGTTTCTGCTGCTTCTCTGATATTTCTGATTCACTTCTGATTCACCTGATCAAATCATCTGCTGTGAGATCTTTAAATTATAGGTTGCAGGTATCGTGCCATTGGTTAATTTCAAATGAAGCTCCATCAGAAGAATAAGAACAAGTGCCCTTTATGCTGTATTTCACTGCAAGTGATGCAATTCGAGCTTCAACGTTCACTGGTCGCGATCAGTTGAACTCTTGCTCATTGGTTCAAGCTCAGAGACATCAGTGAAGACCATGGATGGTATTGGTGTGAGTTCAGAGGACCAGATGAGAAGGAAGAGTGATTGGCGATGCCTGGGTTGGTTGCAGTGATTCGACACAGGTGACAGTGATTCGGGACAGTGAGAAAGCAGAATAAGAAGAAGGAAGAAGAGAGGTTTGCTAAGGTTCTGGAAAAACTCTCTGTCGATCAAGAGGTTGTGTTGTTGAGCTCTTGACTGAAGACTTCCTTCTGTCTTTGCGTGCGTTTTGCTTCGTGGCTGTAAGTTTCATCTGTTCATTCCTTCAGCCACCAAAACTCTGTAAGTCATTGTGCTTTGTTTTCAAATCTATTCTGTGACTTTTGTGGAGAGGTTACTCCACCGAGAAGGAGAAACACTTAGCCGGATTTTGTCCGGGGTGTGATCTACTGAAAGATCAAGGGATCGTCCACCTTACGGACACGCCGAGGAGTAGGGGCAAGTTATCCCCGAACCTCGTACATCGTTTTGTTAGTGGTGGTTTGTTCTTTTCCTTGCATCAGTTTTCATTTTACTTATTTCCGCTGTGCTAACAAACACTTGTGAGGAAATTGATTGGATTTTTAAAGGAGGCTATTCACACCCCCCCTCTCTAGCCATCCGAAGGTCCTAACACAAACAACTGAAGATGAAGAAAAGTAACACTACAAGAAAATACTAAATTCTTAAGGTTTCTAATTCCTCCAAGGTCTTTATCCCAAGTTCCATCCACACACATCTTCATCGCATTGTCCTCCAGCCTCCGCTAGTCCATCTTTCCTTTACCTTTATCTGCAGTATAAGGAAAAAAGTATCTGTAAGCTTGAGAGCTTAGTAAGAAATCATCTACCTCACTAAAACATGCATACGATGCAATTTATGTTTTTTTAAAGCATGCTATTTGAAGTGTATGAATACAGAACATGTAAAGCATAGCATGACATACAAACAAACTAGTCATGGCAACAAGTGCTAACATAAGCTATCATATGTATCAATAGAAAACTAAACCGATACAAAACTGAGCTGAGCTAATTCTAAACTAATGGTAAAGCTGTACTGAATCCACATAACTATTTGTGAAGTTTTGAAAACTATTTTCATAAATAGATTAAAATAATAATCATGCTGCTGTTTAGGCCCGGCAACTATACTTGCTGTGCGCGCATCCCTAACTAGACCCGGGGTTGCAAGTCCCGCATTTAGTAGGGTTACTAGGTTATCTAAACCTAGGGACGACTGTGGGAGCCCAACCCAATGGATATCTAATCCAGTACAGTGTCACTGCTAAAATAAAATACTGATTATAGCTGAGTTCTTCTTATATTGCTATTTCTAGGTTATCTGAACCTAGAGCTAGGTTATCTGAACCTAGAGCTAGGTTATCTGAACCTAGAGGTGACTGTGGGAGCCCACCCATTGGACCGTAGTCCCATACGACTATAGTAAAACTATGCATACTGAATAAATGCTTCTATTGCATTTACTAAGCTATTAAAATGCCTAAGTTGCATTCTTTTCCTGTGCTACACTTATTATCGAACACCTAATGTGCACTATTGCACAACCTATGTGTCAAAGATTTGTATGCTACTAAACAAAGCAGAAATTCACACGAGAGCTACTTATACTGCAGGTGAGGGGTTTCTTACCTCCTGCGCTAGATTTCTTACGATTTCTAATCGCTAGATTTCCGGAGAAGACGATCCTTTCGACGATCTTCTCGCGCCTATGCGTTCCTCTCGCGGAGGGAGCGTCCTCGTGTCGGAGTTGTTGCCGGAAGGTGCTCTTACGACCCTAGGGATGAAACCCTAGGTCTCCTGGACTTGGGCGCCGAGAGGATGAGGAGGAGAAGAGGGGTCGGCGGGTGAGGGTTTGAGGAAGAGTTTTCTCGTTTAAGAAAATAACAATTACTCACTTAAATTTCCTATTTATATTAAGTGGGTAATTCGGCCCAACTCAAATATAAATATAACTGATTCCCTTTCTTCTCAGCACGGCCCTGCTGGGTTCACTTGGTTACTAGAGTCCACTATAAGTCGTAGGACCCAATAGGTCTCGGGTTCAATACTCGCTTAGACCCTTTTACGACTGTATTTGTTTTTGCTACTTCCGCTACTTTAAAAATTCTATAAAAATATCCTAAAATTCCAGAAAAATCATAGAATATTTCTAATAATTATTTTGAGAATTTTTGGGCATTACAATTAGTGTTATTATTATATTTTTTATTTAAAAAGAAAAAAAATAGTGTCAAGAAGATTGTGTTACCGTACCACATCAAGTTTTAACCTAAAATCGATTAACCATTTTAATTATCATTATTTTTATTTAATTTTATTTAAAATATTAATTAAATAAAATATTAATTTTAATAAAATAAAAATAAGACTTTATATTAATTTCCCTCGCTCAAACAACACCCAAAATTACCCAAAATTTCATGTTCCCGCTATATCTCCTCCCCTCTTCTTACTTCCGCTATTTCCTACCACATGATTCTGCCAAAGTGCTCGTCGCTATAAGCCTAGCTTTTGTATAAACATCTGTTTTAAAATATTTTAAAATGAGAATCACTTTGGTCAAATGTTTGTATTTTATATTTATATATATATCAATGCAATTGTCCATTTAATTTATATTGTAGATAACATGGTGTGTGGTGCCACACAGAAGATCATGTTATCGGTTCCTTATAAATTATAAATAGTAGCTCACAACCAAGTTGGATTAGGATAAACCATTGGAACGGTTGTAGTGTAATTTGGCATTAGTCTGTCTTGACTATAAAATTACACTAGTACACTTTGTGTGTATTGAGTAGGACCATTTGAGGTTGTTCGATTTATACTGACTACATAAAAGAACAACCTCTGTTATTATTGATGTGCGTCCTCTTAATCCCTATATAATAACAAGCACGTATACTTAGTATTTATTTCTTTAACTTATCAATGGGTGAGATTTATTCGTTAAATCAATAGGCCCGATGAGTTGGGAAATAGTAATATTTATATGGTGTGTTGTTGATTATAGAAGGAATCTGTGTCCTAATTATTTAGGTTGATGATGTCCCCTTGAGGAGCTTATAAGGATTATCATGTAAATCCTGCAAGTGGATTTAGTTCGACATGATAATAAAGTTGAGTGGTATTACTCTTGAAATTAGATATTAATTAATTAGGTTGTCAGTAACTCAATTAATTAACGAACATACAATATCTTAAACACAGAGAGATTAACGCACTCATGATAAGAAGGAGCTCATATTGTAATATGAGATTGGTGCGGTAGTTCAATAATAACCCTTTAGTGGTTTGAGTTATTATTGATGGACTTGAGTTGGGTGTTCGGGCCGAACATAGGAAGCCCAAGTCCATCAGGAGGTCTAAACTAATTCCTCCTCTAGGTCCCTGTTGTAGCCTCTATATAAAGCCTCGCATCCACCCATCTTTAACTAGGTTTGGTTTAATTTGGTTTAGTTTAAATTAACTTGATTTAGTTTAACTTAACTTGGTTTGGTTTAACTTAACTTGATTTGATTTAACTTGGTTTGGTTTAACTTAACTTGGTTTGGTTTAACTTGGTTATAGAAAGAGAGATTTTTTTTTCTAAATATAATTCGGTTATAGAAAGAGATATTTTTTCTAAACAGAATTCGATTATACAAAGAGAGATTTTTTCTAAACAGAATTTTGTTATTTTTCTTTCTTTGTAACCAACGGCAAGCCTATAAAAAGGAGTAGGTGGTGGCTCTTATAACCTAATTTTCTAATTCTCCACAATCCTCTTCTCTCCTTGTGGCCGGTGCCCCTCCTCACCTTGCTAGGGGCGCCCCTTCCTCACCTTGCAAGGGTCGCCCCCCTCCTCTCCTTGCTTAGGGTTGTCCCCCTTCCTCTCCTAGCTAGGGCCGGCGCCCCTTCCTACCAATCCATTGGTGGTCGACATCTTGAAGAAGAGGAAGAAGATTAGAAGGTGTCTCATCCTAGAGCCTCCTTTTGTAGCCGGCGGTTTGGAAACCGAGAAGAGAAGGAGGGTGGTGTTGTCTTGGTAGATTGTCGCTCACACGACATCCAAGAAGAGGAGAGGAATACGCTAGAAGATCAAGAGGTATTTAGCTACAAAGAAAATGTACAACTAGTTCTTTAATTCCGCTACGTAATTAGTTAGTTTTATTTGTATCGTTTTTGGAATACCAACACAAGAGGCCAGCAATCTTGTACTTCGATCAAGGTGTGCTTTGATCATTCAAGAACTTGCTTGATTGATTAAACACATGTTTGATCGAACATGTGGGTTGCTAGAAAAAGTTCTGTTCTTATATAATTTTTTTGTACGGGGAAATTTAAACAGAATGAAATTCCAGCGCCTTCAAAAATTATCCAAAATTTCACGTTCCCGCTATATCTCCTCCCCTCTTCTTACTCCCGTTATTTCCTACTGCGCGATTCTACCAAAGTGGTCATCGCTGCTGCTATGTCGGCTGTTGTGCCCCGTTTTGTCGATCGGATTCATCCCATCACTAACGACGAGCCTCCGACCTCCGCCTCCTCCTTCCAGTTACACAGCTAGGAGAACCTTCGTCTCCTCCCAGGTATGCAGCTAGCATAACCTCCTCCTCCTTCAAGGTACACTATTTGATCTAGGTATCGTCGTTGATTCCTTCCATCACTGTTTCCAAGTTTTTATTTATTTTGTTGCTTATTGATTTTGGAAGCCTTCTACAGAGGATTCGACCTATTTCTGATTCCTATATGTTGTTAGGGGTTTTAGGTCTTGCTTCATGTGTCTTACAAGAGCCTGTGATTTCCTGATGCATATAAGTAAACCTATTATTACTCGTGTCTTCCTGATTCCTATCTGTTGTGCCCTGTGTTCATCACTGCTGCTGTGTCCTGTGTCCTGTGGCCGTGCGATTAATTGTTGTTTGAACAATAGAAAAGAAGCAGAGGAACAATTATGTAATCTTTCTAAGGATCTTGGATTTTTAATTTGAGAAATGAAAATGCTCCTTTTGGCTTCTACTGAAGCAGACAATGAAAATGCTAAGTCTATGCACTTGTTTTGAATAACCAATGTTTCCATGTTTATATTGTGATGATGGGTGTTCAGTAACTTTTCTGTTTTTAACCTTTATGTTTGATCAGATATTTCTATATTGATGAATAGACGTTTATTATTTCCAACTGTGATATAATATTTTGAAACACTGAGCTAAAGTGTTTAATAATTGCATCTATAAGTTGTCTATGTGTAGATACATAAGGGGTAAAATCAACTTTCTCTCTAATTTTTCCTAGATAAAGAGTTTGTCAATTTTGATGTATTAATTTCAATCATGTTATACTAGATTGTGAGTTATGTTAATTACAAGCTTATTATAATAACAAAGTCTTATTGGCTCATCCCACTTGAACTTCAAGTATTCTATGATGATATTACCAAACCTTCAACACCAAACCTTCAGTTATCAATTTCCAATCATGGGTTAGTTATATATTGCCATTTATTTTCAGATTTTATTATAATCTCACTACACAAGTTAGGATTACTAATGATCAGTTAGCAAGTGCAAGACAAATGTCATTCTTATCAAGTGATCCATTCGGCATGGACTCGTACTGAAGTATGAAGTATTGAATAGCTTGGTCTTTTTTCTCATTTGGCTGTCTAAAACATAGAAGGTAGCTTGAGTTGAAACATGCAAGTATAAAGCCAACCATTGTCCCTGCAGTTTACCAAGTTCATCAGGATTATAAAAAATGGGCAAACTATATATGTGTGTCATGTGTGTGATTGAACCCAATATAAGAAATTCTGGATATGATTGAGCTATTTTGGAAATTCACTACTTGTATTTTGTCCATTAATAATCATTGAATAAAAGGTTTTCACAGCTACTACAAACTTAAATAAGAATATTGATTAATTTTGAGCCAACTTTTTACTTGCCTATTACTATTCCAATTATCAATTTTGTATGCTTCTTCTTTTGAGCACCTGCAGGAGGCCTTCCAGCACCTACAAGAGACAATCAGAAAATTTTTTTGAGAACATCAGAAACAATAAGGCCAACTTTTTACTTGCCTATTACAATTCCAATTATCAACTTTTGTATGCATTATACTTCCCTATTGATCCAGCTGTAATCTATTTGACTATATTGATGATGGATGTTCATTCATATTTCTATATTGTGTTATGTAGGTAACTTTCGAAAATGGCAAAAAAAAGAATGCGAAAGATAATCCAAAATAGCCAAAGATGATCTAGGAGAGAAGAATCAAGTAAAAGAGGAGTTGATGATGAAAATGAATCAGAATACACAACATCCCATTCACCATTGGAGATACAAAATGAGGCGGTTAATGAGCAAGGTGAAAAATATTTTTGGATATGAACAGTAAATTATTTTTGCAACACTAAGTGCAAATTACTTTTTTCAGTTGAAAATGAGGTCATGTCTTCATCCCAAAGTCAGCAAAGAAAACGTGGCAAGACTATCATGAGAGATATTCATGCATTACATCCCGATCATCTCCTCGTTGTTGAATTCAATGAAAGGGGGGCAACCTTACGAAGATTTACAACCGACGCTTGCAAATTTTATTGGGACTATTGCATGGAATGGACTTGTGTTACCCCTACACTTTTTAGACTGGAGAAAAATGCCGACAAATTGCTTGAATGATGCATGGAAACCTGTTATCATAAGTTTACAAGAGTTTAGCTTCAATTTTAAATTTAAAGCATAAACATATTTCATTTGATGTTTATAGGCACATTTCTATATCCCCAATCACCATAGAAGAGTTATAATGCAAATGATGGGGCCGCATGGAGACGATGGAGGACTGAAGTGAAAGTTACATCTTATGATTCAAATACTCCACTAGAAGAGCTTGTTGCAATACAACCCATTCCTCATGGATTGACACCTCAAACTTGGGAAGTTTTATGTAACTATTGGAAGTCTACTAAGGTACTACTAGTATGAATTATTTTTGACATAAGTTTATAAATGTTATAATTTCATTATAAATTTTTGTGTCATAAAACTTCAAAAATCAATAGAGAAAATGCAAACAAAAAGAAAGGGACTCATGCATAGGGACGCACTAATATTCCACCATTGGAATATATATTTGTAAGAATCAAAATTATTTCTTTTCTTCTTTATAATTAGTTTCTCACTATTCATTTATTGTTTTACACTCTAATGCTCTTATCCTTGAAGTTCCAAGGTTTTATGAGATTCTAAATATTCATTACAAGCAATGTAATGTATATTAGATAGCTTTTGATGGAATGTGTAAATTAGCAATATAAGTTGTTGCACATATAGAATAATTTATTCTATTAATATTTTGTGTTAAATGTGGATTTCTTATCTTGTTAGTCTCAAGAGAATGGTAGAAAATCAATTCGTATTGAAATACAACAATTGAGTCAGAGAAGTAGAAAGAAAGGAGGTGTCGCTATTGACGATGAGGCAATACGAATTGAGGTAATAATATTTTACTTTTTAAGTTAACTTTTATGTATTTTTTATTTATAGTAACAAATTATTTTCTTGTTAGAATTTACTTAAAGAGGCTGTAGATCGTCTCCTCCAAGATAAACCCAAAGGAACACAACCATTGGAAGTCCATGAGGAGGCATTTCGGTAACAATTTACTTATAATTTCATTTCATTTTTGTAAAAGTTGTTACATATGGTTCGACTTTAATTATATTCTTTATATAGTGAGGTTTTTGGACCTGAGCATTCTGGTCGGGTACGATATTTAGGAGTTGGTGCGCTGCCTAGCCAAGTTTTCCCAGAGCAATGTAAACACAACTCAATGTATTGGCAAGACTATCACTCAAATTCAGATTTGACAGACAAATTTAACAAAATGAGAGAGAAAATTAAATATATGGAGTTGCGAGAAGCACAACGACAAACGGAAATAGAGCTGATGAAAAAACAAATGCAAGAAAATGATCAGTTCCAAAATTTTACACGAGTAATTTTAAGTATGATGTCGAGAAGTGTTGGGGGCTCTCGTGGACCCGAATTATTAACGGCACAAGTAATAACATTTCTCACTAAAAAAATAATTGTTTAAAATTATTTGTATAGTTAAGTACATTAATAGCAAATTTATTTATTTTTGCAGATGGTAGCTATGTTTGCAAATATTATGCAACAACAAGTTCCATCGCCTGCGGAAGAAGATAGGTGTAGATCCACCCCATCACCAGAATCAGATAATAACTAAAGATGTTGGTTTTTTTAATTACATAGGTTCTTATTAGAGTATTTCTAACTTTCTATTTTTTTTAAATTGATGTTTAAAATAAGTTAATTCATAATCCTAGGCATATGAGTTTTTTTATATTATTCTTGCATGCTTGTTCCTCTGAATCTTACATTTCAATAATCCTATTGATTGAAAAGTATATAATAAGTTAATTCATAATCGCGTCGTTTCACAGCAAGTGTTGCCTTGTTTCCATTCCAAGTTGAATATCAACACACTGTTATCCAAATTAAAAAAAACCCATGATTGACTGTAGTACCAAATAAATTTCTGATGATCAATTAGAATGTATTTATCTAAAATAATTTGCAGGATAAATCAACACATGAAGATTGAAGACTAAGAAGCAATCAGTTTGTCATGTTCATGGTCACCAATGACTTTGTATTCTAATTATCAAATAGTTATCATCATTGTTAAGATCATATTTTCAATGGCATATCAAGCAAATTAAGTGAGGTTGATTTCCAATTTTATTAGAGATGCAGTGAATTCCGAGAAGACATGTACTGATTCATCAACTATAAAGACCAGCTTTCAAACTTTCACAAAATTAGTTGGTTTGTCATATTATTCTTCTCTTAACAATTTGAGCGACCGAATGAAGGTTCCAATATCTAATTTCTCATTATTCAACATTTTCTATAATCAATCAAAAATTTAACTGCAATTGATTTTAAATTGATTATGCTAACAAACTTGATGAAGCAGTATATCTGTCAGTGAATTGTTTCTCTCTGATTTAGTTTTTTTTATTCATGAAATAAAATTCAATGTAATATGCACATGCTATATAGTATATACTGTACCGTTGCCAAGCTTTTGCTTTGTACACAATTCTTCCTATAGGAGTATATAAAACTATGTTAATTAGAGCTTAAGCTCTTAGTGAAAGTTAATGTGATACCTGGCCCAAAACCTGTAAACATAGAGCTCGAAGAACTCGTTCTTCTAGGTCTACTGAAAGTTCCTTCCTGCATTATAGTGGGAACAATAAAGACAAGTCACACATTGTTGAAAAGATTTTATGTTGATGCCATGAAGATAGCTGACAAAATAAATAGATATCTAGATGTTTTCTTTAGCATTTCTTGTCTAGTTGACAGTTTCATAGCTTTTGATGTTTTAATTTGGTACAAGTTTTGGTTAAATATTTTTTTCATTATATATTGAAATATGTTGATAGAATATAATTTGGTGGTTCTATTGAAGGTTGCTATTGAAAGTTGGAGCAAATGTCTTTTGTCGCTTGAAGCAAATGCCTTTTGTCATTTGGAGCACATGTCTTTTGTCGTTTGGAGCACATGCCTTTTGATGTTTTTTTGGTGGAGAAAACATGTTATTGAAGGTTGTATATATTTTGGAGATTGAAGAAAATATTGTGTTTGTGTTATAGTGTGGATTTAAATTGTGGCAAAAGGCGAATACGATCGCCCTCAGCGCCCCCGCCAACTCGTCCTAGGGCCAACACGGAGGAGATAAATGACGGGTGACTACTAGCTAGCCTTTGGAATAGTGACTAGCACATAAGGGAGGTATTTACCTCGACTTTGCCAAGAATCGAACCCCAAACCTCATTATGGCAACACCTCATGCGCTAGCCACTAGACCCATCCGAAGGGACTATAGTGTGGAGTTAAATGTTATATGTTATGAATGTTATGAAATGAAATACAAATTGTATGTGTTGATTTGGTAATCCAATTTATATTTATGTGGTATGGAAATAAATAAATTTGTTAAATGAAATATGAATATTGTCAATTATTTAATTTGAGCATTTGATTTGGAATTCTGCAGGTACAATAGAAAATAGATTTTTTTTTTGTAAAATTAGTAATTCAATAATAGCAGCGGTTTTAACCGTTCCTACAACTAGGCCTCTAGAACCGGTTATAATCGCTTCTAAAGGGAAGTTTTTTAGATTGGAAAATTCTATTGAGGTGGTCATTCACCGCTTCTATAGGTATCCATCAAGATCGGTCATTACCCTCTTCTATATGTATGCATCAGGATCGGTCATTAACCATTTCTATAGGTATGCATCAGGATCGGTCAATAACCGCTTCTATAGGTATCCATCAGGATCGGTCTTTAACCGCTTCTATAGGTACCCATCAGAATCGGCACTTAGTCATGAACCACCGATTTAGCGTCGCCAACATCTGCAATGATTTTGAACCAGTGCAATAGATTTAGTAGTGGGTGAAAACCGTTGCTATAGGTGTCTTAAAACCGCTTCTAAAGGTTTATTTTTTTGTAGTGTCAGTTGGATGCGCAAATACAATATTTACTTTTGAATTGCACTACAGTGGTAAATTTCAAGGAAAAGATGCTGATTGTGAATATGTTGGAGGTGAGGTGGTCTTTATAGAAAGAGTTGATCCTGATTATATGTCATTGTTAGAATTATAAGATGTGTTAAAGTAGATGAAGCTCCCTGTACATATTCCTATCTATTTTAGGGGCTCTAGTTCAGAACTCAAGAAATTAAATGGGGATGACTGTGTGCTTGAAATGTTTGGCTTTTACAGGGATAAACCTCATATTATGCTATACATAAGAGACTTGAAAGATGGGTTGGAAAAATTATCTGATTGGTATGGTGTTAATGAAGGTGAGACTATTATAGGCATCCCAAGCAATGCAAATTTTTCTTCTCAATTCATATATACTTTAGATAGTGAGCGAATTTTAAATCAGGATTCAACACATGCAAGTCCTGAAAAATACCAAAATATTTGTGGACCTAATAATGATATTGAAACTGGGGTGTAAATGAGGATTTAAGAAGTGAGAATCTTGATGATACATATGTAGGATATTCTGATGCTTTCACTGATGATGATAGTGACTTAGAGTACTTTCTAGATGGTGATAGTTTAAGTGACCATCGCAGGATTGATAGAGAAAGTGAATCAGCTAACAATAACTTAGGAGAATATGCTGAATATGCAAATCTAATTTCTGGTAATTATTCTGATTTCACATTTATGAAGGTAGATGGACAGTTTGAAGAGGCAGATCAAATTGGTGATGATAAGAAATTAGAAGAAGTTGTCTATTCATCTGATGAGGAAAATGCTATTGAGTTCCCTTAGTTTAATGAAGAAAGAGATATGGATGACCCTGAGATGACTATGGGATTAATTTTTCCAAGTGTCCATATTTATAGAAAGACACTTAGAATATACTCAATTAAAAAAGGGGTTAAGTTAAAACTAACAAAGAGTGGAAAAAAAAACAAAGTGTGTGGATGGAAGATTTATTCTAGCATTTACAAGAAGTCAGCCCAAATTCAAATTAAATCAATTATTGGACTCCACACAGGTGTATGTGGTCATTTAGAAATAGGAATGCCAATTCCAAATGGTTAGCCAATCATTCCATAAGAGAGTTTGCTGATAACCCAAAATGGAATGCTACTAGTTTTAGAAAGGTTGTGAAAAGAAAGTTTGGGCTACATGTGCAACCATGGCAGGCTTATCGGGCTAGACAACAAGCATATAAAATGATTCAGGTGAGCATAAAGATCAATATACCAGGTTGAGAGATTATTGTGCTACCATAGTTGAGTGAAATCCAGGGTCACTAGTCATTGTCCAATCTGAAATTACAGTTGTGGGTAGAAATCAGTATTTCAAAGACTGTTTCTCATGTTTTCTGCACAACCACAAGGGTTCTTGGAACGGTGCAGACCAGTAGTTGGCCTAGATGCATGTCATTTAAGGGGAGTTTTTGGAGGTTATTTATTGCACGTAGTGGCAAGGGATGCAAATAATCATATGCACCCACTAGCCATAGCTGTTGCGGAGTCAGAGTGCAAAGATAGTTGGTATTGGTTTTTGGATCTGTTATCACAGCAAATTGCCTCACCAATGGATAGGGGGATAGTGTTCATTTCTGACCGACAAAAGGTAGTTCTTAAATAGCAAGTTGATGAGGAGGGAAACTCAACAGGTATCAAGTTCTTAAATAATTGTTAGTTTGCTTTTGCACAATCATCTAACATTTTTGTTTTTCTTGGATGTGTAAGATGGTGTTGGAAATCAAGAAGCTCAAGGTGATTTCAATTCGAGTGGCATAGAAGTTGAGATGGAACATAAAGGAAGGGGCAAGGTTAGTGTTGGAAAAAAAAGGGGTAGGAAGTTCTAGGAGTAGAGGAAGGGGAAGAGACAGACGAAATGCTGAGATTTGTGGCCAAGATGGTGAAGGGGTCAGTAGGAGAAAAAAGGGGAAAAGAATAGACAATGGAAGGGGTGTAAGCAAAGAACATATTGGGAGTTTTAATAGAGGTTGGAGGCAAAATAGTGAGCCTTTGAGTGGTATAGGAGTGTGGAATGGAATTCGACTATTTTCAAGGAGGTAGTGTTGCAAGTGGGACCAACAATCAAATAGCAAGGACTAATAGTATGTTTCTTATTCATATTTACCCCAGCGTCTCTGTTAATCCGTTCCAGGGCCAACACGGAGGAGGTAAATCACGGATGACTACTAGCCTTTGGAATAATGACTAGCACATAAGGGAGACATTTACCTCAGCTTTGTTGAGATTCGAACCCCAAACCTCATGGTGGCAACACCTCATGCGCTAACCACTAGACCGTCCCGAGGGAACCTTAATTTTATAGCTTCAAGCACATATATTTACACATGGTGAATACCTATTGTCCACTCAACAATCATAAGTGTAATGAATGCATTTTGTGAAGGATGCCGATCCAGAATGTTGAGAAAATATGTCATCTATTATTTCTTTGAGTTATTTTGCATGTAAGTTACATAATTTGTGGCAAAGGGTGAATATGCTCGTCCCCAGCGCCTCCGTCAATTTCTTACAGGGTCAACACGGAGAAGGTGCAAGTTTCATAATTTTGAATAGTATGATGTGTGCTTATGGATTATACTATTGCGAAGGTTGTACCTTCTAGATGTTAGATTCAATAGATTAACTTTTGGTTTGTCTCTCGTATCAAGATAAATACTCGTAGCAGTTTGTCTTCTTTTGTGAGGTACAACTAACATAATATACGTAAAACAGTACTAAAGTTGTTAATATCAACTTTTTCTGTCTAAATGTATTTGTCTCGATTTTCGTTAAAGCTCTTTTACAAATTTCTCACATCTGGTCAATTCAATTCGTTAATTTTCTTTTTTTAATCAATAATATAATAATCAATTCAATATATTTTTCCCTCTTAAAATTATTATGAAAAAATATCAAAAATACTTATAGAAAATAAGGGGGGTTAAGGTATTTAAGCCATAAATCAAATCAAATATCCAATCTAATAATATATTGATCGCAAACAAACATGGTATAAATGAAGAGCATGCGTTTAATATTTCATTAAGTTATCTACTTCCTTAATTAGCAGGATTTATTCCATAAGAGATAAGTATAAATAAATTAAGTTATTTACAAATAAATTAAACGATTTACAAGGAATGAGATAATCAAAATATGACAATTAAATCAAATCAAATATCTATAATTTTTTATAGAATTATACTTATCCAATCTAAACCTTCTATAAATGAAGACCATGCGACGTTTAATATTTCATCCTTAATTAGCAGGATCCTTAATTAGTTATATGCATCCTTAATTAGCAGGATTTATTCCATAAGAGATAAGCACAAATAAATTTAACCTAGTATAAATAAAGAGCATGCAACCGTTTAATATTTACAAATAAATTTAACGATTTATTAGGAATGAGATAATCCATATATGACAATTAAATCAAATCAAATATCTTTAATTTTTTATAGACTTGTACTTATCCAATCTATAAGTATTATTGATCACAAACGCAAGAGGATGCAGCCGTTTAATATTTCTTTGATGTAGAAGGGGCTATTGTTCCCGGTGTGGGTGGCGGCGGCGGCCATCTGGAAACTGCTGGCGGCTTTTAGACTTGAAATCTGATCTCGTTGCGGTGAAGGATGGCTGGCGACTATAAAAATCATTGTGGAAGACGTGGTGGCTTCGGTCAAGGTCAGGGGACGAAGCACGGCGAGGTTCGTGATTCATAAGAAGGCCAACGCCTATCAAGAGAACGTGGAGATTACTAACTCAATGGAGAATTTAATGATGACCACGAACGGAATGGATGCTACCGTTGTGACAGGGAGCAGGAGCTTTAAAGATGGCTACACCACCTTCTGATCGGTCACCTTTGGTTAGTTACATTATAAATAATCAATTGATTTACTTGATAAGAAATTAATTAATACGAGAATGTTTATACAGGAATCTCTACGTTCTCTTGGTAGACGCCGGCCTTCACGTGAATCATGAACCTCGCTATGCTTAGGCCCCTCGCCTTGGCCGAAGCCACCACGGCTTTGACAATGGATCTGTAGTTGCCGGAGCCATCCTTCGAAACCACGAGATCCGATTTCACGTCCGACGCCGCCAGCAGCTTCCGGTCGGCTGCCACCACCCACTCTGGGAACAATAACCCCTTCGATATCAAACGGCGGCGCCGTTTATGCTGCCCACTAGCGGCAATCAGCATCGCGTTGTTAACGGCGAGCAACTCTGTCAGGTTTTCGCCGTCCATCACCGGCACCGTCAAACAGAGCTTGAAGAAGCTGTCGCGGCACGTGCGCTGGTTCGCCATGGCGGCGCTGCGCCACGTCTGTGCGTCGTCACCCGGGCGAACCAGGTTCACTTGCCGACTGTATCAGCCAGCAGCTTGACGCCGTCAGTCCAGGCCCCTCTCCCCGGCTCGTCGAACTGCTCGGTTTCCTCGCCCCGGCCCACTGGTAGAGGAGATAACGGAGTCCGTACCAAGTCAGCACATGCTCAAAGACCGAGTCAGACTGAGTCACCGTGGAGTTGCACGGGTACCGGTGTTACCAGCAGCAGCGGCAGAAGCTACCAAGAAATTCGCCACGGATTCGAATTAATGCACGAAATATTAAACGGCTGCATTCGATTGTGATCAATATATTATTAGATCGGATAAGTCTAAATCAATAAAAATTTATAGATATTTGATTTGATTTGATTATTATATTTAGATGATCTCACTCTTTATAAATGGTTTAGTTTATTTGTGCTTATCGTATGAAACAAATCGTGCTAATTAAGGATGACCAACTTCATTACTAAAAAAACATACTGACAATATTATTCTATAGATTTGGTTTCATGGCTCTCATGTCGACAGGCATAATGAACCAGTCAATTCGGTTAAGTACCTGATTGGCTTAAAATATATAGAACCCTATTTAATTTTACATGCTTACAGTGAACTGAGTAGAGTACATATGTGTGTTCATGAAGATCATGATATGAAAACGTTGACATGTGTGTGGTCCATTCTTTATTACTGTAAAGTTTCATTTATTTATTATCCGATCCTGTCCGTGCACTGAGTCGATGGAACTGGGGACGTGGCGCTCTCTGCTGTTCCTTGGTGACCTTCACAGCGACGTAAGCCTCCGATGAACCTGTAACAAAGTCGGGCCGAGAAGGGGTTCCCAGCGACGACCCTTCGACGCTCAAGTCAGGCGACGGTGAGAAGAGATAGAGGCAGAATAAAAACTGTGGCTACAGTAGACGATGATCAAAAATCATACCTCCGTCGAAGTCCGGGGGTCTTTATATATAACCCCGGAGAGGCGCGTGCACGCTTCTCGAGATGTGCATGTTCCTCAAAGCATACCGTGGGATGACTGTGTTAGAAAAACATGTCTGGCGTCATACCGCAATTGTCCGAACATATCTCTATCATGTCAGCGGAAACTCCCTCAGTACGATCCTTGGTACGGCTCGGCCGCCGACCATGCTGCTTGTCGGCAGCAGACGTCTCGAGAATGATATCACTAGCTGCCCCTTTTGTCCTCTTCTAAGCCCTTTGTCTTTAACCGGGCCGGTCGGGCTGATCGCTCGGCCTACCGGGCGCCCGAGTATACGCGTACCTCGGACTTGGTGAGTCGGCCGATCGGTCGATCGGTCATACACTCGGATGGGGCGCCGGCTAGTTGTTCTGCCGTTCGGCCTAGCAGCCCAGCTACTCGGCCTAGCGGTTCCCCTATAAAGGAATTTGTGAGCGTCGGAAGCTCAACCCAAGGTCGAGCTGTCTTCGTGCCGGCCCGGGGTCTACCCAGGCCGGTCGACCAAGAGATTCCTCCCTGCTCGGTCAAACCTTTGACTTCCTCCCAGCTCGGCGGGACCTTTGCCTCTCCCGTGCTATTGACCCCTTCTTCTGTGGGCCCTCGCTCCTTACCACCGGATCATTATCCAAGTTGTCTATTTGTCTATTTCTCCAATGATTTTTTATTACCTATGGTATATTATTTGTCTATTTGTCTTAGATTCATCATTAATTTTTTTTACTTATCCTAGTTCTTTGTATCATGTTGGATGCACAAATACAATATTTACTTTGGAATTGCACTACAGTGGTAAATTTCAAGGAAAAGATAATGATTGGGAATATGTTGGAGGTGAGGTGGTCTTTATAGAAAGAGTTGATCCGGATTATATGTCAGTTTTAGAGTTACAAGATGTGTTAAAGTAGATGAAGCTCCTTGTACATATTCTTATCTATTTTAGGGGCTCTAGTTCAGAACTCAAGAAATTAAGTGGGGATGACTGTGTGCTTTAAATGTTTGGCTTTTATAGGGATAAACCTCATATTAAGCTATACATAAGAGACTTGAAAGATGGGTTGGAAAAACTATCTGATTGGTATGGTGTTAATGAAGCTGAGACTATTGTAGGCATCCCAAGCAATGCTAATTTTGCTTCTCAATGCATGCATACTTTAGATAGCGAGAGAATTTTAATTCAGGATTCAACACATGCAAGTTATGAAAAAAATCCAAAATATTTGTGGACCTAATAATGATATTGAAACTGGGGGTGTAAATGAGGATTTAAGAAGTGAGGATCTTGATGATACATATATAGGATATTCCGATGCTTTCATTGATGATGATAGTGACATAGAGTACTTTCTAGTTGATGATAGTTTAAGTGTCTATTGCAGGATTGATAGAGAAAATGAATCAGCTAACAGTAACTTAGGAGAATATGCTGAATATGCAAATCTAATTTCTGATGACTATTCTGATTTCACATTTATGAAGGTAAATGGACAGTTTATAGAGGTAGATCAAATTGGTGATGATGAGAAATTAGAAGAAGTTGTTTATTCATCCGATGAGGAAAATGCTATTGAGTTCCCTAAGTTTAATGAAGAAAGAGATATGGATTACCCTGAGATGGCTATGGGATTAATTTTTCCAAGTGTCCATATTTATAGGAAGGCACTTAGAATGTACTCAATTAAAAAAGGGTTTGAGATAAAACTGACAAAGAATGAAAAGAACAAAGTGTGTGGAAAATGTAAAAAGGAGTGTGGATGGAAGATTTATGCTAGCATTTATAAGAAGTCAGCCCAAATTCAAATTAAATCAATTGTTGGGACTCCACACACGTGTATGTGGTCATTTAGAAATAGGAATGTCAATTCCAAATGGCTAGCCAATCATTTCATAAGAGAGTTTGCTGATAACCCAAAATGAAATGCTACTAGTTTCAAAAAGGTTGTGAAAAGAAAGTTTGGGCTACATGTGCAACCATGGATGTCACGCCCCAGGTAGTCCCTGTTAGAAGAAATTTCGACAGTATCTCCTTTTTACAGGTGACAATATGAAACTTCCTACAATATACTCATACTCGGCCAACATGACCGGAACAATATATATGATAACTTACCAAGCAGTTTAATAATAAAACTAACCTAATGCAACGATAAGGAAAACCATCTCAAAAATCCTACTCAACTACACACATAAAGCTCAAATCACAACGACGCAAATAAAATCAACTCACCTCTTCTGTCGTCCAGACAAGCATGTAGAAGAACATATCCAAATAAATATAAAAAGAAAATCCATCGATAAATAAAAGACCATACAGTAATCCATAGAACAAAACTAGTACAAGTCTAAAACGTAGTCTTGAGGCACCCCTCCATCTCTTTTATAATTCTTGGTCTTGGCAAAAAAGGAAAGTTTTAAACATAATTAAAACTTCTTTATATTCCTTGCCAATGACTAAAAAGAAAAGTTTTAAAATAAAAAAATTAAAACTTCCTTTTCTTCTTGTCATGGCTGACCACCTCCTTGTGCTCCAAACAAGGAAAGTTTTAAACATAAAATTAAAACTTCCTTATTTATTTCCGGTAAGAAATTTTAATAGAAAAATTTCTCTTCTAAATCTCTTGTTGGTTATAAAAGGAAAATTTTATAAATTATTTTTTTTTTAAAACATGTGGATGGTTACCAAAAAGGAAAGTTTTATCAAAAATTAAAATCTTTCTTTTAACTACAAATAAGGAAAGATATCAAATCTTTCTCTTAATCCTTTGTAGAAAACTATAAAAGGAAAGATTTTAAAATTTAAAACTCTATTTTAAAACCATGGCTTCCACAAAATGAAAGATTTTAAAAATTAAAATACCCTTTTAATGTGATGTGGCCGACCACCTAACCTGGGCTCCAAGCTTGGTCGACCATATAACATGGCTCCAATTCTTGGCTTGGTCGGCCCTAGCTTGGGCTCCAAGCTTGGCTTGGCCGGCCACCATAAGATGGGTAAGAGGCTTGACTTTAAGTGGATATAAGGCTTTATAAATAAGAGGCTACAATAGGGACCGAGAGGAGGAATTGGTTTTGGTCTCCCGATGAGCTTGAGCTTTCCATGTTTGTCCCGAACACCCAACTCAAGTTCATCAATAATATCTCATTCCACTAAAGAGTTATTATTACACTACCGCACCAATCTTATATTACAATATGGGCTCCTTCTTATCATGAGTGTGTTAGTCTCCCTGTGTTTAAGATATCGAATGCATGCTAATTAAACGAGTTACTGACAACTGACTTAATTAATATCTTAACTCCAAGAGTAGTACCACTCAACCTTATTATCATATCGGACTAAGTCCACCTGTAAGGTTTACATGACAATCCTTATGAGCTCCTCAAGGGGACATCGTCAACCTAGATTACTAGGACACAGTTCCATTCTATAATCAACAACACACCATATAAATAATATCATTTCCCAACTTATCGGGTTTATTGATTTAACGAACTAAATCACACCCTTTGATAAATTAAAGAAATAAATATTAAGTATATGTGCTTGTTATTATATCATGATTAAGAGTACACACTTCCATAATAACAGAGGTCTTGTTCTTTTTAACAATCAGTATAAAAAGAACAACCTCAAATGGTTCTGCTCAATACACTCAAAGTGTACTAGTGTATTTTATAGTCAAGATAAACTTATACCAAATTACACTACAACCATTCCAATGGTTTGTCCCATTCCATCTTGGTTGTGAGCAACTATTTATAATTTATAAGGAACTGATAACATGATCTTCTGTGTGTCTCCTCACACCATGTTATCTATAATATAAATTAAATGGACATCTACACTTAGCATAAATGTAGACATTTGACTAATGTGATTCTTATTTCAAAATGATTGTTTATACAAAAAAGCTAGACTTTTAATATACACTTTAATAATCTCCCACTTATACTAAAAGACTATGTTGTCATAAACGTTGTCATACATCTTATTCCCATCCCCTCAACATGCCGATCAAAAGCTTTCACCGGAAGGGCCTTAGTGAAAGGATCTGTCAGGTTATCTGCTGATGCAATCTTGGCGACAACAACTTCTCCTCTCTTTACGATGTCTCGTATCAGGTGGTACTTGCGCTCAATGTGTTTACTTGCCTTATCAGATGAAGGGCCTAACCATGCCCACGGCAAAACAGATATTCGGTCTCGTGCACAACATAGCATACATGAGGCTTTCTACTGCTAAAGCATAAAGAGCTGCCTTCATTTCTTCTATCTCTTTTGATGTCTTCGGAGACATCTCTTTAGATAAAGACACTCCATGCCAAAAAGGTAGAAAACCTTTCTTGGAGTCTTGCATGCTAAAACGAGCTAGGATAGTATCGATATATGACGCTTGGGATAAACACAACATTCTTTTCTTGCGATCCCTTATCACTTTGATCCCGAGAATATGTGCGCATTCTCCCAAGTCCTTCATATCGAATTGCTTGGACAACCATACCCTTACTTCCGACAACACTTTGATATTGTTGCTAATTAACAAAATGTCATCTACGTATAGTACAAGAAATACCACCATGTTTCCATCACACTTCTTGTATACACAAGACTCATCCGGACACTAAATAAATCCATAAGACTGGATTACTTCATTAAATCGGATGTTCCAAGATCTTGAAGCTTGCTTCAGTCCATAAATAGACCGATTGAGCTTACATACAAGATGCTCTTTGTCCTTTGCAATAAACTCCTCTGGTTGCTTCATATGGATATTTTCTTCAAGACTTCTGTTAAGGAAAGCTGTCTTGACAACCATTTGCCAAACCTCATAATCCATATGAGCAGCAATAGATAAAAGTATCCAGATAGACTTAAGCATAGCTACTGGCAAAAAGGTTTCCTCATAATCGATTCCCTCTTTCTGAGTATACCCCTTCGCAACAAGCCTTGCTTTGAAGGTTTCCACCTTTCCGTCTGCCCCTCTTTTCCTTTTGTAGATCCATTTACATCCAATAGCTTTTACACTATTTGATGGTTCTACTAGCTCCCAGACTTTTTTAGAATACATTGATTTTATTTCTGAATTCATTACTCTTTGCCAAGATGCTGCATCTTTATCTTGGAGTGTTTCGTCATATGTTTGGGGATCAGGTTCATGTTTACCTGGGATCAAGTCCGAAGACTCTCCCAAAAATATGAATCTATCAAGTTGCCTCACAACCCTCCCACTACGACGAGGCACTGTCTGTAGTTGTGTATCATTTGTGATACATGTTGCAGTTTCTTGTGATATTTCATTTTGCACTGTTGGTACTAAAGTAGGCGTGCCCTTTCTCATTTCTTCTAGAACAATTTCACTCATGGGCTTATGGTTCATTACATAGTCCTCTTCTAAAAATTGGGCATTTGTGCTAACAATGACCTTCTGATCTTTAGGACTATAAAACAAACCACCTTTTGTTCCTTTAGGATAACCTATAAACATGTGAACTTCCGTACGAGATTCCAACTTATCAGCATCTCCCTTCAGCACATGTGCTGGACTACCCCAAATCCGGACATGACTTAGACTAGGCTTACATCAATTCCATAATTCTATGGGAGTAGAGGGTACTGATTTAGAAGATACCAAGTTCAGAATATACACTGCCATTTCTAAATCATATCCCCAGAATAAACTTGGTAATTCTGAATAACTCATCATTGATCTAACCATTTCCATAAGAGTCCTATTCCTTCATTCTGCCACACCATTCTATTGGGGTGTACCAGGTGCAAACAATTGGAATTGAATCCCAACCTCTGATAAGTAATTCCTAAACTCTCCTGAGAGATACTCGCCACCATGATCATACCATAGTGTCTTGATACTTTTACCATGACATTTATCCACATCAGCCTTGTACTCTTTGAACTTATCAAAGCACTCAGACTTGTGGCGCATCAAGTAAATGTATCCATATCTCGAATAGTCATCTATAAAAGAGATAAAATATTCGAAACCACCTCTCGCCTGGATAGTCATAGGTCCACACAAATCAGAATGAACCAATTCTAACACATCTTTTGCTCTATATCCCTTGGCCTTAAAAGGTCTCTTGGTCATTTTTCCTTCCAAGCAAGATTCACAGGTTAGAAAGTTTTCCAACACCAATGAACCCAAGAGTCCATTAGTTGTAAGCCTTTGAATCCTATTCAAGTTAATATGACCAAGTCTTAGATGCCAAAGATATGTTTGGTTCATTTTAAAAGGTTCCTTTCTCTTATTAGAATTAGAGGATGTGTTATTAATTTCTATTTATTGCTTTATGGGAGTTATCGGATTTAGAGTATACAAATTACCAACTAATGTACCAGAATGTTAGTGAGAGCCCTAGAGCCGATCATGTGATGATTGTTGTATAGACTCGATGTATCATAATCCTATATATTTATAAAGGCATTTCTTTATGGTTATTATACTTACTTGTATTGGTGCTAAATAACTGAGTATAATAGCGTTCTTGAGTAGAAGGTTCTTATCTATATCAATCGATTGGTTAAATTGATAATGAGATGATATAGAGAACACTACTCTTAATCATTCCTAGTTAAGTATTAACATTCAGGGACAATGTTAATGCGATGAGACTAGCATGTAGGTCTACTCGATGACTTGATCTCACAAGTCATGGATATTAGATATCAAGTTGACACATGGGTATGCATTGGAGAATGTATACTGAATGACCCGTCATGAGAAAGTATCATGGATCGTTATATGAATGTCATATACTTTCCCATATGACTATTAGTATGACTATCAGCCCTTGGACCTGAAGTCATCATGGTTCCCTACATAAGGAGTTGCATACTTTGGCTTCGTCAAACGTCACCCATAAATGGGTGGACTATAAAGGCGACTACTGGGTATGTAACAAATTATGCGGAGGGATGTGAGTGATGTAGAAGGGATCTATCCCTCCTATATAACGGGAGTGATATCATGATTCTTGATAGAGTGAGACCACTAAGTGCATGGCCATATATACCCAAATAAGTCAATATGAGATATTGAGCTCATTTGATTAGAGTGAGTGTACTTGGAGTTCAAGACATAAATTGATTAGAGGATGACACGGTCTATGCCTCAATTGATCAATTTAGATGTCGAAGATAAAAGGACATTATCACATATTGTGAGAGTCACAATTATTAGTCACAATGGTGATGTTGGATCTCAACATTCTTGTAACTTGGGTAGTAATAATGTGTTGTTAGATACCGCTCATTGCTTATGTTTCTAAATGGGTTTAGGAGCATTGCCAACGTTACAAGAACCTATAGGGTCACACACAAAGGGCAGTTAGATGGAGATTAGGTTCATATGATGGACCAAGAGGATTAGGTTCATGTGATGAACCAAATTGGATTAAGAGAAATCCAAATTAGACTAATTGAGTTGGATTCAATTTGATTCATGTGTCGAATGAATCTAATTTAGACTATGATTCATTGAGTCAATTTAAACCAATGAATATAGATTCATTAAATTAAATTGATTTGAGTCAAAGGGTAGATTTGATTAACAATGGGAGATAAGAGGTCAAGTTTGACTTGACTTGAGAGGGAAGATGAAGGGTCAAGTTTGACTTGACTAAATGCCACTTCATTGTGACTTGGCATGGGTCGGCCAATGATGATGTTCCACATCATCAAGGCTACATCATTGTGTGCCACCTCATGAGGAAGACCAAGAGCCATAACTCTTGGTATTACATGGAGGTATAAAACACTCTAATAAAGTGGCCGACCATATGAATGAATAAGAAAGGTGTGCTTATTCAAGGTCTCTTCTTCCTCTCTTCTTTTCTCTCCTTCTCCTCCATTACCGAGATCTCTCAAGAGTGCTAGCACACTCTAAGTTGGTTATATTGTTTGTATTTTATGTAGATTTATATGAATAAATCTAAATATGGAATTCTAAAATTTTGAAATTGAGTGTTGTCCTGGAATTGTTTTATATTTTATGTAGATTTTTCTCTTCCGCTTTGCAGACATTGAGTGTTGTCCTGGAATTCTGGAAATCCTTCTCTCATGTCCAGATATTAGAGTTATGCGAAATTTTTATTCTCTGGTTACAATTCATGCAGTACTTACTACAATTCTCTTTTTTCTTATATTTTATATTTTTCTTTGATAAGTTTTGTTTAATTTTTCTCTTGCAGGTACGTAACTCGGGCAATTCGTGAGACTTGAGATTTTGGATGCAAGGAGTGAGCTTTGTTAGGTTGTAGGTTGCCTTGCTAATGTGTAAAAGTCATATGGAGAATAGTAATGGAAAACATGTGATTTATGGTTTGATACTACTAAGTTTGATGAGTACAACTCATTTTGTATATTTTGTATATGTGTGGCTACAAGATGATTTATGGACGTTTATTTTGGATTTAATGTAGTAAAGATTTAGTTTTGTATTGTTGGTTTGCTTATATTAAAAACATATTTGTTGTTTGGTATTATCATGTTACAACATGGACATTAAAGATAACGGTTAGAAACATTGTAAAAAATATGTAACCACAATGGAATTTTTTTGTGAAAAATGATAAAATATAACGGTTTTATCGGTTGTAAAACATATTAAAATTATATACTACAATAGTTTATAACTGTTGTAAAATCTAAAACGAGTAAATATTATCTACCACAATGGTTTATATCTATTGTAAAAAGGGTCTACCACAACGATTTATATTTGTTGTCCAAATTATCTACCACAACGGTTTTAAAACGGTCGTATAGGGAAAATTTTTTTTGAGTATATAAACAACAACGGATAAAAATCGTTGTCGAATGTCTACAAAGACAACGGATTCAAAACCGTTGTCATAGGACAATGCCTTTTACAACGCTATCAGCTACAATAATTTTTTGACCCTATGACAACGGATAATATCCGTTATCGTAGGCCATTTTTGTTATAGTGCTGGCCTAATGGCATAATATGATCTGCCATTAACTGGTACTGCTAGAGACTAATCTGGGCAGCATTCAATACCTATTTCATTCACAATGCTCAATTACTCGACTAAAAATAATAGATAAGATGTCTTAAACTTTGGCAGCAAATTCATGCTTACTGCCAGTTTAAATAGATGATAGTAACCAAAAGAACCGGATATGCAAACAGTAGCACCTGAAAAAGAAGAATGACAATGGCATTTGACCTTGTGATGCAACACATCTACATTTGCCAGATGTTGGGTCAAAGATGGAAGTCTTTACACGGAAAAGGCATCGAGGAACAAAAGTACAATTGCTTGCCATTGCCTAAGCTTGAAGGTAGGCAATGCTTCTAACTACGACATTGTATCAAGATAACGACCCTGAAAAAAAAAGATTAGGTGAATGCTTTACCAAAACCTAGTGTATACGTTGTTTTTTAATACAGTGAAAGAATTGTCATTATTTATATAAACTTAGACCTTTTACAATCAAAATACTTGATCATGTTCATTGTATGCTCTTTAGAAAGAGGATAGGACACCAACTATTTTCCTTTGGTAGAGGGAACTCTTAGCAATCGAACATAGGTTTATCAGACTCACAGATAAAAGCTCACAATTTACCAAAACATAGTTCTAAATTACATACTACAGAAAAGCAGGGAAACAAAATCAACAATTTAAGAAAAATGAGGTGACAAATTAGCCAAACTAGAAAATTGTCTCGGCTCTTTGTGCATGTTGATAAAGGTGAAATTATCTCCTAAAGTTTCAGCGCTCAAAATAAGCAGCTTGATGAAAAAACTTATTTTCAGTCATTAATTACAAACTAATAGTTTCTTGCGATGAAAGTAAAAACACAATCAACACAACAGGACTTGAGAAATTCGACCACTACACAAGCGCAAGGCCATCAGCCTCACCTGGATTGCACTGCTGGTAGAACTTCTCGACCTCTACAAACTAAAAGGGGCCATCAAAAACCACTAAACAGAAAGAAGAATGAGAAATAGAGCAGGAAAGGAGTAGTGTGATACCACAACAACGAGCAGAAGAGCAATGGTCGCTTTCCTAGCCCAGTAGCAATATCAACTTTGTAGATGAGTTTCAAAATCACAGAAGGGGATAGAGGGAAAGGAAATGAAAGGAAGAAGAAAAAGAAGAAAGAGTAGACAAACGCTTCCTTTCCTTTCAATTTCTTTCGTAATCCATTTTTTCCTTTTCAATTTTTATGATATGCCTAAGAATAGGGATCACAGCGGTTGCGTACCTTGAGTTGGACTAGTCATATGGGAGCCCGAGGCTACCGGCACCCACATCCGCCATGGGAATAGGAGGAGGAGAACATAGAACTAGAATTTCCAATGAGGCAGACTCGGCTTCCCGAGCGTACGGTGGGTAGGACCCAGTGGGTGATCTTGGAGTAGGAGAGTACACCGTCGTGGAGGGAGAACCAATGGAGGTGCCACCCCTTCCTGCTGCACGGTCGACAGGATTGCGTGCAGAGATCGCATGAGGAGAGGGAAGGAAAAATGGCTTAGGGTTTGGGAACACTAAGGGGGAAAATATGACGCCAAAAGGTTTTTGGACAAAGGGAAAGCAAAACTGCGAAGGGGAAAATGGTGAATGAATAAAGTCAAAGATAACGATTTTATCAAAAGTGTTGTCATAGCTCTCGAAAAAGTGCTTAAAGACAACGGTTTTGAAAAACCGTTGTAAAAAAGTTGTTGATTTAAAAAAAAAAGTCGCTCAATGACAACATTTTTTATAAAACTATTATCTTTTATATTTTATGGGAGCTCAAAGATAACGATTTTATAAAAAATTATTGTCTTTGACCAAATTTACAACGATTTCTCCTAAAATCGTTATCTTTGTGATATTGTCTTTTAATTTTTTTATTGTAGTAAGAGAAAGCTGAAAATTGAAAGAGAAATCTGTCTTTCAATCTTGGAAGATTAAGTCGAAGTAGGATATTTTCGAAATTGACACCATTTGTGTGTTTCCTGGAGAAAATATCCATTTTTTCAGGTATTGATAGAGTTATGGTTTCAAGCACAATATACGTTCATGTTATTCTTGGCTATTGATTGTATAAAAATGAATTATGTTGAATTTCTTTTTATTGCATGACTGATATCAGTGATATTATGATTCAATTCAGGTACTATAAGTACCTGATTGGCTTAAAATAAATAAAACCATATTTAATTTTACATGTTTATAGTGGGTTGAGTAGAGTACATGTGTGTGGCCATGAAGATCATGATATGAAAACGTTGACATGTGTGTGATCCATTCTCTATTACTGTAAAGTTTCATTTATTTATTATCCAAGTTGTCTATTTGTCTATTTCTCCAAAGGTTTTTTATTACCTATGGTATATTATTTGTCTATTTGTATATTTATCTCAGATTCATCATTAATTTTTTTTTTCACTTATCCTAGTTCTTTGTATTAGTTGGATGCACAAATACAATATTTACTTTGGAATTGCACTACGGTGGTAAATTTCAAGGAAGAGATGATGATTGGGAATATGTTGGAGGTGAGGTGATCTTTGTAGAAATAGTTATCCTGATTATATGTCAGTGTTAGAGTTACAAGATGTGATAAAGTAGATGAAGCTCCCTATACATATTCCTATCTATTTTAGGGGCTCTAGTTCAGGACTCAAGAAATTAAGTGAGGATGGCTGTGTGCTTGAAATGTTTGGCTTTTACAGGGATAAACCTCATATTAAGCTATACATAAGAGACTTGAAAAATGGGTTGCAAAAATTATCTGATTGGTATGGTGTTAATGAAGGTGAGACTATTGTAGGCATCCCAAGCAATGCTAATTTTGCTTCTCAATATGCATATATACTGTAACAACCCAAATTGTCTCATTATGAGTCCTAATAGTACTTATAAATATTTAGAAATGCTTTAGAAATGTTCTAGAGATTTTTAGGAATTTTTAGAGTATTTTTATGTAAATTTCGGAGTTTGTTTGGTATTTTTACCAAAAGAAACAAAGTTGAGGCAAAAAGAGGTTGGGTCGAGGTTCAAACCGGAGACCTCTAGTTAAGCAAAGTCTTAAGTTGTTTCGGATGACCAAGAACCTAGCAGGGCCGTGCTAATCAAATAGATAGTGAAATAAATTTAAGGGATAGTAACAGAATATCCTAGGTATAAAGAGAGATAAGTTAAGAGAGGAACTTAGGTTTTATTTTCGTGACCTAAACCCTCTCTTCTCCCGACTGCGAGCGCGGCGTCCCTGCTTGGGCGGAAACGAAGAAGGAAGCTAGGGCTTTGTCTCCGGTGGCCGTCCAAGGACCAATCCGAGGGCTTTTCACATCCTCACGATCCCCTTGTCGAGGAGAACGCGTAGGCGCGAGGAGTCGCTGAAAATTTCGAGCTCTCTGAAACCCTAGAAGTCTATCTCGGCTGTGAGTCAAGGAAATCTGTAAGTGCTTCTCACCTGCAGTAGGAGTAGCTCTCGAATCCTTGTTTCATTCTTTATTTTCGAAACATGCTGTAAAGTGTGCTGTTTTTCTTGAAGTTTGCTGTCGTGAATCTCAAAGGGGAACTAAAGGAAATTTTGTATGGATTAGGCATGTAATTTGAATCCTTCAGTCCTTATAATTAGCATTTCAGACTTTGATTTAGGTTTTCTTTTGTTGCCTTAATGGGCATGATCGGTGCATATAGAGCCTTGAAATCTTCGGTGCTGTTGCTAGGCAATGAGCATGAAATAGTTTAGATATTTTCGTGGTGTAGTTCAGTGATTCAGCTGCAAATTTCCTGTTAAATCCGAATAAAAACAGCCCATAAATTTCATACCAGCTTTAGACCTTTTTGCGGATTTACTAAGTATGAATGGTTTTCTTCTTCTTTTGGTATGCAGTCCTAAATCTTTCATTTCCAGTCAATAGGCGTGAATACTCTTTTGTAGCCGTGCAGGTTTGTTCTTTTGGTTGGTTTTGTTTGAGTGTAAAAGGCCTCATTATTTGGCATTGCAGATTTTGATTTCCTTTCGAACTTGCTGGACACGAACAGCATGTGATCAAGCAGTTAGTTTTAATTTTCTATATATATGCAATGAATGCGAATAGCTTTTTTAAGCTTGTTGTTTAATTGCCGAGGCATTCTTCTTATTAGAGGTATTAACAAGTAACAAGTATTTTACTTGAAGAGGCTATACCCGACTTCCGAGGTTATCGTTAAACAAATACAGGTGACCGATTCCGAGGTCTCGGCACTAGTAAGACCGAGGTCTTCACCCTCGTAGGACTGGTGGTTCGCCACCCCAGTCTCTATTAGGGAGCACGCTTTGGTACTACGCCTGGGCCCAAGAGGAAATTTATTATTATTTTGAAGTATAGAAGTATAAGCTGTTGGTGCGGTTAGCACTAACGGTCTAACTCAGGTTTTGATGAATGACAAATCAGGTTAAGTTAGGTTTGTTGTTGTCTGACACTTTTATCAAGTGTGCAGGAAAAGTCCAGCTAGGTCGACGGGCTGACCGGATAGCTGGCGAGAAGTCCAAGCGGGTCGACGGGCTGACCGGACGCTTGGCGAGAAGTCCAGCTAGGTCGACGGGCTGACCGGATAGCTGGCGAGAAGTCCAAGCGGGTCGACGGGCTGACCGGACGCTTGGCGAGAAGTCCATGTAGGTCGACGGGCTGACAGGTAAGTGAGGTAAGTCACTGGAGGGGAGTGACTGCGAGGACGCGTTCCCGGGTAGGGAACATTAGGCGTCGATCCGGCTTAGATCCATTTCGGATATCTAAGTCGAGATCGTGACTAGATTCCGGTCTCGGAAAGACGGAATCTAAGTCATACTTTGCTCATCTATAAAACTGTGCTAACATTCTTTGCTGCAGGGTACATTTGCCTCGGACTAACCTTTTCTTGCAGGAGAAGGACTTTCTGGAGAAGAGGGGTCCGGGCGCCCGGAGGGGATCCGGGCGCCCGGAAGGCAAATTTCATCCAGCCGAGTCGTCGCCACGTGGAGCATCATGGTTTGTGCAGCTACGTCACATTCCAGGCGCCCGGAAGGGATCCAGGCGCCCGGGACAGCATATAAAAGAAGCCCCAGGCAGGAGCTTCAGAATCAATCATCAACTGAGAACTTTTCGACTGCTGGTCCTGCTGCTCTACGTTCCTGCGACGCTAACAAAGCTCCGACAAAGTGCTTCTTCGTTTTCCTTAATTTCCTTGTCGGTATTACTTTGTTTCATTAGCATTTTCTGTATTCATTTTGTAATTATATTCGAATTGCTAGTGATTGCCCAACGAAAGTGGTCAAGGACCACGGGCCTTCGAGTAGGAGTCGTCACAGGCTCCGAACGAAGTAAAAACAACTGTGTCTACTTTACTTTTCCGCTGCGCTTATACTCGATATTTTCGAATCGATATTCACCCCCCCCCTCTATCGAATCTAACGGTCTTACAAGTGGTATCAGAGCAGGTACCGCTCTGATTTGGTGCAACCACCAATCAGACAGGGGGTGAAATTTTTTTTAATTCCAAACTGATATTATTATCTTTTTGGAAGATTTTTTTTCTCCCGTTACACTTAGAGTTTCTATTTTTTCCCGCACTGCTAATCCAAGACGAAGTCTTGGGATTTTTTCCAGTTAATTTAGTGTGTGCAGGATAAGATGTCTCAACAAGAAGGCTTCAGCACAGTTCGTCCTCCCCTATTCAATGGGGATGACTTTTCGTACTGGAAAAGAAGAATGGAGGTCTACATGAAGACAGACTACGACCAATGGATGAGCGTCACAAAGGCTTATAAAATTCCAGTAGACAACTCCGGAAAAATAATAGACCCTGAAGAATGGACAAATGATTTAAAGAAAAAGGCATCAATTGAAAACAAAGCCATCAACACTCTACACTGCGGACTAACACGAGAAGAACTGAACCGGGTCGGACCGCATGAAAACGCTAAGGAGCTCTGGGATAAACTGATCGAGCTGCACGAAGGAACAAGCGACGCGAAGGTAACAAAAAGAGATTTGCTGTTAAATAAAATTTTTAATATAAAAATGCAGGAAGGAGAAACGGCAAGTCAGCTCCACGCGAGGGTCAAAGATATCCTCAACGGTCTCCACGCGATAGGACACCAAATGGAGAACCGAGACTTAATAAGGTACGCGTTAAATGCTTTTCCGCGAAATAATTTGTGGGCATCAATTGTAGATGCCTACAAAATTTCAAAAAATTTATCTAAATTAAAATTGGATGAACTCTTCTGTGAATTAGAACTTCATGAGCAAACTAACGCCGGGGTCGAGAAAGGTGTAGCTCTATTCGCAGGTTCCTCTAAAGAAAAGAAGAACAAACCCGAATCTGAAGAAGATTCCGATCAAGACTCTGAAGACGAAGAACACCTGGTGAACCTGGTAAGGAAAATGTTCACCAGGAAAAAGAGAAACTTCAGCAAACAGGATCTTCAGAAGATCAGTTCGCCAGCCGACTCAAGAAATGTCACATGTTTCGGATGTAACAAAAAGGGGCACTACAAGAACGAATGCCCAAGATTGAAACTTGACAAACCAAAGTCAACAAAGAAGAAAGCCCTCAAAGCAACATGGGACGATTCCTCCTCAGACGAATCAGAGGGAGAAAGGCAAAAGCACCAAAGTCACCTCGCGCTGATGGCTCGCGAAGCTGAAACGGAAGACGAATCAGAGGAATCGGAAGACGGGTCCGAACCCGAATCGAGCCACGAGTCCGCACTCGTTTCCGAAGGTTCCGAAGAGGTATACCTAAACTTAAATCATAAATTCTTTAGAATTATCTCGTGTTTAAATAAAAAATTAGTTAAATTGGAAAATGAAAATAAATCGCTTTTTGAGGAAAATCAAAACCTGAAGGAACAATTAAAAAATTCGAATCCAACTCAAGACCGAACACTTGAGGAGGAGAATTTATCATTAAAAAGTGAAATTAATAATTTAAAAGAATTGTTGGAAAAATTCACAACAAGATCTAAAAATTTAGATTTAATTCTAAATAACCAAAAGGCATGCTATAATAAAACCGGACTTGGATATAAGTCAAAATCAAACAAAACCTTTAAATCATTATTAACCCAACACAAAGCAACTAAACAAGCCTGGGTCCCGAAAGCATGCTTAACCACGCAAGTAGGACTTAATCAATTCTACATACCTAAAGATAAAATACATTATATAAACTTGAATAAATCAGATCAAAAACTAAAAAATAAATTTAACTTAAAATCAAAATTCAAAACTCAACAAAATTTAGACTATCACCAAGTTGATTATAACTATAAAAAGAATCGACACAAACCCAAAATCTAAATTAATGGCCAATAATTCAGGGGGAGGCTCCAGAATAGCTGGCACCTCCAAAACTAACCTACCCGACAGGGTAACCCAAAACAAACTAACCCGACAGGGTAATTAAGATTAGTTAAAAAGAGACCGAGGTTAACTTGACTCATGGTACTGGTGAAGTTTTTGGATGATAGTACGTTAGGGAAGCTTGGGCATCGCATGTCTAGAAAGATATGGCTTCGATCTGGTGCATTTGGCCAAGTGGAACTGACCGAAGCTACCCTTAAACGAATCCTAACCAGTTAGACCAAGATTTAGTACTAAGTTCCGTGGATAGGACTATTCGGAAAACTTCGAAAGGTTGGTTACTTCTAATGATGTCCCTGTGACTCACCAAGCTTAGAAGTTTATCCGAAGAATGCCTATTTGTGGAAACCAAAACTAAATCTGAATCTAACACAAGTTAAACCAAAAGTCTGTAATCAAACCAATTTCATCTCACAAAATCATAGGATTCCCTGATTGATAATATAGATCGGGTGAGATGAATAAGGCTTAATTTAATTTTAAACTTAAAAATTAATTTCAAAAATTTTAATTTTAAACTTAAAAATTAATTTCAAAAATTTTAAACTTAAAAATTATTTTCAAAATTTTAAACTTAAAAATTAATTTCAAAAATTTTAATTTTAAACTTAAAAATTAATTTCAAAAATTTTAATTTTAAACTTAAAAATTAATTTCAAAATTTTAATTTTAAACTTAAAAATTAATTTCAAAAATTTTAATTTTAAACTTAAAAATTAATTTCAAAAATTTTAATTTTAAACTTAAAAATTAATTTCAAAAATTTTAATTTTAAACTTAAAAATTAATTTCAAAATTTTAATTTTAAACTTAAAAATTAATTTCAAAAATTTTAATTTTAAACTTAAAAATTAATTTCAAAAATTTTAATTTTAAACTTAAAAATTAATTTCAAAAATTTTAATTTTAAACTTAAAAATTTATTTCAAAAATTTAATTTTAAACTTAAAAATTAATTTCATTAATTTTAATTTTAAACTTAAAAATTTAGTTCAAAAATTAATTTCAAAAATTTTAAACTTAAAAATTAATTTAAAAAATTTTAATTTTAAACTTAAAAATTTATTTCAAAAATTTAATTTTAAACTTAAAAATTAATTTCAAAAATTTTAATTTTAAACTTAAAAATTTATTTCAAAAATCTAATTTTAAACTTAAAAATTAATTTCAAAATTTTAAATTTTAACTTAAAAATAAATTTCAAAAATTTTAATTTTAAACTTAAAAATTAATTTAAAAAATTTTAATTTTAAACTTAAAAATTAATTTCAAAAATTTTAATTTTAAACTTAAAAAATTATTTTCAAAATTTTAAACATAAAAATTATTTTCAAAATTTTAATTTTAAACTTAAAAATTAATTTCAAAAATTTTAATTTTAAACTTAAAAATTAATTTCAAAATTTTAATTTTAAACTTAAAAATTAATTTCAAAAATTTTAATTTTACACTTAAAAAATTATTTTCAAAATTTTAAAACTTCAATTAATTTCAAAATTTTAAAAATTAAATCAATTTCAAAATTTTAATCTTAAAACTTAAAATTCTAAAACCTAAATTAGTTTTAATCTCAATAAAAAAAAAATATATATATATATATATATATATATATCTATATATTTAACTTAAATGATTGATTAAAAAATTGATAAACTAAGACTAACATAAAAATCCTACTTGTTGTAGGAAACCAAGTGGATTTTGGACAGTGGTTGCTCCAAACATATGACTGGAGATCACACCAAGTTCACTCAATTAACCTACAAAAGCCTAGGAACAGTTGCCTTTGGAAACAACGGTAAACTCAAGGTAATTGGTATAGGTAATATTGAATTAAAAATAGATTTCATAATTTCAAATGTTCTACTTGTTGAAAATTTTAAATACAATCTTCTGAGCATAAGTCAATTGTGTGACACTAGGTATAAGGTAAAATTTCTATCCACAGAATGTTTGATCAAACATCTAGATAATCCAACTATAAGCTTAAAAGGCTTTAGAAAAGACAATATCTATGCCATCAACTTAACCACTTCTTCAGTCAAGTGTTATTTAACGCAAAAAGAAGAAACCTGGTTATGGCACAGAAGAATGTCACACACCCATTTCAGAAACATAAGTAAATTAAACGGTCTAGTTAGAGGTTTACCAAAATTACCTAACTTAGATTCAACAATATGTAATGCTTGTCAACAAGGCAAACAAACAAAATCTACCCACAAACCAATTAATGAATCCCAAACCAACTCAGTCCTAGAACTTTTACACTTAGATTTATTTGACTCCCACGGGGTCAAATCAATAAATGGAAGTCTGTACTGTTTAGTTATAATAGACGACTATTCTAGGTTCACTTGGGTCAAATTCTTAAAACATAAAGATGAAACTTTTGAAATTTTTACGAATTTCTGCAAACAAATTGAAAATGAAAAAGGCATAAAAATTAAAAGAATCAGAAGTGATAATGGAGGAGAATTTAAAAATCATAATTTTGATAAATTTTGCCTTGAAAATGGCTACCATCATGAATTTTCTTGCCCTAAAACTCCCCAACAAAATGGAATTGTAGAAAGGAAAAATAGAACCTTACTTGAAGCATCTAGAACTATGCTAAATGAATACAACTTACCTAAATATTTTTGGGCAGAAGCTGTTAGTACAGCCTGCTATGTACAAAACCGAACAACACTAAACAAAAACCACAATAAAACATTTTTTGAAATATTTTACAACAAGCAACCTAATATAAAATACTTTAAGGTATTTGGTTGCCCAGCCTTTATCCTAAATACTAGAGAACACTTAGGCAAATTCACTTCCAAAATAGAAAATGGAATTTTTCTAGGTTACTCTCTGAATAGCAGAGGCTACAGAATTTATAATAAAGTCACTTTAAGAATTGAAGAAACCACCAATGTAAAATTCAAAGAATCCAATCAAAACCTAGAACAAGCCCAACCTCAACCAGTTGACTCTGTTCACGAACATATCAATTCTGAGGAAACAAACCAAACCCAAAATAATGAAGAAGAAGAACAACTACAAGAAAGTCAACCTCCTAGAACCATAAGAGTCAACCCAAACCATCCTACTAATCAAATAATTGGTGACCCAGACCTGAGGATTCAAACTAGGTCATCTTTCAGAAACCTAAGTCAAATATTGAACCCAAAACTGTAGCTGAATCTCTACTTGACCCAGACTGGGTCATAGCTATGCAAGAAGAATTAGCTCAATTTGAGCGCAATGAAGTTTGGGACCTAGTACCTCAACCTACCGATAAGAAAATAATAAAAACCAAATGGGTATTTCGAAACAAATTAAGTGAAACTGGAGAAATTACTAGGAACAAGGCCAGGTTAGTTGCCAAAGGGTTCAGTCAAGTTGAAGGACTTGACTACGATGAAACTTATGCCCCGGTAGCTAGACTAGAGTCCATTAGAATGTTACTAAGCTATGCAGCCCATAAAGGATTCAAACTATACCAAATGGATGTCAAGTCTGCCTTTCTTAATGGATTGATAAAAGAAGAAGTGTATGTAGGTCAGCCGCCAGGTTTTGAAAGCCTAGAACACCCTGATTATGTCTACAAATTAAAAAAGGCATTATATGGACTTAAACAGGCACCTAGGGCATGGTATGAAAGACTAACCTCTTACTTAACCTCTAAAGGGTTCAATCAAGGTCAAATTGACCCAACACTATTTGTGAAATCAATAAAAGAAGATATTTTTATAGCTCAAATTTATGTAGATGATATCATCTTTGGTTCAACCAACTCAGAATTTTTAAACGAATTTACAAACCTAATGGAACACGAATTCGAAATGAGTCTGGTAGGAAAATTAACTTATTTTCTAGGGTTACAAGTCAAACAAACAAATGAAGGAAATTATATTTATCAACAAAAATATACTAAAGAGTTACTTATCAAATTCAGGGGGAGAAATAAAACTACTTTAGTTTTCCAAATTGAATTTTAAACTTAATTTTGAAAATCAAAGTTTAAAAATAATTTGTTTAAAATTGTGAAATTTTTTATCCTTTTTACCTATTCTTTGAAAACTGAACTTTTCAAGTATCTTAAACCATGGTTTTAAATCTAATACTTTTAAACTTTGAAAAATTTGATTTTGAAAAGCAAACTTTACAAAAACATTCCAAAAATTTTTTTTCTTACGTTTATCAAAACTCCTTTGAAAACTAAAGATAAAGATTTAAACTTAATTTTACTTTGAAAATTGTCCTGAGTCTACTTCTTAAAAATTTGACTTTACCTAATTTTGACAATTTAATTTGAAGGATAAATTTTACAAAATTTAGTTTACAAACTAAGCTTCTCAAAGTTATTTTCCTTGTTTTGAAAATTGAATCTTGTACACTTAGTGTTGAAAAATAAAATTCAATTAGTTTTGAAAAATAGACTTTTTAAACGTAGTTTTGGAATTTTGGTTTTGAAAACTTATGTTTAAGTAGCATTTCAAAGTTGAAACTTGTTTTGGAAAATTTTTTTTATACACTTATGTTTGAAAATTAACCTATCTAAACTTAGCATTTCTTCTAAAAGCTAAAAACTAATGCTTTAAACAAATTTTCAAAACTTTATACCCCCCAAGTCCATTTAATCTTCTCTTGGATTTAAAAACTCAGTTATTGTTCAAGGTATTACTGTTTTTTCAGTATTTCTCGCTATGATTGTTTACCCTTGTTTTTTGATGGATGCCAAAGGGGGAGGGTTAGGTTGGTTAAGTTAGGGCAACTAAATGCAAACTTAAAAAAACTAACTTAAACCTTAAAAAACTCAAAAATCATGCTTGATTTTTGCATACTTTTTATCACTAACTTAACTAGGTTGTCATTCCATCAAAAAGGGGGAGATTGTTGGTGCGGTTAGCACTAACGGTCTAACTCAGGTTTTGATGAATGACAAATCATGTTAAGTTAGGTTTGTTGTTGTCTGACACTTTTATCAAGTGTGCAGGAAAAGTCCAGCTAGGTCGACGGGCTGACCGGATAGCTGGCGAGAAGTCCAAGCCGGTCGACGGGCTGACCGGACGCTTGGCGAGAAGTCCAGCTAGGTCGACGGGCTGACCGGATAGCTGGCGAGAAGTCCAAGCGGGTCGACGGACTGACCGGACGCTTGGCGAGAAGTCCAGACGGGTCGACGGGCTGACCGGACGTCTGGCAGGTAAGTGAGGTAAGTCACTGGAGGGGAGTGACTGCGAGGACGCGTTCCCGGGTAGGGAACATTAGGCGTCGATCCGGCTTAGATCCATTTCGGATATCTAAGTCGAGATCGTGACTAGATTCCGGTCTCGGAAAGACGGAATCTAAGTCATACTTTGCTCATCTATAAACCTATAACACTCTTTGCTGCAGGGTACATTTGCCTCGGACTAACCTTTTCTTGCAGGAGAAGGACTTTCTGGAGAAGAGGGGTCCGGGCGCCCGGAGGTCCGGGCGCCCGGAAGGCAAATTTCATCCAGCCGAGTCGTCGCCACGTGGAGCATCATGGTTTGTGCAGCTACGTCACATTCCAGGCGCCCGGAAGGGATCCAGGCGCCCGGGACAGCATATAAAAGAAGCCCCAGGCAGGAGCTTCAGAATCAATCATCAACTGAGAACTTTTCGACTGCTGGTCCTGCTGCTCTACGTTCCTGCGACGCTAACAAAGCTCCGACAAAGTGCTTCTTCGTTTTCCTTAATTTCCTTGTCGGTATTACTTTGTTTCATTAGCATTTTCTGTATTCATTTTGTAATTATATTCGAATTGCTAGTGATTGCCCAACGAAAGTGGTCAAGGACCACGGGCCTTCGAGTAGGAGTCGTCACAGGCTCCGAACGAAGTAAAAACAACTGTGTCTACTTTTCTTTTCCGCTGCGCTTATACTCGATATTTTCGAATCGATATTCACCCCCCCCTCTATCGAATCTAACGGTCTTACATAAGCTTTGAACAAATGAAACAAGCTTTACATAGGTATGTAAATTCCAGCAGGTTTAATTTGTTTTGGAGCTTGCTGTGCAGTTTAATTTGTTTTGGAGTTTGCTGTGAAGTCCCGGTTTGTGCTATGCAATAGGCATGAATAACTTTACTTTTGAGAGTGTTCTGTTGAATTTTCGTGGCTTAATTAGACCCTTTTGTCATCAATTATTTAACATGCTGTTAGACCCTTTTGTTATTGATTCTTTAACCTACAGTTTTAGATTTTTAGTTTAGCATTTCAGATGTAGATTTTCAGTAAGCATTCAGTTTAATTTTGTTATAGATATATGTACATGCACATTGAGTTTTGTGAGTAGACAGCGCTTACTAAGCATCTGCTCATAGTTGCATTTCCTCTTACTGCAAATAAAGGAAAAGGAAAGCTACAGTGAATGAAGGCGACAAGGAGGTGTGGGATGGATGTGTGATGTCTGGACTATGGAAGCCTTGGGACCTTGCTAAAGAGTTTATTAAGATTTTGTATCTAGACTGTTAGCGAAATTTAGGTGGATTAAGTCCTTGCATTGTTGGAATTATTCTTTCGTGTGCAGATTGATATATTTTAGTTATTAACAAATGCTTGAGTGGAATGTTGAGATGAGTCATTTATGTTTTCAACTGCAACTTAATTACATGTTTCGAGTTTTCTGAGAGTCTTAAGTATTACTATCAACATGTGAGCAACACTAGTTAAGTAAAGTTAATAGTTAAGTAACGTCTCACTCCCACAGACTAGTAAGAGAAGGGTGGAGTTACATATACTTTAGATAGTGAGTGAATTTTAAATTAGGATTCAACACATGCAAGTCCTGAAAAATACCAAAATATTTGTGGACCTAATAATGATACTGAAACTAGGGGTGTAAATGAAGATTTAAGAAGTGAGGATCTTGATGATACATATGTAGCATATTCCGATGCTTTCACTGATGATGATAGTGACATAGAGTACTTTCTCGATGGTGATAGTTTAAGTGACCATTGCGGGATTGATAGAGAAAGTGAATCGGCTAACAGTAACTTAGAAGAATATGCTGAATATGCAAATCTAATTTCTGGTGATTATTCTGATTTCACATTTATGAAGGTGGATAGACAGTTTGAAGAGGCAGATCAAATTGGTGATGATAAGAAATTAGAAGAAGTTGTTTATTCATCTGATGAGGAAAATACTATTGAGTTCCCTGAGTTTAATGAAGAAAGAGATATGGTTGACCCTGAGATGACTATGGGATTAATTTTTTCGAGTGTCCATATTTATAGAAAGACACTTAGAATACACTCAATTAAAAAAGGGTTTGAGTTAAAACTAACAAAGAATGAAAAGAACAAAGTGTGTGGATGGAAGATTTATGCTAGCATTTACAAGAAGTCAGCCCAAATTCAAATTAAATCAATTGTTGGACTCCACACAGGTGTATGTGGTCATTTAGAAATAGGAATGCCAATTCCAAATGGTTAGCCAATCATTCCATAAGAGAGTTTGCTGATAACCCAAAATGGAATGCTACTAGTTTTAGAAAGGTTGTGAAAAGAAAGTTTGGGCTACATGTGCAACCATGGCAGGCTTATCGGGCTAGACAACAAGCATATAAAATGATTCAGGTGAGCATAAAGATCAATATACCAGGTTGAGAGATTATTGTGCTACCATAGTTGAGTAAAATCCAGGGTCACTAGTCATTGTCCAATCTGAAATTACAGTTGTGGATAGAAATCAGTATTTCAAAGACTGTTTCTCATGTTTTCTGCACAACCACAAGGGTTCTTGGAACGGTGCAGACCAGTAGTTGGCCTAGATGCATGTCATTTAAGGGGAGTTTTTGGAGGTTATTTATTGCACGTAGTGGCAAGGGATGCAAATAATCATATGCACCCACTAGCCATAGCTGTTGCGGAGTCAGAGTGCAAAGATAGTTGGTCTTGGTTTTTGGATCTGTTATCACAGCAAATTGCCTCACCAATGGATAGGGGGATAGTGTTCATTTCTGACCGACAAAAGGTAGTTCACAGTTCTATAATAATATTCATATTTCATTTGCATTTTCCTTTAGTATGATGTTAACATATTATTTGACCCCTTTTTTTTCAGGGATTGGTTGAGACTTTTGAGGAAATGTATCCAGGTGTTGAACACAGATTCTGTGTACGACACTTATATGTAATTTTGAAACTGGAATTCCCTATCCACATGCATGTTTGCATTACTCCATTCACAGAATCTGGAGCTTGAAAATTATGTGCATTCCTATTACTCTGTATCATTTTACAAAAAATGCTACCAACACTTGATCATGCCTATACCAGATCGCAATTTATGGGTTAAATCTGGTAGTGAACCTATTGACCCACCTCTTATTAGAAGAAAGCCAGGTCGACCTAAAAAGTTAAGAAGAAAGAGTGCTGATGAAATTTTCCAAAAGAAAGATGATGTTGAGAGGGTAACAAGGAAAGGATATGCCAAAAGCGGCTGCAATTGCTTACAGTAGGGACACAATTTAAGATCCTGCAAAAATTCCACTCATCCAAATAGCAAGTTGATGAGGAGGGAAACTCAATAGGTATCAAGTTCTTAAATAATTGTTAGTTTGCTTTTGCACAATCATCTAACATTTTTGTTTTTCTTGGATGTGTAAGATGGTGTTGGAAATCAAGAACCTCAAGGTGATTTCAATTCGAGTGGCATAGAAGTTGAGAGGGCACATAAAGGAAGGGGCAAGGTTAGTGTTGGAAAAAAAGGGGGTAGGAAGTTCTAGGAGTAGAGGAAGGGGAAGGGGTAGAGGAAATGCTGAGATTTGTAGCCAGGACAATGAAGGGGGCGGAAGGAGAAGAAAGGGGAAAAGAATAGACAATATTAATGGAAGGGGTGTCAGCAAAGAACATATTGAGAGTTTTAATATAGGTTGGAGGCAAAATAGTGAGCCTTTGAATGATATAGGAGTATGGAATGGAATTGGATATTCTAATATGCGTACATTTGTGACTTTTGGCCTGGTAAAATCTACTAGTTTATCAATTTTTCCCATTTACAAATATGGAGACATTTCTAATTTTGTTGAATTTTGGAAGGAATTTGACTATTTTTAAGGAGGTAGTGTCGCAAGTGGGACCCACAATCAAATACTATGCTTCTTATTCATATTTATTCATAGCTTATACACTTTAATTTTGTAGCTTCGTGCACATATATATGCACGTGGTGAATACTTATTGTCAACTCCACAATCATCAAGTGGAATGAATGTATTTTGTCAAGGATGCCGGTCCAGAAAATGGAGAAAATATGTGATCTATTATTTCTTTGAGTTATTTTGCATGTAAGTTTCATAATTTTAGTAGCAAAAGACGAATATGCTCGCCCCCGCGCCCCCGTCAATTTATCCCAGATCAACACGGAGGAGGTGCAAGTTTCATAATTTGGAATAGTATGTGTGTTTATGGATTGTACTATTGCGAAGGTTGTACCTTCTAGATGTTAGATTCAATAGATTAACTTTTGATTTATCTCTCGTATCAAGGTAAATACTCGTAGCAGTTGCCTTGCGTACCTGAGATTTTGATGACCTGAGTCGAATTTCAATAAAAAAGGCCCTCTTACACCGTCTTACTACTATATTAACTTAAATCATCTACACTTCAAAATATAATCGTCCTTTACATGTGCGATCAAAATTTTTTAACGAAGCTAGAAAATTTACAATAAAACAAAGAGTTGAAAATATGAATATTTCAAAATATAATAAAAAATAAATATTACCAATAATCATTTGAATACAACACGTCTTGCAGTTTTAGCTGCAAAAATATAAATTAAGCTTGTATAGTCAAGATGTTCAACCATTTTTTTTTAATAGATAACATCGCCAATCCATTTAATCTTTCTTGTGACATGGTTGATCGAATATATGTTTTAATTAACTTCAACTTGGAAAAACTCCTTTCTGCAGATGCCACTGTAACTGGTATGGTCAATAAAATTCTGTATGCAACATGAGTATTTGGATAACAATCATCCATATTTTTCAGATAATTCAAAACATTTATTGCTTTTTTTGCTTCCACTGGTAAAGAATGTTTCAAGATTGATAACTTCATATACAGATCATCTCCATCAACATCGCCATTGCTTATTTTTTGCCAGGGAGGTTAAATCAATTAGGCCCTCCTTTATAATAACAAATGAGCATAAAATAAAATCAAAATGATAGATTCGAGCCAAAAAACTACGCTCAAACAGATGAATAGGAAGAAAATAACAACTTACATCTAAAAAAATCATCTTAGCATATCTCCTGCTTTTTTTTTTTTTTTTTGTTTTTAGTATAGAAGCCACTTGCAGAATTATCCAACTCCAAGCAAGTATGAAGAAAGCCGAGCCACAAAATTTACAATAGATACCCAACTTAATGTAACAAATACACAAATGCGACCAGAAGAGCTCACAACTTGAAACAAACTCAAACTTAATCCAAATCCCATGGTTCAACGTAATTGGATGCCTGAACCTGACTTAAATATAAGGCAGTTAACCATGTAACTATAGAGGTTATCCACAATCCAACCAAGAACTTCTATCCAACTCCTAGCCAACATGCAGAAAGCAAAGCCAAAGATAATTTACAAGTATCAAACAACTATTATAAACAGGTTGAAATAATTTTTCAGTGGAAAAATGACATTTTCCTTTTTTTTCCCTTTTTTCTCATATTCAATTGAGACAAGAACTACAGGAGATATGAGCAAAAAAAAATGATAGGGTTATTCACCCTGCTTCCTCCCTAACTCCACTGAGCCTAAAAGACATAAAATAAAAGATAGAAAAATTAATAAGAATAGCTCTTACTTGAATGATAGAAACTAATTGAATCAAATTAGATGGAGTTAATAGGAATTAAGAAGCTCTGGAGGAGAGTGGTAGAAGAGAAGTAGAGAACAAGAAAAATCAATTTTGCTTTTGTCTCCCTCTCACCTTTTTCCTTGCTTTTGTTACGGCACAAAATACACAACAATTCAAAAACAAGAGAAGTAAAGAACTAATGTTGTTATGTCGCAAGCAAGAACAGGGAAGTTGATTGAAAATAAAAATTGCACACATCAAATAGAAACTTACCAAAATGGAAGATTAATCGAAGAGGCTAGCAGGCTGCTATCGTCGACAGTGTAGAAAACTAGAAACAACCACCCTTGAAGAGGAGAGCTCACGATGAAATTAGGGCAAGCCGACAAGGATTGACACTTCGCGACGGTGAAATTAGGGCGAGGATCGGCACAGTGGCACTTCGCAATGAAGAAATTAGGGTGAGGATCAGGCGATCAGCGCAACGACACTTCGCGACGGGTCGACGACGAATTTAGGGCGAGGATTATGTGATCGACAGAGACGCTCACGCACTGCAAATGGAGAAATTAGGCAAGGAATCAAGATGCAAGTTTCATTAACATATAAATATAAATATTAAATTATATAACCAATTACTAATATCTAGGCCCCTCTTGAAACTGGGCCTGAGGCGAGTGCCTCCTGGGCCTCACCTCAGGTCCGGGCATGTTGCCTTCTTTTGTGAGGTACAACTAATATAATATAGGTAAAACAGTACTAAAGTTGTTAATATCAACTTTTTCTGTCTAGACGTATTTGTCTCAGTTTTCGTTAAAGCTCTTTTACAAATTTCTCACATCTAGTCAATTCAATTTGTTAATTTTCCTTTTTTTTAATCAAGGATATAATGATAAATTCAATATATGTTTTTACTCTTAAAATTATTATAAAAGAATATCAAAAATACTTGATAGAAAATAAGGGGATACCTTTAAGGTATTTAAGCCGTAAATCAAATCAAATATCCAATCTAATAATATATTGATCACAAACAAACATGGTATAAATGAAGAGCATGCGTTTAATATTTCTTTAAGTTATCTACCTTAATTAGCAGGATTTATTAAGTACAAATAAATTAAACTATTTACAAGGAATGAGATCATCAAAATATGACAATTAAATCAAATCAAATATCTATAAATTTTTATAGATTTATACTTGTCCGATCTAATAATATATTGATCACAAACAAACCTTCTATAAATGAAGACCATGCAGCCGTTTAATATTTCATCCTTAATTAGCAGGATCCTTAATTAGTTATATGCATCCTTAATTAGCAGGATTTATTCCATAGGAGATAAGCACAAATAAATTTAACCTAGTATAAATAAAGAGCATGCAACCGTTTAATATTTACAAATAAATTTAACGATTTATTAGGAATGAGATAATCCACATATGACAATTAAATCAAATCAAATATCTTTAATTTTTTTATAGACTTATACTCATCCAATCTATAAGTATTATTGATCACAAACGCAAGGAGTATGCAGCCGTTTAATATTTCTTTGATGTAGAAGGGCCTATTGTTCTTGGAGTGGGTGGCGGCGGTCAACTGGAAGCTGCTGGCGGCTTTGGACTTGAAATCGGATCTCGTTGTGGTGAAGGATGGCTGGCGACTACAAAATCATTGTGGAAGACGTGGCGGCTTCGGCCAACGTCAGGGGACGAAGCACTGCGAGGTTCGTGATTCACGTGAAGGCCGGCGTCTCCACGTTCTGTTGGGAGATGCCGGCCTTCACGTGAATCACGAACCTCACGTGTGCTTCCTCGCCTCGCCTTGGCCCAAGCCACGACGGCTTCGACAATGGTTTTGTAGTCGCCGGAGCCATCCTTCGCCACCATGAGATCTGATTTCACGTCCGAAGCCGCTAGCATCTTCCGGTCGGCCGCCGCCACCCACTCCGGGAACAATAACCTCTTTGACATCAAACGGCGGTGCTATTTATGCTACCCGCCTGAGTCTATCAACATTGCGTTGTTAACTGCGAGCAAGTTACTGATTGACTCTGTCAGGTTTCTGCCATCCATCACCCGCGCCGTCAAACCGAGCTCGAGTAAGCCGTCGCGGCACGTGCGCTGGTTCGCCATGGCGGCGCTAAGCCACGTCTGGGCGTCATCTCCCGGTCGAAACAGCACGTGGCCGGCTGTATCAGCAAGCAGCTCGACGCCGTCAGTCCAAGCCCCTGTCCTTGGCTCGTCGAACTAGCTCAGTTTCGACGGTCCTCTCGAGTGTGGCCTAGTGGAGGAGACCACGGAATCCGTTCCAAGTCATCAACTACTCAAAGACCGAGTCGGACCGAGTCACCATGGAGCTGCACACGTCAGCGTACCGGATCTGGGAACAATATGACACGATCGGCTTGCAGTGTCAGCAGCAGCGTGAAAGCAAGCAAAAGCTACCAAGAAATTTACCATGTCGCAACTTAAACGGCTGCATGCTCGGTTCGTTTGTGATCAATGTATTATTAGATTGGATAAGTCTAGATCAATAAAAATTTATAGATATTTGATTTGATTATTAAATTTAGATGATCTCACTCTTTATAAATAGTTGAATTTATTTGTGCGGAACAAATCGTACTAATTAAAGATGACCAACTTCATTACTAAAAAACATACTGACTTAATATTATTCTATAGATATGGTTTCAGGGCTCTCATGTCGACAATGTCGATAGGCTAACAGGCATGATGAATCAGTCCAGAGAACTGGTTAATACAAGTACTGAATTTTTGTCGTCGATGAACTGTCTTTTTCCTTTCTTTACTGTATTAATATTTATATGGAGAATAAGATAAGACCCCCAAAGACCGGATTAAAGTCAAGAATGCCGAATGACATGGAGATTAGAATCAAGAAGGAAACAATGGTTCGTAAGGTTGCTCAGTTCGATTGAGTGTATAGTCCGACCCAAGGATAGAGCTGGACATTCTAAGGGGGGCAGTCAACTAAATATTTAGCCCCTCTTCTAAAAAACTTTAAGGGGAACAGTGGAGTCAACTAAATAGTTAACCTTTCTTCTAAAAAAATTTGAGGTACTAATCACCGCCAAAAAAAATGCTCCGTCCTTGGTCCGATCGGATATTTTGACTGCTCGGATTCCAAACTCGATCAAATTCAGCACTGGTTGGATAGACCTCCATCATATAACCAGTCGGAACTATGGGGCTAAGCTCCACATTTCTTATAAGTCAGTCTCTCAGCGTACAATGTAAGTATCCCGTGGTAGTTTTGATGTAATCATCTAAGTTAAATCAAGTTCTATTATGTTTTGATGGCCCATGTCTGAGTGTGCAGGAACTTAAGAGCACAAGAGGTCAAGCAAAAAACACACGTAGAGAGAAGGATGACACGGAAGAGAGTCGACGGGCTCGGTGCGTCCAAGAGACGAGGCGCTACGGAAAAGTACATTGACAGATAATAAGGAAGCGCACTGTAGTTCTGAGGGACGAGAAACCGGAGTGAAAGGTTGCTCGAGAAGGCCGGAAAATGGATTTGGGTGAGCCCTATTCCGGATGGTCGAAATCACCCAAGTGAACTGAAGAATAGGACCAAAAGTCAACATGGAGTTGACTCTAGTCCGAGCGCCCGAAGCTATTCCGGGCCCCTGAACCACCAAGGTCAGCCAGGGCGCCTCGGGTCACGCCCTGGTCGAAAGCTGGCTCTGCTCGGTCTAGGCGCCTGGACCTGGTCCAGGTGCTCGAACTAGAAATCTTATCAAAATGCCACTTGTTGTGATCCGTTGTGATTTGGATAAAATTCTATCTACACTCAGGTACCCGGAACCCTTCTAGGTGTCTGGATCAGTGTTATAAATATAGCCCTGATCTCAGTAGTTCAACACAATATTTATAAACAACCCTCTTTATATTTAGTTGTATAATCGAGTGCTTTAACTGCTGTAAGAGGCTTCTCTGCCTGAAGGAGATTTGATAATGAGCTTTCAAAGTCTTAGACTAGTAATCCCCTGATTGTAAACCAAGTAAAAGATCTGCCTCTTCTTTTTTTTTTTAAGTAGTTTCTTTTTGTACAGGTGTTTCTATTAATCAAGCTATAAGATTGAGAAAGGTATTTCTTATTTTTATTATGCAGGGCAATTCACCCTCATCTTGCTGACTGCAAGGGACCAACAAGTGGTATTAGAGTCCAACCACTTCTGAAGAACTAACCGCTGACTAAAGCACAGAAGATGATGGTTGAACCGAACATCTACCCGCCTATGTTCGATGGGGATTTCACAATTTGGAAGGAAAAGATATAAGTATTTTTTTTTAAACTTACTTTGAATTATTAATAATAATGAAGTATGGTTTTATAACACCAAAGGATAAAGAAGAACATCAATGGATGAAAAAGGAGCAAGCCGACTTCATGGCAAATGACAAGGAAGAATTTCATCTGCTGAGTATCTTGCCACCTCAAGAAGTCAATCGGATCGGAGTCTATGAGTCAACCAAGGAGCTCTGGGAGAAATTCCTGGAACTACATGAAGGGACCTCAGAGGCAAAACTTGCAAGATGGGATGTGCTTCGGAACCAGATCAACAACGTCCGGTTAGAAGAAGGTGAAACTGTCACACACTTCCACTCAAGTATCAAAGAACTCATCACCAAACTCAAGAATCTCAGAGAAAAAGTAACCAACCGAGATTCACTAAGGTAGCGCTTAATGCATTTCCTAGAACCTGAATGGTCAACCATGTTGGGACCGGTAGCGGCTGGCTAGAGGGGGAGAATAGCCCTGCAATAAAAAACGAACCTTCCTCATTCTTAATAGCATAATTAAATCGAACACTTGCATAAACAAAGTAAATAAACTAAAAGGAAGAGACACAACGAATTACTTGGTTAAAACTGGGGAGGTTGTTAATCCAAGGAAGATAAAAGTTCAGCAAACTCTTCTTCAGGTGGAGAAGCCTCTTACAGCTGTTAACACACTCAATTACAACTCAGAACTCAAGATGGATCAATCACAAGTGTTGTTATATTTTCTAGGTTCAGGGGTCATTTTATAGCCCCTGGAAAATCTTATCCTGGGCTGGAAGGCGCCTTCCATAGGGTTGGAAGGCGCCTCCAGCAAGGCGCCAATGGATAAGAGTTTATCCACTGCAATGACAAAATCTACCTGGTTGAAGGCGCCTTCCATAAGGTTGGAAGGCGCATTCATACTATTCATCGAAGGCGCCTTCCATCCATGGAAGTCGCCTTCTATAGTGAGGCGCAGAGGCGCTGCGGAGGCTCCTTCAATTCCCTTTGAAGGCGCCTCCAGTAGTGTTCCAACCTCCTTTCGCTCTTCTGCTGCTCTTATCGTCTGGTTGATTTCGGCCAACCGGAATAGGGCTCACCCAAACCCTTTTTCTGGCCTTCTCCTCGAGCAAGCTTCCGCTCCAGCTTCTCGTCCCTCAGACAGGAGCGTGCGTCCTTCTCATCTGCCAGTGTACTCTTCCGCAGCACCTCGTCCCTCAGACACACCAAGCTCGTCGGCTCTCTCCCGTACTATCCTTCTCTCTAGTCGCATCTTCCACTCGACTTCCTGTGCTCCTAAGCTCCTGCACATTTAGTCACAGGGTTAAATACCAACATGACCTAACCTGACTTGGTTGATTACATCAAAACTACCATGGGGTACCAACAATCTCCTCCTTTTTTATGCGATCAAACTCAAGTTAAGTTAGAGTAATTAAAAAAACTTCTAATTTTTGCAAGTAAAAAAAATTTGCAAGTAAGAAAATTTTCCAAGTAAAATTTTGCTAGAAATTTTTTTTAAAAAAATTACTAAAAAAAATTTTCAAGTAAAAATTTCCTCTAGACTTGTTCTTCCCTACTTTCCCTTTTAATCACATTAAAAATAGAGTTTATTTAAAAGTCTAAGAGTAAAAATAATAAAATCAGTAAAAAAAAATTCTAACTGTTTTAAAAAGATAATAATTAATTAAAAAAATTTAATTAATTTTTAATAGAAAATTAAGGTATTTTTATAACTTCTAAATGTTTTAGTCAATTAAATACTTATTTCAATAATTGGCTTCCAGACTTTGGTGAGACACTAGGCCTTCTTGGATATTAGAACAACAATCACTTTCTAGACAAAGCCTCTTAAAGAAATTTAATATTTAATTTACTTTGAAAGCCATAATTTAAAAACATTCAATCCAAATATGTTTTTAAAATCCAATATAGGTTCCTTCCTACTGTGTTAATTAAAAATTTCTTAGGTATGTATTTTGTGAAATTTTCCTAATTTGGCCCTTATGGTATTTAAGGTACCAATTTAATTTACTATATTTTCTAATATATTGAATATTTGAGCATGCACGATTTTTTAAATTTTCTATTTTATTTTTCAAGCTTTCATTTTTCATTTTTTATTTTATCATAGTCTTCTAATCGACAAGATTTAGCTAGAGTTGACTTTAATTCTTTAACTTATTTTCTAATTTACAACAATTCTTTGTTAATAATTTGATAAATTGAAATAATTTACAGGAGAAAGAGACTGTACCTGATTTACCTTGTCGATCCCGTGATCCAAAGCTCCCCCTGAAGTACCGCTTTCTTCTGATGTCTCTCCCCCTTCATTGATGCTTTCGATGCTTATTTCGGACGAGCTTGCTTTGTCTCCTTCTTCTTGGTGACTTGTCACTAGCGCAAGTCCGGCGATGGTTCAATTTCTGATTCGGATGATGTTTCATCCCACGTCGCCTTCATATTCTTGTACTTGTTCGCTTGAGTCGGTTTCTTGTTCTTGCTCTTGTCCTTGTCTTTTAATTTAGGGTAATTATCTTTCACATGCCCTTCTTCATTGTAGTGATAGCATCTTATCATTCTTTTTCTACCCTACACTTGATTAAATCTTTTAGTTTTAAATAATTTTTTAAATTGACTTACCATCAATGTTGTTTCATTATCATCGAGAGAAGATTTTGAATCTTATTCGTCTGCCTTTGCCTTTAAGGCAATGTTATGCTCCTTCTTCGGAGTTGCACATCTCATTTCATGGACTTCAAAAGTTGAAAATAATTCTTCTAAAGTTATTGAACCTAGATCCTTAGATATATAATAAGCATCTACTAATTATGCCCATTCAGCATTTCTAGGGAATACATTAAGAGCGTACCTTAGCGAATCTCGGTTACTTACCTTTTCTCCAATATTCATGAGTCCAGTGATGAGCTCCTTGATCCTTGAGTGAAGGTGTGAAATGGTTTCGTCTTCTTCCAGTTTGATGTTATTGATATGGTTTCTAAGCAGATCCCGTCTTGCGAGTTTCACCTCCGAAGTTCCTTCATGTAGTTCCAGGAATTTCTCCCAGAGCTCCTTCATGTAGTTCCAGGAATTTCTCCCAGAGCTCCTTTACAGACTCATAGGCTCTAATCCAATTGACTTCTTGTGATGGTAAGACGCTTAGTAGATGGAACTCTGCTTTACCATTTTCTATGAAATCGACCTACTCCTTTTTGGTCCAGTGGAATTTTTCTTTACCTTCGGGTGCCACAAAACCAAATGCCATTATTAAAAGTAAGTCAAAATTAGTTTTGAAAAATACCTCCATCTTCTTCTTCCAGTTGGCGAAATCCCCCTCAAACTTCGGTGGATAGATGCTTGATCCGACCATCTCATGTGCTTCGTTTGACGGTTAGTCTTCCTGAAGTGAACTTGCTTTGATACCACTTGTTGCAGTTGGCTAGAGGGAGGAGAATAGTCTTGCAATCAAAAACGAACCTTCCTAGATCTTTATAGCATAATTAAATCGAACATTTGCATAAACAAAGTAAATAACTAAAAGAAAGAGACACAATGAATTACTTGGTTACAACCGGAGAGGTTGTTAATCCAAGAAAGATAAAAGCTCGATAAACTCTCCTTCAGAATGGAGAAGCCTCTTACAGCAGTTGGCACACTCAATTACAAATTAGAACTCAAGATGGATCAATCACAAGTGTTGTTATATTTCCTAGGTCCGGGGGTCATTTTATAGCCCTTGGAAATTCTTATCCTGGGCTGGAAGGCGCCTCCAGGAAGGCACCAATGGATAAGAGTTTATCCACTGCCAATGGCAAAATCTGCTTGGTTGAAGGCACCTTCCATAAGGCTGGAAGGTGCATTCGTACTGTTCATCGAAGGCGTCTTCCATCCATAGAAGGCACCTTCCACAGTGAGGCGCAGAGGCGTTGCGGAGGCTCCTTCAATTCCCTTTGAAGGCTCCTCTAGTAGTGTTTCCAGCCTCCTTTCTCTCTTCTGCTGCTCCAATCGCCTGGGTGATTGCGGCCAACCGGAATAGGGCTCACCTGAACCTTTTTTCCGGCCTTCTCCTCGAGCAGGTTTCCGCTCTGGCTTTTTGTCCCTCGGACCGTCGCACGCGTCCTTCTCATCTGCCGGTGTACTCTTTTGCAACACCTTGTCCCTCAGACGCACCGAGCCCGTTGGCTCTCTCCCATGCCTTCCTTCTCGCTAGCCGCATCTTCTGCTCAACTTCATATGCTCCTAAGCTCTTGCACACTTAGACACAAGGTTATGTTAGGACCAAAAGTAGCTAGAGGGGGGGGGTGAATAGCTCGTCGCGTTCGCTCGATGCGCTTCGTTGCTTGTTTCTTCAAGGATATGCAGCGGAAAATACAGAAACAAATACAACCACGCTAACACTAGGATTTTACTTGGTATCCACCTCCAAAGGAGGTGACTAATCCAAGGATCCACACCACGCACACACCCTCCACTATGAATAACACTTCTTTATGGTAACTACCAAAGGCGGAGAAGCCCTACAACACTCTCAATACAAGAAGAAGAAAGGGAAATACAAGTTAAGCAAAAGCTTACAAGATGTGCAGTAAAAACCCTAACCCTAACTTCTTCCTCTTGCAATAGATCCGCCTCTTGACTTGGAAAGCCTCCAAGAACCTTCAAGAACTGGCGATCACGTGCTTGTAGAGAGCTGTGGAGGAGCTGGAATGAATCTGAGAAGAGCTCGTGAAGAGATGCCGAAGACCACGCTCGCCTGCGGCTTTAAACCCGACGGTCGGATCCCGATCGATTCGAATGTTCCGAATCGATCGGGAGGCTGATCGATCACGGATCGATCCGAGCGCTCGTGCTCGTGCACAATCACCCGTCAGGCGACCCGGCACCGTCGAACGCCGATATCGAGATGACCAAGATCATCGTGGATACGTGCCGACCGCTCGGCATCGCCGTCCACGATCATCCGACCAGGAAGAATCTGGATCGATCCACTGATCGATCCACGGATCGATCCAGCACTTGGTTTTTGCCCAAAACCAAGTCCCAAACCTCCCTAACCAACATCCGGTCAACCTTGACCTGTTGGTACATCATGCCTCGCATCTGGTCACTCCCTTGACCTGCCAGGACTCCCCACCAAGTGTCCGGTCAATCCCTTTGACCCACTTGGACTTTTACTCGTCGTGCCAAGTATCCGGTCACTCCATTGACCTACTTGGACTTCCACCAGATGTCTGGTTAACCTTGACCCATCTGGACTTCTTTCCTTGCCAAGTATCCAGTCAATCCTTTGACCTACTTGGACTTCCCAACACCAGATGTCCGATCATCCTTGATCCATCTGGATTTCCTTCCTTGCCAAGTATCCAGTCAATCCTTTGACCTACTCGGACTTCCCAACACCAGATGTCCGATCATCCTTGATCCATCTGGATTTCCTTTGTCTGGCTTCACTCACCAGGACTTTCACCTAGCTTCACTCACTAGGGTTTTCCATCTGCCTAGCTTCACTCACTAGGACTTTCACCTGGCTTCACTCACCAGGATTTCCTTCTGCCTAGCTTCACTCACTAGGACTTTCACCTGGCTTCACTCACCAGGATTTTCACCTGCCTAACATGCCAGTTAGGACTTCCCAGTCAAGTATCCGGTCAACCTTGACCTACTTGACTCTTCTTCGATCAATATCTTATTGTCAAACATCTAAACCCAAACCAAGACTCAGCTTGGTTAACCAGGTCAACCTTGACCTGAGGGATGTTGCACCAACAATCTCCCCCTTTTTGATGTTTGACAATACCACAATAACACTTACAATCCCACATGTAAGTTAGGCTAATCCTATAGCCTCCTTCTTCATGCCACTAGGTAATGAGCCCATAAATTAAGCTTTTCATTCTCCCCCTAAGAGGGCAAACTCCCTCTAGGTAATGAAAACCTAACTTACTTCCTTTCATTCTCCCCCTATTGGCACACATCAACCTCCTACTAATAAAACACATCAACCCGTCTTTGGACACACATCAACCTATGCTCCAATTTTGGGCACACTTCAACAACTCCATTTGTTGAAGACTCTCCCCCTGAAGAGTTGCTCATCGTGATCACAATTTCACTCATTGTGATCAACTCAATATTGAAGGTCCCATACCCTTCATTATCCTTAACTTCTCCCTCAATGTTGACAAATACCCAACCTTGAGCATTTTCAACCACTTGAGTTGCCACTTGAAATGATGAGGATATCCACTCCCCATTTATCCCCATTTCAAGTTTAAATGCTCAACCTTGAGCAAGTTCACAACAGAAGGTTAACCATCTTCCAAGGTTCATGAAAAATAATTTTCATGTCTTTAAAGAGTCCCTCCCCCTAAAGACATGGTGGTAACTTCTGTCATTGCACCAACAATGACTTGGAATCCCTAAACCATTAGGAAACCCAGATTTAGAAGTTTTGAGGTTCAAATGTTCAAAATTTGAAACAAACCTCAACCTAAACTTCAATGAAGTCTTCCTTAACCATTCCGTCCTTGTTTTCAGCACGAAAACACCCCTTTTTATGTATACAAATGTATCTTAAGGGTTTGGAATGGTTACCTAGACTAAAATAGGTTCAAAGTGCTGAAATCAGGCTTTCCCAGCCAAAATCAGCAACTTGGATCGATTGGAGTTGGGTTCCAATCGATTGAACCATTCTGAATCGATCCACTGATCGATTCAGACTACCTGGATTGATCGGCTGATCGATCCAGCGAGCTACTGCTCGCGAGATTTGCCTTCTGAATCGATCCATGGATCGATTCAGGCACTCCAATCGATCCATGGATCGATCGGAGCTCTGATAGTTGCTGAAATTCCATTTCAGTCAACTTCAGAAACCCCTAGAAAATTCTACAAAAATCCAAAAATTATGAAATTTTGTGTAGACATTGTTTAGGGCATATATTATCAAGGAAAAATAGTTTTCTATGAAAATACATCATATTTTCAAAGATTGACACAAACTTGAAAACTTGCAAAAACTTTAGTGTTTTCTTCAAGTTTGTGTCTAACTATTCAATGGTGATTACTATCAAAAGATAGCCTTCACCAAGGTTTTCCAAAATCATTTTGAAAACTTTTTCAAACCAATATCCCACCATATTCCTTGGGCTTAATGCACATGACTTGTACATTAGCTTTCCCAATGATGGGAAAACACATATCTATGTGTTTTGATGAAACTAAAACTCAAAAGAATGCACTAAATCAACATCTTGAGTTTTGTTCATCATCCTAACATCTCACTTGTATCTAATGTGCACTAAAACACATACAAGTCATCTTATAGGTCTTTGTGAGATGTAGAGATTGGTTTTGCCCTATTCTAGAGATCATGCATATCTATCTAGGCATTTTAGATATATACTAGACATCCACCAAGGATGTCACTTGTTAATAATTGTTGTTAAATGCCTTTTGTCCTTAATTACAAGGAATTAAACTAATGCATGATAATGTTATGGCATACATCAAAATAAAATAACTTTCAAAAGAAATATTCCTATAACTACATGATGTATGTATGACATGACATGGTATTTTTGTATTTTTCATGATAAGTCATGAATGCAAAAGTAGACATGATGTCATGGCATATGATGGGCAAACAATCATGGCAAGATTTAGCATAAATAAAATATACCTAGATTAGCTATCTAAGTATACTTAAAACCTTAGCTAAACTTACAACTTAAACCTAGATTGCCCTTAAGTGCGTCAAGAAAACGCCAAAACCTAAATTGGCATTTCTAATTCCCTTGATTAATTTATGCCAATTGAAATTAAGCATATTCCTCAAATGTTGGCATATTTCATTTTTCCACAAGAGTAGCACTTTAAAGTTAAGGCCCGGATTGCCTTAAATTTCCTAAGAACATACCAAAATCCCAACTTGGTAGCTCTTATGAATTTCCCAATATGTGCCTTTTAAGATTAAAATCAACTTTTCACCACTAGGCACATTTTACTCTTTCAAGGAGTAAATAATAGTTCCATTTCATTTTCAAAGGTTAACAAAAACCTTGAAAATGCTCCTTGAGTGTCAATTTCCTCAAAGTTGGGTTAACTACCCTTCTAATTGGAGTTGACACTCTCTAACCCATTTATGGGGTAGAGAAGATGCTCCTAGGAACCCAACACCTATTGGTGCTCCTTGGATGCTCTAGGTACTCACTAGGGATAACTTCCCTAGATACCTTCCTAGTGACCTTGTTGGGCTTCTTAGAAGCCTTGGTCACATTTTCTAGGTCAACCCTAGGGATAGCCTCCCTTGTGACCTTGTTAGTGACTTTCTTAGACTTCTTAGAAGTCTTAGTCACTTTGGTTGCAAAAATACTCTTAGGGATGACTTCCCTAGTATTCTTGACTTGACCACTAAACCTAGGGTTTGTTCCATAACTATATGGAACCCTATGATAACTAGGCACATCCTTCTTAGCCTTTGGTTTGTATCCCAAACCTCTATGGCTATTTGATGGCTTTGACTTTCCTAGCCCTAGGTTTTGCTCATTTTGCCCTTTTAGGATATTTTCCATCCTTTTTAGGGTCTTTTCCATTTTATCAAGTCTTGATCTCAAGACTTGATTTTCTATCATTAAATCCTTAGAATTTGGTTTTTCATTAAGTCCATGAGCATTTTTGTTTCTAGGCTTATAGCTACAATCCTTAGAGTTCTTGCCTAGACTTTTACCTACATTCCTAGCCTTAGGTGTAGTAGTTTTGGCATGTAGGGCCACATGCTTTTCCTTAAAGCCCTCATGCTTCCTATTCTTATGGTAAATCGCATTAAAATGATAAAAATTAGAACTATCATGCTTTTTACCATAATGTAAAGGAGTAGGCTCAATAAATGTTACCTTCTTCTTTACCTTGGAGGCTCCCCCTTGACTAATGCCTCCTTGAGCCTTGACCATCTTCTTCCCCTTGAGGCATTGACTCCGGTAATGCCCCTTTTGATTGCAAGAGAAGCATATAATATGCTCCTTGCTCTTCTTTGTGTTGGGGATGGTCTCCTTGGGCTTCACCTTGCCCTTTTGTGCCACTTGGCCCTTCTTCTTGGCTAATTTAGGGCACTTGCTCTTGTAGTGCCCATGTTCCCTACATTCAAAGCATATAATATGATTTTTATTATTAATTGAAATATTTATACCTTTGCTTGTAGGGGTGGCATCTTTTTCTTTGGATCCGGAGGTAGAAGCTTCCTCTTGATCGGACCTTGATTCTCCTCCATTTGATTTTTCTTGACTTGTGGAGGTAGAAGCTTCTTCCTCCTCTTCTTCTCTTGACCCGGATGTAGAAACTTCTCCTTCTTCTTGATCCGGCGTCACCAAGGATTGCTCCCCCTCAATCCTAGAGGTGGAGGCTTCATCATCTTGAATATGAAACAAGGAGTATGCTCTCTCCTTGTTCCCTTCGTTGCATTCCCTTGAGGATGAAGCTTCTTGGATTTCCTCTTCTTCGGAGGTTGAGCATTTTTCAACCTCGGAATCCTCCTCTTGGTCTTGCTCCAAAGAGTCACCCTCTCTGGATTCTTCTTGATCTTGTACAGTGGAGGGGATCTCTTCATGAAGCTTGGCCAATTTGCTCCAAAGCTCCTTGGCATCTTCGAATTCTCCAACTTGAGCCAAGATGTGGCTAGGCAATAAGTTGACCAAAAGCTTGGTCACTTTGTCATTTGCCTCGCCCCTTTGAATTTGCTCCGAGCTCCATCTGCTTTTCTTTAGAAGCTTGCCCTTGGAGTTCGTTGGAGCTTTGAAGCCTTCCATCAGAGCAAACCATTGCTCTATCTCCATCATAAGAAAATTTTCGATTCTTGATCTCCAAGAATCGAAGCTTGCCGATGTGTATGGTGGAGCTACCCTTGTGTCAAATCCAAGTCCATCTTGGAATTGCATCTTGAAGTTGAGCTTGATAAAATCTTGAACTTGAAGAATTTGCTCCTACTTCTTCACCCTCTAGCTTTTCTTGTTACGCTTGACCCTTCCGGCGATGATTCCGGTGAAGAGCAACCTCGCTCTGATACCACTTGTTAGGACCAAAAGTAGCTAGAGGGGGGGGGGGGGTGAATAGCTCGTCGCGTTCGCTCGATGCGCTTCGTTGCTTGTTTCTTCAAGGATATGCAGCGGTAAATACAGAAACAAATACAACCACGCTAACACTAGGATTTTACTTGGTATCCACCTCCAAAGGAGGTGACTAATCCAAGGATCCACACCACGCACACACCCTCCACTATGAATAACACTCCTTTATGGTAACTACCAAAGGCGGAGAAGCCCTACAACACTCTCAATACAAGAAGAAGAAAGGGAAATACAAGTTAAGCAAAAGCTTACAAGATGTGCAGTAAAAACCCTAACCCTAACTTCTTCCTCTTGCAATAGATCCGCCTCTTGACTTGGAAAGCCTCCAAGAACCTTCAAGAACTGGCGATCACGTGCTTGTAGAGAGCTGTGGAGGAGCTGGAATGAATCTGAGAAGAGCTCGTGAAGAGATGCCGAAGACCACGCTCGCCTGCGGCTTTAAACCCGACGCGGTCGGATCCCGATCGATTCGAATGTTCCGAATCGACGGGAGGCTGGATCGATCCACGGATCGATCCGAGCTTCTGAGAAAGCGCTGGATCGATCCACGGATCGATCCGGCGCTTATCGCGGGACGATCGTCCGATCGATCGGTGATCGATCGGGCCTCGATCGATCCACGGATCGATCCGAGTTTCTATTCGGAAGAATGGATCGATCCACCGATCGATCACTGCTGATCGATCCACGGATCGATCCAGACTTGGATTTTGCCCAAAACCAAGTCCCAAACCTCTAACCAACATCCGGTCAACCTTGACTGTTGGTACATCATGCCTCGCATCTGGTCACTCCCTTGACCTGGGACTCCCCACCAAGTGTCCGGTCAATCCCTTTGACCCACTTGGACTTTTACTCGTCGTGCAAGTATCCGGTCACTCCATTGACCTACTTGGACTTCCACATCCTGGTTAACCTTGACCCATCTGGATTTCCTTGCCAAGTATCCAATCAATCCTTTGACCTACTTGGACTTCCCAACACCGGATGTCCGATCATCCTTGATCCATCTGGATTTCCTTCCTTGCAAGTCACCAATCACCTTTGACCTACTCGGACTTCCCAACACCAGATGTCCGATCATCCTTGATCCATCTGGATTTCCTTTGTCTGGCTTCACTCACCAGGACTTTCACCTAGCTTCACTCACTAGGGTTTTCCATCTGCCTAGCTTCACTCACTAGGACTTTCACCTGGCTTCACTCACCAGGATTTCCTTCTGCCTAGCTTCACTCACTAGGACTTTCACCTGGCTTCACTCACCAGGATTTTCACCTGCCTAACATGCCAGTTAGGACTTCCCAGTCAAGTATCCGGTCAACCTTGACCTACTTGACTCTTCTTCGATCAATATCTTATTGTCAAACATCTAAACCCAAACCAAGACTCAGCTTGGTTAACCAGGTCAACCTTGACCTGAGGGATGTTGCACCAACAGGTTAAACACCAACAAGACCTAACCTGACTTGGTTGATCACATCAAAACTACCACGAGTTACCAACAAACCCTATTAGATGCATATTTCATCTCTAGGGACTTAGAGGTAAGTAATTTAGAGGAATTTTTTTCAACATTTGTAATTCACAAATATAGCTCGTGGATGAAAATGATACAGAACATTGCCCTAAAGGCAGAAATGGATGAACCAGAGTCTGAAACATCCCTTGACGATGACGAAATGACGTTAATGGTAAGGAAATTCAAAAAAAAATTTAAGACTAATAAGTTTAATCAAGTGCAGGGTAAAAGAAGGAAAAGAAAGGTAAGATGCTACTACTCTAATGAAGAAGGGCACGTCAAAGACACCTGTCCAAAATTAAAGAACAAGGAGAAGGACAAGAAGCCGACCCAGACAAAGCATAGAAACTTAAAAGTGGCGTGGGACGAAATGTCATTAGAGTCGGAGATCGAAGGTAATGCCGGACTTGCGTTGATGGCAAGTCACCAAGATGAAGATGATGAAGTGAGCTCATCTGAGATTAGCATCAAAAGCATCAAAGAAGGAGTAACGTCAGAAGAAAGTAGTTCAACAATGGGGGTATCAGAAATCGACAAGGTAAGTCAGGTACGGTCTCTATCTCCTGACTAATTATTTAAATTTATTAAAATTTTATCAAAAAAATCTTGTAAATTAAAAATAGATAATAAAAAGTTATTAAAATAAAATAGTAAATTAAAATTAACCTTAGTAACATCTTGTCGATTAGAAGATTTCGACAAATTAAAAATAGAAAAGAAAAAGTTCAAAGAAAAAAATACAAAAATTAAAAAATTCTACATGTTCGAATGTTATTCTTTCAAATTTTAAAAATTTTCAATGACTCAATTGACATCTTAGATATCACAAGGGTCAAATAAGAAAATTATCACTAAAATATATCCCTAGGAAATTTTTGATTAACCCAGTTGGAAGGAACCTACATTAGGTTCCAAAATCGTGCTTAAATTTAATTTTGATGCATGTCATACTTTTAATTGATTTAATTTTTATTGTTTGTTTATAATTAACTAAATAAATTACTTTGAATGATTTCTGCTAGAAATTAATTAAAATTTATTTTTTTTTATGAAAGAGAATTTTATCACTTATATGTAGGAAAATTTTAAAAATTTTCTAATAGATAATTATTGTTTTATGAATTTTTTAACAAAAAATAATATTTTTAAATTTAAAAATAATTCTCAAAGTAATTGTTACGAACTTCATTTTTTTGTGATTGATCAAAGAAAAATTTTTAAATTTTTTTTACCATTGTATTATTTTTTTATGATTTTTTCTAAAAAATTATATTTTAAATATTAAAAATTTGATTTTCATTAAATTTTCAAAAAAAAATTTAAAAAAAATACTTACTCTATTACATTTTTTAAAAAATTTCATGATTTTTTGAGCCTGGAAACTATTTTTAAACATTTTTGTTTTAAAATTCAAATTATTTTAGAAGATAAATTATTATTGCTTAAATCAAATCCATAATTTCATGAAAATTTTATCACAACTTTGGATATATATGCTTACCTTTGCAAATATTTTTAGAATTTTTGAATAATTAAACATAATTCTAAAATTATTTTTTCCAAAAATTGTTTATAAATATTAAAAAATCTAGATTTTCAAAATTTAAACATGATGATTTTTCTGGATACTAGTCACTGTATTTTTATCCCTTAGACTTTGTTTTAAATTTATTTCAAGTTACTTTCCTCGAATACCCCTATTTTTAATGTGATCAAAGGAGAAGAAGTTGAGATTAAGTCTAGGAGGAGGGTAACATCTTGACTTTTGCTCATCTTTTTTAATTACAAAATTTATACTTACTATTTTTCTGTTATTTGTTTTTAGTTTTTTAGTTTACCCTAACTTAACTTGGGTTGCTCATATCAAAAAGAGGGAGATTGTAAGTATCTCGTGGTAGTTTTGATGTGATCAACCAAGTGAAGTTAGGTCCTGTTATGTTTCGATGCCCCGTGTCTGAGTCTGCTGGAACTTAGGAGCATAGGAGGTGGAGCGAAAGACACAGCTAGCAAGAAGGATGGCACAGGAGAGAGTCAACGGGCTTGGTGTGTCCGAGGGATGAGGTGCTGTGGAAGATTATACTGGTGGACAAGAAGCAAACATGCGGCGGTTCTGAGGGACGAGAAGTCGGAGTGGAAGGTTGCTCGAGAAGGCTGAAAAATGGGTTCAAGTGAGACCTATTCCAGATGGTCGAAATCACCCAAGCGAGTAAAGTTGGAGTGGAAGACCCTAACCAAAAGTCAACACAGGGTTGAATCTGGTCTGGGTGCCCGAACCACCAGGGCCAGCCAGGGTGCCCAGGGTCGCGCCCTAGTCGAAAGCTGGCTTAGCTCAAACCAAAAATCTTATTGAAACACCACCTGTTGCGATCAATTGGCATGGATAAAATTCTATCCACACCTACCGCTCTGAACCCTTCCAAGCGCTTTGATCAATGTTATAAATACAATCATGATCTCAGTAGTTCAACACAACACTTGTAAATGATTCTCTTTCTGTTTAATTGTGTAATCGAGTGCTTTAACTCCTGTAAAAGGCTTCTCCACCTGAAGCAGATTTGATAGTGAGCTTTCAATGTCTTGGACTAGCAATCTCCTGATTACAAACCAAGTAAAAGATCTACCTCTTCTTTATCTTTTTAATTAGTTTATTTTTGTACAAGTCTTTCTATTAATCAAGCTATAAGATCGAGAAAGGTATTTCTTATTTTTATTGTGCAAGGCAATTCACCCCCCTCTTGTCAGCCGCAAGGGACTAATATATAACCGATCGACTACAAGGTCGACGCCTTAGTGGTTTGGGTGCCTGGAATATGTGGTCCGAGCGCCCGGACAATCTGGACGCCCAGACTATATAGTTTGAGCGTCCGGACGGTCTAGGCACCCATACCAGTTAGCCAAGTGCTAACTTGTTCGACGCCTTTTTCGATCGTTGACTTACTTGGGTGATCCACCGGCCTTCTAGAGTTTATCTCACCCGAACCCAAATCCGGCCTTCTTCTCGATCAGTCTTCCACTCCAACTTCTCGTCCCTCGGAAGCGTCGTACATATCCTTCTCGCTTCACTGTTGTATTCTTTCACACCTGGTTATGCCTCAGATGCTCTGAGCCCGTAGACTCGATTCTAATGTCATCCTTCTCATATGCTGCATCTTCTGCTCAATTTCTTGTATTCCTAAGTCCCTGCACACTCAGACGCAAGACATCAAATACGTAGAGCTTAATTTGACTTGGTTGATCATATCAAAAACAACACGGGATACATACAATCTCCTCTTTTTTGATGTGAATCAACCCAAGTGAAGTTAAAGTTAAACCAAAACAGTAAACTAAATGATTATGCAATTTACTACTTTTAATTTGCAAATTAAAGCAATTGGTACCAAAAAAAAGTGTACCTCCCCTAGACTTAATCTTACTTCTCACCCTTTGATCACATTAAAAATTAGGGTAAAAAAATAAAATAAACTTCTAAAGGTTACATAAATATTGACTAAGACTTAGAAAAATTGTGGGAATTATTTTTTGAAAATCTGAATTGGTACTATTTAAAAACTAATTTTTGAAAAAACAAATTAAAATTATTTTTAATCTTTGAAAAATCTAATTTTTTTGTCATGTTAAACACAATAATCCAGAATAGTGATAAAATATTCACAGATAACCATAATTAATATAAGCAATAATAGATTATTTTATATAAAGATATGTATTTTTCAAAAAAATATTTAAAAATCGATTTTAAGCTCAAAAAAATATTGCTAATTTTTCTAAGTATGTCAAATAGAAAGTATATCTGAAAAAAATTAAAATTTGAATATTCGAGAAATTTTAATATTAAAAATTAAGATTTTTGGTAAAACATAAAAAATTCATTAATAGCCAAAAATTTTTAAAAATTTTATTCTAATAGAGGATTTACTATATTATCACTATAGAAGGTATGAATAAAAAATTCTAACAGAAAGTTTGCACCAAAAAATAATTTTTCTGACTAAAGCAATTCCTAGTCTAACAAATCAATTAAATTAAAAAAAAATAAACTAGACATGATTTTGGAACCTAATATAAGTTCCTACATAGTGGATTGACAAGATATTTTCTAGGAATAAATTTTATTATTATTTTTAAATTTGTCCCTTGTGAAATTTAAAATACTAATTTAGTCCTTGATAGTTCTTAGAATTTTGAACGTGTGAATATGCATTACCCTCTTCTAATTGTTTTAATTTTTCTTTTAACTTAACATTTTCAATTTTTAATTTTTAATTTTTAATTTATCAAAATCTTCTAGTAAATAGGATTTTCCTAAGATTATTTTCATATATAGGTTTTCCTTTTTCAATTTGTCATTTTTTATTTTTAGTTTACACATCGATTTAGACATAGATTTTATTCCTATATATAACTGATCAGGGGTAAGAGACATACCTCACTTACCAAATCGGATATGAAACTGGATTCTCTGCCTACATCACTACACTCTTCTAAAGTGATTCCCCCTTCATCGATGATAGCTTCCGAGTTACTTGGTTCTTCGTGACTCGCCATCAGTGCCAGTTCGGCATAGACTTTTATTTCAAATTCGAATGAAGAACTTTCATCCCAAGTGGTCTTATGATTCTTGTGTTTGGTTCGCCTTAGCCCTTTGTCTTTCTCCTTCTTGTGCTCTGGCCAGTCATCCTTTATGTGCCATTCTTTCTGAAAATTGTAGCATCGAACCTTTCATTTGCTCGTTGGATTTTTCTTAGTCTCCAATTCCTTAAACTTATTAAATTTAAAAAATTTTAATGTTGAAAAAAGTTCTTCTAAAATACTTGACTCTAAGTCCTTAGAGATATAGTATGCATCTAATAAATGTCCACTTTAAAGTTTTGGAAAAGATATTGAGTACGTAGCGAACTTAGTCCTGATTGGTTACTACTTTGCCAATATTGGTCAGTTCGGTGATTGGCTCCTTGTTCTTCGCGTGTAGTTGAGCCACCGTCTCACCTTTTTCCAAATAGAGGTTTGTTAGCTTGCTTTGAAGAATGTCCCATCGTGCAAGCTTCACTTCGGATGTGTCTTCATGGAGCTCCAGGAATTTCTCCAAAAGATCTTTGGCTGAGGTTGTCACGCCGCGGGGAAGTCCATGCCAGAAAAAATTTCAGCAGCATCTCCCCTGTACGGGTGACAATCTAAAACTTATCTATATAGCCCTCAGGGCTCACAATTATCAGCCAACATGGTTGGAATATATATCATACAAAAATAAAACAATCCACGCAATTATAATATATCAGCCTCCGACTGTCATCACAATACGAAAAGAAATCGAAAACAACATCCAAACTTACCTCTTCTGCCGTCTGGCAGGCGCGTAGCAAAACATACCAAATAGAAACCCACCAAGCAAGCAAAAGACCAACCATTACAATGCCTTAAGAAAAACCATACAAATCCAGGGTCCAAAACCAATATAAGTTCGAAACACAGCTCTAATCAAATAAACATAATACCAAAAGACCAATACGTAAACTCTTATGACAAGAGGACTAGCAACTGGAACCTCCTGACAACTTCAACATGAAATAGGAATAAATCAACAGTGTGAGTTCAACAACTCAGCGGATACTAGATAGACATGCATAATAAGATATAACTAACAGTAATAATCATGCGGTACAGTTTCCTGAACGAAAGTAAGAAATGCAGAATGAAAAAGCTGAAGAAACTATACTCACTAGAACCTCCTATCCGGAAATAAGGGTCATCAGACTAGATACAAAATGCCACCTATATGTATGTTAATCATATGCAACCATCAAAATGCAACATACATAATACAGCAAGCACAAACAATAAATACAATCCATGCATATGATGCAAAAATGGCATGGTCACCCCTGACGCCAGTCAGCCATCTCACACGCGACGGTGAGACCGAGTGGGTAGGGCTATGACAACTGTGCACTCTGCCATCACTGCTCCTGAGTGACCGAGTGTACAGGATGCTGTTAGAATACACTTATCCTCCTACCCTAAACATAGTGGGGGAGCCTATGCTCTCATCTCCCTGTATCATGGTCAAGGGGAGGGGTCCTTGCCTGCTACACGCTGCAGTCATCGCTACCCATGTGCGGACCAGCGGAGCCCTGACAGAGTAAACTGCACATACCCTGCCTGATGTACCACTAACCCATGAGTGGTTGTGTGTACAGATCATGTAACTGCCGATGTGCTCAACAATAATGGAGCCGACAATCGCTCAGTATGCAATCATGCAAGATGGTGCATAACACTACAACATGTAAATCCTGACACCTCCATACTATATACCAAAAGGTAAATAAATCCATACAATGATCTAGGTAACAATAAACTAGGTACACAAGTCAGACATGTCAAATAACTAGACTACTACACAGTAGGGCAATGTATGTCACTATTTCTATGAATAGGAGTAAACATGGCAACAAACAAGAGAATATAAGTATAAATGCATAGCAGATAGGAATATAAGCAGACTACAAGAACCAAGAAGTGACATACCAAAGTAGAAGTAAACACAATCATTACTACTAGTTATAAACTACTATGCATATAAAAAATGACCATATCAAGGAGATAAGTCAGAGGTACCCGCCTTAAAAATGATCGTATCGGAATAAATCTCACGTTGAGGCGCTCGCCTCGAATCAAAGCCCTGTAAAAGAAACGCATAATTTTTCTACTCTAATATGTATCCAGTAGCTAGATCAAATTCCTATTAAACCAAGAAACCCTAATTCATCCATTAATCTTGGTTAAATAAGTAAATCGGATCTAACCCAAAGCTTAGATTAGATCCAATATTTTAACCTTAATTCTCAAGACAACCACTAAATTGGTTTTGGATATCCACAAACATTCACAATCAGATTTAACCAATTCCAATACATTTATTGATTGAATCAATGCTTGACATAAAAACTAACCTTAACAACCTCCTTCTTCCAAATCCTCAGCTGAAGCAAGATCGCCACAGCAATTCAAAAGCCCTAAAGAAAAAAAATCACACATCCACATCAAGGCATCAACAATGATCTGCTGGAGGGGAAGAGTAGGATTAGGGCACGAGATGTACCTCAGGCACTGGGCGACGATCTAGGGCACGGAAGAAAGCTTGCTGCCAGCGTGTCCATGACCTGGAGAGGGGAGATCGAGTGTGGCTGGACAACCCTCGGGTCCCTGAACACCTTCTCACACCGGCAATTGGGTGGCACCAGCTTGATCCAATGGCGCCAGACAAAACTAGGGCAGAGGCACGAGAGGGATCGGATTGCCAACCCGATCGGGGCTGAGGTGGGCATTGGTGAAGTGAAGATCAGAGAAGAGGATCGGGAGTGGAAGAAGGAAAGGGGGTCGGTGTCGCAAGGGAGGAGTCGATGGCGCTCGAGCGGATGAGAGGAAGAGAAGCGGCGTCGGCAAAGAGGGAGATCGGGAGAGAAGAGGGCAGGGAGTCGGCGTAGATGGTGAGGAGAAAAAAATGAACTTAGGGTTTTAAATTAAGCCCTAAGTTGATTTCCTCAATCAATTCCCACTTATTAGGTATTCCAAACAGGCTTTTCCCAAGCCTATAAATGCATCCCCTTAAAACCCGTCATACAAGCTCCGAAATTTTTTTAGAAAATTTCTAAAAATTCCGTTAAGATTATTTTTCAAATAACCTTATTATTAAATTATTATTTTGTTGCCATATTTTACATTCTCCCCCACTAATAAAAATTTGATCCCTAAATTTTTGTTATTGACCATCAGCAAGTACTAAAAATCAATAATCTATATAAATGCTGAACAGAAATTAACTCACATACCTCAGGTAAAAAGATGGGGGGGGGGGGGGTATCGAGCTCGGATCATATCCTTGAGCTCCCAAGTAGCTTTCTCGTCAGAATGATACTGCCATATGACTTTAACTAACCAGACAGTCTTGTTCCGCTGCTAACGCTCTTTGTCATCCAGAATCCGTATGGGACCTCCTTGTAGGTAACGTCAGGATTAATAGGAACTGATATATCTGACAGAATATGGTCAGGTACATATCTCCTTAGCATGAACACATGAAATACATCGTGAATGCCTGCCCGAGTCGAAGGTAGCGCCAGACGATAAGCTACCACTCCAATCCTCTCCAAAATCTGAAAAGGCCCAATATATCGTGGAGCTAGCTTACCTCGGAGACCAAATCTCTTCACCCCTTTCGTAGGTGAGACTCTCAAAAATACATGGTCGCTTGTAGAGAACTCCAAGGGTCTCTGTCTCCAATCAACATAACTCTTCTGGCGGTCCTGTGCCTCTGACATCCTCCGTCTGATAGTGCGGACCAACTCTTCCTCCTGCTGAGCTCTCTGAGGTCTTAGGAGCTGGGCCTCCCCAACCTCCTTCCAGAGGGTGGGTGTCTGACAAGGTCTATCATACAACGCTTCAAACAGTGTCATCTGGATAGCCGAATGATAATTGTTGTTGTAGGCAAACTTTACTAATGGCAAGTGGTCCTCCCAGCTGCCTCCGAAATCCATAACGCAAGATCTCAGCAAGTCCTCCAAAGTTTGGATGGTCCGCTCTGACTGCCCATCTATCTACGGATGGAATGTTATGCTGAATCGGAGTTGTGCGCCCAAGGCCTACTGCAAACTCTGCCAGAACCGGGGCGTGAACCATGGGTCTCTATCTGATATAAAGCTCAAGGGAACACAATGCAATCTAATGATCTCTCGACAATACAGCTCTGTCAATCGATCCAGAGAATTGATTTTTCGGATCGCTAAGAAGTTTGTGGATTTGGTTAATCGGTCAACGATTACTCAAATCGTGTCATGGCCTCGTCGTGTCCTAGGCAATCCCACCACAAAATCCATGGTGATATGCTCCCATTTCCACTCCGGAATAGGAATCCTCTTAAGTAAACCAGTAGGTCTCTAGTGCTCAGCCTTCACCTGCTAACAGACTAGACATCTAGCTACAAACTACGCGATGTCTTTCTTCATGCTGTTCCACCAATAGGAATGCTTCAAATATCGATACATGCATGTTCCGCCTGGGTGGATGGAAATTTGGGAGCGATGAGCCTCCTAAAGTAGCTCCTCCAAGACCAGGTGAGACTGAGGTACGCATAACTTGCCTCAGAAATAAATAACACCCTCGTCATCTCGGGTGAACTCCATCTGCTGCCCGGAAGCTATCTGGCTGCCAATGGACTATAAGCATTGATCACCGACCTGGGCCTCTCGGGTCCTCGTCCTAATCGATGACTGAGCAACCATAGTAATCAGAATACCTTGCTCTGTCTGTCCCTGCTCCTCAAGGCCCAACTCGGAGAAACCCTTAATCAAGTCCGTGGCCAAAACGTGGTGGCATGCTAACGTCCCTCTGGACTTCCGGCTAAGTGCATCGGCAACCACATTAGGCTTCCCTGGGTGGTAGCTAATAATACAGTCATAATCCTTCAGGAACTTCATCCATCTCCTCTATCAAAGATTGAGTTCCTTCTGAGTGAAAAGATATTTGAGACTCTTATGATCAGTGAGAATCTCAAATGTATTACTATATAAATGATACTGCCAAATCTTCAAAGCAAAGATAATAGCGGCCAGCTCCAGATCATGTACTAGGTAGTTCTTCTCATGATCCTTTAGCTGACGAGAAACATAAGAGACTACCCTACCATGCTACATCAAAATAGCACCCAAACCCTGTAGAGAAGCGTCGGTGTAGAGCACGAATCTGTCCTCTTTAGAGGGGGAAATCAGAACTGGTGCCAACACTAATCTCCGTTTCAGCTCCTGGAAGCTGGTCTCGTAAGCTTCTAACCACGTGAACTTCACACCTTTCCTGGTCAGGCGTGTCAATGGCATGGCAATACAAGAGAAACCCTCAACAAATCGTCTGTAATATCCGGCTAATCCTAAGAAACTATGGATCTCCTGAACTAATTTTGGCTGCTCCCAACTTGTGACAGCCTCGATCTTCTGAGGGTCTATGAAAATACCTCTGCTAGAAACCACGTGTCCCAAAAAACTAACTCAGGATAGCTAGAAAGCACACTTGCTGAATTTCATATATAGACGATGTTGTTGAAGAGTCTCCAAGACTATACAAAGATGCTGTGCATGCTCCTCCTCGGAACGCGAGTAGATCAGAATGTCGTCAATAAAAATGATAATGAACTGATCTAGATACTTCAGGAAGACGTGATTCATCAAATCCATAAATACCGCTGGAGCATTGGTAAGTCCAAATGGCATTACCAAAAACTCATAATGTCCGTATCTGGTACGGAATGCTATCTTCTGAATATCAGAATCTTTGACTCTCAACTGATGATATCCGGACCACAAATCAATCTTAGAATACATTGATGTATCTCTGAGCTAATCAAACAAATCCTCGATCCGTGGTAAGGGGTACTTATTTCTGATGGCCATTGCATTCAGCTGTCTATAATCAATGCACAACATCAGAGTATCGTCCTTTTTCTTGACGAACAATATCGGAGAACCCCACGGAGATACGCTAGGGTGAATAAATCTCCTATTCAATAGCTTCTGGAGTTGAACCTTTAGCTTGCCCAACTCTTTCGGTGCCATATGGTAAGGAGCTTTCGATGTCGGCGCAACCCCTGAAATTAGATCAATAGCAAACTCCACTTGCCTTCGAGGAGGCAAGCCTAGTAGCTCATCTTGAAATACATCTGGATACTCTTGAACCACTGGAATGTCTGAGAGCTAAGATCCACTGCTATTGTTAGCATTAATTAACGACAATAGAAATCCCTGACAACCATGTGACAGCAGCTTCTGAGCCTGTATTGCAAAAATGATTAATATACTGTCATCCCTAATGCCAGTGAAATTCCATGAGGGTTGGTTCAGAGGTTGGAATGTGACGATTCTCGTCTGACAATCAACCGTGACATGATATGTGGACAACCAATCCATGCCAAGGATAATGTTGAACTTGACCATTTCCAGTACTAGTAAATCTACAGTGAGTATATTGTTGTCGAAGTCTAACGAGAATCCTCTGACCTCCTGAGTGATGTCCAATGTATCACCGGACGATAGGGATACGGTCAGTCACTGCGGTCTAAGAATAGGTAGTCTACCAATCTCCCTCATAAATACCCAAGAAATAAAGGAATGCGAACTACTAGTATCAATTAGCATATCGGCAGAAAATGCATATAGTAAAATCGTACCGTGGAAAACGGATCCGTCAACCCGCTTGCATCCTCTCTGGTAATCGTGTGAATTCGTCTAGTCTCTGGCGGGGGTGGAGGTGGTAGCACTACTAGAGGTTGTTACGCCTGAGCCGAAGTTTGTGCTTGCCACTGAGGCGGTGTTGGATACTGAGCCAGAGATGGATATGAGGTCTGTGATTGATACTGAACCGGTGGCTGGGGTTGCGACTGATACTGAACTAGTGACTGTGGCTGGAGCTGATACTGGACTAGTGGCTGAGGCTGCGACTAGTATTGGACCAGTGGCTGGGGCTGTAGCTGATACTGCACCAGTGGCTGAGGCTGCGACTGATACTGAGGTCCCGAAACAGAACCCTGCGATACCGTGTGAGCACTAGAGTGCTCCTGTCCATGCATGCCATATGTAGCTACTGCCGGAGGGGTTGTCCGCTGTGAACAATGAGAAGATTGGGCTTTTTTCTCCCCCTCGCTGAGTCCCTGTCTAACTGAATTGTCCTCCCTGAACAGAAACCCTAGAAGCCACATGCTGAGCCTTCAGTGAGCAATCTCGGCTCATGTGCCTAGGTAGTTTACAATAATAGCAAACTGGCTGTCCTAGGGAGCAGGCTGATGTGATGTGATCTCTGGATCCACACCAGTTGCAATGCATGTCACTGGAGGACTATTTCCGGTTGTGCTGAGAAGACCAAAAACATCCTGAGGAAGTCCGCCTTGATTTCTGAGGTCGGCCAGATGCACTAGAAGTGCCCTGACCCGACTAACTGTGACCACTCTGCTACTATTCGGTAGCTTGTGGCTGCTGGATCTGTCCTGAAGTCTGATCTGTCTATTTCCTTTTCTTGTTCGCATTTACTCTCTGCTGAGCCTCCTCAATCATAAGAGCTCTATCCAATGCCTCTATATAAGATGAATTACCAAAACCTGCAATCTTTACTTGAAGATGTCCATCCAGTCCTTGGATAAACTGAAACATATGAGACATATCCTCAGTAACTAACTCTAGACAAAATCTGGCCAACTAATTAAATTTGGCATTGTATTCTGTCACCGTGCAGTTGTTCTACCGAAGACTCAGAAAATCTTGACGACGTGTCATCTGATATGACCGTGGGAAGTACTGGCTCTCAAAATTCTCTCTAAATCTCACCCAAGTGATGTGCTGCTCGCCTATAATCGAGCACTGTGTATCCCACCAGATGTCAGCCTCGTCCCGTAAATGGTAAGCAGCCAGCTCTGCCTTCTCCCACTCGGAGCAAGCCATATAGAAGAAAGTTCGCTCCAAAGTCTATATCCAAAACTGAGCTACGCTCGGATCAGTCTCCCCGTAGAATAGTGTGAATCTGCTCTTCATCGACTCTGTCAAACTGGGATCCGAGCTCGTGCCACAACCATATCAGTGGGGTGAGTAGGGATCGCCGCGGGAATTGGTGGAACCACTGGAGCTGGTACAACGAGTGGTACCGCTGGATAGGCCGGGGGAGGTACCCCTGGTGCTGCTGCATAAGCAGAGGCAGGTACCACTGGTGGCACTGCAGGGTCAATATATGCAGGAGTGGCTGAGGTACGGTAGGTGGTGGTACCGGATAAGGAGCAACTGATACTGCTGGTGCGGGTGCCGAGTATGCAGTAGGCACAGGTGTAACTAGTGCTGGCGGTGCCAGATACGCCATAACAGGCACAGGTGGCGGTGGTGCCGGGTACGCAGTAGTAGGCACTGCTGGTGGAGGGGCCGAGTATGTCGCAGATGGTATTGTTGGTGGTACAGTGGATACTATAGGTATAGGTAACTCTGGAGAAAGAACCGTCGGGATCCGAGAGCCTGACGCGCCCGCAGTACCAAGAGGAGTCTGTCCCTGACTGACAAGCTCAAACCTATCAGACCTCTCTGGCGACTTCGTCGCCAGAGATTCCAATGCTTTCTTGCGTGGTCGTCCTGCACCATGTCTCGACACGGGAACACGTGTACTTCGCCTCATATCTGTTTAAATTTATTACCCAAGTATTACTACGAGTACCAAAACTATAAAATTAATCATTTGACCTATTTGTCGTCTGGAGATGTCCCGTCGTTGTCAAGTCCCCAAATATGTCCTCATCAAAGTATACCTCAGAATTTCGAAACACAAAAAATCAATGGAAATCCGTACAAATCCGAAAATACCCAGATTGACTCACAAAACCTAGCTCTGATACCAAATAAATTGGTATCAGATTAACTCAAAAATCTAGAACACGAAAAAAAAAGCAAGCATCGTAAACCTGCTCTAATACTAAATAAATTGTCACGCCCTAGGGAAGTCCCTACTAGAAGAAATTTCAACAACATCTCCCCTGTACGGGTGAAAATCTGAAACTTATCTACATAGCCCTCGGGGCTCAAATCATCAGCCAACACAGCTGGAATATATATCATACAAAAATAAAACAAGCCACGCAATTATAATATATCAGCCTTCTGTTGTCATCACAATACGAAAAGAAATTGAAAACAACATCCAAACTTACCTCTTCTGCCGTCCGGCAGGTGCGTAGCAAAACATACCAAATAGAAACCCACCAAGCAAGCAAAAGACCAACCATTACAATGCCTTAAGAAAAACCATACCAATCCAGGGTGCAAAACCAATATAAGTCCGAAACACAGATCTTAGCAAATAAACAAAATACCAAAAGACCAATACGTAAACTTTTGTGATAAGGGGACTAGCAACTGGAACCTCCTGATAGTTTCAACCTGAAATAGGAATAAATCAACGGTGTGAGTTCAACAACTCAGCGGATACCGGATAGACATGCATAATAAGATATAACTAACAATAATAATCATGCGGTACAGTTTCCTGAACAAAAGTAGGAAATGCAGACTGAAAAGGCTGAAGAAACTGTACTCACCATAACCTCCTATCCGAAAATAAGGGTCGTCAGACCAGATACAAAATGTCACCTATATGCATGTCAATCATATGCAACCACCAAAATGCAATATACATAATGCAACAAGCACAAATAAAAAATGCAATCCATGTATAAGATGCAAAAATGGCATGGTTACCCCTGACGCTAGTCAGTCATCTCACACGCCATGGTGAGACCGAGTGGATAGGGCTATGACAACTATGCACTCTGCCATCACTGCTCCTGAGTGACCGAGTGGACAGGATGCTATCGGAGTACACCTATCCTCCAACCCCAAACATAGTGGGGGGAGCCTATGCTCTCATCTTCCTGCATCATGGTCAAGGGGAGGGATCCCTGCCCGCTATACGCTGTAGTCATCGCTATCCATGAGCGGACCAGCGGAGCCTTGACAGAGTAAACTGCACATACTCTACCTGATGTACTACTAACCCATCAGTAGTTGTGTGTGCAGATCATGTAACTGGTGATGTGCTCAACAATAATAGAGCCGACAATCGCTCAACATGCAATCATGCAAGATGGTGCATGACACTACAATATATAAATCTTGTCACCTCCATAATATATGCCAAAAGGTAAATAAATTAATACAGTGATCTAGGTAACAATAAACTAGGTACACAAGTCAGATATGTCAAATAACTAGACTACTACATAGTAGAGCAATGTATGTCACTATTTCTATGAACAGGAGTAAACATGACAACAAACAAGAGAATATAAGTATGAATGCATAATAGATAGGAATATAGGCAGACTATAAGAACCAAGAAATAACATACCAAAGTAGAAGTAGACACAATCATTACTACTAGCTATAAACTACTATGCATATCAAAAATGACCATATCAAGGAGATAAGTCAGAGGTACCCGCCTTAAAAGCGAAGATCATATCAGAACAAATCCCACGTTGAGGCACTCGCCTCGAATCAAAGTCCTGCAAATCAAATATATAATTTTGCTACTCTAATATGTATCCAGTAGCTAGATCAAATTCCTATTAAATCAAGAAACCCTAATTCATCCATTAATCTCAATTAACTTAGTAAATCGGATCTAACCCAAGCTTAGATTAGATCCAATATTTTATCCTCAATTATCAAGACAACCACTAAATTGGTTTTGGATATCCACAAGTATTCACAATCAGATTTAACCAATTTCAATACATTTATTGATCGGATCAATGCTTGACATAAAAACTAACCTTTACAACCTCCTTCTTCCAAATCCTCAGCTGAAGCAAGATCGCCATAGCAATTCAAAATCCCTAAAGCAAAAATCACATATCCACATCAAGGCATCAACAATGATCTGCTGGAGGGGAAGAGTAGGATTAGGGCACGAGATGTACCTCAAGCGCTAGGCGGCGATCTAGGGCACAGAAGAAAGCTTGCTGCCAGCGTGCCCGCGACCAGGAGAGGGGAGATCGAGTATGGCTGGATGACCCTCGGGTCCCTGAACACCTTCTCACACCCACAATCAGGTGGCACCGGCTCGATCCAGTGGCGTTGGACAAAACTAGGGTAGAGGCACGAGAGGGATCCAACTGCCGGCGCGATCGGGGCTGAGGCGGGCGTCGGCGAAGTGGAGATCAGAGAAGAGGATCAGGAGTGGAAGAAGGAAAGGGGGTCAGCGTCGCAAGGGAGGAGTCGGCAGCGCTCGAGCGGATGAGAGGAAGAGAAGCGACGACAGTGAAGAGGGAGATCTGGAGAGAAGAGGGCAGGGAGTCAACATAGATGGTGAGGAGAAAAAATATACTTAGGGTTTTAAATTAAGCCCTAAGTTGATTTCCTCAATCAACTCCCACTTATTAAGTATTCCAAACAAGCTTTTCCCAAGCCTATAAATGCATCCCCTTAAAACCCGTCATACGAGTTTCGAAAAATTTCCAAAAAAAATTCTAAAAATTCTGTTAAGATTATTTTTCAAATAACCTTATTATTAAATTATTATTTTGTTCCCATATTTTATAGAGGTATAGTTTCTGATGCGGTTTACTTCTTGAGGCGGTAATACACTTAGTATCTTCCAACGGGTTGTCGACGAGGTACTTGTTCGGTGCCTTGGTGGTCTGGGTGCCCGGACTATATGGTCCAGGCACTCAGACCAGTCAACCAAGTGCTGACTCGTCAATGCCTTCTTCGGTCGCTGGCTTCATCTCTGGTTACTTGGGTGATCATCTGGCCTTCTAGAGTTGAGCTCACCTAAACTCAACTCCGACCTTCTCCTCGAGTAGTCTTCCAGTCTAGCTTTTCGTCCCTCAGAAGTGTCATGCACTTCCTCGCTCCACCGGTGTACTCTTCCACAACTTCTCGTCCCTCGGATGCACTAAGCTCGTCTACTTGATTCTCATGGCATCCTTCTCGTCTGCCGCATCTTTCGCTCGACTTCTTATGCTCCTAAGTCCCAAGAAACTCATACGTAAGGCATCAAATATGCAGAGTCTAACTTTACTTGGTTGATCACGTTAAAACTAATACGGGGTACTTACAAAGGTTAGTATAAAAGAGGGATCCTCTTCATTGGTGGAGGGCATGATGCTACATGCTCAGACACACACATCTACTGCTATTCTACTGTTCATCTTCTTCCTTTCATATTTTTTCTCGGCCATCGTTCTGACTTAACCGTCAGAGTGTTTGCGTCAAGGACCCCTTCCCTAGTTCTCGCCCTAACACTCCCGTGTGATCTCTTGTGGTGTGCGTAGGCTCGTAGTGCCACTTTCCACTGTCTTTTTCTTTATTCTGTTAAGTTTCAAGGTCTCCGGCACATCTTCGAGTTCTAGCCCCCAAATCCTCTCCCCGTCAACGTTCCTTCCATCTCTGCCCTCATCATTGACCCCTCCATCCAACTCATCTTCTGAACATGATAAAATATCATTATTGATAGAGTATGTACACAGTGAAAAAGATATATGGATAGGCAAAAATCTTTTAGTCTTACAGAGCCTTTGCTTCCTCTGTCAGCACTAAGCAGATCCAACTACGGTAGCTTATAGTCTCCTACTCCACAAGACTATAGAATTCATCTGATTTGATGGATTAAGGCCACTTTGGTGCCCTTCAATCACTTCAATTGCAAGGAATGGCCTTTAGTTGGTACTGTGTCACGTAGATTCTCCACATCTCTAATTTGGTACTTTGAGAGTCACCATTATTAGTAATATTCCTTCCGTCCCTTTCTTTCATTTTCTTTTCTTCCCTCCTAGATCAATCTAGTGGTAAGTCAATCCAATAGTCTTATACCAAGGATAGTAGAGACCTGCTAAAGTATATTAGGTTGAGAGAAGCAACGTTGTCTTTATTCATGTTCTTATTGGGGAATCTCGACACGAGTGCATGCTAAAACATGTTTTGTAAACATGCACAGTGGAAGACAAATAATAATAATAATTCTTAATTATTACATCATACACACTATACACATACAAGGATACATCTCAAGCAGATATGATCGCAATATAAAATTTTACGAAATTAAATTTACGCTAAGCGTACCTGACAGTTAGTGATCGAACCTTATAGATAGTGTTTGTTAGCCTCGCAAGGCTAGCATTTATTGGAATGAACTAGAGTGGAATTAGAATCAACCAAGCGACGCACAAGTCTTGCCTCTACTCATATCCACATCAAGTTATCGTCGAGACAGCTTCATAAAGACACAAGTTGTTGTTCTTCGATTGGTACTAGTCAAGCATGGAGATGAAGCGATCAAGAGAACTCCAACAACATGATTTGGTGGGCAGTGACAACGAGTTATCAACGACACCAAAATCGTCGACATTGAATACGTCGGCACTAAAATGATCGACACTAAATTTGTCGGCACCAAAATCGTCGACACTGAATCCGTCGGCACAAAAATCATCGACACCGAAATCATCGAAACTGAATTCACTGGAACCAAATTTGGTGGCTAGAGATGGCCGGCGGTAACTCATGGACAACAAGAGCTTAGGTGACGGATAAAAAGAGGGAGAAGAGGATGAGAAGAAGAGAGGAAAACCCTAATCAAATTAGTGTTTTTCTCTTTAGAATAAATCCACACATTCTTCTCCTCATAGAGGGGTATTTATACATCTCTACATGACTTAGGGAGTAAGTCATCTCCCAAAACCAATAGGTAGAACCAACCCGATCCATTACCATTAAGAGTAAGTTTGGTTCAAAACCAAACCATCTTGGTTTATAAATAAACCAACCCCTTTTGATTTATTATTAAACCAAGTTATTTCATAACTAAACCAAACCCTTTTTTGTTTATTATCAAACCATAATGAATTCATACCTCCTTCAAAAGGCATGGCTCATTTGCGCTTCCATTCTGATAATCTCTATCCATATTTGCCCTTCGTTTGGTCCAATCAAACTCAATCTCTCTCAATCTAAGAATCCAATTCTCAAACTCATTTTAATTCTCTAAGATAAACTCGTAGTGTGTGTGACCTTATATGTTCTCGGTTATGTTGGTCATCCATAATTAACCATTAATTATGGATCAATTATGAGTGACACCTAGTAGCACATCATGATCCTCAATTGATCAAAAAATCAAAGGATTGATTCTAGAACCACTTTTGAACCTTTCAGCAGCTAGAGTGAGTCGTGCCAGAAGGTTTAACCGCCGACTGTGCACAAGAGCTCTGATACCAATTGTTAGGATCGAAAAGAATTTAGATATCTCCACAATGGTATGATATTGTCCACTTTGGGCCTAAGCCCTCATGGTTTTGCTCTTGGGCTCTCCCCAAAAGGCCTCATGCCAATGGAGATATCTTTTCTCTTATAAACTCATGATCTTTCCCATGTGTTTCCAATATGGGACTATGTTTGCAACCTTGCAACCCCAACAATCCCCCCTCAAACAAAGGATCATAGACTTCCCATGTCCGATCCTCGACCCACCAGGTCTTCCTGCCCCTCGGTCCACCCAACCTACTAGGACTTCCTTGCCTAGTCGCAACTAGGACTTCCTACTTGGTGTCTGGTCCTCTTGATCTGAAGAGCCCCCACTTTCTTTGTACGAGGTCAATATTGTACCCACATGGCTCAATCAGATCATAGCTCTTATGCACAGTCGGCGGTTAAACCTTCTGGCAGTCCGGGCTCTGATACCAATTATTGGATCGAAAGCGCTAGAGGGGGTGAATAGCGCTCGTGGCTCTCACTTTTCGTTTCGAAAATCTTACGAGTAGCGCAGCAGAAATAAATAAAAGAATCAACACACAGAAGACTCCAAGATTTACTTGGTTCGGAGCCTAGGGCAACTCCTACTCCAAGGCCCACACTCGTTGAGCGTTTACGTTGGGCAACAACTATAATATCGAAAAATTATTACAAGTTGAGTACAATTGAAAGTTGTAATAAAAGTTATACTGACAACAAAAGGCTAAATCTGAAGCTCCGGGTTGTCGGGATGTTGCTACAGCACTTCTGGAATGTTTCTTGAGTAGCACGTTGAAGAAGGATAGCCTTTTTGATTGATGCCCCAAGCTGCTGCTCGAACCCTCCTTATAAACAGTCATGGAGGCACCTTCAAGCCTATCCGAGGCGCCTCCAGGTCGTCGAGTCACACGCGTGGATCAGCTCTGATATGGTCGCACCTTATCCCATTGAAGGCGCCTCGGGTGCTAGCCGAAGCCAGCTGTCCAGAGAAGCTGGAGGCGCCTCGGAGGAAGCTGGAGGCGCTGTTGGTGTGGGAAGCATCCGACGATCGACCGTTGTTTTGATAATGGCAAAGGAATTCAAAGTTAAGTTGTTTTGTGATCTAATGCACTTAATTGAGTGTTTCAGGAAAGTCCTAGCTGCGGTTAGGCAGGAGGAAAACCCTAGGGGGTGGTAACCCTATGCGGAAAGTCTTGGCAGGTTGAGAGCTTCAGGCAAAAGTCCTAGGGGGGTAACCCTAGGTGGAAAGTCCTGGTGTCGCGAACCGGGTGAAAGACTGGACCAGTCGGGAAGCGGAAGTCCAGCAGAAAGTCCGGAAGCTTCGAACGCTGAGCAAAAGTCCAGTCGATCTGGAAGATCGCACTAGCATCAAGTAAATCTCCTGAGTGGAGTAGGTGAGGAAGCGTTCCCCGTAGAGGGAACAGTAGGCGTTGGGTCGACCTAGGGTTTCCGGTTGGAAATACGAAGTCAGACCCAGACAGTCTGACGACTGTCATGTATATCTATCATATTATTTCTGTGCTAACTTTGTTTTACAGGGATTATGTTTGGGACTAACACATTTTGCAGGATCAAAGGAGCACACTTAGCCTCGGATGAACAGTGTCCGAGGTGCCTCCATGAGGCTTGGAGGCGCCTCGGGTGCTAGCAGAAGCCAGCTGTCCAGAGAAGCTAGAGGCGCCTTGGACCAGGCGTTGGAGGCGCCTTGGAGCAGCTTGGAGGTGCCTTCAATGGGATAAGGTGCGACCAGATCAGAGTTGATCCACGCGTGTGACTCGGCGGCCTGGAGGCGCCTCGGGCAGGCTTGGAGGCGCCTCCATGACTATTTATAAGGAGGGTTCGAGCAGCAGCTTGGAATATCAATCAAAAAAGTTGTCCTTCTTCAACGTGCTGCTCAAGAAACATTCCAGAAGTGCTGTAGCAACATCCCGACAACCAGGAGCTTCAGATTTAGCCTTTTGTTGTCGGTATAACTTTTATTACAGCTTTCAATTGTACTCAACTTGTAATAATTTTTCGATATTATAGTTGTTGCCCAACGTAAACGCTCAACGAGCATGGGCCTTGGAGTAGGAGTCGCCCTAGGCTCCGAACCAAGTAAATCTTGGAGTCTTCTGTGTGTTGATTCTTTTATTTATTTCCGCTGCGTTACTCGTAAGATTTCCGAAATGAAAAGTGAGAGCCACGAGCACTATTCACCCTCCCCTCTAGCGCTTTCGATCCAACAATTGGTATCAAAGCAGGGTCGCGTTGATCTGGTGCAACCACCAATCACGCAATTTTTTTCGTAGTATTTTCAGTTATTTTTCGGAGTCAATTAAAATTAGCTTAATAGCTATATTCTAATTTTTTTTTTGAATCAGTTTTTGCTCGAGACTGGTGCAACACCACTCAAGTTCGCTATTTCTTAACTTTATTTCCCGCACTACTAATTCAAGACCTAGTCTTGGGACATTTCTATTTTTTCGTTGTGTTTGCATATCTCATGGCCCAATAAGAAGGTTTCAGCACCGTTCGCCCCCCACTATTCTCCGGAGAAGACTTCGGATATTGGAAGGGGCGAATGGAAACCTTTCTCAAGACACAATTCGACACGTGGATGATTATCAAGACTGGACTACAACTGCCAACCGACGAAGACGGCAAGCCAACACCCTGCGAAAAATGGGAACCGACCCTAATCAAGAAGGTGGAAGCTGATGCCAGAGTGACCTGCACCCTCTAGTGCGGACTGACCAAGGAGGAACTCAACAGAGTTGGACCTTTCTCCAGCGCAAAAGAGCTTTGAGAGAAGCTGATCGAACTCCACGAGGGCACCTCCGACACTAAGGTAAGCAAGAGAGATTTCTTGTTCAATAAATTATATAATCTGAAAATGTAGGAAGGAGAGACAGCAAGTCAACTCCATGCACGGATTCAAGACATCATTAACTCCCTCCACGCTATCGGGCAAAAGGCCGAGAACATGGACATTATAAGGTACACACTTAATGCTTTTCTGAGGAGCATATTGTGGGCATCGATGGTAGATGCCTACAAAGTCTCCAAGGATTTAACTTCCATTAGATTAGATGAATTATTTTATGAATTTAAACTTCATGAACAAACTAATACACAATGACCCGAGAAAGGTATAGCTTTGCTTGCAGGTACTAGTAGAACACGCGAACCAAGATCACGACGAAGAACCGAGCCAGAGTCGGAACCAGAACCAGACTCAGATGATGAAGATGACAAACTAACAACCGAACTCGTGAACTTGGTAAAGAAGCTCTACAAGAAGAAGGGGTTCAACAAGAAAGACCTAAAGAAGGCAGCCCAATCCAAGGAGGGTCAACTGAGCTCAAAAGTCAAGTTTGAGGTGATCTGTTATGGGTGCAACGAGAAAGGGCACATCAAGGCAAACTGCCCCAATCAGAATGCAAAGAAGCAGAGGAAGAAGAAGGTGTTGAAAGCAACTTTTGAAGAATCTTCAGAAGAGGATACCGACGACAATCTCGAACAGACGAGCCTTCTGGCCCTGATGGCCCGAGACCAGATCGAGGTGTCCGAGAGTGAGAACGAGTCGGAAGCAGAATCGGAAAGAAGCCATGGATCCGTATCCGTTTCCGAAGGGCCCGATCTCTCTATAAGTATCCCGCGACTAAACAATCTAGTCAATTACTTGTTACGAAAATTAGCTAAGTCTAATCTAAGAATTAAGTCACTTCTAAAGGAAGTAGCTGTCCTCAAAGAAGTGACTAACTCTAAATCTTTGACTGAACCAGTTCAGACTGGAAACTCGACTCAAGTCCAAAAACTTGAGGAAGAGAATTCCAGCCTGAAAACTCAGGTCAAGGATCTGGAGAAAACATTAGAACGATTCTCTTTGGGCTCCAAGAACATTGACTTAATTCTTGGAACACAAAGGGCAATCTACAATAGAATTGGACTAGGATTCAAATCAAAAAAGAAATATAAGTCATATTTATCACTTATACAAAGAACAAATAGAAAAATGGTCCAAGCATGGGTCCCCAAGTCCAACATGATCAATCAAGTTGGACTTGGATAATATTGGGTCCCTAAGGATCAAATACATTACCTCGATAGACCATATCGAGGCTATGATCCAGGGGGAGCTAGAAGAAAAACAATAAAAATAAATTTAAATTCAAATTAAATTAAATTAAAACATAATCAGATTAAAATTAACAATAAATTAAAATAAAAGTAAATTAAATTAAAATTAAATTAAATTAAATTAAATTAAATTCAAACTAAATCAAATTAAAATCCAAAGGAAGGCTCCAGAATAGCTGGCACCTCCGAAATTAATCCACCCGATAAGGGCAAACAAGAGTAGACTACTCGACCGGGTAATTAAGGTTAGATTAAAATGGGCCATATTTAACTTGACTCACGGTACTGGTGAAGTATTGGATGATAGTACGTTGGGGAAACTTAGTCATTGCATGTCTAGGAAGATATGGCTTCGACCTGGTGCATTTGGCTAAGTGGAACTGACCGAAGCTACCCTTTATGGATTCTAACCAGTTAGACCAAGGTTTTGTATTAAGTTCAATGGGTAGAACTATTTGAAAAACCTCGAAGACATGGTTACTTTAATGATGTCCTTGTGACTCACCATAGCCCAGAAGTTTATCCAAAGAACGCCTACTTGTTGAACCCAAAGCTAAACCTGAATCTAACACAAAGTTAAACCAAACCCTAAAATTGAATCTAATTCATCTCACAAAAATTACAGGATTCCCTCATTGAAAATTTAGATCAGGTGAGATGACTAAGGAATAGAAATCTAAAAGAGAATCAAATTTAAATTCAAAATTAAATTCATATTCAAATTCAAAACTAAATTCATAATTAAGATTAATTCTAAAATCAATTCAAAATTAATTCAAATTCAAAATTAAATTCGTAATTAAAATTAATTCAAATTTAAAATTAAATTCATAATTAAAATTAATTCAAATTTAAAATTAAAATTCATAATTCAAATTAATTCAAATTAAAAATTAATTTCGAAATTATTTTTCAAAAATTAATTAACTTAAAATTATTTTTTTAATTTAATTAACTTAAAAATTATTTTTCAAAAATTAATTAACTTAAAAATTATTTTTCAAAAATTAATTAACTTAAAATTATGTTTTTAAAATTAATTAACTTAAAATTATGTTTTTAAAATTTAATTAACTTAAAATTATTTTTCAAAAATTAATTAACTTAAAATTTGATTTCAAAATTAAATTAACTTAAAATATTTTTTAAAATTAAATTAACTTAAAATATTTTTCAAAATTAATTAACTTAAAATTTGATTTCAAAATTAAATTAACTTAAAATTATTTTTCAAAAATTTAATCAACTTAAAATTACTTTTCAAAATTTAATTAACTTAAAATTATTTTTTCAAAACTTAATTAACTTAAAATATGTTTCAAATTTAAACTAACCTAATTCATCCATCTCACAATCACCCATAGAAATAACTATTGAAAACCTAGTACGGGTGAGATAAAAAAAAAATAGAGAGCTTAATTCAATCAAACTATCTTTTAATCCATTAAAAGAATCCAAATCAACTACTTTGTGTGTAGGAATTGGATCAATGGATGATAGATAGTGGATGCTCCAGACATATGACTGGAGATAGGTTGAAGTTTACTAAACTCAAACTGAAGAACCTAGGGTCAGTTGCGTTCGGCAATGACGGTAAACTTAAGGTAATCGGAAGAGGTAATATCGAACTTAACTCCAATTTTGTCATTTAAAAAGTTCTATTAGTTGAAAATTTTAATTTTAATCTATTGAGTATTAGCCAATTATGTGATAGTGGATACTTAGTTACCTTTGATAATTCTAGGTGCTTAATTGAAAACGTCGATAACCCCAAAATCAGACTTAAAGGACTTAGGAAAAATAACATCTATACAATTGACCTACCCTCAATAAAGTGTCTCTTGACACAACGAGAGGAAACCAACTTGTGGCACAGAAGATTGGGTCACACTCATATTAGACTCATTTTGAAAATGAGTCAAAACGGCTTAGTTAGAGGATTGCCCAAATTAAGAAACCTAGAAAATACAATTTGTCATCCCTGTCAACAAGGAAAACAAACCAAGTCAACCCACAAGTCAACCAATCTAGATAGAACTAACTCTTTACTTAAGCTCCTTCACCTAGACCTATTTGATTCACATTGAGCCAAGTCACTAAGCAAGAACCAGTATTGCTTAGTTATAATTGATGATTACTCCAGGTTCACCTGGGTAAAATTTCTAAAAACAAAAGATGAAACTTTTGAAGCCTTTAGTAATTTTTGTAAACTAACAGAAAATGAAAAAGATACTAAAATTAAAAGAATAAGAAGTGATCATGGGGGGGGGGGATTTGAAAATCATAGGTTTATCCAATTTTGTGAAATCAACGGATACAAACACGAATTTTCATGCCCTAGAACCCCCCAACAGAACGGGCTAGTAGAATGAAAAAATAGAACCTTACAAGAAGCCGCTTGAACCATGCTAAACGAATATAATCTAAATCATCAATTTTGGGCTGAAGCAATAAATACGGCAAACCATATTCAAAATCAAATTCTAATTAACAAACTTTATAATAAAACCCCTTATGAAATATATTATAATAAAATTCCCAACTTAAACTACTTAAAAGTATTTGGATGTAAAGTTCATATTTTAAACACTAAAGACTACTTAGGAAAATTTACAGCCAAATCAAACCAAGGAATCTTTTTAGGATACTCTACAACCAGTAGGGCCTATAGAGTCTATAACCAAAATACATTAAAAGTTGAAGAAACAACTAATGTAATATTTGATGAAGAAAACAATCTACCAGATATAGATAAAAATGCAGACATTAACCCAAGAATTATAGAAGACGATGAAATTCAACTGAATACTAGTAAACCAGAGGAACTAACTCCTAACACAAATATAAGACCAACCAGAATAGGTATTTCTCACCCACCTGACCAAATTTTGGGTGACCCAAACCTAGGAGTTAGAACTAGATCCTCTTTCAGAAACCTGAGTCAGATTGCCCTTATTTCTAAGATTGAGCCTAAGACTATAGAAGAAGCCCTACCTGACCCAGACTGGATCATTGCTATACAAGAAGAGCTAGTACAATTCGATAGAAACCAAGTCTGGGAACTTGTACCTAAACCCATAGATAAGTCCATAATTGATACCAAATGGGTATTTAGGAACAAATTGGATGATCAGGGTGAAATAGTTAGAAACAAGGCCAGACTAGTAGCCAAAGGTTCCAGTCAGGTTGAAGGTTTAGATTATGACGAAACCTATGCACCAGTGGCTAGACTTGAATCCATTAGGATGCTGTTGGCTTATGCAGCACATAAAGGATTTAGATTATACCAAATGGATGTCAAGTCATCCTTTTTGAATGGATTTATTAAAGAAGAGGTATATGTAGGTCAACCCCCAGGTTTTGAGGACTTAGATCATTCAAACAATGTATTTAGACTAAAAAAGGCCTTATATAGACTAAAACAAGCACCTAGAGCATGGTATGAACGGTTATCTAATTACCTAATATCCAAGGGCTTTAACCAAGGTCAAATAGACCAGACACTATTTGTCAAAACGATAGAAAAATACATTTTTGTTGCCCAAATCTATGTTGATGACATAATTTTTGGCTCAACCAACATTAAACTTTTAAAAGAATTTGTTAATTTAATGGAAAATGAATTTGAGATGAGTCTGGTGGGGGAACTCAATTTTTTCTTAGGTTTACAAATTAAACAAACCAAAGATGGAATCTACATTTACCAAACCAAATATGCTAAAGAACTAATTAAAAAATTTGGCATGGAAAACTCAAAAATTATAAATACTCCAATGGCAACAAATAGCAACATTGATTTTGGCCCAGATGGAAAACCAGTAGACCCAAAGTACTATAGAAGTATAATAGGTAGCCTACTCTACCTAACTGTAAGTCGACCCGATATTTTATTTGCAGTAAGTATGTGTGCAAGATATCAATCCTGTGCAAAAGAGTCACACCTAACATATGTTAAGAGAATACTTAGGTACATTAAAGGCACCCTAAATGTAGGACTTTGGTACCCTAGAACTTGCACCCTTGACCTTTTTAGCTATTCTGATTCAGACTATGTCGGGTGTAAATTAGATAGAAAAAGCACAAGTGATAGCTGCCAAATTCTAGGTCAGTGTCTAGTAAGTTGGTCAAGCAGAAAGAAACACTATGTTGCTCTATCCACTACTGAAGCTGAATACATAGCACTAGGAGAATGTGCTTCCCAACTTTTATGGATGATGTATACACTAAAAGATTATCAGCTAGAATACAAAAATACAAAAATTTTAATTGATAATGTGAGTTCAATTAACTTAACCAAAAATCCAATTCACCACTCTAGGACCAAACATATAGAGGTAAAACACCACTTTGTAAGAGATCATGTGGCTAAGGGTGAAATTGTACTCAGCTATGTTGAGTCCAAGTCAAACCTAGCTGATATTTTCACAAAACCCTTACCTGAACTTGAGTTCAGTGCACTTAGAAGGCAAATAGGAATGTGTTGGGTAGAATAGTTTTTAATTTTCAAATCAGTTTTCTACAGTTTTTTAAAATCATCTTATGTTTTAAAATTCTAGGAAAATACTATTTTTCAAATTCCAATTTTACTAGATTTTTAAAATATGGAATTAGCTTAGGCTCTACCCTAGAAATCATGCTCCCCTAGAATTCAGCCAGAGCATCTCACAAACACCTAGGCTTACCTTGCTTGTGTTTGAAAAACATAGAACGGTGTAAGATGCATAGGGTATAACCTGGACTTAAGAATGCTTATATCTGTGCATCAATATGAGTCTGGCCGTTAAACACCTAGTTAACAGTAATCAAGTTAAGTCTTCCAGCACTAGTCAAATGTAACTGGATCTATTGACTTAACATGACTAACCAAGTGAAAGTTGTTGCCCTCTAGGTAATCATCTAGTAGCTAAATGGTTAGATATGTGGCCGCGTACCTACGTGCTTGATTTTTAAACCTTTTTGAGATCACTCAGGCCTAAATATTAAGGCTCTGATACCTTACTTAAAGAGAAATTAGCTAATCAATCTAACTTAATTCATGCTTGGACATTAAGGATTGAAACTCCTCCCTTGCCCTCAAAGCTTTAAATTAATTATTTGTCTAAAAGAAAAATTCTTTCAAATTTAGCTAAGTTTTCAAAACTTTCAAAAGTCATTTTTGCTGTACTTTTTAGACTAAGCCTTTAAAATTCTGGCCATTCTAAAAGCTAAGTATTTTGAAAATTTAACTAAGTATTTTTCAAAGTCAACCTTTTTAGCTTTTTGAAAGAAAAATTACTCTTTAGACCTTGATTTCACTTAGCTAAGAATATTAATTATAAAAAGCTAAGTGTTACCAAAATATCTTTTTCCTCTTTAAAAGCCTAAGGTTTCAAAATTTTGACTAAGTTGTTTAAAACTAAAGTTGCTTTTTGCTATGCTACAAAAGAAAAATCTTTCTCTAGCAAAATTAATTGATAAAGTTTTAGAAAACTAACTTCGAGCTCAGACTATTTTACTTAGTGATTTGACTTACAAGAAATATCACCTTTTTAAACAAAGTATCTTAAAGTTTCTTTACTTAGTCGTTTTCCTCTTACCTTTATCCTAAAAATTTTTAAGATTTTTTTCAAACATGTTCATTCTTTTTGATAAATGGTAAAGGGAGAGAGTAGAGAAATTCAGAATTCAAAAGCAAAAATTTATAAAGAAAATTTTTAAAGAATGTCTTTATTAAGGAGGAGCCTAACAAAGTTTAAGTTTTAGCTTAACCATGCGTGAATTTAAAATTTATTAAGCTTGCTTACTTAAACTTTATGCATCTATTTTACTTAGCTTTGAATTTCAGTTGCCATAATCAAAAAGGGGGAGATTGTTGGTGCGGGAAGTATCCGACAATCGACCATTTTTTTTATAATGGCAAAGGAATTCAAAGTTAAGTTATTTTGTGATCTAATGCACTTAATTGAGTGTTTCAGGAAAGTCCTAGCTGCGGTTAGGCAGGAGGAAAACCCTAGGGGGTGGTAACCCTAGGTCATAGGGGGTGGTAACCCTATGCGGAAAGTCTTGGCGGGTTGAGAGCTTCAGGCAAAAGTCCTAGGGGGTAACCCTAGGTGGAAAGTCCTGGTGTCGCGAATCAGGTGAAAGACTGGACTAGCCGGGAAGCAGAAGTCCAGCAGAAAGTCCGGAAGCTTTAAACGCTGAGCAAAAGTCCAGTCGATCTGGAGGATCGCACTGGCATCAGGTAAATCTCCTGAGTGGAGTAGGTGAGGACGCGTTCCCCGTAGAGGGAACAGTAGGCGTCGGGTCGACCTAGGATTTCCGGTTGAAAATCTGAAATCAGACCCGGACAGTCCGACGACTGTCAAGTATATCTATTATATTGTTTCTATGCTAACTTTGTTTTGCAGGGATTGTGTTTGGGACTAACACATTTTGCAGGATCAAAGAAGCACACTTAGCCTCAAATGAACAGTGTCTGAGGCGCCTCCATGGGGCTTAGAGGCGCCTCGGGTGCTAGCCGAAGCCAGCTGTCCAGAGAAGCTGGAGGCGCCTCGGAGGAAGCTGGAGGCGCCTTGGACCAGGCGTTGGAGGGGCCTTGGAGCAGCTTGGAGGCGCCTTCAATCGGATAAGGTGTGACCAGATCAGAGCTGATCCACGCGTGCAACTCGGCGGCCTGGAGGCACCTCGGACAGGCTTGAAGGCGCCTTCATGACTGTTTATAAGGAGGGTTCGAGCAGCAGCTTGGAATATCAATCAAAAAAGCTGTCCTTCTTCAACGTGCTGCTCAAGAAACATTCCAGAAGTGCTGTAGCAACATCCCGACAACCCGGAGCTTCAGATTTAACCTTTTGTTGTCAGTATAACTTTTATTACAGCTTTCAATTGTACACAACTTGTAATAATTTTCCGATATTATAGTTGTTGCCCAACATAAACGCTCAACGAGCATGGGCCTTGGAGTTGGAGTCGCCCTAGGCTCCAAATCAAGTAAATCTTAGAGTCTTCTGTGTGTTGATTCTTTTATTTATTTCCGCTACGTTACTCGTAAGATTTTTGAAACGAAAAGTGAGAGCCACGAGCGCTATTCACCCCCCCTCTAGTGCTTTCGATCCAACAATGGTCTATATGTCAGCCCCCACTAAGTTGACTATATCACACTTAGCCCAAGTAATACTTCCTCATCCTGTTGATTCAAATTACACATAATGTGTCCAAGAGTCTTGTTCTCTTGATGTGTGATGCTTTGGCCAAAGAAGTTGAGTAACAATCTTGACAAGTGGCCATAGCGTATATGTCTCCTTGCAAGGAGCGGTGAATCCTCTGTGGGCTATCCAAACACCTTCGGGTACTTCGACTTATACCTAATCATTTTGGGTACACATCTCCAAGTAGATGCTTTGCTTAAGATGTAAAGTATAAGCTTCCATGATCAAGGTGACTTGAATACCTTAAGTCAAATGAAACTTGCACTCGAGCTATAGTAAGGACTTCACAGACATATTCATATATTTAGAGAATCATATGAAGTCTTACAACACGTTATTCCAATGAACTTGTTACCATAACAAGTATTCACATTTAACTCTTGACATTCCAATATCTCCAACTAGTGAAGAACAACTTCTAAGATAACCCAAGGAGTATAACCCGTGCTAGTCTCACAGAAGCTATAATATCCAAACTCATCAATTCATTTACTAGGAAATGTTTCAATATATTCATAATTACACATATAATGATGCTCACTAGTTGTGATATAATCAGAAGTTCTCTCATGTTATGAATGATATTGTGGACTTTTAGTAAATGAGTTTAAGATCCAATCATACACATTGATAATATGCACTCAATTAATAAAACTTTATGTATCCAATAAATAAGTACAAAACATAAGACAATTGCCTTATGACACCTATCAAATATAACATACTCCCACTCGACCTAATGTCAATCGCTATAGTATCCGATACCACAGGCCTCTACATAATTCTCAAACTCGTTTTGAGGTAGAGGTTTCATAAAAGGATCTGTTAACTTCCTTTCGTTGGGAATTTTCTCGATTTGTATTTCATTTCTACTTTGATCTCTCTGATCAAATGATAGCGATGAAACACATGTTTAGATCATTGATGAGACCTAGATTCCTAGGCCCGATCAATCGCCACATTGTTATCTTAGTAAACTGGTACTATTTTAGCAATACTTAGAACCTTATCTAAGTTTAGTGATGAACTTCTCGATCTAAACCATTTCCAATGTTGCTTCAAAAACTGCAATATATTCTACCTCGGTGGTAGAATCTGCAATGGTTTCTTGCTTGAAACCTTTCCAACTTATTACGCTTGCATTTTAAGGTGAACATGTATGTAGACTAGGACTTGGAATCATCCTTATCTATCTCGAAATTGGCATAACTATATCCACGTATAATCATATCACCATTTTTATATACCAAGTACAAATCCTTAGTACTTAAGGATTGTCTTGACATCCACCCAATGATCCATACCTCGATCCAATTGAAATATTCTCATGATAATTGGAGTGTATGATATACTAGGGCACGTACATAACAAAGCATACATGATTGATCCTATAGCTGACGCATATGAGATCTAAGTCATGTGAATTCTCTTGTCTTGTGTGTTCGGGCACATAGACTTCGAAAGGTAAATCCTGTCACATGGAAAGCAACCTTTCTTGGATTCTTCCATGCTAAACTATTTTAGCACTTTATAGATGTATGTAGACTATGAAAGACAAAGCAACCTTTTCAATCTATCTCTATAGATCTTAATCCCATGGATATAGGCTACTTCTCTTATGTCTTTAATGGAGAATATTTTGGGCAATCAAACTTTAACTGATTGTAGAAAGGGCACATCGTTTCCTATAAGTAATATATCATCAACATATAATATTAGGAATACGACTGCCCTCCCACTAACCTTCTTGTACATCCAAGGTTCGTCAAGATTTTGTAAGAAATCAAACTCACATCCATGTCAATTTTTCCTCTTGAAAACTCACTTGCACCCATTAGGTACTATACTTTTGGGTGGTCCACTAAGTTCCAAATTTAGTTTTTGTACATGAAATCCATTTCTGATTTCATGGTTTTCAAACCATAAGTCCTTTTTTGAACTTTTCAAAACTTCTTTGCCCCTCATCCTTAATGAGTAACTCTCTCTCAATTCACTTATGAGCCTGCCTGATAAAAATCACTAACCCATGAATGGTTGTGTGTGTAAATCCATGTAACTGGCGATGTACTCAATAATAATGGAGCCGACAATCGTGCAGCATGTAATCATGCGAGATGATGCATGACACTAAGCATGATAATATCCATATATAAAATGTGTACCCTAGCATCGATGGGTCAAATCCGAAGCTCTAAGGTACACAGGTCAGGTATGGTATAAAAATCTAGGTCCTGAACATAAATAAGGAATGGTATGTCACTACCTCTATGAGCATATATAATCAAGTGGGTACTAACATAAACTGCATAACAGGTAAGCAAAAACAAACATGTAATAGGTATCGGGTAGTGACCAACCGATATAGATATGAAACATAATCATTACTACTTGTTAAAAAAAATTACTATGCATATCAAATGACATATCAAAATAGATAAGTCAAGGTACCCACCTCCAATAGAAAGTCCAATCCGGTCCAAATCCGACGTCGAAATGCTCATCTCGCGTCAAAGTCCTGTGTCACTAATATATATACATTTTTATTTATCTACAACCCAAATGAATAGCTAAATAAAATCCTTAAGAACAATTTAGGGAAAACCCCTAAACCATAAACCTCAACCTGCCTAAATTAAATCCAACGATTAATTAGGGTTAGTTACCTAATCCTCAATCAACTCATTAGATTAATAATCCAAACCTAATTCTATTTACACATAAACAACTAATTACAACATCCAATTCAAACCACGATCGACAACATAGATCAATTAGCTACCCTTACCTCACTTCACAGCCGCTATTGATCCACAGTCAAGGAGCGCAACCGCCAAAATTGAGTAGCTACTGGAAACCACCTGCCCAGCTCTGTTTTGGTTATCTGCTTTATCAAAACAACACCCAAACTCCTAAATCCAGTAAGTCTACCTCAAGTTTGGTCGTCGTAAACCCTAGATCAGCAGTGCCAGTAAATAACCAGCGGTAATGCGCCTGTGGTGGTCGCGTGAGGAAAAGAGGATGTGGTTGTCAAATCGGTTTACTGGCAACGTCTCAAGCTTCCGACAGTGATCGGAGTAGATACCCCCTTGCCCTAGGCGTGCTGGTGGTGGATCGAAACTAAGGCACAGTACTAGCGTAGGGGAGATCGGGAGTAAGGGGGTTTCGGCCGATGTTGCTTAGCGCGAGGAGATGAACGAATCAGAGGGGCAACTGCCGAACGGAACTTGACAATCGGAAGAGGAGGTTGCTAGGCCGACGATGGATCAACCAGCGCCGGTGCGACGGGGCACGTTCGGGTAATGCTCGGGAGAGGGGGAAAATCGGCATGGCAGCAACGAAAATCTAGGGCACAACGAGATGAGGGATGACGTTGGCCCTTCCTTCCGGTGATTGGGCGGTGGCGCACAAAGGAAAGTCGGTTTGGGGCAAAAGGAGAGGTGGTGGCTTGGCATCACACGAGAGGGGCGGTGGAGAGGAAGGGGATCAGGCTCGGGGAGGAAGAAGGAGAAGAGAAGAGAGGAGAAGAGGATCGGGCACGGCGTGAACGAAAAGAAAAGAAAAGAAAAAGAAATAGAAAAAGGAAAGAAAAGGGAAAAGGAAAATAAAAATAGAATTTTTTTCTCGTTCAATGGGGTAGCCAAAACAGGTTTTCTCGAGGCCCAATATTTGATCCCCTAAAACTCGTCATACGAGCTCCGAAAAATTCTCAAAAAATTTCTAAAACTTTCTGAAAATTCTCTTATGGTTATTCACCCTTTTCCGGTATTTTACAGTCATCCACTGATAGATCAACATCGTCCACCTTACGGATAGTCGTGGAGTAGGAGTAAGTAATCTCTGAACCACGTTACATAAATGTGTCATTAGGATTGTTATTTCTTGTCATTGTAGAGTTTAGGGTTATCTTTCTATTCTTGTTAGTTTGTATTTTTGTATTTCCACTGCGTGCTAACAAGTGTAGGAAGTAAAGTGTGAGTGATCGGCTATTCACCCCCCTCTAGCCGGGTATCAAGGTCTCAACATTCTCCACCTCGATCTGATTGAAGCATCTTAATATGCTTTCCAAGTTGGTTTTGTACTTCATTTTTAAATTCTTTGAACTTTTCAAAAGATTCAGACTTGTGTTTCATAAGATACACATAGTCATATCTACTGAAATCATCAGTAAAAGTAATGAAGTATTGATAGTCTCCTCTAGCTGTGATATTCAAAGGACCACAAACATCAGTATGTATCAGTCCTAACAAATCATTAGCTCTTTCACTGTGTCCACTAAAAGGAGTTTTTGTCATCTTGCCTAATAGACAAAATTTACATACCTCATATGATTCAAAATCAAATAAGTCCAAAGTCCATCCTTATGGAATTGTGATATGCGATTCTGATTTATGTGACCCAAGAGACAATACCAGAGATATGTTTGATTTGAATCATTAGATTTGAACCATTTTATATTTATATTATAGATAGGATTTTTCAAAGTTTAGAACATAGAATTCATTCAGAAGATATGTACTACAATAGAACATTTCATTTAAATAAACATAACAACATTTGTCTTTTATTGTAAATGAAAAATCATTCTTATCCAAAAAAAGAAGTAGAGATAATCTTCTTAGTTAAAGCAGGTGCATAATAGCACTCTTCTAGTTCCAAGATAAGCCTAGTAGGAAAAGAAAAGGAATATGTTCCTATAGTTATAGTAGCAATTCTTGCATCATTGCCTACTCGTAGGTCCACTTCGCCATTTGCCAATGATTTACTCTTTCTGAGGCCCTACACATTCATTCAAATGTGAGATGCCCAGTATCTAATATTCATGAAGAATAAATAGATAGATTGACTTCTATAATATATATACCTGAGGCAGAAGACTCACTTCTCTTCCTTTTTACTTCCTGTAGGTACAACTTGTAGTTCCTCTTCTAGTATTCGGTTTCACCACAGTGGAAGTAGGTTCCTTCCTCAGCCACCCCACCTTTAGGTTTTAATGCATGAGACTTAGCCTTGCCTTTAACTTGAGTCTTACCCTTACCTTTGAGCTTCCGTTTACCTTTTCCCTTTTCCCTTTTGCACCATCAAAATGGTACTAGGCTTTGTCTTCTTAAGATTGAGTTCAGCAATTCTCAACATGCTTAACATCTTAGGCAATAGCTTGTTAATTTTATTCATCTTGTAGTTCATGACAAACTGAATGTAGCCTTCTAGCAACGATTGCAGAACAAGGTCAGTGGTCAATTCTCAGCCCAATGGAAATCTCAATCTTTCAAGGTTCTCAATATACCCAATCATTTTAAGTACATGAGTTCCTACGAGACTTCCTTCTTGTATCTTGCATTGAAATAAAGCTTTAGATGTCTCAAATCTCTCATACCTTGCCTGCCCATGATTAGTTATTTAAGATGTTCAACCATATCATAAACATCCATATTCTCATGTTGCTTCTGAAGCTCAGAATTCATGGTGGCAAGTATTAGGCAGGACACATCCAATGCATCATCTTGATGTTTCTTATAAACATCATTATCAGCACAAGTGGCAGTAGTGGCGGGTAGTTCAGGAATAGGTTGCTCCATTAAGCTTGTCCTTATTAAGGACAGATTGTAGGAGAGAGTATTAGACATATTTGATGACATGGTGATCTACAATAAGAAATACAGAAATAAGTATCATATTTCAATCATTTAATTATATATTTAATTAAATGATTCTCCCACTAAATTATAAAGCTTGGTAGGAGTAAGTCATGGATGTGGGCAACCGTAGTTTACGCACACTACTAGCTCCAAATCCAAAAGCAATGACATTCAAGTGGGTAAAGATTGATATTATACCTCATCTTGAGTTAGCTTTGTTTAATTTCCCAAGACTCATATAATTTAGATAGGTAACGTGTACCAATTACATCGTATGTAACTCTTGGATAGCTATGTGAACAATGCTATTTGTTCATTTTCCTATCATATGAGACATGCTTCTAAGTTCTCAATCCAATTGAAGTAACTTAGTTAAGTTACACCCAAAGTTCAATAGTCGGACATCATAATTATCCTATCATACTCTATCAAGATAAATTGACTAACTTTGCTTTGGCAAACATGACTACAATTGATCGAGATAATAGTGAGTACTAAACTTTGGTAGGCATATGAAAAATGACCTAATTATGATAACTAATTAAACATGCATCACATACAAGCATGACATACATCAACATATATGCATAATAAAAATATCACATGGTTATAGTCGGTATACTATGATCTTCTCAAGCCAATGAGAAGATCAAAAGGATAACTTAGGGAATTGCATCTTTTCTAAGTGTTTCCTTGGTTGTCATGTGTCGTTGGTCTCCTTCTTTCTCAATCATCATCCAGTAAACTAGCACTCCTTTTAATTGTACATTACAAATTAAAGAAACCTCGAGTTATATTCGAGGATAGTCTAATTTTACAATTAGAAATATAAAGGAGATAGACACGACTCGCAAATCGTATTATGAATTACAACATGCACACACATAATCATCCAATCATATTGGGGTAAGAGGTCATAACCATATACCATGGCATAAATCATTCGTAAAAAATCTATGACATAAAATTTATTATGATTCGAAACAACAATTTATGAGTTGCAACCTTAAATTATTTTATTAACTCATTGAATGAGTTGCTGCTCTTAGTCCATCAAGATGAACTTAAGACCCTTGTAGCCATTGTTCGGAGCCTCGATCCTTACTGTTCTAAATATGAGATGATTTCCACGTTTGGAGCAACCAACGAGTAGCAATAGGCAACGTCCAATGGCAACATAGGTTGTTGTTCACATTTTTATGGGGGTTCACTCCCGACAAAAATAGCTATACAATCGTGCAATCATAATAAACACATGTTCTACATATATATCACATAAAAAGCAAAATTAAAGCTATGTATACGTCTTCGTAAGCAGCTCTAATATCATTGTTGGGATCTTTTGTAAAAAATAATAACATACGTAGCAAAAAAATGATCCCTCCAGAGATCCATGTGAATAATATATACATATTTTTCTACTCTATCAAGATAGAATATTTACCTTTATTGTGTGAATGGTACAATCTCAGCAGTAACTTTGATTAGTTGAATCTCAACACGATCAGAACATCCGTGCTTTTTTCAGTATCCACATAAACATGTTCTATGTTCGTTGCATGAACTTAGATTCAGAGAAGAACAACCTTGTTGTGCTAGCAACAAGATGGTGTTTGGCCAAGGGAAGAATAAAAAGATCAAAAGTCTCTTATAAAAATTCTCACTCAAAAGGCCTTTTATATTCTTCAAGGAATACCAAGAGTTTGCCTTTTGATCTTCTTCCATTAATGATATCAATTAATCTCTATTAATCTTCTTAATGGATTATATTTTAGTATATTGATTAACCATTAACCCAATAATCCATTAACCCAATAAGCCAATAAGTCTAACTCATTAATCCAATGAGTCTAATCTGAATTCATTTGAGTCTAACTCAATGAGTCAAATTCAGATTAGACTCAACCACATAATCTTAGGGTCCATCATATTTTAGTCAAATTAAAATAAACTCATCTCCAAATCAACATGATCTTTATGTGACCCAATAAGCTCTTGTAACGTTGGCAATGTATCTAAAACTATTTTAGATACATAAAAACGAGTGGCATCTAGCAATGCATCATTGCTACCAAAATGACGAGAATGTTAATATCCAACCTAACACTTCTATGTCTATTATCTTATATGACTTGGTCCTTCTATCCTCGATATCTAGATTGATCAATGAGGCATAGACCATGTCATGCTCTTATCAATCTTTGTGTTTCTTAATCTCTAATTAGACTCAACCAAATGAGCTCAATATCTCATGTTAACTTATTTGAACAAGATCATATATTTTAGTAGTCCTACTTAATTAAGGGGCTCATAGATATCACTTTCGTCATATGGAAAGGTTAGATCTCATTTACATCACTCACATCCCTCTACATAACTTATTGCATACCCAATGATTGACTTTATAGTCCACCTTATTATAGATGGCGTTTGTTGATACCAAAATATACAACTCCTTATGTAAAGAACTGTAGTGACTTTAGGTCTAAGGATTATTCATACCAATAATCACTATAAAAATATTTATAACACTCATATAACTATCCATGAAACATTCTCATGGCGGGTCAATTCAATACATATTCTCTAATATATATCCATGTGTTAACTTAATATCTTATATCCATGACTTACGAAATTAAGTCATCAATTGAACTACATGCTAGTCTTAATGTATTAATATTGTCTTTGTATATTAATGCTTGACTAGAAATAGTTAAGAGTAGTGTTATATATATATACCTCCCACTATCAACTAAACCGTTTGATATGCTATAGACTATAGACTAAAACCTACTACCCTAGGATATTATTTTATTTATTCATCTGACACAAATCTAAAGTAAATATAATAATCATTGCCTTTTGTTAATGAAATATGATACAATATATCCTAAGTCAATCAACTCTTACACTAACAGCTGCGGCATTAACCTCCCCTTCGTATAAGGATTGAGTGCATATTGTATCATCAATATCCTTTTCAAGGCTCAAACTCCCCCACTCAGACATAGTCGAGGTCGATATCCAAGTTGCAGTATCAACCTTCCCTTCTTAAAAGAGTTCAGCATATATCATATTGTCAATGTTATTTTCAGAGCTCAAACTCTTGCTACTCAAACATAGTTGAGATCGAGATCTAGGCTGTGATATCAACCTCCCTTTTGTATAAGGATCGAGCGCATATCATATCACCTATATCCTTTTCATGGCCCAAACTCCCTGCCTTGGGCATAGTTAAGGTCGAAATCCAAGTTGCGATATCAATCTTCCCTTCATACAAGGGTCGAGTGCATATCATATTGCTAATGTCCTTTTCATGCCCAAACTCCCTCGACTCAGACATAGTCGGAGTCAAGATCAATGGCTGAATAGGACAAGACTCAATACAACCCAATTCGAGGCTCAGCATCCCTCCTAGCTGAGGTGGAGTGCTTATCTTCTCATAGGTTGTTCTCTCGATTCCCTCTCTCGGCGATAGGATTCATATCTCTCGACTCCCCTTGAGGACATGCCCGAGTAGGGAACTTCCTTAGGCTTAGTCAATGACGAATAAATTTTTCATCAAGACTATAAGTTGCTAAGGCATCATAAGAGAGACAACAAGACTCCCAAAAGATTTTACATTATATTCAAAAGTTAATTACAAGCGAGGGATGCTACATCAAGATGCAACAGTATTAGGTTAAATCTGCCATGTCTTCTTCAAGGATGTTGACGGTAATCTTCGACAGACTGATAGTGTCGGTAGGAAGGGGTCCCATTTTCTAGCAATGGCTTCACTACCCCTTCCATGCCATGTTGAACCATTCGGACTATGTGAGTGCTGACTAGGTCATAGAATTCCTCGGAGTGTAGGAATTCTTTTTTCTTAATGGCCAATGCTTGCCCTCCTCAGCTTGATACTCTTGGAGCTCTGTCATTTTGTTTTCCAATTGACCTCTTTGGGCCCCCAATGTCACTTGTAGCTTGGACTTGGAAGTTTTCAGGCTCTCAGCTTCAGTCTTAGCTGCCTCCACCTCAACACGAGTAGACTCTAACTCTATAGTCGAGCGTCCGCTAAGACTTTGATTGATTCGACCTCCTCTCGGGTAACTCCCAGCTCCACCTTTAGAAACCCAGCTTCGGTCCAGCCAGCCTCCAGTTCGGCTTTGGCGGCCTCTGTTTCTGCTTTGACCGCCCCCATCTCAATCTTTTGGACTTCCAACGTAGCCTTCATCTTTGTTATTTCCTTTCATTGCTTCTTCTTCCCCGACTTCAGCTTTTTATTCTCAAATTCTAGGAAATCTACCTCACCATGTCCAAGTTGTACCTCACTTGGAGTTTCTCCACCATCTACTCTACTAGCACCCTCTTCAGTTGGATGATCTCCACCTAAGTGAAGGCAGGGTCAACTATCAGCTTCTTCAGGCGGTCGATCTCTGTCTGCATTGAAACCATCTCTACCTAGGCTACGGCCAAGACCTGTTAAGAGGGGGCTTGGGCTAGTTGAGCCTCTAGCTTGGCTATTCGAGCCCACATTTCCTAACGTCCTTGTCAAATATCATGGAACCATTTGACAAATACCATCAGCTTTAACATGTGCTCGACTCCATTCAGCACAATCTCCTCTGCCAGTGCCTTAAAGGACATGCCCCGAGCTATCTCTTCAGAGTCTGTCCACCTGGCTACCATGGGATCATAAAAAGTGGCATCTAGTTGGTACACTCCATGGACTTCTTATTCCGAAGGTGCTTGTTCCTTGGGGACCTCTATGATAGCCGAGACGACGTCTTCGCCCAAATTAAGGAGAAAGGACCCTGCGAGGGTGTCATCTTAACAAATTAGGAAGCCAGAGCCCAGATATAGGTGTGATGAGCTAACCATGATGTGAGAGATCCTCGACTCAATCGAAGAGGTCAAGGTCTTACCCCTCAAGGGTGGTGTAGGGCCACACAGATGGGAGGAACTAGCCATGGCCTGGTGGTTCCTCGACTCAGCAGGTGAAGTTGGGATCTGAACTTGCGGCGGTGAAGACGGCCTCATGGGCCAATGGGAATCCTTTGTGAGCGATGCCTCTGAAGGCGCTAAAATTCCGTTCTATTTCAATTTCCCTGTACAAAAAAATTATACAAGAATAGAACTTTTCCTAGCAACCCGCATGTTCGATCAGTCATGTGTTTGATCAATCAAGCAAGTTTTTGAATGATCAAAGCACACCTTGATCGAAGTATAAAATCGTCGGCCTCTTGTGTTGGTATTTCAAAAAAAAATACAAAGAAAACTAACTAATTACGCAGCGGAATTAAAGAACTAGTTGTACCTTTTCTTTGTAGCTAAAGACCTTTTGATCTTCTGTCGTATTCCTCTCCTCTTCTTGGACGTCGTGTGGGCAACGATCTACCAAGACAACACCACCCTCCTTCTCTTCTCAGTTTCCAAACCGCCTACTACAAAAGGAGCTCTTAGGATGGGGCACCTTCTCTTCTTCTTCCTCTTCTTCCTCTCCTCCAAGCCGCCGCCCACCAAGGAGTAGAAGAGGGGGGCGTCGGCCCTAGCAAGGAGAGGGGTCGCTGGCTCTTAGTAAGGGAGAAGGGGAGGGCACCGACCCTAAGCAAAGAGGAGGGGAGGGGCGCCGACCCTAGGTGAGGAGGAAAGGGAGGGGCGCCGACCATAATTAGGAGAAGAGAGAAAAATTAGAAAATTAGCTTTTAGGAGTCACCACCTACTCCTTTTTATAGGCTTGTCATCGGTTACAAAGAAAAAAAAATAACAGAATTCTGTTAAGAAAAAATCTCCCTTTCTATAACCAAGTTAAACCAAACCAAGTTAAGTTAAACAAACTTAAGTTAAGTTAAACTAAACCAAGTTATAGATGGGTGGATGCAAGGCTTTATATATAGAAGCTACAACAGAGACCTAGAGGAGAAATTGGTTTAGGCCTCCTGATGGGCTTGGGCTTCCTGTGTTCGGCTCGAACACCCAACCCAAGTCCATCAATAATAACTCATATCACTAAAGGTTTATTATTAAACTACCGCACCAATCTCATATTATAATATGGGCTCCTTCTTATCATGAGTGTGTTAATCTCCCCGTGTTTAAGATATCGTAGGTCCTTTAATTAATTGAGTTACTGACAACCCAATTAATTAACATCTGATTCCAAGAGTAATATCACTCAATTTTATTATCATGTCGGACTAAGTCCACCTGCAGGGTTTACATGATAATCCTTATGAGCTCCTCAAGGGGACATCATCAACCTAAATAATTAGGACATAGATTCATTCTATAATCAACAACACACTATATAAATAATACTATCCCCCAACTCATCGGGCCTATTGATTTAACGAATAAATCTCACCCATTGATAGGTTAAAGAAATAAATACTAAGTGATCCTGTCTGAGAGCTTGCGAGATGAAGCACTGGGCGGCGATGGGTGATGGTGGATTCTAATACTGATGAACAAGAGAGGATCCGAGAAAACCACAGCGGACCTCACTGACACTTGAGGATAAGATAACCAATCCGAGAAAACCAAAGTTGATCTTATGAATGATACCTTAACAAAAGAGAACTCGGTGAAGTGGCTCCGGGGATCAGCAAAAATTTTGCAATCTAGTGGATGAGATAATCTCGTCTCCCTGCACACAACGAGACCTACCGACAAAGCGTTAGTGACCTAAGACCAGGGTGGGAATCCCTAGCTAGGCCCTCCGACACTCAAGTTAGTTTACGACGAGAAGAAGAAGAAGGAAGTATGAAAATTAGGGTTTAATCTGGATGCAATGCGTATGCTTGCGTACCTTGCTAGTGGAGAGGATTCCCCTTTTTATTCCATCTCATCTAACCTCCACAATCATGAGGTGGACCCCGATTTGTTGAAGTTTGTTAAGAGATGATGTAAGTCAGAACTGCAATAATAATAGTTTAAGGAATCTTTTTCTTACCTCAGATGTACCTTCTTTGTCGTTTAGCATACCTGCGGAGAATTCTAAAAGATATTTACCGCCAAATTGATTAAGCTGCCATATGATGGTATATTGTTATGGTTTACCTGTTATGATTCACCTGTTACATGTGTCAGGTTAGTCACATAGATTTGTTTGGCATATATGTGGAATATATTCTGTCCATACTAGTTTTAGTTCTATACTCGATCGACTACTTATACCCGACCAAGACTTTATTATAAATATGCCAGAAGCTATGTAAGGTTGAAGACCTTTATATTCAATTTATTTCTTACACTTGACCTATCTATTGAACCAGGGCGATCACACCTGCCTGCCCGTGATTGATCGGTCAGGCGTATGAAGACGACTTTGCCCTTTAACTCTTCCTTCGGTCGACCGTATGCAGTTAAACGCCTCTACGCTCGACCGATCTATTCAGTCGGCCCCACCTCATCGACCGAGACCAATCAATCGGGTGTATGTAGGCTTTCAGGATAGATTAATGCTAAGTGCTTCTACTTTCAATCGGTCTTTTATACTCAATCGGTCTTTGCTTACCGAACTCATATGCTCGGTCGGTCTTTTAAGCATGTCCAACCCAACATCATTGTCTAAAATCATCCAGTTGAGTCTGTAGAGCCACCATCATCCGATAACCCTTCCTTCGGCCAGCTGTAGGTTAAGGGTTATATGAGACCAAATGCATCTATGTTTGTCCGATCTATGGAACTCGGTCAGCCTCTACCCGCCAAGCTTATAGGCTTGACTGATATATTATGTTTGTTCAATCTTCGTCTATTATGTACAAGGTCAAGAACTTTTACATTCGGCTGACTCTCTATGTTGGGTCGGTCATGTATGTCCAGTCGAATACCCGTGCTCAACCGGTCTTTGCTTATCAAATTCATGTACTTGAGCGACCCAGTTATGTTCCAGACCACTTATGGTTAAACTTTCTTTACATCGGATCGATCCTTTATATCCGACCGATCGAACCTACTTGGTCGGTCTTTTCGGTCAGTCCTACATGCTCGATCGGTCCATCACCCCCGACCTATCTCTATCTGCCATGCGTATAGCGACTCCCCTTTGTCGGGTCTAACCTTTTCCGGGCAATCCCTCCTCTCGCCCTTTTCAGCCTTCCTCATCTTCGTTATCCTTCTTTCCATCTCTTAAAAAAAAAAAGGGTCCCCTCATCATAACCCATATCACTAAGTATACGTGCTTATTATTATATAGGGTTTAAGAGGACGCACATCCATAATAACAGAGGTTCTGTTCTTTTATATAGTCAGTACAAATCGAATAACCTCAAATGATCCTACTCAATACACAAATAGTGTACTAGTGTAATTTTATAGTCAAGACAGACTAATACCAAATTACACCACAACTGTTCCAATGGTTTGTCACAATCCATCTTGGTTGTGAGCTACTATTTATAATTTATAAGGAACTGATAACATGATCTTTTGTGTGGCACCACACACCATGTTATTTATAATATAAATTAAATGGACAACTGCATTGACTTATATATAAATATAAAATGTAAACATTTGACCAGAGTGATTCTATAGATGTTCATACAAAAGTTAGGCTTATAGTATACATCCCAACAATCTCCCACTTATACTAAAAGATTATGCTGCCATAAATGTTGTCATATATCTGATTTCCATCCCTCAACATGACTATCAAAAGCTCTCGCTGGAAGGGCCTTAGTGAAAGGATCTGCCAGGTTATCTCTGATGTAATCTTGGCGACAATAACCTCTCCTCGTTTTACGACGTCTTGTATCAGGTGATACTTGCGCTCAATATATTTACTTGCCTTATGGGCTCGTGGTTCCTTCGAGTTTGCTACTGCACCACTGTTGTCATAATAAATTGTAATAACTTTGGATAAACTAGGAATCACATCTAAGTCCATTAAGAAGTTTCTGAGTCATACAACTTCTTTGGCTGCCTTAGAGGCTGCCACATACTCAACTTCCATGGTGGAGTCTGAAACGTATTTCTGCTTAACACTCCTCCATGCTATGATTCCACCTCCCAAAGTAAACACACACCCCGAGGTTGATTTACTATTGTCCCTATCTGATTAGAAGTCCGAATCTATGTTGTAACGACCCAACTCCTGGGTACTAGGCTGTGAGCCGGATCGCTACATTAACTACTGGAACTACTGTGCCGTACTGTGCGGAAAACTAGGTAAAATAAAATTTTCACTAACTGACTCTATTAATCTGATAACTGATGCACCCATGCTGTTATAAGGAAGGATTCAAGACCCTTTCCGGTTGGTGTACATGTGCTAAGGAGAATGCTTGACCTCCCATCTGAGCTAGGAACTCAAACTAACTTCCCAGCTAGCTGCTGATCGATCCACGGATCGATCAATCTTACTGCGATTACATGCCTGCTGGATCGGTCTGAACGATCCGGCAGAGGCGGATCGATCGGCGAACCGATCCGGTGTGTCTGGATCGGTCTGCGGACCGATCCGGGCACCTGGAGGCGCTGAGATGCTCTAAGGCTTTGGATCGGTCGGTGACCGATCCATGCACTGAAATTTCCTCGAGACTCGTATCGGTGGATCGGTCGGTGGCCGATCCGGGAGGATCTGATAACATCTTATATCTCATTGGATCGGTCGGTGGACCGATCTAGTGGAACACAGCAGCGAGATGGCTGCCGATCGGTCAGTCGACCGATCTGATTTCAGCACTTTGGCGTGCCAAAACATCACACAATAGTTCTAAAACAATGAAGATACATTCTAGCATATAAGTACTAATGTTCTAAACATGATAAGCTAACAAAACATAGTTACTAAGCTAGAACAATTAGTAACAAGACTAAGTATCAAACTAGACATGATAAGTGCTATACTGAAATAAAAACGTATAGATCCCAAGGATCTTTATTCCAGACCCCTTGCACACACACATCATCGTAGCATCGCCCTCCAGCCTCCGCTAATCCACTTTTCTTTTACCGGTATCTGCAGTATAAGAAAAGTAGTATCTGTAAGCCAATAAGCTTAGTAAGAAACCATCTACCTCACAAAAACATGCAACGATGCAATTATGTTTGTAAAACATGCTGTTTGAAACCTAAACTGAGCATGCAAGCATGGCATGGCATAGTATCACACAAAGCATGGCATAACATATAAACTGAACCTGAAATTGAACTAGTCATGCATATATCTAAATTTGTACACGAACTCAAATCATGTAAACTGAACCTGAACTGAACTGAACGCTAAATTTGTGTTCTCATCACTGGTTTCAAATTTGAAAACTATACATATAGTAGATGAAAATACTAAACATGCTGTTGGGCCCTGGCAACTGTACTTACTGTGCGCGCATCCCTACGAGACCCGGGATTGCAAGTTCCGAATCCAGCAGGGTTACTAGGTTATCTGAACCTAGGGACGACTGTGGGAGTCCAGCCCATGGATATCTGATCCAAGTACAGTGCCAACTGAATAAAAGTAAAATACTGAATACTGTTTTATTTTACTTTGCTGTTCTAGGTTATCTGAACCTAGAGCTAGGTTATCTGAACCTAGAGGCTATTGTGGGAGCCTACCCAATGGATATCTGATCCATATAGCTGTGATAACTGATAACCAACTGAATAAAAATGTTTCTAATATATTTTACATGCTGTTAGGACGCCTATTGGTGCATCCTTCTGAACTGGGCATTCTACCGAATGCTTGGTGTGCACTAAAAACACACCCTAAAACTGAGAACTGTAAAATTACTGAACTAACGCCAAAACTAACAAGCGAGAGCAATTATACTGCAGGTGAGGGGTTTCTTACCTCAATCGCAAGGTTTTCTTACGATTCTATTCGCTAGGTTTTTCCGGAAAACTGTCCGTTCGACGAACCGCTTCCGTCCTCGCGTTCCTCTCGCGGAGAAGGACCTTTTTTTTGTGTTGGAGTCGTCGCCGGGAGATGTTCCCTTGGCCCTTGGGGCTTGGTGTACCGTGCGTGAGGGAGAGGAGAAGGAGGAGTCGGCGTGAGGGCTAGGGTGAGGAATAGGTCACGGTAAAACCAATATAAAATAACCCAAATCCCAACTTAAGTTTATATTTATATTAAGTGGTTTAATGAACCCAACTCTAATATAAATATATTTGGTTCTCCTTCCTTTCAGCACGGCCCTGTTGGGTTCACCGGTTACTAAACTTATCCGTAAACCATAGGTCTCGGGTTCGATTCCCGCCTAAGCTATTTTACGGTTCCAATTATTTTTGCTGCTTCCGCTACTCGGAAAATTCCGGAAAAATATCTAAAAATTCCAGAAAAATCATACTATATTTCTAAAACAAATTCTGAAATTTTTCGGGCTTTACAATCCCCCATACCTTATAAAAAGTTCGTCCCTGAACTTAAAACAATTCTGGGTACTTCTGTCTCATGCTGGCCTCTGTCTCCCAGGTCGCCTCTGCTGCTGTGTGATTTTGCCAACTGACTTTGACTAATGGCACTTCCTTGTTCCGTAATTTCTTTACTGCTCGGTCTATTATCTGAATAGGCCGACTGTCATAGCTGAGATCATCACGGACCTGTACCATCTGGGGCTCAATCACCTGGGTGGCGTCTGGAATATGCTTCTTCAGCATGGAGACATGAAATACGTTGTGGACGGCTGACATCTCCTGGGGTAGCTCTAGCTCATATGCTACCTTTCCCACTCTCTTCGTGATAAGGTAGGGTCCCACATATCTGGGAGCTAGCTTGCCCTTCTTCCCAAAACGCATGACTCCCTTCATGGGAGCTACTCTGAGGAAAACTGTATCCCCAACTGAAAACTCTAGGGGTCTGCGTCGTGTATCAGCATAGCTCTTCTGACGGCTCTGTGCTGTCTCTATCCTCTGGCGAATCTGCTGTATGGCGGCTGTGGTATCTGCTACTAGATCTATCTGAAGCTCTAGCTCCTTCTGTTCACCACTCTCATACCAGCAGATTGGTGATCTGCACCTCCGCCCATAGAGTGCCTCATAAGGTGCCATGCCGATAGTGGCCTGATAACTGTTGTTGTATGCAAATTCTGCTAGACTCAGATATTTGCACCAACTTCCCTTGAAATCTAGGGCACAAGCTCAGAGCATATCTTGAGTACCGATTCACTCGCTCCATCGACCATCATGCGAGGATGGAAGGCATCTTGAATTTTAGCGGGTGCCCATAGTTGCACACACTTCCGAGTGTGATGTAAATCTCTTGTCTCTCTCGATATAATGGTTCGTGGGACTCCATGCAGCTGACTATCTCCTTGAGATACAACTGAGCTAGTTGCTCCATGGAATAGGATATTCCGATAGCTAAGAAGTGGGTGATTTAGTCAACTGTCGACTATTACCCAAATGGCATCAAAACCATTCGTGGTTACGGGTAACCCCACTATGAAGTCCATAGAGATATCCTCCACTTCCATTACGGAATCTGGATCGGTGCAGAACTCCTCACAGTCGTGATGTTACGCCTTAACCCTTTGGAGTTAGGCAGATCTTGGCGTGTCTGGCGATATCTCGCTTCATCCGGGCCACCAAAATCGTTTCTTTAGATCCCGATACATTTTGGTGGAACCAGGATGCATCGCATAGGGAGTCTGTGAGCCTCGTCTAGAACCTGCTTTCGTTCCTCCTGATCCGGAACACAAAGTCTATCACCACAGTACACTACCCCTTGGCGGACACTCGAACTCTCCACTTTCGGATTACGCTAACCCTTGCTTGATTTTACGGATTTCGGGGATCTGCGGTCTGGATATCATCAAGCAAGGTAGATGCTAAGGACATTGTGGAAAGCTGCCCGACTATAATTTCGAGACTAAAAGTTGTAATCTCCTTCCTCAGGGGTGGTGACATAGCTGCTAAAGATAATAAGGTAGCACTAGACTTCCTGCTGAGTGCGTCTGCTACCTTATTAGCTTTCCCTGGATGGTAGAGGATATCTATGTCATAATCTTTGACCAGTTCTAACCATCTGCGCTGTCGCATATTCAGATCCTTCTGAGTAAAGAAATACTTCAGACTTTGATGATCTGTATACACTCTACACTGATAATGTCTCCAAATCTTGAGAGCGAACACCACTGCTGCAAGCTCAAGGTCGTGAGTAGGATAGTTCCTCTCATAATCCTTGAGTTGTGCGGAGGCATAGGCGATCACCTTGCCCTCTTGCATCAGCATTGCTCCTAATCCCAATTTAGAGGCGTCATTGTAGATGTCGATGTCTGTGTTTTTTGGTATAGCTAAAATAGGAGCACCGGTCAATCTCCGTTTTAGTTCATTGAAGCTGCAGTCCTCCGTCCATTGAAATTTCTTGTTCTTCCTGGTGAGAGTCAGTGGGGAGGCTATCTGGAGAAGTCCTCTGAATTTCTGTAGTAGCACGCTAATCCCGAAAGCTTGATTTCATTGGCGTTCTGGGTCTCTTCCGATTACTTACGCTTCTATCTTCTGGGATCTACCATCACACCATCCTTGGAGATGATGTGACCTAGAAAGGCTACATGGTCTAGCCAAAATTCACATTTCGTGAATTTGGCGTACAGTGGTTTTGTTGAAGGATCTGCAAAACTGTCTTCAGATGCTCTGCATGGTCCTCTGAGTGCCTGAATAGATAAGAATGTCATCGATGAACACGATGACAAACTTGTCTAAGTATTCTCTGAATACTCTGTTCATGAGGTCCATGAATGTAGCTGGGGCATTTGTCACGCCGAAAGGCATGACTACGAACTCATAATGTCCGTATCTAGTCCTGAAGGTTGTTTTAGGTATATCACCTTCCTTGACTTTAACCTGGTGATATCCTGATCTGAGGTCGATTTTAGAGAACACTGTGGCTCCCTTTAGCTGGTCAAACAGGTCATCTATCCTGGGAAGAGGGTACCTGTTTTTAATTGTGACCTGGTTCAAAGCACGGTAGTCTATGCATAAGCGCATGCTTCCATCCTTCTTCTTCACGAACAACACAGGTGCTCCCCATGGTGAGTGACTAGGGCGTATGAAACCCTTGTCAAGAAGCTCCTGTAATTGCTCCTGAAGTTCCTTCAGTTCTGCTGGAGCCATGCGGTACGGTGCCTTGGAAATTGGATTTGTGCCGGGAATGAGCTCTATCTCAAATTCAATCTCCCTGTCTGGTGCTAAGCCTGGTAGCTCTTCAGGGAAGACTGCTGGGTAGTCACAAACGACTCGAACCTCTGATAGCTGTTGGTTCTTGTCCTGGCTGGTGTTGACTACATTTGCTAAAAATCCCATGCATCCTGAATCCAATAGCTGTTGTGCTTTCAATGCTGAGAGAAACTTCCTGGCTTTCCTCTTTGGCTTCCCCGTGTACTCAAACTGTACTCCTGCTTCAGGTTGGAATATGACTTTCTGTTTACGGCACTCTATAGAAGCGCCGTATCTGATCAGAAAATCCATTCCAAAGATGACATCGTAGTCAGTCATTTCTAGCACTATCAGATCACCAAAAAGCTCCCTGTCTGCTATAACGACTGGTACTGCTCTGAGCCAGTGCGTAGACGCCATAATGTCTCCTGAGGGTAGCGTTGTCAGAAACTGACTATTGAGTACTTCTGGAGGTGTTGCTAGTTTCTCGGCAATGCCACGGATACATAAGGTGGGTTGCCCGATGTCGAATAAGGCGGTTGCATTATCTTTGAAAATCTTGATCGACTGTGACAATGTCGAGGCATTTGCTCGTCCTCTCGGTCGGTGAGAAAATCACGGCATTCGTGGTAGTGTGGGGCTTCTAATCTGCCCGATCATGGACCATCTAAGACGACATACATGGTGTGGGGTGAGCTCCATCTTGTATCGGTGAGGTGAGGAAGATTCTTGTTCGAACCGCTAGCCATGTGCCCTTCCCATCACATTCAAAACAACCTCGCGTACCCTTGCGGCAAACTCACGGATGATGTTTCCCACAAGTAGCACACTTGGGATGTCTGGAATGTTTTCCAATTGGTCCTCCTTTGGGTCACTGCTTGCCTTGCGTTTCCCCTTCCAGTTGGAGCTATGCCCTTGTTGTTTCTGCTGAGTACCGAGCCAGTTTGTCCCTTGTGATAAGCCTTTGGGTGATCTTTGTGTTGATAGTGCTCGGTGATCGAGCACTACTCACCAGCTCCTCCGTGGTTTGTGGCCTATGAACACCACCCACATTCATTGCGATCTACAGTGCGAGCATCTTGACATCAGCGTGCTCGTTCCTTCTCGGTGACTAGTTACGGACACGACGGGCCAACTGTTGAATTTCTTCACGGCCTCCTGGCGATAGGTTGCCTGGCGAAACTACGTAAACTCGTCATAGTGTCGGTTCGTGACTTGCATGTGAAAGAATTCCTCGAGAATTCTTTCTCAAAGTTGGCCCATGTCATCCGGTTTCTTGGCCACTTGGTTTAATCCGCTCCCACCACATGCGTGCGTCTCATAAGGAGGCACACTTCACCTTTCGTGCTCGGCCAATCTAGAAGCTCCATCGTGCTTTCCAGTGTTTTAAACCATGCCCAGGCATCCCATGGTTCTTGGTGCCCGAGAAGTTCTCGGGCTTAATTCTCTGCCATTGGATAAGGTAAGCTTCTCTCTTAGCCCATGCTACTGGGGCTACTGGTACTGCAGTCTGAGGTGGTACTACCTCTGTGATTACTGGAGTCGTGAGATTCGATCTTGGAGTGACTGGGGGAGTAGTCTGGTGGTTAGCCTTTAAGGAGGCTATCTCTGCTTTGTTCGCTAGCTTTGTTGTGGTGAGCCACTAATCTTGTAAGGTCCGGGAGGCCGGGCTGCCTCGTCTTTGGGGCTCGGCCCGCTTTCTTAGGGCGTCCTCGTACCATTTTCTAAATAGCAAAGAACATATATATATAACTAGGCTATCATGTTATAGTTAACTATCGGTAACATGTTAAATACTATCATTTGTAAACATGAATTAATTAACTACCAACATGCGAGCAAACATGAAGCACATATAACTAATATGAAAGTGAAAACAAAACTGGGTGAGAGATGTTCTTACTTGGAAGCTGCGGTACAATGTTGATGTGTGTGTAGGAAGTATGGAACACCGCTCGATACCACTTCTCTCCAACTCCACGGGTACTAGGGAGTTGTGAGATCGCTACATTAACTGAACTACTGTGCCGTACTGTGCGAAAAACTAGGTAAAATAAAAATTTCACTAACTGACTCTATTAATCTGATAACTGATGCACCCATGCTATTATAAGGAAGGATTCAAGACCCTTTCCGGTTGGTGTACATGTGCTAAGGAGAATGCTTGACCTCCCATCGGAGCTAGGAACTCAAACTAACTTCCCAGCTAGCTGCTGATCGATCCACGGATCGATCAATCTTACTGCGATTCTGTGCCCTGCTGGATCGGTCTACGGAACGATCCAGCAGAGGCTGGATCGGTCGGCAGACCGATCCAGGTGTGTCTGGATCGGTCTGCAGACCGATCCAGGCACCTGGAGGCGCTGAGATGCCTACTGTTCGATGCTGGATCGGTCGGCTGACCGATCCATGCACCTGGAAATTTCCTCCGAGGCTACTGTATCGAGCTGGATCGGTCGGCTGACCGATCCAGGAGGATACAGTAGCATACTGTATCTCGCTGGATCGGTCGGCTGACCGATCCAGTGGAACAGCTCAGACCCTGATCGGTCTGGGCACCGATCAGTGTCTGATTTCACTCGAGTTCTGATTTCAGCACTTTGGCGTGCCAAAACATCACACAATAGTTCTAAAACAATGAAGATACATTCTAGCATATAAGTACTAATGTTCTAAACATGATAAGCTAACAAAACATAGTTACTAAGCTAGAACAATTAGTAACAAGACTAAGTATCAAACTAGACATGATAAGTGCTATACTGAAATAAAAACGTATAGATCCCAAGGATCTTTATTCTAGACCCCTTGCACACACACATCATCGTAGCATCGCCCTCCAGCCTCCGCTAATCCACTTTTCTTTTACCGGTATCTGCAGTATAAGAAAAGTAGTATCTGTAAGCCAATAAGCTTAGTAAGAAACCATCTACCTCACAAAAACATGCAACGATGCGATTATGTTTTTAAAACATGCTGTTTGAAACTAAACTGAGCATGCAAGCATGGCATGGCATGGTATCACACAAAGCATGGCATAACATATAAACTGAACATGGCATACTTATAAACTGAGCATGAAACTGAACTAGTCATGCATATATCTAAATCTGTACACGAACTCAAATCATGTAAACTGAACCTGAACTGAACTGAACGCTAAATTTGTGTTCTCATCACTGGTTTCAAATTTGAAAACTATACATATAGTAGATGAAAATACTAAACATGCTGTTGGGCCCTGGCAACTGTACTTACTGTGCGCGCATCCCTACGAGACCCGGGATTGCAAGTTCCGAATCCAGCAGGGTTACTAGGTTATCTGAACCTAGGGACGACTGTGGGAGTCCAGCCCATGGATATCTGATCCAAGTACAGTGCCAACTGAATAAAAGTAAAATACTGAATACTGTTTTATTTTACTTTGCTGTTCTAGGTTATCTGAACCTAGAGCTAGGTTATCTGAACCTAGAGGCTACTGTGGGAGCCTACCCAATGGATATCTGATCCATATAGCTGTGATAACTGATAACCAACTGAATAAAAATGTTTCTAATATATTTTACATGCTGTTAGGACGCCTATTGGTGAACTGGGCATTCTACCGGATGCTTGGTGTGCACTAAAACACACCCTAAAGCGAACTAAAATTCTGAACTAACGCCAAAACTAACAAGCGAGAGCAATTATCTGCAGGTGAGGGTTTCTTACCTCAATCGCAAGGTTTTCTTACGATTCTATTCGCTAGGTTTTCCGGAAAACCGTCCGTTCGACGAACCGCTTAGTCCTCGCGTTCCTCTCGCGGAGAAGGACCCTTTTGTGTTGGAGTCGTCGCCGGGAGATGTTCCCTTGGCCCTTGGGGCTTGGTGTACCGTGCGTGAGGGAGAGGAGAAGGAGGAGTCGGCGTGAGGGCGAGGGTGAGGAATAGGTCACGGTAAAACCAATATAAAATAACCCAAATCCCAACTTAAGTTTATATTTATATTAAGTGGTTTAATGAACCCAACTCTAATATAAATATATTTGGTTCTCCTTCCTTTCAGCACGGCCCTGCTGGGTTCACCGGTTACTAAACTTATCCGTAAACCATAGGTCTCGGGTTCGATTCCCGCCTAAGCTATTTTACGGTTCCAATTATTTTTGCTGCTTCCGCTACTCGGAAAATTCCGGAAAAATATCTAAAAATTCCAGAAAAATCATACTATATTTCTAAAACAAATTCTGGAATTTTTCGGGCTTTACATATGTAACCCACAGGGAGCAAATCATCTGCCTGGTAAACCAGCATATAATTTCTAGTCCTTTTCAGGTACTTTAATATATGCTTTATGATAGTCAAATGTCCCGGTCCTAGGTTACTTTGATATCTGCTAACCATGACCACGGTAAAATAGATATCCGATCTCGTACATAGCATCGCATACATTAGGCTTCCTACAACCGAAGCATAAGAAACTGCTTTCATCTCCTCTATCTCCTTTGGTGTCTTAGAACACAACTCTTTAGATAAAGGTACTCCATGTCGAAAAGGTAAAAAATCTTTCTTAGAGTTTTGCATGCTAAAACGAGCTAGGATAGTATCGATGTATGAAGCTTGGGATAAGCACAACTGTTGGCGCTACTCAAAATTTTGTTCTGTTTCCCCTGTACAAAAATTTGTACAAGTACAGAACTTTTCCTAGCAACCCATGTGCTTTTCAGAAGTTAAACTTAGATTGCAAACGAAATTTAACATTATTAATCCAAATTCAACCCATGTGTTTATCAGAAGTTAAATCATATTATAGAAGTTGATTAAATATCTATTTCAAGGATTAGCTTCCAGGTCGTTGGCGAGGCACTCAGCCTTCTTGGGTATAGGATCATCCACCACTTCTTAATCAAAGCCTTTCAAAGAAATTGAATATTTAAACTCCTTATAGTAAACCCTAGGTTAAACTACATAGACCTCAATTAAAGCACAAGATCACTAGCCTCTTGTGTTGGTACTTCAGGATTCATACAAAGGAAAAATAAACTAGTACACAACGGAAACAATTAACTAGTTATACCTTTCTTTGTAGCTTAAAGATCTCTTGATCTTCTACTGTATTCCTCTCCTCCTCTTAGGCGTCGTGTGGGCGACGATCTATCAAGATGCAAAAACCACCCAAGTCCTTCTTTCTTCCAAGACTTTCGGCCACCAAGGGATCAAAGCTAGGAACACCACCTCTTGTTCTTCTTTCTTCCTTGCAACCCATCGGCCACAAGATGGTTGAAGCCTCTTAATGCCGTCGGCCTTAGGTGAGAAAGCAAAGGGAGAATAAGAATATGAGGGGGTCGTCCACAAGGAGAATAGAAGAGGTATAGAAATTATGTAGATGATTATTTCCTCGAAGGCACCATCTATCCTCTTTTATAATCCTTGGTAATGGCTAAAAAGGAAAGATTTTAACAACAATTAAAATATCTCTTTTAAATTTCCTATTGTGGATGGCTACAAAAGGAAAGTTTTAAAATTAAAAACCCCCCTTTTTAAACATTGTAGATGGCTAAAAAATGAAAAGATTTTTAAAATTAAAACATTTCTTTTAAATCATGGTTACAAAAAAGGAAAGTTTTCACAAAATAAAATCTCTCTTTTAATTCATTGTAAATGACTACAAAAGGAAAGATTTTTTAAGTTTAAAACTCTCTTTTAAAACCATGTGGATGACTTCAAAAAAGGAAAGTTTTTAAAATTTAAAATCTCTCTTTTAAAATATTGTAGATAGCTACAAAAAGAAAGATTTAAAAAATTAAAAACCCACTTTTAAACCCATCTTGGCCGGCCCCTTGCTTGGGCACCAAGCAAGGGGTGGTCGGCCCCTTGCTTGAGCACCAAGTAAGGATGTGGTCGGCCATAAGGATGACTTGGGTGGATGCGAAACTTTATACATAGAGGCTACAACAGGAACCTAGAGGAGGAATTGGTTTTGACCTCCTGATGAGCTTGAGCTTCCTGTGTTCAACCCGAACACCCAACTCAAATTCATCAATAATAACTCATACCACTAAAGAGTTATTATTGAACTACCGCACCAATCTCATATTACATTATGAGCTCATTCTTATCATGAGTGCATTAATCTCCCTGTGTTTAAGATATCGAATGCCCATTAATTAAATGAGTTACTGACAACTCACTTAGCTCCAAGAGTAGTACCACTCAACTTCATTATCATGTTGGAACTAAGTCCACCTGCAGGGTTTACATGGCAATTCTTATGAGCTCCTCAAGGGGACATCATCATCCTAATAAATAGGACACAGTTTTCTTCTATAATCAACAACACACCATATAAATAATATTATTTCCCAACTTATTAGGCCTATTGATTTAACGAATAAATCTCACCCTTTGATAAATTAAAGAAATAAATACTAAGTACATGTGCTTGTTATTATATCGGGATTAAGAGTATGCACATCCATAATAACAGAGGTTCTGTTCTTTTATATAGTCAGTATAAAAGGAACAACCTCAAATGGTCCTTCTCTATACACACCTAGTGTACTAGTGTAATTTTATAGTCAAGGTAAATTAGTACCAAATTACACTACACCCATTCCAATGGTTTGTCCCAATCCATCTTGGTTGTGAGCTTCTATTTATAATTTATAAAGAATTGATAGCATTATCTTTTGTGTGACACCACACCGTGTTATCTACAATATAAATTAAATGGACAATTGCTTTTAACTAAATGCAGACATTTGACCAATGTAATTCTCATTTCAAAATAAATATTTATACAAAAAGCTAGACTTTTAGTATACATTTTAACAATCTCCCACTTATACTAAAATACTATACTGTCATATATGTTGTCATACATCTGATCCTCATCCCCTCAACATGGCCATCAAAAGCTCTCGTCGGAAGGACCTTAGTGAAAGGATCTACCAGGTTATCATCTGATGCAATCTTGGTGACAACAACTTCTCCTCGCTTTACGATGTCTCGTATCAGATGGTACTTGCGATCAATGTGTTTACTTGCCTTATGGGCTCGTGGTTCCTTCGAGTTTGCTACTCCACCACTATTATCACAATAAATTATGATAATTTTGGGCAAACCAGGAATCACATCTAAGTCCATCAAGAAGTTTCTGAGTCATACAGCTTCTTTGGCTGCCTCAGAGGCTGTCACATACTCAGCTTCCATAGTGGAGTCTGAAACGTATTTCTACTTAACACTCCTCCATGCTATGGTTCACCTCCCAAAGTAAACACATACCCTGAGGTCGACCTACTATTGTCCCTATCTGATTGGAAGTCTGAATCCGTGTAACCCACAGGGAGAAAATCATCTGCCGGGTAAACTAGCATATAATCTCTAATTCTTTTCAGGTACTTTAATATATGCTTTACGGCAGTCCAATGTCCTTGTCCTAGGTTACTTTGATATTTGCTAACCATGCCCACAGTAAAATAGATATCCGGTCTCGTACATAGCATCGCATACATTAGGCTTCCTACAACCGAAACATAAGAAACTGCCTTCATATCCTCTATTTCCTTTGATGTTTTAGGAGACATCTCTTTAGATAAAGGAACTCCATGCCGAAAAGGTAGAAAACCTTTCTTGGAGTTTTGCATGCTAAAACGAGCTAGAATACTATCGATGCATGAAGCTTGGGATAAGCACAACATTCTTTTCTTACGATCCCTTATTACTTTGATCTCAAGAATATGTCCACATTCTCTCAAATCCTTCATATCAGACTGCTTGGACAACCATATCCTTATGTTTGACAGCACTTTGACATTGTTGCCAATGAGCAAAATGTCATCTACGTATAGTACAAGAAATATCACCACATTTTCGTCACTCTTCTTGTATACACAAGACTCATCCGGACACTAAATAAATCCATAAGACTAGATCACTTCATTAAACCGGATGTTCCAAGATCTCGAAGCTTGCTTCAGTCCATAGATAGACCGATTGAGCTTACATACAAGATGTTCTTTGCCCTTCACAATGAATCCCTCTGGTTACTTCATATAGATATTTTCTTCAAGACTTCCATTAAGGAAAGATGTCTTGACATCTATTTGCTAAATCTCATAATCCATATGAGCGGCAATAGATAAAAGAATCCGGATAGACTTAAGCATGGCTACCGGCGAAAAAGTTTCCTCATAATCGATTCCCTCTTTCTGAGTATACCCTTTTGCAACGAGCCTTGCTTTGAAGGTTTTCACCTTCCCGTCTGCCCCTCTTTTTCTTTTGTAGACTCATTTATATCCAATGACTTTTACACCATTTGGTGATTCTACAAGCTCCCAGACCTGATTAGAGTACATAGATTTTATTTCAGAGTTCATTGCACTTTGCCAAGATGCTGCATCTTTATCTTGGAGTGCTTCATCATATGTCCAGGGATCAAGTTCATGTTCACCGGGGATCAAGTTCGAAGATTCTCCCATAAACATGAATCTATCAAGTTGCCTAACAACCCTCCCACTACGATGAGACACTACTTGTAATTGTGCATTATTTGTGACACGTGTTGTAGTTTCTTGTGGTATCTCATCTTGTACCGTTGGTACTAAAGTAGACATGTCTTATCTTATTTCCTCAAGAACAATTTTACTCATGGGCTTGTGGTTCATTACATAGTCCTCTTCTAAAAATCGGACATTGGTGCTAACAATGACCTTCTGATCTTTAGAACTATAAAATAAACCACCTTTCGTTCCTTTAGGATAACCCACAAACAAACAAACTTCTGTACGTGATTCCAACTTATCAGCGTCTTCTTTCAGCACATGTGCTGGACTACCCCAAATTCGAATATGTTTCAGACTAGGTTTACGCCCATTCCACAATTCTATGGGAGTAGAGGTTACTGACTTAGAAGGTACCAAGTTCAGAATGTACACTATCGTTTCCAGAGCATATCCCCAAAATTAATTTGGTAATTTTGAATAACTCATCATTGATCTAATCATTTCCATAAGAGTCCTATTCCTTCGTTCTGCCACACCATTCTGTTGGGGTGTACCAGGTGCAGACAGTTGGGATTGAATCCCGGCCTCTGATAAGTAACTCTTAAACTCTCCTAAAAGGTACTCGCCACCACGATCAGACCATAGTATCTTGATACCTTTACCATGACGTTTCTCCACATCATCCTTGCATTCTTTGAACTTATCAAAGCACTCAGACTTGCAGCGCATCAAGTAAATGTACCCGTATCTCGAATAGTTGTCTATAAAAAGACAAAATATTCGAAATCACCTCTTGCCTGGATAGTCATAAGTCCACACAAATCAGAATGAACCAATTCCAACATATCTTTGGCTCTATATCCCTTGGCTTTAAAAGGTCTCTTGATCATTTTTCCTTCCAAGCAAATTCGCAGGTTGGAAAATTTCCACCACTAATGAACCCAAAGGTTCATCGGCTATTAGCCTTTGAATCCTACTCAAGTTAATATGATCAAGCCTTAGACGTCAAAGATATGTTTGACTTATTTCAGAAGGTTGCTTTCTCTTATTAGAATTAGAAGATGTGTTATTAATTTTCATTTGTTGTATCGTGGGAGTTATTGGATATAGAGTATACAAATTACCAACCAACGTACCAGAACAGATAATTACCCTATTTTTCTTGACAACTACTTTATCATCAAAAGAAACAGAATATCCATCCATAAATAGTTTAGAAACTGAAATCAAGTTCTTTCTAAAATATGGTACATAAAGCTAATTTCTCAAAATCAATGTTTTATTTCTATCAAAAGATAAATAAACATCTCCAACTACAAAAGCCGCCACTTTTGTAGCATTACCCATGTAGACGGTAATCTCCCCTTCATGTAGTCGTCGAGTTTTTTGGAAACCCTGCAATGAATTGCAGACATGATCAGTGGCTCCTGTATCTACACACCAGGTACCGGTAGATAACACCACTAAACATGTTTCAACCACTAGAGAATAAGATATACCTTTGTTGTTCTCCTTTCTACAAGGATAGTCCACTTTCCAATGTCCAGACTGCTTGCATGTGAAGCATTTGCCCTTCGGCTTCTTCACACCTGCATGCGGCCAATCCCTAGAGATCGATTCACCCTCTTTGCTGAACCAACTTGTTTCTTTTTCTTCTTTCTGCCTTTTGGCTTAGAACCAGAAACATTTTCAGCAATTTGAATTTGAGAACTTTGATGAAATAGCCATTCTACTGCTTGAAGTTTTGTCAGAAGTTCCGCCAACGAATAAACCCTTTTGTTCATGTTGTAGTTCAGGCAGAACTGCTCAAAACTTTTAGGCAGCATTTAGAGAATGATATCGATATGGATTTCCCCATCGATTTCTGCTCCAAGGACTTCCATCTTATTAAAAAAAGTCATCATTTTGAGGATATGATCTCTTACGGGTGTCCCCTCAGTCACGGTAGTCGTCATCAAGTTTCTCATAGCCTCTTGCCTAGCAGCCCGATTCTGGTGTCCGAAGAGTTCCTTGAGATTGCGCATCATGTCATAAGCGGTAGGCATGGCCTGATGTTGATAGTGCAGCACATTTGACATAGAAGCTAAAATGTAGTACCGCGCCATCTTATCTACCCTGACCCACTTCTTATGATACTCAATCTCCTCTTCACTAGAATCGCTATTAGGCAGGCTTGGACAGATCTCAAAAAGTACGAACTTGTAACCTTCAGCAGTTAAGACAATGTCCAAGTTTCATTTTCAATCAATGTAATTGAGACCAGTAAGTTTGTTTTCTTTCAATATAATAGCAAGGGGATTGAAAGTCATTTGAAATCCTAAGAATCACAAAATATTTGGTCAAAACTTTAGAATTTAAAATAATATTGATTCCTCAAATAATATCATTTAAATTCACCAACACCTCAAAACACCGTGAATTTTGTATGCCACGATATTGTGGACGTATACAAATTCAAACATTTGTAAAAGGGGGTTTTACCCATTAATTTTATTATCTTGTCAACCTAACTTTATGACAAATAAAATTAATAGTTGATTTTTTCGGTCACACAAATAATAGCAGTGACTCCGATAGGGAGAATACTATTAAATGCGTCTAAGTGTATACCATTACTTGATACTTAGTCCATTAAATAGGATTGTGCCCCTTCAGATGGAGAAGATCACACAAACCTAAATAATTTCCTATAATCATCCATAAAAGGAGTTTGATCTAGTAATCCGTAAACAAACTCATCCGATGTGGAGGAAGGCACTCAAAGCTAACACGCAAGTTTGAATGCATCACTTACAACCCAGTAATGGAGACCGTGGAATTTAAATAATTCCTCTCCCACTTAGTTATTTAAAATGAGTTATTTTAACATGCACACACACAGCACATATAAATAGCATAAAAGGCAATAAATATGAAAAATAATTTTCCAACTATTGTTGCCTCATCCATAGCTGTCCTCCGTGTGCCACTAACCCTAGCCGCCTCCAACGGGTCATGTCGTCACGTCTATCTTACTTCCTTTTCCGCTACGCCTCTGGTCCTCAAATAGTAACATGCCTCGCAAGGATACGATCCGCGACAAAAATAAAATTTTACATTTATCGATCCTATATTCCACAAGGGAATGTACATGTAATCTAGATCGAACAGAATGTAAAATCCTAAAATTAATACAGCTCATGCTGTATTTAATAATTATAATCATGCACACACATAAAATGCCCTCGACATGCCCGAGGGTCCAAATCACACACAAACACAATAGGGTCATAATAGTTGGAACTAGGATGCCTGCAATCACAGAGTTAATCAATTTGCACATCCTACTATTATCCTGCCTAAATTTATGCATGAAAAGTGTATAATTTAACTGAAAACCAAACACACAGAGGCAGAAAACTATCTTTGATACCAATTGTTGGCGCTACTCAGAATTCTGTTCTGTTTCCTCTGTACAAAAATTTGTACAAGTACAGAACATTTCCTAGCAACCCATGTGCTTTTCAGAAGTTAAACTTGGATTGTAAACGAAACTTAACATTATTAATCCAAGTTCAACCCATGTGTTCATCAAAAGTTAAACCATATTACAGAAGTTGATTAAATATCTATTTCAAGGATTGGCTTCTGTCGTTGGCGAGGCACTCGATCTTATTAGGTATGGGATCATCCACCACTTCCTAGTCAAAGCCTTTCAAAGAAATTGAATATTTAAACTCCTTACAGTAAACCCTAGGTTAAACTATAGAGACCTCAATCAAAGCACAAGATCGCTAGCCTTTTGTGTTGGTACTTTAAGATCCATACAAAGGAAAAATAAACTAGTACATAACGGAAACAATTAACTAGTTATACCTTTCTTTGTAGCTTAAAGACCTCTTGATCTTCTACTGTATTCCTCTCCTCTTCTTGGACATCGTGTGGGCGATGATCTACCAAGATGCAAAAACCACCCAAGTCCTTCTTTCTTCCAAGACTTTTGGCCACCAAGGGATCAAAGCTAGGAACACCACCTCTTGTTCTTCTTTCTTCCTTGCAACCCGCCGGTCACAAGATGGTTGAAGCCTCTTGATGCCGTCGGCCTTAGGTGTGAAAGCAAAGAGAGAATAAGAATATAAGGGGGTCGGTCACAGGGAGAATAGAAGAGGAACAGAAATAGTGTAGATGATTATTTCCTCTAAGACACTATCTATCCTCTTTTATAATCCTTGGTAATAGCTAAAAAGGAAAGATTTTAACAATAATTAAAATATCTCTTTTAAATTTCCTATTGTGGATGCCTATAAAAGGAAAGTTTTAAAATTAAAAATCTCCTTTTTAAATATTATAGATGGCTAAAAAAGGAAAGATTTTTATAATTAAAACCTTTCTTTTAAATCATGGTTACAAAAAGGAAAGTTTTAACAAAAATAAAATCTCTCTTTTAAACCATTGTAAATGGCTACAAAAGGAAAGATTTTTTAAATTTAAAACTCTTTTTAAAAATCATGTGGATGACTTCAAAAAAAGGAAAGTTTTTAAAATTAAAAATTTCTCTTTTAAAACATTGTAGATGGCTAAAAAAAGAAAGATTTAAAAAATTAAAAATCCACTTTTAAACCCATCTTGGTCGGCCCCTTGCTTGGGCATCAAGCAACGGGTGGTTGGCCCCTTGCTTGGGCACCAAGCAAGGATGTGGCCGACCATAAGGATGACTTGGGTGGATGCGAAACTTTATACATAAAGGCTACAACAGGAACCTAGAGGAGGAATTAGTTTTGGCCTCCTGATAAGCTTGAGCTTCCTGTGTTCGACCTGAACACTCAACTCAAGTTCATCAATAATAACTTATACCACTAAAGAATTATTATTGAACTACCGCACCAATCCCATATTACATTATGGGCTCTTTCTTATCATGAGTGTGTTAATCTCCCTGTGTTTAAGATATCGAATATCCATTAATTAAATGAGTTACTGACAACTCACTTAATTAACATCTAGCTCCAAGAGTAGTACCACTCAACTTCATTATCATGTCGGAACTAAGTCCACATGTAAGGTTTACATGACAATCCTTTTGAGCTCCTCAAGGGGACATCATCATCCTAATAAATAGGACACAGTTTCCTTCTATAATCAATAACACACCATATAAATAATATTATTTTCCAACTTATCGGGCCTATTGATTTAATGAATAAATCTCACCCTTTGAAAAATTAAGAAATAAATACTAAGTACATGTGCTTGTTATTATATCGGGATTAATAGTACGCACATCCATAATAACAGAAGTTCTGTTCTTTTATGCAGTCAGTATAAAAGGAACAACCTCAAATGGTCCTGCTCTATACACACATAGTGTACTAGTGTAATTTTATAGTCAAGATAAATTAGTACTAAATTACACTACAACCATTCTAATGGTTTGTCCCAATCCATCTTGGTTGTGAGCTCCTATTTATAATTTATAAGGAACTGATAACATGATCTTCTGTGTGACACCACACATCATGTTATCTATAATAGAAATTAAATGGACAACTTCATTTAACTAAATGCAGACATTTGACCAATGTGATTCTTATTTCAAAATAAATGTTTATACAAAAAGCTAAACTTTTAGTATATATTCTAACAATAACATCTTTTTCTTACGATCCCTTATTACTTTAATCTCAAGAATATGTCCACATTCTCCCAAGTCCTTCATATCAAACTGCTTGGACATCCATACCCTTATGTCTGACAATACTTTGACATTGTTATCAATGAGCAAAATCTCATTTACGTATAGTACAAGAAATACCACCACGTTTCCGTCACTTTTCTTGTATACACAAGACTCATCCGGACACTGAATGAATCCATAAGACTGGATCACTTCATCAAACCGGATGTTCCAAGATCTCGAAGCTTGCTTCAGTCCATAAATGGACCGATTGAGCTTACAGACAAGATGCTCTCTATCCTTCGCAATGAATCCCTCTGGTTGCTTCATATGAATGTTTTCTTCAAGACTTCCGTTAAGGAAAGCTGTCTTGACATCCATTTGCCAAACCTCATAATCCGAATAGACTTAAGCATGGCTATCGGTGAAAAGGTTTCCTCATAATCGATTCCCTCTTTCTAAGTATACCCCTTCACAACAAGCCTCGCTTTAAAGGTTTCCACCTTCCCGTCTGTTCCTATTTTCCTTTTGTAGACTCATTTACATCCAATGGTTTTTACACCATTTGGTGGTTCTACAAACTCCCAGATATGATTAGAATGCATAGATTCTATTCCAGAGTTCATTGCACTTTGCTAAGATGTTATATCTTTATCTTTGAGTGCTTCATCATATGTCTAGGGATCAGCTTCATGTTCACCAGGGATCAAGTCTGAAGACTCTCCCAAAAACATGAATCTATCAGGTTTCCTAACAACCCTCCCACTACGACGAGGCACTACTTATAATTGTGCATTATTTGTAACATGTGTTGCAGTTTCTTGTGGTATCTCATCTTGTACCGTTGGTACTAAAGTAGAAGTGTCCTCTCTTATTTTCTCAAGAACAATTTTACTCATAGGCTTGTGGTTCATTACATAATCCTCTTCTAAAAATCGGACATTGGTGCTAACAATGACCTTCTGATCTTTAGGACTATAAAACAAACCACCTTTCGTTCCTTTAGGATAACCCACAAACAAGCAAACTTCTATACGTGATTCCAACTTATCAGCATCTCCCTTCAGCATATGTGTTGGACTATCCCAAATCCGAATGTGTTTCAAACTAGGTTTACGCCCGTTCTAGAATTCTTTGGGAGTATAGGGTACTGACTTAAAAGGTACCAAGTTCAGAATGTACGATGTCATTTCCAGAGCATATCCCCAAAACGAATTTGGTAATTCTGAATAACTCATCATTGATCTAACCATTTCTATAAGAGTCATATTCTTTCGTTCTTCCACGACATTCTGTTGGCATGTACCAGGTGCAGACAATTGGGATTGAATCCCGACCTCTGATAAGTAACTCATAAACTCTCCTAAGAGGTACTCTCCACCACGATTAGATCGTAGTATCTTGATACTTTTAGCATTACATTTCTCCACATCAGCCTTATATTCTTTGAACTTATCAAAGCATTCAAACTTACGGCGCATCAAGTAAATATACTCATATCTCGAATAGTCGTTTATAAAAAGACAAAATATTTGAAACCACCTCTTACCTGGATAGTCATAGTCCCACATAAATCAGAATGAACCAATTCCAACACTTCTTTGGCTCTATACCCCATTTGTCCTAAAAGGTCTCTTGGTCATTTTTCCTTCCAAGCAAGACTCACAGGTCAGAAATTTTTCCACTACCAATGAACCCAAAGGTCCATCGGCTATTAACCTTTGAATCCTACTCAAGTTAATATTACCCAACCTTAGATGCCAAAGATATGTTTGGTTAATTTCCGAATGTTACTTTCTCTTATTAGAATTAGAAGATGTGTTATTAATTTTCATTTGTTGCATCATAGGAGTTATTGGATTAAGAGTATACAAATTACCAACCAACGCACCAGAACAGATAACCACCCTATTTTTCTTGACAACCATTTTGTCATCAAAAGAAACAGAATATCCATCCATAAATAATTTAGAAACTGAAATCAAGTTATTTCTAAAACATGGTACATAAAGACAATTATTCAAAATCAAAATTTTATTACTATCAAAAGATAAATAAACATCTCCCACTGCAACAGCCACCACTCTCATAGCATTACCCATGTAGATGATGATTTCCCCTTCATGTAGTCATTTGGTTTCCTAGAACACCTGCAATGAATTGCAGACATGATCAGTGACTCCCGTATCTACACACCAGGTACTGGTAGATAACATCACTAAACATGTTTCAACAACTAATGAATAAGATATATCTTTATTGCTCTCCTTTCTGCGAGGACAGTCCACCTTCCAATGTCCAGACTGCTTGCATGTAAAGCACTTGCCTTTCGGCTTCTTCACACCTGTCTGCGGCCCAGTCCCTTGAGGTCGAATCACTTTCTTTGTCGAACCAACTCGTTTCTTCTTCTTCTTTCTGCCTTTCGGCTTAGAGGCAGAAACATTTTCAGCAATGTGAACTTGAGAACTTTGACGAAATAACCCTTCTGCCACTTGGAGTTCTGTCAGAAGTTTCGCCAACGAATAAACCCTTTTGTTCATGTTGTAATTCAGGCGGAACTGCTCAAAACTTTTGGAGAGCGTTTGGAGAATGATATCGACCTGGGTTTCCCATCGATTTCAGCTCCAAGGACTTCCATCTTATTCAAATGAGCCATCATCTTGAGCATATGATCCCTCACAGGTGTCCTCTCAGTCATGGTAGTCGTCATTAAGTTTCTCATGGCCTCCTACCTGACAGCTCGATTCTGGTATCCGAAGAGTTCCTTGAGATTGAGCATCATGTCATAGGCAGTGGGTAGCGCCTAATGCTTATATTGCAACACATTTGACATAGAAGTCAAAATGTAACACCGCGCCATCTCATCTGCCTTGACCCATTTCCTATATCTCTCTATCTCCTCTTCACTAGAATCCTTATCAGGCACGCTAGGGCAGACCTCAAGAAGTACGAACCTGTATTTTTCAGCAGTTAAGACAATGTCCAAGTTTCGTTTTCAATCATTATAATTTGGACCAGTAAGTTTATTTTCTTTTAAAATAACAACAAGAGAATTGAAACCCATTTTGAAATCCTGAGAATCACAAAATAAAATATTTGGTCAAAACTTTAGAATTTAAAATAATATTGATTCCTCAAACAATATAATTTAAATTCACCAATACCTCAAAATATTGTGAATTTCATATGCCACGATAGTGTGAACGTATACTAATTCAAATATTTGTAAGAGGAGGTTTTACCCATTAATTTTATTATCTTGTCAACCTAACTTTATGACAAATAAAATTAATAGTTGGTTCATCTTCGGTCACACAAATAATAGCAGTGACTCTAATGGGAAGGATACTATTAAATGCGCCTAAGTATATACCATTACTTGATACTTAGTCCATTAATTAGGATTGTACCCCTTCAGATGGTGAAGATCACACATACCTAAATAATTTCTTATAATCATCCATAGAGGAAGTTTGATCTAGTGATCCGCAAACAAATTCATCTGATATGGAAGAAGACACTTAAAGCCAACGCGTAAGTTTGAATGCATCACTTACAAACCAGTAATGGAGACTGTGGAATTTATTTAAATAATCTCTCTCCTACTTAGTTATTTAAATTGAGGAATTTTAACATGCACAGACATCACAGCACATAAAACAGCATCATCACAGCACATAAAACAGCATCATCACAACACACACAAACAGCATATAAAGGCAATAAATATGAAAATAAAATTTTCAACTATTATGGCCTCATCCAACGTTGTCCTCCAATATGCCGTCAATGGATCGCTGTCCTCCAATATGTCGTCAATGGATCAAGCCGTCGCGTCTATCTTGCTTCCTTCTCCGCCGCGCCTCCGGTCCTCAAAATAGCATCACGCATAGCAAGGATACAAACCGCAACAAAAAGAAATAAAATTTACATTTATCAATCCTATATTCCACAAAGGAATTTACATGTAATGTAGATCGAACAGAATGTAAAAAATAATAATAATACGGAAACCGGATGTATTTAATTATTACAATCATGCACACACAAACAACCTCGACATGCCCGAGAGTTCAAAGCATACACAAACACACAAAGTCATAATAGTTGGATCTAGGATGCCTGCAACCATGAAGTTAATCTATCTTGCACATCCTACTATTATCCGACCTAAACTTATATATGATCAGTGCATAATTTAACCAAAAACCAATCACACAGAACCAGAAATGTTGCTCTGATACCACTTGAATGTGCTAGAATTTCGTTTTGTTTCAATTTCCCTGTACAAAAAAAATGTACAAGAACAGAACTTTTCCTAGCAACCCGCATGTTCGATCAGTCATGTGTTTGATCAATCAAGCAAGTTCTTAAATGATCAAAGCACACCTTGATCGAAGTACAAGATCGTTGGCCTCTTGTGTTGGTATTTCAAAAAAAAATACAAAGAAAACTAACTAATTACGCAACGGAATTAAAGAACTAGTTGTACCTTTTCTTTGTAGCTAAAGACCTCTTGATCTTCTATCGTATTTCTCTCCTCTTCTTGGACATCGTGTGGGCGACGATCTACCAAGACAACACCACCCTCCTTCTCTTCTCGATTTCCAAACCACCGGCTACAAAAGGAGCTCTTAGGATGGGCACCTTCTCTTCTTCCTCCTCTTCTTCCTCTTCTCCAAGCCGCCGCCCACCAAGGAGTAGAAGAGGGGGGCACCGGCCTTATCAAGGAGGGGGTCGCCTGCCCTAGCAAGGAGAGGGGCCACTAACTCTTAGCAAGGGAGAAGGGGAGGGGCGCCGGCCCTAAGCAAAGAGGAGGGGAGGGGTGCCAACCCTAGGTGAGGAGGATCCCTAGGTGAGGAGGAAAGGGAGGGGCACCGACCACAATTAGGAGAAGAGAGAAAATTTAGAAAATTAGGTTTTAGGAGCTACCACCTACTCCTTTTTATAGGTTTGTCGTCGGTTACAAAGAAAGAACAATAACAGAATTATGTTAAGAAAAAATCTCCCTTTCTATAACCAAGTTAAACCAAACCAAGTTAAATCAAACCAAGTTAAGTTAAACCAAACCAAGTTGTGGATGGGTGGATGCGAGGCTTTATATATATAGGCTACAACAAGGACCTAGAGGAGGAATTGGTTTAGACCTCCTGATGGGCTTGGGCTTCTTGTGTTCGGCCCGAACACTTAACCCAAGTCCATCAATAATAACTCATATCACTAAAGGGTTGTTACTGAACTACCGCACCAATCCCATATTACAATATGGGCTCCTTCTTATCATGAGTGTGTTAATTTCTCCGTGTTTAAGATATCGTATGTCCGTTAATTAATTGAGTTATTGACAACCCAATTAATTAACATCTGATTCCAAGAGTAGTACCACTCAACATTATTATCATGCCAGACTAAGTCCACCTGCAGGGTTCACATGATAATCCTTATGAGCTCCTCAAGAGGACATCATCAACCTAAATAATTAGGACACAGATTCCTTCTATAATCAACAACACACCATATAAATAATACTATCTCCCAACTCATCAGGCCTATTGATTTAACGAATAAATCTCACACATTGATAGGTTAAAGAAATAAATACTAAGTATACGTGCTTGTTATTATATAGCGAATTAAGAGGACGCACATCCATAATAACAAAGGTTCTGTTCTTTTATATAGTCGGCATAAATCGAACAACCTCAAATGGTCCTGCTCAATACACACATAGTGTACTAGTGTAATTTTATAGTCAAGACAGACTAATACCAAATTACAACCGTTCCAATGATTTGTCACAATTCATCTTGGTTGTGAGCTACTATTTATAATTTATAAGGAACTGATAACATGATCTTTTGTGTAGCACCACACACCATGTTATCTACAATATAAATTCAATGGACAACTGCATTGACATATATATAAATATAAAATATAAATATTTGACCAAAGTGATTTTCATTTCAAAATATTTCAAAATAGGTGTTCATACAAAAGTTGGACTTATAATATACATCCCAACAGCCTCTTCCTTATTATTCCTAGGGGTGCCCTCAACTCTGCGGGCAGTGTCTGTTTTACATATGGCAATAGGGAGGCTATGGGCATGCTCAACTCCCTTGGTGGGTTGGTGTTATATTTGAGAGTGTTCTAAGGCAATCACCTTAGATATTGTTATTTATTTGATAAATAAAATTCACTACTTGAGTATACATTCTATATGTATGTGATTTGATTTTAAACTTAATTAATTAAGTTTACAATATAGTATATAACATGAGAGAAATTATGATTAGATCGTAATTAGTGAGTATCTCATCATGTGTAATTATGTACATATTGAAATCTTTCCTAATAGATAAATTGATGAGATAGGACATTGTCAATTATGTGATACTAACATATGTTATACTCCTTGGTTTAACCAAGCAATCAATCCTCACTAGCTAGAAATATTGGGATGTTGAGAGTTAACATGTGGGATGCTAGTTATGGTAACTAGTTCATCGGATGTGACCTACTATAAGATTTCATGTGATTCTTTATATGTCTATGAAAATCTCATTGCAACCCAAGTGTAAGTTTTCTTAGAGTTAATGTATTCAAGTCATCTTGGGCATGGAGACTTATACTTTGACATTTTGGTATAATATCTCCTAAGAGGTGTAAGTCTGGGATAATTGGGTATAAATCAATATGTCTGAAGGTATTTGAACAGCCCACAGAGGATTCACTACACCTTTTATAAATGAGATATATACCCACGGCCTCTTGTCAGAATTATTACTCATAAGTGTTTAGCCAAAGAAAAACATGTCAAAAGGATAGTCTTCTTAAACACGTGTTTAAGTAATTTGAATCCACAAGACAAAGAACTATTGCTTGGGCTTGGTGTAACATAGTTAACCTAGTGGGGACTAACACATAGATTATGTCCAGAACTAAATGGGTATAACATGAGTGAAAGGAACAAGTGCACTAATGCCCGTAGCTATTAAAGGGTTAAGAATTTATTCTAAGATCAACTATGATTTTCTGGTCAATTGAGAATCATGATGATCAATCCATAATTAATGATTAATTATGGATGGCTAACATAACCGGAAATCTATTATGTCACACACACTATGAGTATATTTGAAAGACATAAAATAAATTTGAGAATTGGATTCTCAAATTGAGAGAGATTAAGTCTAGTAGGACTAGATGAATGACAAATATGGAAGATATTTTTTGAGCCAGAATGATTAGTGGGTTGCGCCTCTTGTAAGCAAGTTGGATCTGTTTTAGTTTATAATTAAACCAAAATTGGTTTAGTTTAATTATAAATCAAAATTGGTTTGGTTTTAAACTAAGTTGGTTTAGTTTTTGAACCAAGCTAATTAATTGCTAATGGGTAAGGTTGGCTTAATGGGTACTGGTTTGATCTTGTCTATGAAACCCTGAAGGAGGTGTATATAAACCCCTCTATGAGAGAAAAATAAGAATACAACCTAATTATGATTAGGACTCTCTTTCTTTCTATCACTCTCTCTTGAGTCGTCGTCGCCCCTTGTGTCGCGTCTCCCAGCCACCGATTGCCTCCATTATTATCGACCACCATCCAGCCTCCATCCCTACCTCCTGTCAGTAGCCCAACCACCTGACGATAGCCAAGGAGGTTGTTGTGCCTGCTGTGTCGCTGGATAGTAAGCAAGGGTTGTTGTTCCTTGCTTGTCGTCGGACTCTTTCCCTGTCGTCAGTCAACCCTTTGTCGTTGGCCTCACAGCTGCCGGTAGCAACTATTGTGCTACCAAATAGCAGCTAAAAGGTTACTACCCTTCCCAACTTGTGTCACCGAGTTGCACTAGTCACCTAGCACAAGTCAAGTTGTGGGTTTCTCTCTCAGATCACATAGTCTCCTCCCTTTGGGTAGTACCAAAGCGGAGACAACTTATGACTTAGAGAAATTGTCTTGAAGGAGTCTCAACATGGATACAAATAGAGGCAATCCTTATGAGAATTACTAGTTGATGCCGTTTCCATTACACGTCATCTGTCAGGTAAAATTTCTAAACAAAATTATTTTCTACGATTATGTCTGCACATGTATGTTCCTATGGCCATGTGTGATGCATGTTGTATTAATTTAGAAAATTATTATACTTTTACTCCATATTTTTAAAAATATACTCTTCTACGCACAAAGAAACACCCAACAGTTATCTCTAGTATCGACCTAGGTTGTAACCTCTATCGGAATCACAAGCAGAGCCAGTGGTGCCCCCCCCCCCTTGCACTTCCTCATCCAAAGTCAAGTCAACAATCGATGGCCAAGATCCTCCAATTTAGCTTCGGTCATCTTGACCACTTTGTTCATTGAGGCCTTCAGCATGGTGATAGCTGCACAAGTCGACAAGCATTCAGTTAGATATCAAAGTTGGTACTGTTGGTGCAACCTTAGGTCAAGGTTGACCTAGTTGACCAGACTCGAGTTGACTTGACTCGAGTTATGTTTTGATGTTTGACGAGTTATGACGATGTTTGACGTGAACAGAAAAGTTGTATCTTGATGTTTGACAAGGATACAAGCTTGGGAGATTGTGGGTACAACTCGTGGTCAAGGTTGACCTGGTTGACCCGAGGTGAGGTGACCTGACTCGGAAAAGTCCAAGCAGGGAGCTTGGCACGGGAAAAGTCCAAGCAGGGAGCTTGGCATGGGGAAAAGTCCAAGCAAGGAGCTTGGCACGGGAAAAGTCCAAGTATGGAGACTTGGCACGGAGAAGTCCAAGTATGGGAACTTGACATGGGAAGATGGAGAGGGCTCGGTAGCTCGTTCTCTGGACAATGGTCAGAGAGGGCTAGGGAGCTCGTTCTCTGGACCGGATGGAAGTCGGAGAGGGCTCGGTAGCTCGTTCTCCGGACTGTGGTCAGAGAGGGCTCGGTAGCTCGTTCTCTGGACCGGATGTGGAAAGTCCTGGTGAGTGGAGCCAGGCAGTTTGGAAGTCCTGGTGAGTGAAGCCAGGCAGATTGGAAATCCTGGTGAGTGAAGCCAGGTAAAAACCCTAGTAAGTGAAGCTAGGTGAAAGTCCTAGTGAGTGAAGCCGGGCAAGGGAAAATCCAGATGGATCAAGGGTGATCGGACATCTGGTGTTGGGAAGTCCAAGTAGATCAAGGGAGTGATCGGATACTTGGCACGAAGAGGAAAGCCCAAGTGGGTCAAAGGGATTGACCGAACACTTGGTGGAGAATTCTAGCAGGTCAAGGGAGTGACCAGATCCTAGGAATGATGAACCAACAGGTCAAGGTTGACCGGATGTTGGTGTAGAAGCCTGAGGTTTAGGGCTGGAGAGTTTGGATCGGTCTGGGGACCGATCCAGTGATACACTGGATAGCCTGATCGGTCACCAGATCGATCAGTAACCATCCAGTAGCCTACTGTAGGTTATCTGGGGCGAGACCGATCGATAACCGATCAAGAGGCGAAGCGGAGGAAAGCTGATCGGTCTACGGACCGATCAGAGTTTCGGTCGTGCCGTGGACCGATCAGGGAGGATCCTGATCGGTCCATGGACCGATCGAGGAACAGAAGAGAAGGCTAGGAATGGATCGGTCCGCGGACCGATCAGATAAAGCCTGATCGGTCCACGATCCTAGCCACTGCGTTGTGACGCAACGGCTAGATTTCTTCTGTGTTTCTTCGCTTTCTTCGCAGGTTATAAAAGGAGGGCTGCTGCGAGCCTCCCCCCCTTCTTCCTTCTTCTTCTTCCTTGGATTGAAGCTTCTGCTTCTGTGCTCTGAGGTTCTGAGCTTTGTTGAGCTCGCTTCCGAAGCTTCGCGTGAGCTTCCAGTCATCGATCAGCTGTTGCAGTTGGGTTGTGAAGTTGCTGCTTCATCACCTCCGGTCGACAGAGAAGGCAAGCGAGTGTTGCATTCATATTGTTGTTTGTATTTGCTTCTTGCTTTCCTTGTACTCCTTTCTTGTTGTTACAAGTATTGTGGCGAGGTTTCTCCACCCACAAGGAGCATTTATTAGCCGGTTCTCCGAGGACTCATCCACCGACGGATTGATAGGCTTCGTCCACCTTACGGACACGCCGAGGAGTAGGAGTTTATCTCCGAACCTCGTTACATCGGTTTGTTTGAGGTTTGTCTTCTTTCCCTTTCGTTTCTGTTTTTATTTTCCACTGCGCTAACACGTTTTGTAAAAAGAAACGACGATTTGGGGTCGGCTATTCACACCCCCCTCTCTAGCCTCCGTACGAAGGATCCTAACAAGTGGTATCAGAGCAAGGTTGCTCTTCGTCGGATTAACACCCGGAGGAGCACAAGCTAGAGAATGGATCGACTCGGAGAAGACATCACGTTTCCACCCTTCTACGAGTGCAGCGACTTCGCGTATTGGAAGGTAAGAATGAGGTATTTTCTTATGACTAACCTTGAAAATTGGAGTTGTGTTCAATTAGGTTTCAAGCCTCCGATGGACAAGAAAGGAGAAACCCTAGAGAAGAAGGAGTGGACCAAGGAGCAAATCCACCAATCAACCATCAATGATGACGTAACGAAAATCATTGAATTTTCTTTACCTAATGATATTTTGTGTAAGATAGGAGGATACAATAATGCCAAGGAGTTGTAGAACAACTTGGCCAAACTCCATAAGGAGAGCCCCACTTCAAGCCATGAAGAGGAGCCTAGTGAGCCAAGTAGCTCACATCGTGGAGGTGAGGAATTAGAAGTTGAGGGCTACTCAACATCTAAAGAAGAAGAGGAGGTGAGTTCTTCTTCAAGATCAGAGCACGAAGAAGAAGCTTCTACCTCCGGGAGGGATGAAGAAGAGAGCATACATCCATCCTCAACCCTAGGTAACTCAAACACTTTAAGTTCAAGTAAATTGCATATAATGTGTTTCGAGTGTAGGGAATTTGGACATTACAAGAGTAAATATCCAAAGAAGACTAAGAAGACTCCACCGGCGCCAAAGATCAAGGAAGTCGGAGTCCCAAAACGCAAGGGCAAGGAGCACGTGGTGTGCTTCCAATGCAAGCAACGGGGACACTATAGGAGTCAATGTCCAAGGGGGAGGCAATCTCACAAGGACAAAAGACCAAGCACGTGTAAAGGGGGAGCGAAGGCAAACCCTAAGGTATCCTCTAAGGTTCATTCTTGCACTTCTAATAAGATACATGCTAGTAGTCTTATTGCAATTGTCAAGAATGATAAGCATGATAATCATAGAAATCAACATGTGTGCTTAGGTGCTAAGCATCTTAGCTTAGATAAGAATAATACTAGGAAGGCCAACCCTAGGATTAACTCATCTAAGGCTAAGGAGAACCTAGGTAGAAACCCCAAGACAACTAGACATATGCCTAGGAATACCTCAAAGAAGAATGATAAATTAAAACTTGAGGTATTAGAGAAGGAGAATCAAGTCTTGAGGTCAAGACTTGATACTTTGGAAAAGGCTCTTAAGAACTTAGAAAAGTCAACTCTAGGGTCTAAGAGTCAAAAACCCAAGTCAAAGGACAAGAGAGGTTTGGGTCACAAACCTAAGTCCCAAGTGGTCAAGCCCACTTATCATAATGTTCCATTCGATTATGGAACAAAATCTAGAGCTAGGAAGACCACCACCAAGGTCACAAGGGGAGTCACCCCTAGAGTTGATCTTGATGAGTCCCAAATGACCAAGGCTTTAAAGCCTAAGAGGGTCATTAGGAGGGTTGCTAGGGAAGTTATCCCTAGTGAATATTTAGTGAACCCAATGAGCTCAAATAGGTATTGGGTACCTAGGAGCATCTTCTCTAACCCATAGATGGGTTAGAAAGTGTCAACTCCGATTAGAAGGGTAGTTAACCCAACTTTGAGGAAATTGACACTCAAGGAGCATTTTCAAAGTTTTTGGGAACTTTTGAAAATGAAATGGAACAATCATTAATATTTACTCCTTGGAAGAGTAAAATGTGTCATCATGGAAAATGATGATGTTAATTTCAATTGGCACAATTTGGGAAAATCTAGAGAACTCTTGAGGAAAAATGAAACATGCCAAGATCTGAGGATAAATTTGATCCTTAAGTGGCATGAATGAATCTAGAGTTCAAGAAGTGTCAAAATTAAGATTTTGGCATATTAGGGCAATCAAGGGTTAAAGCTTAAGTATTAGCTAAGGCTAAGGATACTTAGATAGGTAATCTAGGTATGTCTTATTCATGCTAAATCTTGCCATGATTGTTTGCCCTCACATGTCATGACATCATATTTAAGTTTATCTTTTGAAATGTCATGATAATGCTTAGGTTAGTTTTATGTCATGTTTATTTAAGTTTCAAACTTTATGCCATGACATCATGACATTGGCACATGCTTCTATTTATGATATTATTTCATGCCATGTCATCATCTCTTGCATTAATGATCAATTTAAATTGATTTAAGGATAGAAACACAATTTGATATTGAGATCAAATTGATGTTTAGAAAATGCATGAGAATCTAGTCTAAGATAACCTAAACCCATATCTCACATCAAAATTGACTTGGATGTATTTGATACACCTTAGATGTGTGTGAGATATTAGGATCATGAGTTAGGATCAAGGTGCATAGTTCTTATACCTAGATGAGACTAATTCAAGAAGGAGGATCATAGGGAAAACTTGTGTACAAATCATGTACATATAGTCCTAAGATTATGGTCCTAAATTAAAGGGTTTAAAATCATTTTAAAATTGATTTAAAAAACCTTGATGAAGCTTTTCTAGTGATAGCATTCATCATTGAGCAAGATGATACAAAGATGAGTTAAACTTTGAACAATTTTAAAAGTTTTTGAACTTTGTATCAAGATTTGAAAATGGAAGTTATTTTCATCTAAAATTATTTTTCCATGATATTATATGGTATGAGGAATGTATCCTCAAAATTTTACGATTTTTGGAATTTTCTGTAATTTTCTGTGAGTTTCTGAATTTCTCCCGAGGAGAAAAATCAAAAATCTCTGATTTCAGAGGCTGGATCGGTCACCGGACCGATCCAGAGAAGTCCTGATCGGTCTGGTGACCGATCAGTGACGATCTAGAAAGCGAGGATCGATTTGGGAATCGATCCAAGGGGTTCCTGATCGGTCTGGGGACCGATCAGTGCGTGCCGAATTTCTGATTTTCAGTAGGTGTCTGAAATTTCAGTTTTTGGGAGTTGAGTTTCGGATCTCTAAAGGATTGAAACTTTCCAAGACATTGTTGGTGCAATGGTCAAGGAGGAGTTGGCCTTTAGGGGGAGTTTTACCTATTAGTCAAGGGGGAGTTTTTACTCCTTAAGACTTTTGAGGATTAGTGATATGGAATTGTCACTAAGTTGAGTGTTGAGTTTAGTATCAAGGGGAAAATTAAGGGTTTCAATGAAAGGTATGAGACTTTCATTGGGAAGAAACTCTTGACCTTGATTCCCTCTTTTTGATGTGTGTCAAAAAGGGGGAGAGATGTCCCAAGGGGGAGAATGGGAGAATGTTTTGGAAAACCTAAGTTAGGTTATCAGGTTAACCTAACTTGTTTATGGGTTTTGTCAAACATCAAAAAGGGGGAGATTGTTGGTGCAACCTTAGGTCAAGGTTGACCTAGTTGACCAGACTCGAGTTGACTTGACTCGAGTTATGTTTTGATGTTTGACGAGTTATGACGATGTTTGACGTGAACAGAAAAGTTGTATCTTGATGTTTGACAAGGATACAAGCTTGGGAGATTGTGGGTGCAACTCGTGGTCAAGGTTGACCTGGTTGACCCAAGGTGAGGTGACCTGACTCGGAAAAGTCCAAGCAGGGAGCTTGGCACGGGAAAAGTCCAAGTATGGAGACTTGGCACGGAGAAGTCCAAGTATGGGAACTTGACATGGGAAGACGGAGAGGGCTCGGTAGCTCGTTTTCTGGACAATGGTCAGAGAGAGCTAGGGAGCTCGTTCTCTGGACCGGATGGAAGTCGGAGAGGGCTCGGTAGCTCGTTCTCGGAGGTGTCGAGAGGGCTCGGTAGCTCGTTCTCGGACCGGATGTGGAAAGTCTGGTGAGTGGAGCCAGGCGGTTTTGGTCAGTGAAGCCAGGCAGATTGGAAATCTGGTGAGTGAAGCCGGTAAAACCCTAGTAAGTGAAGCTAGGTGAAAGTCCTGGTGAGTGAAGCCGGGCAGGAAACTCCAGATGGATCAAGGGTGATCGGACATCTGGTGTTGGGAAGTCCAAGTAGATCAAGGGAGTGATCGGATACTTGGCACGAAGAGGAAAGCCCAAGTGGGTCAAAGGGATTGACCGAACACTTGGTGGAGAATTCTAGCAGGTCAAGGGTGACCGGATGCTAGGAATGATGAACCAACAGTCAAGGTTGACCGGATGTTGGTGTAAAGCACGAGGTTTAGGGTGGAGAGTTTGGATCGATGCAGGGACCGATCCGATGATACATCGATAGCACGATCGGTCACCGGATCGATCGGTAACCATCCAATAGCCTCATCAGAGTTATCGATCGGTGCGGAGACCGATCCAACAAGATCAAGAGGCGCAGTGAAGTTCGGAGAAGCTGATCGGTCTACGGACCGATCAGGAGGTTCCTGATCGGTCCATGGACCGATCGAGGAACAGAAGAGAAGGCTAGGAATGGATCGGTCCGTGGACCGATCCATATACCTGGACGGAGCACCATCGATGTAACTAGCCGTTGACGCAACGGCCAGATTTCTTCCGTGTTTCTTCGCTTTCTTCGCAGTTATAAAAGGAGGGCTGCTGCCCCCCCTTCTTCCTTCTTCTTCTTCCTTGGATTGAAGCTTCGCTTCCGTGCTCGAGGTTCTGAGCTTTGTTGAGCTCGCTTCAAAGCTTCGCGTGAGCTTCCAGTCGTTGGGTTGTGAAGTTGCTGCTTCATCACCTCCGGTCGACAGAGAAGGCAAGCGAGTGTTGCATTCATATTGTTGTTTGTATTTGCTTCTTGCTTTCCTTGTACTCCTTTCTTGTTGTTACAAGTATTGTGGCGAGGTTTCTCCACCCACAAGGAGCATTTATTAGCCGGTTCTCCGGGGACTCATCCACCGACGGATTGATAGGCTTCGTCCACCTTACGGACACGCCGAGGAGTAGGAGTTTATCTCCGAACCTCGTTACATCGGTTTGTTTGAGGTTTGTCTTCTTTCCCTTTCGTTTCTGTGTTTATTTTCCGCTGCGCTAACACGTTTTGTAGAAAGAAACGACGATTTGGGGTCGGCTATTCACACCCCCCTCTCTAGCCTCCGTACGAAGGATCCTAACAGGTACAAGCAAAATGTCTTACCGAATGATGTTGTTAAAAGGGTTGGGATGGGACTCAGCCCGAATTTGTGAAGCAACCCCTCCTCAAGTAGAAGGTTGTTGTCGAATTTCATATCTTGCAACATCTCGGATGCAGTAAAGTAGCCTCGATCCAAGTAGCCTCGCTCCAATTGATAATTTTTCAAGGTAAGAGCCAAGAGTAACTTGAGATGCCATCGAGTCGACCAAGACACAAAGTTCAGGGGGCTTTACAAAGAAAAACTAGGGCAACCCCTCCTTATACAAAGATGGGAAGTTCTTCAGGAAATTGGGTTCGACTCTAGATGAAAAGAAGAATACCCCATCTTCCATTTTCTTCGAGTAAAAGAAAAAATAGAAGATTCGGTAAGTAGGGGAATAAAGGATGACTACACTGGTTTGGATTTGAAAAGAATTTGGCCCAAGTTGAGACAAAAGAATGCAGAAATAGCACGACACTTTGGCAAAGAAGGCCGAAATAGGGAACTGTGGCCCACTCAATAGATGACTTCTGAAAAAAGTCATGAAACAATGAAACAGGGGGATGATCTGGACGGTTGTTACCATTCAGAAGCATTATCTGATGATTGGCCAGGATTCCGTCAGTTGTCCTTATTCAATCCAAGGCATTGCTGGTGATGTTGGACTCAATAGACCTATACCAAGGAGTAGAAGAAGACTCTACAGCCATTGAGAGGCACAATAACAAACTACAGATGCTATACTCAAAGAACAGATGATCAATAGTTCATTGGAGAAGAAGGTGACAATGAAGAATAGGGCAACTTACTGTGAACTAGGAACCGAAGTGCTCAGAGACTAAGGAGATGCGAGTGGCGGACACAGAAGCAATGGCTACGTGACAAGGGTAACGACATCTTTCGTCAACCTAATATCCCCTTGCCCCTTCAATTTTGACTAATGGATCTCTGTAATCACAAGTGATATGGGCCTTCGACTATTCGATCGAGCATGCGGATCAAACCAAATCTTGGTAATTATGGCAATTCGGATGATGCCTCATCTTCTCTGCAGATGGTCACACCACCTAATGAGACGCAACCTCAGAGGCATGCCGACACACTCCGGCCTCGGCAACCAAGACAGATTGTGCCTGTCGTGCATTTATTAGGTGTGATGGCATTTAATGCACAATGTCATTTGGACCACACTTGGGATTCACCACATGGTCATTACAATTGGGGCAAAGGTAGACTTGACTACACAACAGTCTAGTCAGTTGGACTCCCACCTCCTTCGACTAGATTTAAAGGAGAGACTGGTGATGAGGAAGGTAATCAGAGGGTGTCACGTGGTTAAAGAGGTCAATAATCCTACTGAGGTGGTGGTCAAAGTCAACAAAGAGTCACTCCTTAATTTTGCATACTATGGTTACTTCATATCGCCCTGACTTTGCATCGCTTCCGGATTAGGATCATCCCCAACTCCAAGCATCCCTAACTCCAAGAAACCCCGATTCCACACAGCCCCAACTCCAAGCAACATTGGCTCTACATCGATCTCGATTCTGAATCACCCTGACTAACAGAAGCAGTAAATCTGACTGCAAACAATTAAGATGATAAGTTGTTGCTTATTCAAGATATGGACAACATAGTCGCTATTCCCCAAAGAACGTGGAAAACACCGACCGTTTAATTTGAGAAAGGTGGGTAACGTGGTCATTTATTTCAGAGAACATGGGTAATGCTAGCATGGATCTCAGGACACTAGAAGCACAGTCGCAACCTTATAAAAGGTAGGTCACTCCTACGAGTGTAGGTATGTGCACATACGCATCCAAAAAACCCTAGACTTTTGTTCATCTTCCCCTTCATCCTCTATCGGAGACTTACTTGAATATCAGAGTGGTTGTGTTAGGGAACCCCTATCCGTCATTCTAATCATCTCTTTCTATTACTCTCTCCCTAGGCTACGTCAAATCATCCTACTAGTTCTTGCTACACCAAGGTGAATGACGTCAAAGTCAAGATTGACATTAACCCATCGATGACTCATTCGTCAACAATCTTAAAGAAGGAAAATGAGTTATGTACTAAACATATCAACATAACAATCCATAAATTATGCCATATAATTAATTGATATAAATGATACATCAATTGATCAAAACTATATCGGCCAGTTTATGAACTTTTTTTATATAAATATAACAGTGGGACAGAGTTGCTACCATTTATATAAATATAACATCCATCTAGCCAATTTGAGGAACTTGTCTGACAATGTCATATTCGTCAACCCACACCCGCACCCTATCACAACGAATGTCTGGGGTGACAATCCTTCCAATCAACACGATAATAGCATTTACATTCGGTTCTCCTTCTCAATAATAGTCATCACCTTGTTTCCATTTACTCCTACCAATTCCAGCCATCAACTGTTCTTCATTTCCTCATCAAAATCATTATTATTATAAAAATTTCAAAGTAGATAAAAATATATCGGTCCACTTTCCATAGCTTTGAGTAATATTTTAGTTGATGCATGTGTTGCAAAGTTGGTGATATTTATAGACGCCTTTCTTTGATTTGTATTTGAGAGAGTCCTTTCTTTGATCTGTATTTGAGAGAGTGCTATGGGTTTTCCTTTCTTTATGAATTTTCAAACTTCATCGCCTCAAAAATTTTTTGAAAAATCTCAATGGTCAGTTCTGGTTAGCTACATCATCAATATTATCTATTCAATTTTTCAAAGTTAAAGTTGGAGAAGAAATAGAATAGTAACTTGTAATTCACACTTGAGGTTGTTAAATTCTTGATATTGCCTACATTTTTAATGAAGCACCTTCACTCTGGTTGCCAATGGAGTTCGGGTTCTCTCATTGAATATATTTTATATTTAATTTTTATAATTTTATTTTTACATTTACATGTCAGTATGATCATACTGTTTAAATTGCATAATCTATTTTTTATATTTAATTTATAATTTTTTACATCAAATATTTTATTAAAAATGATATCTTATATGCTAGTCATATTTTTAGATTCACATTTTAAATTAAATTTATATCAAATACTTATAAATTTATTTTTATTTCAGTATACATAAATATTTTGTAACTCAACAAATCAATTTTTTGAAATTTCATTGCTGAAGCTTGGAGAACAATAGCAACCACATCATCAATATCATCTGAAACTTTTTTTTTTGGTCAATTTTTTTTTTTTTGTCTTTAGAATTCACACTTTTGTTATCAAGTCAACCTTGTAAAGGCCGCCCCCCCAGTTGAGTGCCTTGAACACACATGTTGTGAACCTCAAGAATGCTACAAGCCAAGATCTAAAAATTTTGCTCGAGGAATGGGTCAGACAAAGGGAAAAAGTGGAAAAATCAAGCTAGTAGATGGAAAAGGCAGATATATAGTAGACCTATGCAAGCAACTGATAAATTGTGTATCCATAACAAATCAATACGATAAGACACTGATTCGGAGTGCTGCGAAACAGCCACCCATTGCAAGGAAAGTTCACTGCTTAATCATACAGACATTAACAAGTCAGCTGCTGTTAGTTCACTGCTTAATCAAATTTTATTGTCTCTGCTACGGCTGTTCAGAAACTCAGATTTCTCTGTCCCAAAGTTGATCCATAGGTCAAGGTAGATCCTGAGAAAGTTTGGTGATAGTATTTTAGGTACTCTATCCTTGTTTAGTGCTGATCTAGAGAGTGCCAAAAAAAATGGTAGGCCAGGTATCATAGGAAATGACAAAGAACACACAGGCCAGCTAACGGAATATTTTCTTATCAGCAAAACGTGACTATTGAATCATAAATACAAAGAATAGCCTTAAAAGACTGACTCCTATTTCTAAGATTTATTTCAAACATGAGCATGGACAACATTCCGTCACATTAATTCATTCATTCATATTTGGCACAAATTAAATTGTAGGTACTTGATTTATTTAAGACACTTCCCTCAGGGACTATGAATGTCACGGCAGCAGCCAGATTGAGAAAAGAAAATTTGAGATGCTACTAACATTTTCACCATAACAATGCAATTCCAAAATGAATTGGCATGATATTCGTAGACATTGAATACGAGAAGAAATATGGTTTGAATGCATGAGCTGCATCAGAATAGTCCAGTCTTGTTGTTATAGTATCTAAACCTGAAAACCTCTCTTGATACTAACCAATTAAAGAAAAAGTTTCCATAAATCAGAGGGGTAATGATTCAAAGACCATCTTACTGCTAAGATTTCTTCACAGGACGAGGTCCCAAATAGTTTGTAACCAACCCCATAACACCAAACCTAACAAAAGTTCAAAAATTTTGTAAGAATAAGAAATGAAAGCTTTCACAAGTCAATTGATTATATGCCATAAAAACTCAACAGGAAATTAGCATGTAATTTTCATGTGAAACCAGTAAAGAAGAAATCATGGATCGAGCTATGGATCTGAATCATTTACTTACATGAAAGCCATAGACAACTGTTTAGAATCATTCTCAAAACTCTTCATGTTTGCAAAAGACTGAGCACAAAAGATAATTGCCAGCCATGAGCAAAGCTTGTACTGCAGGAAAAAAATTCATTAATGTGCAGCATTACAATCAAAGCGCAAAGGAAACCAACAAACCATGAAGTTTTGATTGAAACAGTAGTTGTTATTTCTAATCAAATAATTATTTTGCATAGTAATGGTGGGAAAATGAAGTGCAAGCAATCAACCATAAGCTCCTTCCTATATATATATTGTACAAACACCAAAAAAGAAAAAGATAAAAATGCTAATGATCAGCTGCAAGTAGGACTGAGCATTTGGTTAAAAAAACAAACCGATCAAACCAAACAAACTGAAACAGAACTTTTTTTAGACAAACAGAACCAACCGAATTTTATCACTAAAATTGAACAAATCAAACCAATTTGATCTATTACTGAATTAATTGAACTTTTCTTAGTAGTCGACTAATGTTGCACATCAGTCAACTAATGTTACACATCTGTCGACTAACTATTGAGCAGTCAAATCTATCAATTGATTGAGACATCAAGTCGGGATTTAGAGATTTTTCTTTCAAACACTGATTCAGGCACACAACATAGCAGTTGATTGATATGGATTAAGTTTAATCGGTTTAATCAAATTTTGAATTTTAAAATTGATATCAAACCGAATAAAGCGAAACAACCGAGATTTAAAAAAAAAATTCAAATTAACTGAACTGAACTTGCGAATTCATTCGGTTTGGTCAGCTATTTCGATTTAACCGATATTTTGCTCATCCCTAGCTTCAAAGAACTTTATTTAGAATTGAGTAATTTACCATATCATTCTCTCAACTTTAAAAAAATACTCAAAACGTGCACCTAATTTGATAATTACCAAAGAGTGCACTTGTTTCCCAAGATACCTTCCGTCTAATTCACCAATCTTTAAAAAAAATCTTCTCTCCTCCCCTCTCCTCTCCAAGGAAAAATGAAACTGCGGGAAGCTCTCTGTTGTTTAGACTGTGCGCATGTGCAATTGCAGAAAAAAAAACTCTCGCACCATCCAAACCATGAGCAAACACGCAGCCAGGCAGTTGTAAAATCACGGCCAGGAGGCCATGAAATCACGACTAAGTGACCGCAAACTCTCAGCCAAGCGCCGTGAAATTTCAGCCCAGCCACGAGCTCGCAGCCTTGAATGCCCATGGTCTAGCCAAGAAATCACAACCACTAGAAGTTCTTCAAAACCGGGCAATAGCGAGATCACGACCAAGCAGCTGTGATATCGCAGCCAGCTATCCATGAGCACACAGTCACGAATGCTTGCAATCTGCCTACAAAATCAGCAACAGTGAACTCTCCAGAGTTTTTCTTTTTTTGCCTTTTTTTTTTTGCTATGGAGAGGAGAGAAGAGGAGAAAAGGAAAAAAAAATGATGCAGTAAGTGAAAGTATATTTTGGGAAACAAGCATGTTCTTTGGTAAATATCAAAGTTAGTTGTGTGATTTAAGTATTTTTAAAGTTGAGTGTGTGATATAGTAAATTACCCTTTAGAATTTTAATGATAAGAAAATGAAAGTTAGTTTGATTTATATAAAAAAAAGACCGTTTCAGAATGATACAAAAGATTTTTTTGTCTTTTTACAACAGCCACAAATCATGGCCTCTTCTCTAGGGGCAGGTGTCGTACTATTCCAACAATTAAGGCACTCATACCACAATCAGAGTTTCTGGCATAGGACCAACACATTGAGAACCTACCAGCACGCCTGTGTCATATGGGATTCCCATGGTAAGCCACAAATTTTCTCATGCATTTGCAGCTAGCACGAAACGTGACAAAAGGAATCACTCGATCCTTTTGTAAAAAAAAAAAAATAACCAGGTCAAGTAACGTCGAACCTGGGAGGACTAGTCTAGCACTCGATCCTTTTGTAAATCACATGGGAGGGGGCCAAGAGGATATAAAAGCTTGGAATCTTACTAAGCAACGGCAAGGAGCGACAAGAGACTACCAACAACATCACAAGAGGCGATAGTAGAAATGATGAACTCTTCAGCTTCAGAGCAGTGGCGCAGCAGCATGGAGAAAGGTAATGCATTTTTCGCGAGGTGGCATCTATGGTTGGAGTGTCAGTCAAAAAGAGACCGCCACAACTATGGTTAGAGGTGAACATCTAATTATAACAGTGTTATATAACAATTATTAACTGTCATAACATTGTTATATATAGAAGGGGAACCTTAGAGTAAAGTTCTTATCATGTGACCGAGAGGTCACGGCTTTGAATCTCGAAAACAACCTTTTGCAAAGAAAGGTAAGATTACATACAATAGATCCTTTCTAGAACCCTGCATTGGCAGAAGTTTCGTACACCAAGCTTCCCTTTTTGTTATAACAGTGTTATATATATTATCTATAAGTGTTAATATATAATAATAATGTTATAATTATTATATCAATTTATGCCTAATTTATATTTGTTATTATATATATAGTTAATTAATTAAACTGAAATAATTAATTAATATACTAAATTTTCTTTTTATTAATTTTTTTATTGCATGAAACATGGATCATTAATGTGAAAGATTAAGTGTAATTTGAGTTAGAATCAATTATGTGCAACCTATTTAGGATGATTCTCATTTAATTCAAGTCGTTGTGAACTATGATTGATTAAACTTAAAAGTAATTTTAAATTTTGAGAAAACCTCTAAATTATTTTAGGATGTTGGCAATGAATAATAGTCTCTATATATGTTGGTAATAACTATAATAAATTATTTTATATTTCCAAGAATCCATTTTATGTGTTTGACACCACACAAAAAAATTCCATAAAGAGTCATGTCCCTTAAAATAATTGACTTTTGTTAATAGCCTCATCAACTAATTATGTATTTAGATGTAGCCTTAATATTCCACTTCTGAGGGTCATTAAGAAATTATCATTTGTGGTTATATTATATACGAATTCGTTAACATAATAATTTAAAACTATTAAACATATATAATCGTCAATAATCAATATTAAAATTTTCTTATTGTTTAAAATATCACATACTACCAACTGAACATTTTTCCCATTTGATTGTTCCATCTCGTAGTAATTATATCAGCATAATGTTGATACTTAGTAGGTGACAGTAGGAGACTTATGATTTCCTCTTTTCCTTCATGAATTAAATAGTAGACATTACCCATTTGCAACTTCTTATACATATTAACTTTGCAAAAATAAGGTTTACAAAGGTTCTAATGTCATAAGAATATCCCTAATATAGTCTCAAAATCAAGCAACTATAACAATTTTTTATTTTTATTTTATGTTTTTATGCCTCTACCTTTGGTGGTGCTAGAGTGCCGAGAGACTTCTGAATCCTCAAAAGTGGCCATGACATTTTTCTAAGACGACTTTACCAAGAGGAAATGAGTCACCAATCTAGTTATTCATGGTCGTAATATCTCCCCGTCCACAAATTTCGTCATTAATCCATGAATTGAATAATGATTATAAAGGAATTTTATTAACGAGTACCCCCTTTTCATTATCTTCTCTATTATATTGAGTTTACCGATATCTATCATCATCAAATCAACTCAATGTGTTGCCCATAATGTCCAAAACAATTTTGAATTTTGCATCAATAGCTCTCCAACCCTCTTAAAGTAGACATCATTATTTATAGTGTGTGTGTGTGCGCGTGCGCGCGCACCGAATAGGCAGCCTATTCAGTCTAGGCATCGGTCTGTTCCGTCCAGGTAATATTCATTTTGGCATTTACTATTTTCTACTACTTGGCATTGTGTCAATTTGATGTTCATTTTGATATTTCTATTTAAAAGTACAAGAGCGCCGCCTAGGCACTAGGCGCCAGTCGAGCACCCGACTAGCGCCTAGCGCTTTTTGCAACATTGTGTGTGTGTGCGCGCGCACGCGCGCAAATTCTAGTTTGTTTGCTAGTTGGTTTGAAAATGTCATTGAATTAATATGGGCAAAATTAACTACACATCTTCGTCCCATAGAAGGAAAAATCGACAAATACCACCTTGTGATGAGGTAACACGAGTCCTTGCACTCCTCTCCAATGTTGGTGCAACGATTAAGACACTTCCATTAACATCAATTGACCCAATTCAACTAGCACCTGCATGAGTTGTATCATCGCTATATCACATATGTTGCTCATATCCATATTCAGCTCGAGAGGCATAAAGAGCGTTATCACCAAGACCTTCAAGTTCATTGTAGATGGGCTTCTCCAAAGACTCATCAATCAAAATCTTCATGTTCATGTTATTTTTGTTTGGACTTAAAGATCTTTTAGCACAAGTCCCTCCATTGCACGATGAATTTTGTGAGTACTTTTAGACACTTAAAAACATGAGTATACACCTGCAAAATGTTGTTTAAGGCGTGTAACCTCATCATCGCATCCAACAACATCACAATGTACACACTACCAATGATCGATTCTCTAGTCGACATGTGTATCTCCAAGTTGAATCATAAGTATGTTATTTTGATGCCATTTGTCTACCTATGTATCATTAAAAAATTATAGTATCAAAAAAGATAAAATGATTCACAGAATCAATAAATAAATTCACTAAATATTCAGATCTTATAACATTGTCGGAATTAACATAGAAAATATTATCCTGTTCATAAAAATTACAAAGCAAGAAGAATATCTAATTTTAACAAAAATATCAAATAAACAGAATAAATATCTTCTAGCGCAAACATTATTCAAATATTTTAAAGTTGAACAACTATTAATCTGACATAATAAAATTCCCATCTCAAATTAATTACACTTATAAATCTAGGCATTAGTAAAATTGAGAGTAAGCAAAGTATAGCTAATGGATATCAACATGGAAATCCAAAATATATATAAATGAATATAAAATACTATATTAATTTATCACCAAGAATGACACAACTTTGTATATCAATTTCCAGCTCACAAAACTTTATCATATCAATTTCCTGCTCAGGAAAACACATAAGATTATAGAACAACCCACACAAATTTCCAAATGCAGCTCTTGCTAATGGAAAATTCCCAGATTAGTCAACAGTGGCCGGATCAAATATCCCTTTAACAGATATTGGTTTTTACTTATAAAATGTAAGCAAAATTAATTTAATTTTGTATATTTGATCCATCGTACAGTTCGGTCAAACAATAACTGAAGCTATTCAATTTTCTTTAAGAGAAAAGACAAATATATTTAGTTAAATGGTTATTCATCTTTTCAAGAAACAAAATAATCTACTTTTGGTCATTTCAGTCCATCAAGTTCATTTATGAAACAGCTTGAAAGTGAAACCATTAAAAGTTTTCTAACAAAAAAAAATGAGAAATAATCATTTGATCAAATGGCCATTTGCTCTTTTTTAAAAGAAAAAAAGATATTATTTCATATTACCAATTTCAGCACATCAAGTTGTTTGGTGACACCAAGCAGGTTGAACTGAAACCATTATAAGTTTTTTAAAAACACACAGACACACTAAAGACAAATGACCATTAATTTTGATAATTTCAGTCCATCACAGTGTTGTTAGCATGATAACAATCGTGGATAGCATTCTGGTCCAATCTACCAGGAAGGATCTGATTTAGACATTTCAAATAAGGAGTCCTGGTCTGAGAACTTCCATTAGTAGGGACTCAAACAAAATTAGGTTTTTACTCAAAACATTTCTTATCTGATTCATCGATGAGGTTACAGGAGAAAAACTCAAATACCAAATAAATGGTTTTTATCCAATATTAGAAATAATTAAAATTGCATTAAGAAACCCTATTAGACAAACCGAGAACCTATTTTAATCAAAATCAAAGAGATACAGAAGTAGCCACGATCAAACATGTATAGCCCATCGATCTTCACATTACCAGGAACAAACTCGACAACTTCCAGCAGATCTAAGAAATTCCCATGAAAAACAAGAAGGAATATTCTAGATCTACAACCCTATCTTTCAAGAAAGAGAAAGAGAAACAGTAAGAAGTAGGTTGAGGAGGAAGTACCCGCAAGGTAACGCCGAGAACGCCGAAGATAACGGCGAGAAATCCAGCATAGTCGATGGGGAGATCCTGAGGCGACAAGGTCGGAGGGACGTAGGGCTTCGCCGCGGACGGCTGCCTCGGATCGGTCGCGGAAGAACTAGTCTCCTTCATCACGCAACTTCGTTCCCCCCTTGAGGCCTGCCCTTCACTGTGAGATCTATTTTTTATGGAACGGTTTTTCTACACGACCAATTTCAATGGACCGGTGGACCGGGAATCCAAAATATGGGCCGAAGCGGAGATTCATCTGGGTCGATTGCAAGATCCACGCCGGTTCGAATTACTTTTCCACATTTTAAATTAATATTTATTAAAGCGACTAAAAATTGAAAGGGTGGATGAATGGTTTTACTAAAATCCAAAAATTCATTCACCACATTGAAAATAAGAGTCCTCGTATAATTCTCCCTATGATATCTTTATCTCGGGTGATTTAATATCATCGGTTTCATGAAAAAAAAAAAAAAAAAAAAAAAAAGTTCACTCGCTTCTAGTATTTTCATCAATTTATCCTTAATATTTTCATTAATTCATCCTTAAATTAATATAGAAAAAATAAATCATAGATGATTATTAGCTATTAGTACAACTGGTTAAGACATGAAGATGGACATGCTTGAGTTTCAATCCCAAGATCTCATGCAGCAACATCAATATCATCAATTTCATGATAATATACCAGCAAGTTAATTATAAAAGGATTTTATCCTAATATAATAATCTTTTGTATGATAATTTCAGACATCTAATAAGATATTTTACATCCGTTAATAATTCTCTTAATATCGAAAAAAAAGATGAATGAATATAAATACATTTTTATTAAATCATGCTTAACACATTAATCAGGACACTCTAATCTTTATTTTAACAAAGTTTTACATAGTTATAGACCCAACCAACAAAAGAGTTAATTTGGATTTGATCATATCGATCGAAATCCAATCAGGGTGACTGTGAGGAATACCTTATCCAAGGGAGGGGCGACATGGACCACACTTGTACCCTCTCACCCAATATTATGGCCTCCATTTCTTATCGTCTCATCTTCTTCTTCCTCTCTGCCTCTTCTTTTTCTTACTTCTTCAGTTCCACTTCCATTAATGGCTACTCTTTCGGCTGCTTTTGCGTCATGGAAGCCTGCTGCCAGCTTCATTAACCAGGTCCACATCTTCTCTTACCCAGAACTCAATCCCATAAAACCTTCCATGCAACTTTTCCATCATCTACATGATCTTTAATATTATTGTTTTGTAGGTTAAATTAAACTGTATTTGATCATTTTTAATTCTTCCAAATAAATATAGTAGGTTTTCGCGATTAATAATTATGAACAACTAAGTGAATCATGATAAACATGATGCATTTGTAAAATCTTACATTCCGACTATTATTTACGGTAAGGGTGGAGCCGCGTGTTAGTTTAACCGGGCTTCAGCCCCCGTAGATTATAATTTTTGACTCTGTCATCAATTTACTAGTGACAATGTCACTATGTTTGAGACAATGAAAAATTCAGATGATGGGTAAGAGATCTCTTTCACCCACCATTTAGATTCTACACAAATCTAAGTGGGAAGAATCAAAATACTGTCCTTGCTCTCTATTTGTTTCATGTCTAATACTGAAAACTTAATCCCCTTCTAAGCAATGCAGACTAAGGGGCTTACTTATCGAGCCAAGGTTGCATCAATTGGCACATCGAGGCTCAACTTTCCCTCTTCGAGATCATCGCGCCTTCACATCCGTTGCGCGGTACGGTCTTTCGATCTTACTCATTCCATGCTCAATTTTGATCTAGTTGTTGTCGCGGTAAATGCCAATGCATAACAATTGAAAAGCTTTTTCCAGGCCAAACCTGAGATAGTGAACAAAGTGTTAGAAATTGTGAAACGACAATTGGCATTGTCCAACGAAACTAGCCTCGCTCCGGAGTCAAAATTTTCTGAAATCGGTGCGGACTCACTAGACACGGTACATCGATCATTATCCAAATTGTGTCCATGTCTAGTCCTTAGTAAAATATGCATGGCATCATCCTCAAGGTTTGGGTTTCAGGTTGAGATTGTGATGTGCCTGGAGGAGGAGTTTAGCATCAGCATTGATGAAGACAACTCACAGAACATAAACACGATTCAAGATGCGGCCGATTTGATCGACCAACTCGTGCAGCAGAAAACTGAGGTCGCTTGAGCTTAATTTTCGAGTTTTAGCGATTGGTGTGGAGTTTGTGTTGGCACCAGTGGTCATGATTTTTGGTTTTTTTGTTTTTGAGAAAAGACCAAGTGATTGATTAATTGGCAGTTGAATGGCATAAGTTTTACTATAATCATCTTTTTATTAGAATGTTGACATAAGTTGAAACTGAATCGAACTGTAATTCAATTATGATCCTATCTGAGAGTCGAGGCAATGGATGCTGAAGGATGTGACGTTCTTGTTGACCGTTAGTGGACTTCGAGCTGGAGGGTCCTGTAATCACAGCAGCGTCAGTACCGAGCCAAGGAGGGGTTCCCCGGCGATAACCCTCCGATGCTCAAGTCGGTCTTCGGGGAAGGGTAAACAAAGAAACGGAGAAGCAGAGTAACAGTGTAGCTACAGTAGAGATTATGCATACCTCCTTTGAAGCTTGGGGCCCTTTATATATGGCTCCAAAGGCTCGCGTGCACGTTCCTCGAGGCATGCACGCTTCTCAAAGCTTACCCTGAAAAGACATGTCAGGAAAGCGTCCCTGACACCATACCTCAATGACCCGAGCATATATCTGACATGACAGTGGAAGCTTCCGTCGTACGATCCTTTGCCTGGCCATGCCGTCAACCATGTCGTCTGTCGGTGGTACGAATTTCCACAAGGATATCAACTGATCCTCCTTTTGTCTGTTAGTGGGCCGAGCAGGATGGCCGCTCGATCAGCCCTCAGCCGTCTGGATGGTCTGGCCCTTGGGCCGAGTAGAGTGACCACTAGGCCAATATTCCACTGCCCGAGCTCCGTTGTTATGTCGGGCTATACTTGGGTGTGACTGCTCGGCTGTGATCCCGTTTCGCCTGTTCCAAGGTTCGATGTAAGTCCGAGCGAGCTAGCCGCTCTAAGTATGCCTTGCTGGCACGATTTTCTGAGCGTTGGGAGATCGGTATGCGACCGAGCTGTGGTAACATTGAGTTGATATTGGCTTGGCTATCCTTCACCCCGGTCGAGCAAGTGTGTTGTCCGACAGGCTAGCGATGTAGGGGCGTTGACCGCCTAGACTTTGACTTCCTGAGGGGTGGGCCCTTATCACCGGATCACATGCCTCCCCCTCAAGTCTAGTCGAAGGAGGCTGTTAGTCCGACTGACTGAACAAAAAGAAGTATAGAGCTCGACTGACCGATCGACCATCATACTGGTAGGACTCCGATCGGTTCGCCAAAGAGTGTCGGTCGGCCCTTAGATCGACCCTGGGAGCCGATCGACGCTCCGAGTATTTGCACTTGGGCTTTCTCCTTCAGTGTATTCGGACATGTGCAGTCAATGCTGACGTCACCCGAATCTCTTTGGAATTAGTGTAAATCACCCCCGTTAAGGCCGAGCACGCACCCATTAGATGTGCACCAGTGAGGGAAAGCCATGTGTCGTCGCCGCATGCCCGAAGCAACAGGCTCTGACGCGACGTCTGGCGGTTTGAATTTCATGACTAGATCTGCGTCTTGAATTCTATGCCCTAGATCTGACGACTCTGCTTGGCTAAGCCGCAGGCTTATAACCCTGCAAAGCCCCCTTCTCCCTCACCTTTGCATTCTGCTCTTTCTGCTCTAGAGATTCCCGTGCGATCAGTGCTCCGGTGGCTTCCCGTCTTTTTCTACGACAACCTTCTTTGCTCTTTCTGTAAGCTCTCTTCGATCTTTTGTGATTCTTTTAGACCCTCGCCTCTTTCCCGTGCTCGTCGTGCTTTCTATCCATTTTTATCGCAATCCCGTTTTCTTGTTTTCCGGCATGGCTAGCTCTTCTCAGCCGTCTGACCCCGCTCCTGGTCTCTGGTACAGTACCATGGAGACCAGATTTGACGCGGACGACACTGAGAGTCTTAAAAATGTCTTTGATATCCCCTCTGATCATGATATAATCTTAGCCTCCCCGTCCGATCAGTCGAATAACCCACCGACCGACACTATCTATCTTTTCCGAGACCAATTTATGGCCGGTCTTCGATTCCCAATCCACCCCTTCATCATTGAAGTTTGTAACTATTTCTGTGTTCCCCTTCCACAACTCGTACCAAACTCTTTCCGTTTGTTGTGCGACATCGTAGTTTTGTTTCGGCTGCACGGCATTCCCCTGACCCCGCAAGTCTTCCATTATTTTTACTATCCTAAGCAGTCTGAGCTATGGACTTTCCTTTTCTAGTCGCGGGTCGAGCTAGTCTTTTTTGACAAGATGCCTACGTCCAACAAACATTTGAAGGAGTATTTTTTTTCTTTTTGCATCTTCCCGAGCTGCCTTGTTTCCGAACACGCTGGCATGTCAGCTTGCCCCCTCAGCCCGATATGAAGAAGTATAAGAGCCAGCCGGACTATCTTTACGCAATGACCATGCTGGCCGACCAGAGATATGGCATCCATAAGCTGCTACTAGAAGGTGTCATGGACATCTTCGGCCTGAGTCTGATCCAATCCCATCTCCCGCGCGGCTTAGGTAAGAAATTTCTTGGGCTCTTTCCTTTGAGTCTACTGATTTCCTTTTTTCCTTTTGCAGCCCGAACCATGATGCGAGCACGGGTGACCAGCTATAGCAAGCTAAAAGATGTCGAGATCAAGGCGGTCGCTGCAAAGGAGCTGGCGAGTCACGGCTTAGCGTCGGTCAGCTTCCAAGAGGGCACGCCCGCTGGGAGCGGGAAGACGCCCGCTGTGGCCAAAGGCACCGCCAGCCAGCATTGAAGCGGCTGGTGACCCGCTCCCAACATCTGAAGCACAACCCACCGCTCGAACCAGAGGCTCCGAGTCTTCGGGTGATGAAGTGCCACTCACTAGGCGCAAGAGGTCCCATACAGACAATCCACCCCGCTCCGCCACCTCGGCTGTGGGGGCCGCCGAGAGGGTCGACACCTCTTATCCTGTGACCCTCCCTACAACGCCCGAGGTTACTTCATCTAACCAGACCCCGTCTTTAGCTGAGCTACCGCCGGAGACCCTTGCTGCCCAGTCGGTCGCGTTCCTACCACCGGCCCAACAGAGACCATTGCGGTCCAGGATCGATCCCGCGCCCGCTGCCGCACCTTCCGGTCCGGTGGTCTCCTCCTCGTCGAACCCGAGCGGTCGGTGCTCCGTGATGACGGTCCTCAACCTTCCAACAGAGGACTATCTTGAGCAGTGCGCTCGTCCGAGTATCCCCGAACACAAGATTCTGATCCGAGGGTCACTCGCGCAGCGTTTGGGAAGAAGCAAGGCTCCGAGCCGCGATGATATCCCCAGGGGCGCTTGGCAACAACCACCTACAGATGCCCACCGGGGTACATATTTCATCAACAATTCATAATTTACCTCCGATTGATGCTCAACATTTTCCTGTTTGTTTGTAGTACTGGGTGGAGAGTGTGGTCATGTGCCAGTGGCTCGCTTTTGTGGAGAGCGAGCTAAAGAAGCTCAAGATCTCAGGTGGTGCATCTTCCTCCCGGGGGCCATCGGTCGCCGAGTTAAAGGTCGATCTAGAGAAGGCCCAGAAGCTCCTTGAGGCCGAGCAGAAGAAGTCTGCCGATCAGGAAGACCGGCTGGGCCAGCTCGAGGCGCAGGTGAAAACCTATGATAAAAAGATCGAGCTGCCCACGACAAGGAAGAAACAAGTCATCGCTGATCTGGAGCTAAAAAACCAAGAGGCTCGACGGCTCTCTCAGAAGCTCAAAGAGGCCGAGGACTTCCTGGTTATCGAGCGGGACTACCGCGCAGCTGCAGAAGCATCTCTGAATGGGAAGCTCAAGGATGCTCAAGATGCCCTGGAGGCGTCCCGCTCAGCTCTAGAGACCTACCGGGAAGCTGAGTCGGCTAGACTCGAAGCGCTAAAGCAAGTGTACCTCCACTCAGACTAGTACACCGACAAGATTGTCCACCGGATCGTCCATGCCTTCGAGCTGGCTATTGACGGGACGCTTCAGCAGCTCAAGACGGACGACCACCTCCCTTTCGATACAACAGACAGCATCATCAATCGCAACAAATTGAACGACTCGATGCTTGATGATGTTTTCAATTATATAGAGTGAGGCCGAGCATCTGTCTTGTAAAAGTTTTTTGAAGTCTCATTGTATGTCCAACGATCGGCGATTCTTTCTTTTTATCAATGAATTATCTGTAAGGGATCGTTGGCCGGCTTGAAGGGGGTTGGATAGACGACACCCCAAAATCGATCGCTTCCTACGTATTCATTAGTGCACAGCGGAAAACAAAGAATACACCCACGAATACAAATATGAAAGCTAAATACAAAGGAAGAGATGTAAACCGCTAACACGTTCGTTTACGTAGTTCGGAGATAACTTGCTCCTACTTCACATCGTGTCCGTAAAGTGGACGATCTCTTAATCTGTCGATGGATTAGTCCCCGGCAAACTCCGGCTAGCTCAACCTCCTTGTGGGTGGAGAAACCTCACCACAACTCCAACCAAGACCTCTTGGCACACAAAGATCTCTTGAGTACAAAAGACTACTAATTAGACTTTAACCAAGTCCAATTTCGTCAACTATAACCAAGCTCCCAAACTTTGGTTATATAGGTCGCGGGTTGAAAACCCCGCATATCAGTCGACTGCCAAAACATGCAGTCGACTGCCCTCTGTGGAAATTCGACCGTTACATCCCAACGGCTAGATACCACTCGACTGCTAAAACTAGCAGTCGACTGCTCCACACTGACCGAATGAACAGAAGCATTCTGTTCGCTCTCAGTCGACTGCACGGTCGACTGCACCAGTCGACTGCTAAAACATGCAGTTGACTGCTACAGTAACTCTACAGTAAACCCTAAAACTAGAATTTTACTCCGAGTACAATTTCTCGTGCACTCGTACCCTCACCCTTATGACTCACTTGACGCTTCTTTGCAGCCTTGACCTCTTGCCTTCAAGCCTACTTCCTTTGGCTCTCGCCCCTCGGATGTATTCAAGCCCGCGCGCTCGTCCCCAATGCCATCCATCGCGTATGCCTCGAAGTCGCTTCCCTCGGCCCTTATCCTCGCCGCCTTGTCCACGGTCCATCGGATGCTCCATCCTTCACCGGACCCGAAGTCATCAACCTGAGTCACATGTGTATCCTGCAAACCTGCACAACTCACATACACATATCAAATAACAAGGGTGAACCTAACTTAAACTCTTTGTCCAAACACCAAAACACATGGTCCCACGGACTATTGGGATTGTTCCAACAATCTCCCCCTTTTTGATATTTGGCAATATGTTTAAGTTAGGGAAAACATAATAGCAAATAAACATGCTAAAACAAATGGATTTACGTTGCCAAGGCTACACACTTGGACTTACACCGCCGAATGGACTTGCGTTGCCAATGCTACACACTTGGACTTATACTGCCGAGTGGACTTACGATGCCAAGGCTACACACTTGGACTTACAACGCCGAAATAAAAATATAAATATGCATTGGAACCTATCCTAAGGCTCCCCCTACACCTATGCTCTCATTGAGCTAGGAATTTTTCCAAAGCTCCCCCTACGCAAAGGCACTTAGGTTTTCCCAATTAAACCTTACTTCTCCCCATTTGCCTAACATCCAAAAAGCTTTCGAACAATATTCAAATTGTTGAAAACTTATCATCCAACTGACCCTAAACTCATGTATTTATCCCCCATGGATCCTATACATCTATACGAGTTGACCCGGTCAAAATCCAGTGCTGAAAACACTTTCAGACTGGTATCAATCGACTGCAAGAAGTACCAGTCGACTGCCCTTATCGAAATAAGCTTACAGAGACATTCTGTGCTCAAAAATATTGTTACCAGTCGACTGCTAACTGCACCAGTCGACTGGTACACTATTCATGCAAAAATTAACCTTTTCTGACCAACTTCAGAAATGCGCCAGAAATTCCACAAACCTCCAAAAATTTTCAAATTTTGTGGAGAGGTCTATTTTATCAATGTCTACTTGGAAAAAATATATATAAATATATTTATCACAAATCCCAAGATTGACACAAAATACAAAATAAGCTAAAAAGTTCAATTGAACCTTGACCTAAAGTCTTAGTTTTGACTTTCTCATGATGTATTTGCCCATACTAACCCACAATGCATCCCTAGCATTGGTTTATATGGCATCTATACATCCAAAATCAATTATCATGCTATATTACCCCAATGTCATATTTCCAAGCACTTGGCACATTCCATGACCTAACCTAGACTCCCAAGTAAAATCCACTTGAGATCCATTGGTCATGGGTCCCAAATTGACTCTTTGATCTCCCCCTAGAGCTCTTAGCCTTAGCCACCTCCCTAGGTGACTCATCCACAATGGCTAGGCCATTTCGGTGCACCTCCGGTGACATTGGCCTACAAACCTAACTTCCTTAACCTTGGACACCTTGTCCTTGGTTAATTTTTCCTTACCATTTATTGGCTTCTCCTTGCTATAGTCATATGCAACCCTAGCATATGACCTTCCCTTAGCCTTAGAGAGATTAGATCGGTATCCCAAACCCGATCTATCATTGTTGGGTCTTTGACTACCCAACACCATACCTAAACCCTTAGATCCAATATTGAATCTTTCTAGGGTTTTCTCCAATTTATCAAGCATTGCCTTCAAGGCTTGATTTTTCCTTTCTACGTTCCTAAACCTAGAGTCAACATGTCCACCATGGACATTCCTAGACCTACCCTTTCTAGACATCTGTCTCCCGTTCTTGGGATTAATGTCTTGGGTCTCCTTAGGTCTACCATTTCTAAATTTATCATGCATAGATTCCTTAGGGTTTCAATCCACATTTACCCTACTCCTATCATGATATTTGAAACCAAAATTTTGCATGGGTAAATAATGAAAATGATTCTTTTTAGCATGCATGGGAGTGTAAGAATTTAAATTTGAATTACACTTCAAATTAGGGTATACCTCTCTTACCCTTGAAGCTCCCCCTCGACTTGAGCTCTTCTTCTTCTTCTCTTTCTCCCATTTCTTTAATTGCGCTAGCTTCTTGATTTCCCCTTTCTTGGGGCATTTGGTGTGGTAGTGGCCCTTCTCTCCACACGTGAAGCATATGATGCGCATCCTTTTTCCTTGGATTTCTTTATTCCTACAACTCTTGTTAGTGTTTAAATTAACTTGAACGGATTTAGGATTTACCTTCTTCTTACCCATTTGACACCTACTCTTGTAGTGTCCCTTCTCATTGCACTCAAAGCATACAATATGGTCTTTTGACTTTGCTTCGGTGGAGACGCTTACTAAGTTGACCTCCAAGACTTCCTCTTCTTCTTTACTTGTCTTGGATTCTTCTTCAAACTTTGAGGATGTAGATGATGCCTCATCTTCCTCATCCACACTTGTGGATGACCTTTCTTCATCTTTTTCCTCCTCGGAAGTTGAGCACTCGTCACCTTTCGGTTGCTCCTCCTCTACTTGAGCTTCTTCACCCGTTTCTTCAGATTTTCTTTCTTCTTGTGTAGGGATGAGTTCTTCCCATTGAACCTTCTTTATCTTACTCCACAAATCATGAGCATTCTCGTACTCACCTATACACCTCATCACATTAGAAGGCAACATATCAATTAAAATTGATATTACCTTATTGTTTGCATCCGATCTTGAGGTTTGCTCCTCCATCCAATTTTGTGGTTGGAGCTTCTTCCCTTTCTTATCTTTCTGGACTTCGAACGGTTCCTTGATCACCATCATGATATCCCAATCCGTGTCGAAGAAGACCTCTATCTTCATCATCCAATAGGTGATGTCCCATAAGCCTTCGCCTTCAAACTTTGGCGGTTCAATCAAGTCGGTCATCTTCTTGTATTTGCTCTTCACGCCGATTAGTCCGGTGAAGTGCGACCTCGGCTCTGATACCACTTGTAAGGGATCAGTGGCCGGCTTGAAGGGGGGTTGGATAGACGGCACCCCAAAATCGATCGCTTCCTATGTATTCGTTAGTGCACAGCGGAAAACAAAGAATACAACCACGAATACAAATATGAAAGCTAAATACAAAGGAAGAGATGCAAACCGCTAACACGTTCGTTTACGTGGTTCGGAGATAACTTGCTCCTACTCCACAGTGTGTCTGTAAGGTGGACGATCCCTTAATCCGTTGATGGATTAGTCCCCGGCAAACTCCGGCTAGCTCAACCTCCTTGTGGGTGGAGAAACCTCACCACAACTCCAACCAAGACCTCTTGGCACACAAAGATCTCTTGAGCACAAAAGACTACTAATTAGACTTTAACCAAGTCCAATTTCATCAACTATAACCAAGCTCCCAAACTTTGGTTATATAGGCCGCGGGTTAAAAACCACGCCTACCAGTCGACTGTCAAAACATGCAGTCGACTGCCCTATGTGGAAATTCGACCGTTACATCCCAACGGCTCGATACCAGTCGACTGCTAAAACTAGCAATCGACTGCTCCACACTGACCGAAAGAACAGAAGCATTCTGTTCGCTCCCAGTCGAGTGCACCAGTCGATTGCTAAAACATGCAGACAACTGCTACAGTAACGCTACAGTACTGCTACAATAACTCTACAATAAAACCCTAAAACTAGAATTTTACTCCGAGTACAATCTCTCATGCACTCGTACCCTAACCCTTATGACTCACTTGACGCTTCTTTGCAGCCTTGACCTCTGGCCTTCAAGCCTACTTCCTTTGGCTCTCGTCCCTTGGATGCATTCAAGCCCGCGGCTCGTCCCCAATGCCATCCTTCATGTATGCCTCAAAGTCGCTTCCCTCGGCCCTTGTCCTCGCTGCCTTGTCCGTGTTGGTGCAGTTAGCACTAACGGTCTAACCCAGGTTTTGATGAATGACAAAATAAGTTAAGTTAGTTTTGTTGTTAATCTAACACTCTGACCGAGTGTGTAGGAGAAGCCCAGACAAGTCGACGAGATGACCGGATGTTTGGCACGAAGCCCAGCTAGGCCAACGGGCCGATCGGATAGCTGGCACGAAGTCCAAACGGGTCGACGGGCTGACCGGACGTTTGGCACAAAGTCTAGCTAGGTCGACGGGCTGACCAGATAGTTGGCGCGATGTCCAGACGGGTCGAAGGGCTGGCCGGACGTCTAGCAGGTAAGTAAAGGTAAGTCACTGGAGTTAAGTGACTGGGAGGACGCGTTCCCGGGAAGGGAACATAGGCGCCGATCCAACTTAGAACCATTTCGGAACTCTAAGTCGAGATTGTGACTAGATTTCGATCTCGAAAAGACGGAATCTAAGTCATACTCTTTTTCTGTTAAACAATGAATTGTGCTAATAATCTATTTTGCAGGGTATAATTGCCTCGGACTAACGTGTTTCTTGAAGGAAGGAGTCTGCTGGAAAACTTGGGTCCGGGCGCTCGGGAGGTACCCAGGCGCCCGGAGGTCCAAGCGCCAGGGAGGTACCCAAGCGCCTGGAGGCAAGATTTTATCCCCTTCGCGTCAACACCACATGGAGGCTCTTGATTGGGTCAGCTACGTCACACCGGGGTGCCCTGAAGGTTCTAGGCGCCCCCAAACCTCCTATATAAGGAGGGTCAAGGCTGAAGCTCCAAGACAACTAAGAATTCACTCTCTTGTGCTCCTGCGACGCTATGAAACTCTCCGACAACGCGCTTTCCTTTTCAGTTCTTACTTTCTGTCGGTATTTCTTTTATAATTCCTATACTCAATTCTTGTAATAACTTTCCGAATTATTAGTGAATTGCCCATCGAAAGCACCCTTGTGTGCGGGCCTTGGAGTAGGAGTCGTCAAAGGCTCCGAACCAAGTAAAAAAAACTTGTGTTAGCCTTACAATTATTTTTCTTATTCTTTTCCGCTGCTTAATTAGCTTTGAAATTTGTGTTATCGATATTCACCTCCCCTCTATCGATTCTTCACGATCCAACAAGTGGTATCAAAGCAGGTACCGATCTGATTTGGTGCAACCACCAATCAGACAAGGGGGTGATCTGTTTTAAATTCTTTTCTTTTTGGTTTTCAATTTTTCGTACAATTCCAAACTGGTATTCTTACCTTTTTGGAAATTCCTTTCCGTTGTAATTAAATCTAAATTGGTGCAACACTAATTTAGTTATTTTTTTCTTCCCGCACTACTAATCCAAGACTAAGTCTTGGAACCTCTCTTGTTTGTTCTCCTGTGTGAAGATTAAAATGTCGCAGCTTGAGGGTTTCAGCACAGTGCGACCTCCCCTGTTCAACGGGGATGATTTCTCGTACTGGAAGAAGCGGATGGAGGTGTATCTCAAGACGGATTTCGACCAGTGGCTTAGCGTCACAAAAGCCTACAAACCGCTAGTTGACAACTCCGGAAAATCTGCTTGATCCAGAACAATGGACGTCAGACATAAAGAAGAAAGCATCAACGGAGAACAAGGCGATCAACACGCTACAATGCGGACTAACGAGGGAAGAGCTGAATCGGGTAGGACCGCATCAGAACGCGAAAGAACTCTGGGACAAGCTAATCGAGTTGTATGAAGGAACCAACGACGCAAAGGTAACGAAATGAGCTTTGCTTTTAAATAAAATATTTAATATAAAAATGCGGGAAGGAGAAACGGCGAGTCAACTTCACGCGAGGATCAAGGACATCCTCAATGGGCTTCACGCGATAGGCCACTAGATGGATAACAGAAACTTGATAAGGTACGCGTTAAATGCATTCCCACGCAATAGTTTGTGGGCGTCCATCGTGGATGCCTACAAAATTTCTAAAAACTTATCTAAACTAAAATTAGATGAATTTTTTTGTGAATTAGAACTACACGAACAAACTAATGCTGGATCCGAGAAAGGTATAGCTTTGCTTGCAGGTTCCTCAAAGGAAAAGAAGAACAAGCCTGAACTTGAAGAAGATTCTGACCAGAACTCCGAAGATGAAGAGCACCTGGTGAACCTGGTAAGGAAGATGTTCACCAGGAAGAAAAGGAGCTTCAGCAAGAAGGATCTTCAGAAGATCAACACTACAACCGAATCGAGGAACGTGACGTGCTTCGGATGCAACAAAAAGGGGCACTACAAGAATGAGTGTTTGAGATCGAAGAACGACAAAACGAAACCGACCAAAAAGAAGGTCCTCAAAGCAACGTGGGACGACTCATCTTCGGAAGAATCGGAGGACGAAGATCAGAAGAACCAGAGTTACCTCGCGCTGATGGCCCGCAAAGCAGAGTCAGAGGACAAATCGGAAGACGGGTCCGAACCCGAATCGAGCCACGAGTCCGTACTCATTTCCGAAGGTTCCGAAGAGGTATACTTTAATTTGAACAAAAAATTTTTAAAAATTATTTCGTGTTTAAATAATAAATTAATGAAAATTGAAAAAGAAAATAAATTGCTTCTTGAGGAAAACCAAAACCTCAAGGAACAAATCACAAATAACAAACCAACTCAAAATCTAACACTTGAGGAGAAGAATTCATCATTAAAATTAGAAATTAACAATTTAAAAGGAATGTTAGAAAAATTTACTACAAGATTAAAAAATTTAGACTTAATTTTAAATAATCAAAAAGCAAGTTACAACAAAATCGGACTTGGCTATAAGTCAAGTTCAAATAAAACATTTAATTCATTAATAACCCAACACAAACCAATAAGAAAAGCTTGGGTTCCGAAAGCGTGCTTAACCACGCAAGTAGGACTTAACCAATATTACATACCTAAAAATAAAATATATTACGTAAAGTCAAATAAACCAAATCAAAAACCACAATACAAACCTAAACCAAAAAACTCAAAATCTAAATATTCTAAAACTCACCAAAACTTAGACAATCATCAAGTAAATAGACATAAACCTAGAACGAAAAATTAAAAAGGCCAATAATTCAGGGGGAGGCTCCAGAATAGCTGGCACCTTCAAAACTAACCTACCCGGAAGGGTAACCCAAACTAATCTACCCAACAGGGTACTTAAGGACTAATTAGAAAGGGATTCAAGTTTAACTTGAAAATTGGAACTGGTGAAATTTTAGATGATAGTACGTTAGGGAAGCTTAGTCTATGCATGCCTAGGAAGATATGGCTTCGACCTGGTGCATTTGGCTAAGTGGAACTGACCGAAGCTATCCTTTATGGATCCTAACCAGTTAGACCAAGGTTTTGTACTAAGTTCAGTGGATAGGACTATTTGGAAAACCTCGAAGGCATGGTTACTCTAATGATGTCCAAGTGACTCACCATAGCCCAGAAGTTTATCCAGAGAATGTCTATCTGTTGAACCCAAAGCTAAACCTGAATCTAACACAAGTTAAAACCAAACCCTAAAATTGAATCTAACTCATCTCATAAAATTATAGAATTCCCTAATTGAAAACATAGATCGGGTGAGATGACTAAGAAATTAAATTTAAATTTAAATTAAATTAAAATTAAAATTAAAATTAAATTAAAATTAAAATTAAAATTAAAATTAAAATTAAAATTAAAATTAAAATTAAAATTAAATTAAATTAAATTAAATTAAATTAAATTAAATTAAATTAAAATTAAAATTAAAATTAAATTAAATTAAAATTAAATTAAATTAAAATTAAATTAAATTAAAATTAAATTAAATTAAAATTAAAATTAAAATTAAATTAAATTAAAATTAAATTAAATTAAAATTAAATTAAATTAAAATTAAATTAAAATTAAATTAAATTAAATTAAATTAAATTAAAATTAAAATTAAATTTAAATTTAAATTAAATTAATATTAAAAAATATATTTTAAAAATTAAACTTAAAAATATATTTTAAAAATTAAACTTAAAAATTTATTTTAAAAATTAACTTAAATTTTTTTCTTAACTTAAAAATTTATTTTAAAAAATTAACTTAAAATTTTTTTAACTTAAAAATTTATTTTAAAAATTAACTTAAATTTTTTTTTTTTTAAAAAATTAAAATTAACTTAAATTTTTCTTAACTTAAAAATTTATTTTAAAAATTAACTTAAATTTTTTTTAACTTAAAAATTTTATTTTAAAAATTAACTTAAATTTTTTTAATTTAAAAATTTATTTTAAAAATTAACTTAAATTTTTTTTTAAACTTAAAAATTTATTTTAAAAATTAACTTATTTAACTTAAAAATTTATTTTAAAAATTAACTTAAATTTTTTTAACTTAAAAATTAACTTAAATTTTTTTAACTTAAAAATTTATTTTAAAAAATTAACTTAAAATTTTTTTAACTTAAAAATTTATTTTGAAAATTAACTTAAAATTTTTTTTAACTTAAAAATTTATTTTAAAAATTAACTTAAATTTTTTTTACTTAAAAATTTATGTTAAAAATTAACTTAAATTATTTTAACTTAAAAGTTTATTTTAAAAATTAACTTAAATTTTTTAACTTAAAAATTTATTTTAAAAAATTAACTTAAATTTTTTTTAACTTAAAATTTTATTTTAAAAATTAACTTAAAATCTTTTTTTACTTAAAAATTTATTTTAAAAATTAACTTAAATTTTTTTACTTAAAAATTTTATTTTAACTTCTGTGTGCGTGAAAATTGACTCACACTCTCACATAAAATGATCAACCTTAAAAATGATTTTAAAAGAACAAAATTAGACTAACTTTAACTCCTACTTATTGTAGGAAACTAGGTGGATTTTGGATAGTGGTTGCTCCATGTATATGACTGGAGATCACACCAAGTTCACCCAACTTACCTACAAGAGTCTAGGAACAGTTGCCTTTGGAAACAATGACAAACTCAAGGTAATCGGTATAGGTAACATTGAATTAAAAATAGATTTCATTATTACAAATGTCTTACTTGTTGAAAATTTTAAATATAATCTTCTAAGTATAAGTCAATTGTGTGACACTAGGTATAATGTTAAATTCTTATCTGCAGAATGCTTAATCAAACACTTAGATAATCCTACCATCAGTCTAAAAGACTTTAGAAAAGACAGCATCTATGCAATCAACTTAACCACTTCTTCAGTTAAGTGTTATTTAACACAAAAAGAAGAAACTTGGTTATGGCATAGAAGAATGTCACACACAAATTTCAGAAACATAAATAAATTAAATGGATTAGTTAGAGGCTTACCAAAATTACCTAACTTAGACTCAACCATATGTAATGCTTGTCAACAAGGTAAACAGACAAAATCTACTCACAAACCAACTAATCAATCACAAACCAACTCAATATTAGAACTTCTACACCTAGACCTATTTGACTCCCATGGAGTCAAATCAATAAATGGAAGTCTATACTGTCTAGTCATAATAGATGACTACTCCAGGTTCACATGGGTCAAATTCTTAAAAAATAAAGATGAAACTTTTGAAATATTTACAAACTTTTGTAAACAAGTTGAAAATGAAAAAGACATTAAAATTAAAAGAATTAGAAGTGATAACGGGGGAGAATTTAAAAATCATAACTTTAATAAATTTTGCCTTGAAAATGGCTATCATCACAAATTTTCATGTCCTAAAACTCCCCAACAAAATGAAATTGTAGAAGGAAAAAAATAGAACTCTACTTGAAGCATCTAGGACAATGCTAAATGAATACAACCTACCTAAATATTTTTGGGCAGAAGCTGTTAGTACAG